>NC_039367.1:75031866-75738897 GCF_003573695.1 Papaver somniferum
AAGATAGGTTAGGAATGAAACAGTTCAACTCAAATATTACTAAACTCAAGTGGAAGGATGATATCGTCGTTGTAGCTCTTTACTTCTTCACATTCTTCAAGTCTTCATGTAGTAATTGTAAGTTTCATATCCTAGTAACTTTCTAGCTAACCTATACGAAGTTGACTCTAGTAAATAATCAAGCGACTCTTTAAATGAGTTTTGATTCACTAAAATATGACAACCAAACTTGACATAGCAACGCTTGGTGGGTTCAACCGAGCTATGCTCTAACAGTTGTATTAACACTATCAATTTGTCTAAGAAGCTTTTTAATTTGCTTAGAGGGAAGGGCAAAGATGTTTTTCTTCCAGTCCAAAAGTTGGATGCCTAATATTTCTAGGTTTTTAACTAAGGTAGCATCTGGATTATGTCTAATTGTGTGGATCCAGGATTCTTGTGTAATCCGCATACAAGAATCTTCTTTGTTTCCAGGTATCATAAAATTTGAAGGTCCATTCTAATTTTTCAAAGTTGTTATTCAAGGATAAGGCTATATGACTGTGGTCTGATCCCATTGCTACTAAATGGGTTAGATTGGCTTGGGGAAATTGCAGGTTCCAATCTGCATTAGATACAACTCTATCTAATCTTTCTTGGATGTTTGCAGAATATTTTCTACGATTTCTCCATGTGTATTCATATCCCGAGAATCCCAAGTCATAGAGACCTGCATAATGTAAGATGTTTTTATAATAGATACTTTCGTTCTTGTTAAAAGGTAGTCCACCAGCTGATTTTTCAGATTCGTCAAAGATAATGTTCATATCTCCTAGGAGGACCCATGGTAATCTGTTTTGGGTTACATGGTATGCTATTGTCCCTATGTAGTCCCATGTTATGTGTCTGTTGCTAGATATGGACTACCATAAAAACAAGTTAAAAGCCATTTTTTTGATTCCAGATTCGTTTCAACTAAGATATTAATCATCTTGATGTTCCAGTGGACTATTTCAAAGTGAAAACCATCATTCCAAGCTATTGCTAGACCTTCCGCTAGACCAACTGGGTCAACTATGTGGATGTTTGGGGTTGGAAAACAACATGGATTTCACTAGAGGTTTTTGAGATTTTGTTTCCAATTAAAACAAGATTTCTGTTTTTTCTTGTAAAATCAATTATTTTAGATGATTTTGAGTAAAAAGATTTCCACACCCTTGTACATTCCAAGCGATTATTTCATGTTTATTATATTACAATTGTGATGGTTCCCAAGAGATAACTACATTGCAAAAGTAATGAAGCCTAAGATTAAGTAAGTTTAGGTTAAGGATACATCTAAACTATCAAGAAACAAGCTTTAGGAATAAAAACTAAAAGCAGGAAAAGTTACAGGAAATAAATTTAAATGAGAAAACAAAAAAAATGGAAAATAGTTTAAGTGTTACCCGTTTATCCTCCTATTGCATTGATCGGGAGTTTAGCGAGCAAGGTATATGAAGAAATGAATCAGTTGCCTTGAGTTTTCCTTTGATGTTGGATCCATATTGATTAATTTTTAGCAAATCTCCTCTATCTGTTGGGATTGTGCAAATATTGTCTGAGGAGGATGATGAAGGGAAATCAGGAATAAAATTTTTGAAAGCTGATCTTGGTTGAGTAATAGGTGTTGTAATGATTGATAAGTTTTCATGCAGATTTTGAAAAATTGAAGGGGTTTGAAAAGCAGATGATGCAGAAGAAATTCAAATTGGGAATTCTAAAAAAATCCCTAGCTTTTTCGTCTGAAGAGAAAGACAGTCTTCTACCCTGGATAGGCGAAGATAAACCTGTTATATGCAGAATATGGTTAGGAATATCCTGAATTAAATGGAACAATTTCATTCTCGACGATTCAAGCAGAATAAATTTGTTAGGCAGGTTGAAAGGAAACGTACGTTTACCAAGAATTGAATTAGACGCTAGAGGCATCTCTTCAGCAATGAAAATATGACCCAACACCTCATAACCAGCCTCACCAGCTGCATAAGAAGGATGAAGAAACTCATATGCATAATTTCTAAAGATATCACTAAAAGTTTCTCTAACACCAGGCAATTTCAAAAATCCACAGAGACAGTTTTTCCATGGTAATCTGTGTTATCATTTGGATTCCATATTTGAACTTGCGTATTATTGAGCTAGAAAAGATCATTACTGGGAAAGGAGAGTCCAATGAAATGCCATATATGTCTTCTAAGGGTCTTCCTTGAGTGATAGTGCAGCTGTTCTCTTTAAGACCAAAACTTTTGCAATGAAAACAAAATTTTGATGGAAGGTTAAGGTAGTTGAAGAAGATTTCGGTTGTTGGGCATTTACCTACTTTGACTAATAACTTTTCAATAAGTGGTTTCTCAATATTTACCCATACTAAGACTCTAGGGAAACAATCTGAAACTTCACTTCCAACGCAGACTTGGCTGACATGTCCTAACTGGCTTGCTACCAGACCTAACATCTCTCTGCCTCTATGTTCATGTTTAGCATTAAGGATGCTAGCCCATATTGGTATTTCTTTCACCACATTAATAGATATATTCATACCCACGTAAGCACTCATTGCAGCCATTACATTACCAAATGGATACCAAGGACCGTTGAAACATATCCACCTAAGATCATCATAAGAAGGGAAAGAGAGAATAAAAAGATTTGGATCAACTTCTCAAATTTGAAAACCTATAATTGGACCCCAGAAGTGACTGAGAGCCCCTTTAACTACCCAAGGTTTGTCATGTTCAGTTGAAAACACTCTAGATAAGATGTTATTGTCTGTAAGTCTCTAATGAATTCAGGTGGGGTTAGGAGAAGACCTATATTGATGTGGTTTGCAAATCTTTGAGCTAGATAAAGATCACTTAAATTTCTGTATAAGGTACTATTATCTCCCATTATTATTAGCTAATAAGAAGAGGAAAAAGAGGCAGCGAATTAAGAGAAGATGAAGTGTTTATAGTAATGAAGTAGCGAAAGAGAGAAATATTTTTTAACGATTAATCAGGTTATTTTAAAATAAGAGAGATTAGCAGAATGCAGGCACACCCGTGAATGATAAAGCAGTTTTGAAAAAAAAAAGATCTAATATGAAGGCCAATCAACCTTCGACAAGAAGGGTCCTATGTTTAGTGTACTATGTTTTGACTAACTAACCAGAATTGGGAAAAGTGAAATTTTGACAATAACAGGTTTGCAACTATCCATCCAGCTAAGTCTGTGCAAAAGTGAAATAGACTTCACAGAGGTCAATATTGGGGAGAATAATATTATCCATCTTTTAGAAAGAGTCGGGATAATCGAAATATTTCTTAAATTACTTATTTACCCCTATATATATTAAAGAAAGTATAAACTAATAGCATTCTTTTCAGTTACCGTGTAGCGGCGGAGAAAATATTAAAAGTTTATCTCTATATGCCACTAATCCTAAAGACCCTGAACCGTAAGAGGGAAAAGGGCAGCCGTGTATGGGAAATTGCAAAGGATAGGTGAAGCAATTAATTGCTGCAGTAAATTTAATGAGGTTAGGTTGATAATTTTGATAATTTTTAGCTATAAAGAGTAGAGGAAACTAAACAATTAAGAAATCAGATCAAAGAAAGAAAAGATATAAGGTACGTGCTAAAAAGAGTGATGGATTGTAATCATAATGAGGTTCCAATGGATGTTGTTGTGTCTTCTACACGAGTCATGAGATGTCGTGAAGGGCTATTGCATTGTATATAATACTATGTTTGTTCTAATTGTTTTTCAGAGAGATTTCTACATCCTGAAATGGCTCAGGTTTTGGCTTTTTGTAACTTGAGTGAAGAAGAAAAGGCGCTGATGGATGCAGGTACTAAGGCTAGGGTTCGAGCAAAGTTAGAGAAGGCTCAACCCATAGATGCAACAATAATCCTGAGAGAAATTTCCCCTGGTATGGATTACCAATATGTTACTATGAAGTAAGCCAAGTATATTCGCAAGAAAGGTAAGGTCCATTATGAAGAAAATGAAGAAGAAGAAGAAGAAGAAGAAGAAGAAGAAGAGTGGAAAGATTAGGAGTTGAATGGCTACTGATCTCTGTCTTTCCTTAGTATGTCTATTTACTAGTCTGTCTTTCCTTTAAAACTTGCTTATTAATCTCTCAAAATCTCATATTATCAGTGGTTATAATTTATGTTGTTTCTTTTCTGTGTGAAATGGTTAATTTTCAGCAAAACTTCTAATGGGGATGTGTGAATTGGTTTAATTTTTGTTGTTTCCTAAAGTTTGATTCTAAATTTTGCAATACGGTTAATGTTTAGGATTTGGGATTGCATGTTTTATCCTTAGATTTAAAATCGAATCTGTTTTTATATTCTAAATTTGATTTTAAGAAATTCACTGTTTTAAGAAGCTTTTCCTAAGTCGTCCGTAATCTAAACTATCTCCTGAGTTGAAATAGGGAGCTGTTAAAGAAACCTAGCTCAGAGATAATAAGATGGGTACTGTAAGGATTTATATTCAATAGATACTGAACTAAGAAAAAACTCCCATAGCCTCCATTAAGAGACCATGAGGACAGCTCGACTAAAAACAAATTAAGAAATTCCTTTCAGAAAAGAAAAGCTGATCAACATCAAAAGACGCTGAGCTTAGAGTGCACTCATAGTGCCTCAATAGGAGACCATGAGGATCGCCTAGAAGTTAGGCAGTTCTAATTGCAATTAATTTAAATTGAGATCAGACAACACAACAAATGTTTAGGTTGTTCCTCACTTTTTAATCAGCTTTAGCTTTGTTTATATTTTACCAAACGTTTAACTGTTTTTTTTATACAACACACCGCAACAACGCACAACAGAAAAACGCTTTTATAAAACACACATCAGTAATTAAGCCTTAATCGAATGAAATCACAGTTACCCGGTTTTGTCCCAACCAATGATAATTTAAGATCCAGTACCAGTCTTTGGTTGCTTTCAATAATCAATTGATTTAAATGCGGATGCCATTGTAACTATTGAAGGAGACTGTTTAAATGTAATCAACTCAGTGAAGTATGCCAAGCCCTCAGTTCATTGGATGAATTAAGGGATTGTATATGAAATAAGGCATCTACTTTTATCCTTTTCTTGGTGTAATGTTAACTATGTTAAAAGACAAGCAAACATTGTGGCACATGTAATTGCGAACAAAACTAGAACTGGCAGAATCTTTTTTGAATACCATTGTAACATCCCTGAAATCTTTGTGAAAGAAATCAGGAATGATAAATCTACCGCCAGTAGAAGTTATGTAAATTATCTTAAGTAATACAAGTAGTTTGTTTGCATCAAAAAAAAATGTGGATGCCAGCAAGCTTTTTTTTTTTTCCGCACAATGCGTCACCGTAATTGTTGCCAAATATGGGGTAACTAAGGGGTAGAGCTGTCAACAGGGCAAGCTAGGGTCAACCCGGCCCTAGCTTACCAAGCCACGGACGGGTTAGGGACAACCCTAGCCCTAGACGGATTTGCTCTGACGGGTCGCGGGTTGGCTTGTTATTTTTTTCTAATTTCTAACATAATTAAAAACCACAAAAAAGAAGTAGCTTGGCAAGTTTCGAACACCTGACATCGTGGTTGTGAAGTTATCATTTGTCCACCAAGCTAGATTACCTTACGTGTCAGTTGATACTAGTTTATTGTATATTTACTAAGTATATACGATAACACATCCCATGTATTTAGGTTAGTTTAGTCAACAGACGTAACACTTTATATTCTCTTCCACGTCCCTCTCCCGACGCCGTCTCTCATCGTTTCCATCTCAATTTGTTTTTTGTTTTTCTCTGTAAAACCATGGGATGATAAGATACAGAGATAGCTTATTCTCACTTCGTCACTTCCCATGTGCATCGACGGTTAATGGATTATTTTTATTTGTTAATGGATCTCGCAATCTGCATCTACCATTTTATTCCATCTTCTCACAAAGTCGTAACTCTGTTTTGTTTCTCTGTTGACAATTTGTATCCTAGTGGTGGTAAAAAATTGATAAATTAATGTTTAGGATTTGATCTTCCTATTCGTATACTGATACATGTGTTTGATTGTTTATTTTTATGAAACTAAACAATTAAAGAACTGATTTGAGATTGTTATTTTGTTGATAAAGCAATCATCAGTAAGCAAACCGATTGAATAATTTCATTAGTTATTACTTATGAAGATCTAAAATTAATTGATATGTAAGATACCTTATAATTTATGAAGCAATCAGTAACAAACTATCACTTGAAAATCCTAGAACAACCCTATCTGAAAGGGAAAATCCTAAAACCACCCGATTTGAAAGGATATATGCAAAATCGACAGGTTGATGTGTAACCCGCGGATTAGCCCTAGTACGGCTTGTTTTTTAATAGGGCTAGATATGGCAATCCTAACCCGTCCCGTTTAGTCAACGGTCCAAGCCAAACCGGATTAGGATTGATCCGCGGTCCGGGTTAGAAATTGACAGCTCTGCTAACGGTTAACCGGGTAAGCATAAAATTGTGTCAAGCATGTAAATAAAACATATGTGGGTGGAAATATCAGTTTCTCGAGTTAATAATAAGCTCGAAGAATCGTTTCAATGGAGTCATCAAACTGAGATCAGTGAAAGAAATAAGCATTTCCCCCACTCTGTTGCTCTCATTATTTTCAGATTTGGCAAAGCTTCTCGTACACTATCACCGTATCAGCTGAAATCCGATTAATACTCACAGGTCAGCTCATCTTCTATTACTTTTTCATGGAAATAACTTGCCTATTTCTTCAGAACAAATTAGGGTTTCTTGAAACTTACTAGGGTTAACTGAAAATTTTCGTTTTTTTTTTATCACCTTGTTCGTAGTAATATGTACTTCCTCAGTTAAAAACCATGAACACAATCCCTATACAATCGGCTGCAATGTTTGAAGTCCTGCACAAAGAATTTAGGTTATTAAGTGGAAACCTTTAGGGAAAAGATGTTGGTTGAAGTTAACCGTGTTTTCTTCAATTAACTGATTCCAATTCTTTGCGAGTAACAAGCTAGACTTATTAAAATTGGATTGATTACTACCCTTTGGTTTGTGGAAATAATCAGGTATCTTGTAATTCAATTATATACACTCCATTGATATGCTGTTAATATGGTTCTAATTGTATTGATTGATTTCCTTATTAATTTTGCAATTGTGAAGAATGCTTATCTGAGTGTGGAAGTGGAAATGCTGTCTTGATAAATTATGAAATTGGATACGGTGATACACATTGCACATACTCTACGTCAACAGCAACCCATGTGATTTTACGGATCCCTTTATTCTATTACGAATCACGAGTTGAAATTGATAAGGTGTTATAACCCTCTAGGATATTGTTTCCCCCTTACTTTAATGCAATATGTTTTACTAATTTGGCATCCCCGTCTCGGCAGCTTGGCCAGTTTGTCTCCATGAAATGTAGCATGTGCACCATTCGCTCTACCACCCTGATACCCTTCCCATCATCTGATTTCACAATGGCCATCAAAACTGATGAGCAAGCTCGCCACAAACCACAGCCTTGCTGCTAATAACTTTGTCATTGTTAATCTGTTCTAGATATTGTTATTAGTTGTCTTTAGCTCTCTTGGTCAATTAAGTGCTAATAACTTTGCCATTGTTAATCTGTTTTAAATATAGTTATTAGTTCTCTCTAGCTCTCTTGGTCAATTAAGATTATTATGCATCAGTTCTATTACTGTACTCATTCCTTTTCCCTGCCTATCTTAGACATATTTAGAGAGACAGCAAAATGTGGTGATCGGGCTATTAGTTTAAAGCAAATCCTTATTTTGCAATTTTTATGAATTCAATATTGGGTGATTGTGTCATGTTGTTTTGTCTATCATATTCATGACGATATTTCACCAAATGCTGTCAGAGGAAGTTAATTTACTGATATTTTTCTAATAAGGGCAAGGATATGATAGATTAGATTGATATCCAATGTAGGAGCGGAACCGTAAATGATAATGAGTTGAAATGACTACTTCTAGGGTTTCTTATAAACTGACTTGTATGTGTATCTTGTTTCGTTAGAGTATTTCCACTTTCTTGTACCTCTACCGACTGAGCTATCCTGATACTTCTTGAGGCACCATCCCCATCCATCTTGAGGGTTTGGGTCCATGCCAATTTAAGAGGCGTAAGTCTTATCCAGGGCCTGGAATTGCGGGAATATTCAATAAAGAAGACTTTTTAAGTTGAATTAAGAATAAGGGTGTCAACTGTGAATGGTATAAACGGGGATTACCTGCTAGAAGTTTGTCTAAAGTAATAGAAAAGTAGAACAGTACACTAGGTTCTTCCTGAGTTTTTCATATTACTTTTTTTTTTTGTAGAATCATGAGCAATAATGCTGCTGGCGGAGATGCTAGGGCTCCAATGAACGAACAAGCTGTAGCCAACATATATGGGAACATGAGGTCTGATGTGAACCAACTTTATTCCAAAATTACAGAACTGGAGATGGAGGTGAGTGAGCATTCATTGGTGATTGGAGCCATATCTCCACTTGACCAATCTCGGAAATGCTACAGAATGATTGGAGGTGTGTTAGTTGAGAGAACCATCAAGGAAGTTCTGCCTGCTGTACAGCGTAACAAAGAAGGTCTCCAGGAGGTAATCACTCGGATGAATGAGGCCTTGGAAAGGAAGAAAAAAGAGATGGCGGAGTTTGAAGCAAAATACAAAATTAGATTCAGAAAGTCTGATGATGAGGTGAAGGATGACAGTAGCCGGAAAGAGGCCTCAGCTCAAGGAGTGCTTGTTGGTCCAGCTAACGAATGATTGGGCAGTTTTCTGTGAGTTCTCTCTGATGTCTTTTTTTTTGGTTGTTGGGGAATGTTTACATACAATCTTGTTTTGATCTCCCTTTTTTAGTGATATGATAGTTAGGCTTTTGAGATTTTCATATGACGATCATGGTTGGTCAAAATTAGAAGTTTTACCTGGTAATGATTAACAGTATGGGGGTTTATGAATATTATGGGTACGTGTTTCAATCCATCACCATAAACTTGCAGAGATTATTATCTGTCCCCACCTAATTATAAGCTTAAATGAGAGTGCAGTATAAAAGAACAGTGACTCTATCTTAGCATTCCAAGTTTCAGTGGAAGAAACTTTAGGTTCCAAGTTTTGAGTATATAGCAAACTTTTGCATAAGCTTAGCTGTTCTCTTATCAATTTAATGGTAGAATAGTACCAAGTGCAACACTAGTTTGCTAGATTTAGGGCTCACTAGACAAAAGGACAATGGACCAATGTATTATCCTTGACTTCTGATTGAACAGTGTGGGCGACTTTATTGTTTCTTTTTTTTTTTGACTTAAAAAGGTTAAAATTTTATTAGAAAAAGAAAAATGAGAAATAAGATGAGCAAGCGCAACAAGGGAAGGTACAAGCCAACCCCTTTATAACTTATTTTTGGGCATAGGGGTTCTTTTCCCTCTACCCAAATCTTCATTGCTAGGACCCAAATCCTTGACCAATTTCCAAGAGTGATATCTGTCTACAATACTACCAAAGATGTTCTTAACCTCAGCTTCTTTACCTCCACGAGCAACACCTAAAGAGGAACTGAACTTCGCAAGTTTGTCCATATTTTCTTGTTTAGTCATTGGTACCCATCGGGAAACCTCCTCAACTGGCTTCAACTTCTCCATATGATTTTAAAACCAATTTAACATATTTTCTTGTTTAGTTATTGTTTCTTTGGTTGGTTTTGAGTTATAAACCAATATGATTTTAAAATGCTACCTAGATTACAAATTTAACACCTTAAAGGTGTAATTCATTTTGTCATAGATCGTTACAAGTTTTTTCGTATTAGCATAAACTGGGTGAATAAATAAGAAAGCATGTTATCTGAAGTTCACTAACTTGAAGAAAAAAAAGAAAATAAAAATAAAAGATCTGCTCTTGTATAGCCCATTGAAGAAGAAACTAAACGTGCAAGTCTCAATCTACAGTTATTGTTTATAAACCTTGTAGGTGTACTGCTGTTTTATATATATATATTTTTAATTAAATTCAGTGGTTTTATTGCGAAGTACTACCACTGTGGTTTGATTGTGGACCTCCTGCTAATAATTGACTTCACTGCTGAACAATTAACCCTATTAGCTATATACTCCGTACGATCAAGTTGGCAGGAAGACCACAACCATAAATTTCCTAATTTTTAGGGAATTTGAAATTTGGATGAATTACAATGAAAAATGCTACCGCGCCAGCTCTTTCGAATTCGAAACCAAAACGATGGGGGTAAATAAAGCATTCGTAAGTTCGTAACCCAGTGCCATACTGCCATCAGGTTGAGATGAACTTCCAGCCACTTGATAATGTGTCGCTAATCAAAAAAGTGATGTATACATCAAAGGGTTGATATCTGAAGCCAGGAAATGGTCCACAACTCTAGATTGATTGATCTTTTAGGCTTTCCTAAATATGCAACTAGTTTTAGGCCTAATTTTGGTATTGCCGTGCCTTTTGCAAAAGCACTTTTCTGCTGTGCGTTGTTGTGCTGTGCTGTGAGAAAAAAACAGTTAGACGTTTGATAAAATATTAATTAAAGTTAAAGCCGATTAACAAAAGCAATCAAAGTGTGTTTGGTAAAATATCATATTCAACCATTGTTGTTGTAGCAAATGACAAAAACAGACATATATCTAAAAATAATTTGGTTTCAATTTTATTGGGTTTAAAAATAATTAAATTTTTTACTATTAAATATAAACATATATAATATTAAATTTACTTAACCACTTTTTAATATATATATATATATATATAATAATTTTCAAACTAAAATTAAGTAATTATTTAGAACTTGGGGGATACCACCAGAAATTGGGGGATATTCACGGTTATATAGGACTAGATTTTGGTTAGGAGGTACTTTTTCTAGTGATGCAAAGTCAACAATGTCCTTCACTTTAATATAAACTAAAAATAAATTATTAAAAGTATCCCCTTGTTTTCACGATTTCATCATTGGGAGATGACTTAAGCTGAACTGCAATCTATTTCTGCTTCCTTTTCTTGGCATTTTGGTGATAGAATGAGTCCTTTTTACAAACAGTAAAACAAAAGACCAGTAGAGAGCAAAATGGTAGAAATCAAGGTAACAATTTTTCGTGATTGGTTTCAAGCAAATTCCTAAATTTGTGATCCAACTAGAACACGAGTTAGGTAGTTAGTGACCCTAGTGAAAATTAAAGCCAAAATAAGAATAATCTGCTTCGAGCACCAACTGCCTGCGATGCTTGAGTACGAATAGATAAATGATCATCAAAAATTAAGTTAACATTTTAGCTGTCGGTATTGCTTAGAGTATGAATGCAATACCGACTGGAACTATCGATATTGATTTTGGTTTAAACTCAATACCGAGTGCAACTGTCGGTATTGGTAGGTATTTGAAGCCAACACCGAAAATTCTGTTTGACAATACTGAAAAAGAATTTGAAATGAGGGTAATTGAATGAATACTGTTAAACTCACGCATTAGTTTGAAGAAGCTAATGGAGATGAAGACCCCATTCCCGGTATTGGATTTTTTGAAGGACTTGATGATATACTTTCTTAGAATTTAAGAGTGTTTGTATATATTGCTCCGTCCAATGCTATCTAGTATCTACAAGTCCTCACCACACAATTCAGCGAATTAGTGATACTCACGCATCAGTTTGATGTTTGGTGAATCCTAAGTGCATGCATAGTTTTGTATTATAGGCAATGTACATGGGTTGGCTACAGCTAGACTTACGGGGTTAAACTCGATCTTCAATTTTTTTTCATCTTCTTCTCTCTCTATTTTATTATTAACTAAAAAGATAAAATCAACATCTAAAGTTTAATCTTAATGGGGATGCTCAAGGGTGGTTTAGTCATTACCTATTTTTTGGATAAAGGGTTTTCTAAATTACTTCATAATGTTTTATTTTTGTTTTTTTGAGTATCCCCCAATTTCTGGTGGTATCCCCCAAGTGTGGGTTCATTATTTAATATTATTATCAACTGTGTTATTAAACAAATATTTTATTATATAATATTTTTTATTTTTATTTTATAATAAAAATCAAGCTAAAATTAAATAAAAATAATTTTATATTAGTTTTACATGGAGTTAGTTGGTAGCCTAGCAACAAGTTGCGCACAAATTCCTTTTAATATTTGTTTTTATTTTTATTTGTGACAAACTAAATGAAATAGTATCATAAAATAGTTTGAAAATAAAATATAATAATATTTAAAGAATAAAATATAAGAAATAAAAATTGATTGTATATATATTTAAGGGTAATATTTGTCATTTACAAAATAAAATAGAGACAAAAAGGATAAATTAAACATTAAATTTTGGTGGGACCAAAGCTTATGCTTTTGTAGCTTTTAAAAGCTACTCCTCACGGCTTTTAAAAATTGAGGAATTTGGGAAGTGCTTTGAGTAAAAAGCATTTTGATTTTTTTTTACCAAACACCAATTTCAAAAATTATTAACATATATAAGTTTTGAAAGTACTTTTGGAAAAATAAAAACATTATTAAAACAAGCCTTAGACTCGAGTGAACATCATGGTCTACTACAGACTTCAACCCTACAGCTACCAAGGATTCATTTCCTATATTTTCTTCACGGGTTGATTGTGAAGGTAGATATGTAGGTTTAACTTCTTTCCACGTTCATGTCTGCTACATGTCCATTGCATGGCAAATGTGTACAAAAGGATATATAATTATCGAAAGCAATCCTAACCATATACGTGCTCAAAATAATTAGGTTGATTTTGCTTTTTTTGGTTGAGCCTCTCTTTAATTACACTCCCTAAATATTCAATGGACAACTAAAAATATAAATGCCAACAAAAATCAATTGAGGTAGTTGATATTGTTAACTTTGATGTTTTAGTATATGATTATATCTTCTGCCTAACTGATTATGGATTGTTTGGCAGCTAGCTAGCTCTACCGATTAATCAAACGAAAAGGTTAGAAACAAAAACAAAGTGAGGAAGAAACATAAACAGTCGGGTAGAATAAAGTCTGCAATATCTTCTCAATACATAAAAGACAAACAGAACCTACAAATCTAAGAAATGGCACCCATCTGCCCCAACCAACTGAATAATACTCAAAAGAAAAACAATTATCAATAAAGATAAAAGAAAAAGAGAGTTTAGTAGTACTAATTAATAATTAGTATCAAATGACTTAATAAAGTTACTATGATACACATTTAATCAACTTTTTACTTCTTTTGTTTTCAAGTGCTGCTACATACAAAAATTATAACTGTAAGAACATAACAGACAAGTCCAGTAAAACTCTCTGCTACTGATTGACATTTATAATAAACGACGAACACCGTGAAATCTTATGTTACTGGTCGGAGTAGAAGGAGCAGTTGATGATGTCATAAGACAAACAAGAAGATCTGCAAAAGCATCCATAATGAACTTATGAGTATGCTTTGGATTCAAAGCAAGATAACATAGCAGTAACTCATGCAAGTAATTCCAATCAGCTCTAACATCTGAAAACTCTGTAGCTTCAACCATTTCTTGCATGGATCTTCTGAAATCCATGTAAGGATCTGGAGAGTATGTTTGAATTGGAATACCTCTGCTGATTATTAATGAGCCGGATTCTGGTTGACTACACTTAACAGACTCATTGGAAGAGAATCTACCAGAGTCTATAATAGAGTTAGATTGGCCCGGTGAACTAAAGAAGAAACGTCGAGAGTTAAAAACTGTTGCGAAATCTGGCGCTGCTGCACTTGTTTCGGTGTCAGAATGATCTGAAGAAGAGAAATCATGAGTTGATGTTGTGGGTGTGGGAGTGAGGGATTTTGGTGCGGATAGAATATCATAGAACGAAGGTTTATTGGGATAACTGTTTTTTTTAATCAAGATTTGCTCATCTTGGGTTTGGTTAGGTGTTGTTGTTGTTGCTGTTGCTTTGGTAGGGTTTTGATGATGATCTTCTGAAGTAGTTTGTCTTTTGAGCTTTGAGAAGTAATGGTGAATGGTTTTGGAGAGAGTTCTGGGCATTTTCTCTCTTCAGCTTTGGATATCTGCAATGGGACAGTATAAGAGTCTATCTAGGGGAGAAAGAGAGATGGGAAGGTAAGAAGTTATTTATGTGTGGGTCTTTGAGTGAGGGACCGTTGTGAGTTGTTGCATTGAATGTGATATAGACATAGCTATGTAAAAGGGAAAAAAACAATGGAGGAAAGAAAGAGGATTTTCTAGATTTTAGAAGCAAATGAAAAATTACAAGATTAGAGGTTATAAATTAGGAATTTGATTTAGATAGTTTCAAGAGAAGAGCATTAACAGCACTCTCATCTACTTTCTAAATGGGAAACCAGGAACTGTTGAGTAGATTCATATGAAGTATTGATTTAGTAAAAGATTCGATGTGTGCAAGTTATGCAAACTATTACACATGAGCTTTTTGGTGCTCAAAGGTTGCTGGATGAGCTCCCTTCGATATGTATATATGTACATAGCCAGTATGGAAAAAGATGTACATAACAGAAAGACTTTGTGCTGGTTTTTGTTATTTTCTATTAGAAATGTTTGCAACGGCCGAAACTTTAGTTAATCGAAAATAGTAGAGATTCAAAAGGGCCTGGGAGAAAAAGTGATGTGAAGTTTACACAAGGAAAATTTTCACTTTGGAGCCGTTAAATCTATCCACCACCGGTACCAAAGGACGGCCATACGATTTTTGGGGAAATTACGTTTTGGTCCATTTATAGCCGGGCCCACAACTGTTTGGTCCAGCAGCAAAAAGCGTTTTCTGTTTGGTCCATAATTATTTGAAAATATCAAATAGACCAAAATATCCTTTCGTATTGTTTCAGCATTAATTTCCGCAACTCTTCTATTCCCATAATTATTTGAGTTCGTGCTCTCCGATGAACTCTGAACTTCCTACTTATTTCGTAAAGAAGTGCATTCTTTCAAATGAACACCTACTCAAGCCAAAACTGGAACAGAGTTCATTCTTTAAAATGAACACAGAACAATACTTCATTATTATGAATAAAAAAACAGAGTTCAAATGAACACCTAATCAAAGTCATTATTATGAACAAACACACAAACTTCATTCTTTCAAATGAACACCTAATCAAACCAAAACTAGAAAATAGAGTTTGTTCTTTGAAATGAACACATAACAAAACTTCGTTATTATGAACAAAAAACAGAGTTCGTTCTTTCAAATGAACACCTAATCAAACCAAAACTAGAACAGAGTTCATTATTTCAAGTGAACACCTAATCAAAGTTCATTATTATGAAAAAAAAAAGTTCATTATTTCAAATGAACTCCTAATCAAAACAAACTAAATCAAAACTAGAACAAAGTTCATTCTTAAAAATGAATACATAACAAAAAACTGAACACTTAATCAAAACCAAAACTAAAATCAAATCTGAAAAAAATCAATCTTCAGCTTCCTTGACAACAAATCAAATCTTCGTAATCTTCAAATCAATCTTCGAATCTTCAAAATCAATCCTAAAATCTTTGTAATCCTCTTCTCTTTAAATAAATATTCGTTATCAATCTTCATCTTCTTTGACAACAACAGAGAAAAACGCAGCAACAACAGAAGAAAAAGAAAAAAAACCTAAAAAACAAATCTCCATCTTCGTAAATCTTCATCTTCGTAATCTTCAAATCTTCATCCTCGTTATCAATATCAGTATATCAAAACCCTAAAAAAGAAAATCTCGTAAATGTAGCAGTAGAAGAAGAAAAAACAGAGAAAGTAGATTTGAAAAAACAAAGAGGAAAGAGAAAGTAAATCTGAAAATGATTTTTCTCTACTAATTTAGTATATATATGGTCCTAAAAAGGTATTTTAGTAATTAAAAAAATAGATTCCGCGTGGGTATCGTCCATCCTAGGACCAAACAACAATATTTATGACCAAACAATAATATATATACTAAGAGGACCAACCAGACAGTTGACCCGGTCAACAGGACCAAACTCACTCATCATATTATTCTAGGACTATAAATTATTCTAGGACTATATGGTAGTTTCTACATGATTTTTCCAAGGTAAAGTTATATCTTACACTCAACATTCATCTGCATAAATTTTTTAGATAGTAAAAAACACAGCAATAATAGTTTGAGCAAAAATGATACTCCCTCTGTTCCACAATAGGTGACCTAGTTCAAGTTTGCACGATTTTTAAGGCAAGGAGGAGAAATGAGTATTCTAAGTATTTTGTATAATTATACCCTTATGGATAATAATTAGTAAAATTTAAAAATGATTTATCTCTCAAACTATACCACAGATATTCGTAAATCTTATACCATTGAAAAGCATTTTAAATCACCTACATAACGAATATAAATATGGTTATTAAATTATATATATTTCTTATATTGATAATAATAAATTAAAACGGTAGTTTTAGAAACATATCCTTGTTTAATGATATATAGGTCACTTATTAGTGATCCAAAATTTTAAAAAATGAATAGGTCATCTATTGAGGGACGGAGAGAGTAGTTTTTCGGTGTTTATAATATAAACTTGGTCTTCCGTTGGGAGAAGCGGGAGGTATGCAAAAATCAGATTCTTCTTCTTCTTTTTGAATCTTGTGCAAAGAGGCTTGTTCCGTGGAAAGGAAAAACAAATAAGTTAATTCCCATTAAATGCGTTTCAACTAGTTTACCCATAAATTATCTTTTTATTTTTCTTGCCCATGATCCATAAATTATGTTTATGTGATTTGTTTCCTTTGACATATGAAGCCTCAAAAAACAAAGAGTTGGTAGTGGCTACTATGTATGAATTTAGTGAAGGTGCTATAAGGTGAGTGCTTATGTCTATACAAAGATACTCGCGAAATATTTCAAGTTAAATATCAAACATTCTTTCCTCAGTCTTTATACAAGGACGTGTTATGGATAGTTGAATTTGGGTAGGAAGTGATCACGATGAATATACGCTTAAGGATAGATTAGAGATGAATGTGATTAAGGTGAGCCAGTTTTTCCAACCGATATTGTTGGAGTTAGAGTATCCTTGTAAAATCAATTTGTTTCGTTGGCTTCTTTCTCATGATCGGATAATGACGACGAATATACTTTTAAGAAGAGGAATGAATGTCTCTAGCGTATGCCGTTTTTGTGAGGAATATAATGAATCGAGCTCGCACTTGTTCTACGATTATTCGAGAACCCGGAAAATATGGGATTTTTGGTTGAAACCAATTTCGTTGGTATGTCAAGTTAATTGTCAAATTTAGATGCCAAAACACATTCTTGATTTTGTCTACGAAAGTCAGTTTCAGATTAGATTAAGTTTAAGTTGTAGAGTACAGAATCAAAGCTATCCTTGAAAACTACACAAACACATCTTGGAGACCTTCATTAAAGGTTAGTAACAAACACTTGATTCTCTTGTTTATTCTACCTCTCTATATATTTAAACATAATGTGCGCTCTTTGGAACAATTTATATGACGGTAAATATACTCGAGGAGTTTTGACTTTAATGAGAATGACCTTTAACCTTGTAAAGTTCTTCAAGTTATAGTGAATGAAGATACGATATCAACGGGCCAAGAATCACTCAATTCCGAGTTATAACGAAGAAGCTATGAGTGACTTACTAAAGATGAAAAATGTGTGGCTAAAGATTGATTTCCTGAATAGGAAAATATGTTAGATCATTGCTCGGTCGAACTCGCATGCGTTGCTATCTCAAGCATGTTTGTCAATGTTAGTGATCAAAACTATAAGTCTTGATTTCTAGTCTACTATAGCTAAGATCTCGGACTAGGATATAAAGTATAGTTGAGATCAAGAACTCCATGGCAATCATCATACAAGACGAAGGACTACTCAAGGAACTGGTGGATCTTCATCGACTAAAAGGTATGTGGAGACTTGAACTTATCTATTTATCTCATGAGATAAAAGTCGTTTTGCTATATAGACTTTGATTATACACGTTTGGTATTTCGAGCCGAGTTTATCTCGCCTATCTATTTCTCGAAATATGTGTTGGTAAGCTTTCGCTTTAGCCAAATTCATCTTTACCTAGTGACGAAAGTCATGTTATGTTTCAATCACTTTGAAAATTGCTCTGACGAAAAATGGTTTCTGAATAACAACTATATAACGTCCTCTGAGAGTGTTTCAATGATTGAAATGAGAGTTTGGATTACATAACCATTGGTGGATATAAGCATTGTTATGGAAACACATATATGTATAAGTCCTTATTCCTTGAACCGAAGTTTGCGAACTTTGTTGGTCAAGAGAACCGGAATAGTGGCGTAAACTCAGTCCGCGAACCCAATCCGCGAACTGGCGGAAGTTCTCGACCCGAGAAAATCTATTGGAGTTTGTGAACTCCTTCCGGGAACTTAAGTCCGCGAACTTAAGTTGGTTATATCTAAAGAAGGTTGTTCTTGAACTAATATTTATATAAACTAAGGAATGATTTTGCAAACCGTGGCATTAAAGTTCATGAACTGATTCGAGTGAATCAAACCGTTTTTGCTTCGATTGTGTCTTGTGTAGTTACATAAGACCTAAGCAATTGAACAACTCTCTAACTAGTTCATTTGAGTCATTTGAATTGGTTACGGTGAAGAAGAATATGGTTGATATGGAATTGCTCATATGGCTAACCATTTGGTTAACTATTGTTGAACCAACAAATGTGCATGTTTGGGTGCGGTTACACAAGCCTAGATACGTGCATTTCATTTGTGTATAACAAGCTAAGTTTTCGATCTAACGGTTGAGAAATATTAGCTTGAATCTAATCAAGTTTTCATCTAACGGTGAATATTGAATGCTTTGCTACTAAGCTAACATTGATTACAAACCCTGATTTGAAAGACTATATAAGGAAGAACTCTAGCAAATGGGAAACCTAATCCCCACACCTTACGTGTGATACTAGTTGCATAAGCTAGAGTCGATTCTCCTTTAACCTTTGGTTTCTTCTCTAAAACCAGGTTAACGACTTAAAGACTTCATTGGGATTATGAAGCCAGACCGATAGTACTTTCTCGTAGTTTTGTGATTTGATCTTGCTGATTATATCGTTTTGAGTACAATCATAACAATTGGCTTGAGATTTATATCTCCGATAGGCAAGATAGAAAAGTAGTCACAAACATCTTCGTTTTATCGTTTGTGATTACACAATATCTTTTTTCGCTGCGTCGATTAAGACTATTGTGAGGTGATCGATAATACTAGGTTGTTCTTCGGGAATATAAGTCCAGGTTATCAATTGGTTCATGCTCACCTTGATTTATCAAAAGACTGAACAAATCTCGTTGGTATATTCGTGGGGGACGGATTTATCTATTACCGTAGACTTTTCTGTATGATACAAATTTGTTTATTAAAGTCTTCGACTTTGGGTCGTAGCAACTCTTAGTTGTGGGTGAGATCAGCTAAGGGAATCAAGTACGTAGTATCCTGCTGGGATCAGAAACGTATGAGCATAACTGTACCTTGGATCAGTGTGAGATTGATTGGGGTTCAACTAAAGTCCAAACCGAAGTTAGTTTGTAGTAGGCTAGTGTCTGTAGCGGCTTAATACAATGTGTGTTTAATCTGGACTAGGTCCCGGGGTTTTTCTGCATTTGCGGTTTCCTCGTTAACGAAAATCTGGTGTCTGTGTTATTTCTTTTCCGCATTATATTTTGTTATATAATTGAAATATCACAGGTTGTGCATTGTTCAATCAATTAGAATATCTGACCTTTTGGTTGTTGATTTAAATTGATTGACACTTGGATATTGGTCTTTGGTACCATCCAAGTTATCTCTCTAGTATTTGATAAAGACTCGCAGATTTCTATTTGCTTGAGCATATATCAAATCGAGAGATTGAGATATAAACTCTTTGATATACTTTTTATCTAGATTGAGTCTGACTGTCTAGTTGATTCTATAGAAAGTATATTGGAGTGTGTCCATACAAATTGATAAGCGAAATATTGGGTGTGGTTGTTAGACCCCCGCTTTTTCAAATTATACACGAACTTTTAGCAACCGTTCGCAAACTGAAACCGTAGATATGTGACTAAAGGCTTATTTTCGTCAAATACTTGGTATTTCCTTTCCTAGACAGGGTGACATTGTTCTTAAGCAATAACCTAGCCTTGATCATTCATTATAAATAGGGGATTTATGTAACTACATAAACCGTCCCTTGAAAATTGTGTGTGAGTTGTATAAAATTGTTTTCCACATCTTTGTTCTTCACGAACAAGAGTGAGATTATGGAGACTTTACTTAGGGATTTTAAAGTACATGCAAGATACATTCTTCAATAGTTATGGAACCTGTATCTAGGTGTTATTCATTAAAACTAGATTTGATAGATCAAGATATATCTAGATTATTTCTAGGTGATCTTGTGAGGAAGAATCATTTAAATTACGGAACGTTAAACCCTAATTATTGTGGAGCATCTTCTAAAGGGAATTAATGAACTGTTAGGGATTTTCAAGAGCATATTCTAAAGAGAATTATTGTTCTGCTTGATGATTTACAAGAGCAGTTTCTAAATAGAATCGGTATTCTGGTAGGATTTTTATGGGTGAGCGTATATAATTGAAGCAGGTATTACATCTAATTAGAAATTTGGAAGTAGTGTTAGGAAACTAATGTTAAGTTCAGCTCGAACTGGCATGTTTCCATAGAAGTCAATTCCATGAAATATCCTATTTTAGATAACTTAACTTGAATCCTTTACTCTTACATCTTTAGATTAACATGATTGATAATACTAGCACGAATATATAATCAATATGACAATCACACACGACATAAAGATTATGTGGTTCACCTACCCTTTGTAGGCTACATCCATGGCCAAAACCACTCCGAGAATCTGTCATTATCATAACAAGTTATTACATCGACATACATTATATAATCAATTAGTTATATAACCCCCTTCCTTTATTCTCGTTCTTCTTCCATAAATCTCCATCACCATGGTTGCTTCGACTTTATACAAGAATACAAAGAACAACATCAGTTCCTTGAGATACATATATTCGCCTTGTTGTATATATGAACTCTAGAAATCCTAGATTTCTCCCATACCCGCTCTTTCTACAAGTCATTATTCTCACATAGATTTTGCCCCATCACCAACCATTGTAGGACACAATGGTTGTGACCCTCACATCTTGTCAAGAGGATTGACAAGAGGATTATACAAGAGAGTGATTTCTCCTCACCATATATGCCCTCTTATATAGTGGTTACATCCTTGCTCCCCAAATCTTAGAGAATTTCTAAGAATATAGTCTCATACCTTAATTAGGAAACCCTAAACTTGGAAAATACTCCTCCAAACCATCAAACAAGTTTCCTAATCCAAGTAAATTGTATAAAATCTATTCCCGAAATAGGCTTTTAGCCTGGTTTTGACACCAATAGATCATTGTTTCTGCTTCAAAACTGTTATCAAAAGTCTGTTTTCAACCATATAGTTTTGGATACGGAACAAAACCCCAACAAGTAGGTAGTTTTTGTAATATCTTAAATCAGTGTGTGTTCAATCTGGACTAGGTACCGAGTTTTTTTTACAAGATTTTAGTTTCCTCGTTAACAAAAATTTCTGGTGTCTGTGTTATTTCTTTTCCGCATTATATTGTTTTATCTGTATAATTGAAATATCATAGGTTGTACCTATTTAAACCTAGATAATATTATATCAACTGTAAAGAACCTAAAAGATTTGTTCTTATTGAATTTTTGTCTTGCAATATAGATTGAAAGACTTGTTCTTGTTGGAATTCGGTCCATGCACAGTTCAGTTATATACTAGGTTTAACTTGTTAAAATAATTTTATATACCATTTCGTAACCGCACATATAAATTTGTACAAGGATTGTCCATATAGGTTCCCGAAAAAAGTTGGTGGTGCACTAGTTATCCTCTTCTTTTCAGCTTTCTCGAATGGTGTTTTTTCGTTGGACTTATGATCCTAAATATCACAACCTCTGTGAAGGCTTGGAAATTTGATTGGAGAGATGAAAGACTTAGTCGAATATGAATATCTTGGTTGTAGTATGGTAGTGTATATGAAAAGATCGAAATGCAAGAACTTCCGATAACAAAAAGTATTTTGGTAAGCCTTATTTGAATGATGATTCAACGTAATCCATATGTTGTCTTTTTAAAGCCTTGTCACGAGAACCACGTGGGACAAAAATCTGAAACGAAAAAAAGGAGTACAACTTTTGACGTCTTTATGGATGTTAATTCAACTATACGACTATTACGGGAAAAAAAAAAGACTAACAAACATCAGCAAAAATTATCTATTTTTATATTATAGACAAGTTTCATACATCATAATTCTTACGTTACATAACAAAGTAAAAAAAAAATATTTATGCTGCTAAAGGGAGGATTTTAGTTTCTTAAGGACTTTTCAAGAAACTTATTGTAAAACTGATATCATCAACTAATTTGGATTTTGTTATTTTACCAAATTCGCAAACCACATAACATTTTGTTCAAATAGTTAAATTATTCAAAGGGTATCCACATTTTAAAAAACCTAACATAACGGAGTCAAGTGTTCCTTAACTATTTTATTTTTCTTTTGTCCCTCGAAGAGGAAAATCCAATCACATCTAGCAACACATAATGTTCTAGAAGAGGCTACATAAAGTACTCATGGTAAAGTTTATCAAAGAACGATTCTCATTCTCTAATTTAATATCTTTTCACTTGAATACAATGAGATTATAATACCCATAAGGAGCACTAGCGCCAGTGACATGCGTATTCAAAGTGTGCATACACTAGAGAATTGTGTGGGATAGTATTAAGCTAATATGATTGTCGAATATTCATTTACGATATATACATATGTAACTAAGATCACTTGACTTATATTTTTACTACAATTGTATGGACGGTAAAAATCAAGATAAAATTTTAAAAAACAAGAGAGTTATTACCAAACATTCATCCACTTATATCAGACGTTAGAAATTTAAGTTAAGGGATCTGTTCCGTATAACTAATGATGGTGGTTGTGAATTTCTTTACAAAGAAAAATTATCGATATATGTGGTTGGTATAAAATCCATATTATGTTATATTGGAATTTCTTGAATGACGCAATATTTGGATCTAAGACTTAGCACCTTCCTACTACAAGAATCCCGACATATAACGTGCAGCTCCCGTAATCATAAATAGATAGGTTGCGTACGAATTGAAAGATTCTTATAAACTGCTCCAGGAAAGCGGGAGGATGATATATTCAACGCCATTGAGAACTTGTGAGAAAATAGCTTTGTTAATGAAAACAATACTTGTGTCCATGGGCATATCAAACCTAATATTGTCTAAAAGCGTCTTTGCAAGTATGAAAATATCATCACCAATGAAAGATCTTAATTGAGACCGAAAGCACAACGAAACCCTATAAAATTAGAGAAAAAATACACACATCTTCTAAAATTATGCTTGCTCTAGGAAAAACACCAATAAACTTTTTTACTCAAAATATGATGCAAAAATTTGATTACCAAGAAAGAAAAGGTTAAAACTAGGAATTTACAAAAATTTACATATTGAGGATTTTGACTTTCAACCTTGATGAATGCTAACTGGTTCGACAAGATCACTTTAGAACAAAGTGCCAAGTTGGAAGAGACTTTTCCAGAAGATGAAATTTAGAATGTTGTTAAAAATTCTTAGGAAATACAAAACCACTAAACCAGATATGTACCTACTTGTCATTGACAGATGCTGGTATTTTCTAAATTTGATGTTCGTTATTTCGAAAGAGTTTTTTTTTTATATATATTGGAATTTCAGATCAATGAATTCTCCATTATCAGTTTTCTAAAATTAATTAATTCCAAAGATGGATCAATCTGAAAGTGTGACAGACTACACACAAATTGCCTTATTATTAAGTGTTTACAAGATAGCCTCGAAGGCTTTAGAAAATAAGCTGAAATTAGTGATGAAAAGTATTATCTCTGTCAAGTAGTTAGTACATTGTCTGGTGGAATAAGCATTGCTTCTAACTACATTGCTAATGTTTTTGCGATATATACGCATTGGAATGGGTAAATGTTCTGGATATAAGCAAAGTAACAATAAGGTCATATTCCAAGTCATTGATTAATGATTTCCGTAGAGGCATGGTTCCTTGGTATATTAAAACAAGATAGTTGAATGTAATTCAAAAGTTGGAAATTATCAAGTTTGAGCATCATTTCCGTGAGACAAACTTCTCTGCAGATTCATTGGCAAGAGGATTGCAGAATTAAGAGTTGTTGAATGAGTAATTCATGAAGAAAGGATTTAATTCTTAAAACACATAGAAATGCTAGAAGTAGCTTACTTCAGATTCTGTAGGTGAAAATTTTGGAATTGATTTGAAATAGATCCCAATTAGTTGGTTAGTTTTGGTATTTTTCTTTTTGGCAATTAATATCTTTGTATCCTTTTGTTATTAAATTAATAAAAATATGCGATTGAGAAATACATATACTATCTCTCAGCCGGTTGAAAGTATACAAATATATGATGGTGTTAACATTGCATATTAGATTGTTGATATATTAAGAATGAGAGAAAAAAAATTCTAGCCTAGCCTCCTTATTAGACTTGATGTGAAAAAACATTTGATAGTCTCGGTTGGGTATATTTAAATCGTATTCTCGAAGAAATGACATTTTCACACTGGTGGAAAAAGTGGAATCATTTTTGTTTATTTTTTGCATCTCATATGTAATCTTTTAATTTTGATTAACGGGTCGTTTTCTTATTACTTGGGTGACTATAAATTTTTAGAGAATTGTGGACTTTTGAAATTACCACCGATGTGGCTAGCTAGTCTCATATTATTGAAGTTTCTATAAAAACACGATACATAATAAGGAATGGCCACCCTAATTGGCATTGTCAATTGATTTTGGACGTGACATGAAAAATATGACACCACGAGGTTAACTTTTGAATCAATAGTTGTGTCATTATCATCCATATTAAATATGACGCAAGCAAAAAAGTAATAGGAACAATTCAGCAGTTATGTCATTATCATGCTTGTAGTTGTGTCATTATCATCCTTTTAGTTGTATATTGATACAACTACGAGGAATGAAAAAACAATTCAACAGCAAGCTGCTTTCTCTCTATAATACATAGCCTAACTTTCAAGAAGAAAGCAAAAACTATTTCATTCATTGAATATCTCGATTACAGATTGGTTCAATAAATACCCAATCGGGTTTTCAGACACTAACGGTCTTAGATACATCAATAAATGACACGGAACTCGAGGACAAGACGTAACCCTACTGTTAAACATCTTCTAGTGCCGAGTCTACCCTTGTGGCCACTCAGTTAACCATGGCTCGGTGTGGCTCATGGAATGGATACATGGCATTACTCCCCCCTTCAAGGATAAAAATCGGAAATTGAGCTTTAATGTGAGAGAGGTCTTCCCAAGAAGCATCATCAACGGTGGAGTTGGACCAATGAATCAGCAATTTAGGTACAGAGTGATTACCTTTAAGCGTAAGACGAGTGTCTAGAACTACCACTGGTTCAACCAAATAGTGTCCTTGATCATCTACCACTGGCAGCTGTGGCATAGTAGAAGCTTTTAACCCAATGTGCTGCTTAAGCTGTGAAACATGAAAGACAGGGTGAATGCGAGATCCAACAGGAAGCTGTAATTTGTAGGTCACTTCCCCAATTCTTTGGATCACCTTAAATGTACCAAAGTATTTAGCTGACAACTTGAAGTTTTTGCGAATAGCTACTGATGACTGTCTGTAGGGCTGTAGTTTGAGAAAAAACCAAATCGCCCACTGCAAATTCTCTGTCACCGCGCTTCTTGTGTGCAAAAAACTTCATCCTACTCTGAGCTTTAGCTAAATCATCTCTGAGAAGTTGAAGCATTCTATTTCTCTCTTGTAAATAAGACTCCACAGTTGCTACTGAAGTTGAAGTAGGGACAGGAAATATAAGGTGAGGTGGTTGATAGCCATAGAGAGCCTGAAATGGAGACATATTTAAGGAAGTATGATAGTTGGTGTTGAACCACCATTCAGACAAATGTAACCATTGTGACCATTGCTTAGGGTGAGAACTGGTCATACATCTGAGATACTGCTCCACGCAAGCACTGGTTCTCTCAGTTTGACCATCTGTTTGAGGATGGTAGGCAGTACTGAGTTTAAGAGTGGTGCCCAAGGACTTGAATAAAGATTTCCAAAATTGGCTGACAAATATCTTGTCTCTGTCACTAACAATGGAGCTAGGAAGGCCATGTAACTTAAAAATGTGGTGAAGGAATTCTTTGGCTATAGTAATGGCTGTGAAGGGGTGGCTTAAAGCAAGAAAGTGGCTATATTTAGTGAGTCTGTCAACAACAACTAGTATCACACTCTTGTGATTGGATAATGGCAGACCCTCAATGAAGTCCATGGATATGACTTGCCATGCTCTCTCAGGTATATGGAGTGGTTGGAGAAGTCCATTAGGGAAGAAAGAACTACCCTTGTTACATTGACAAACCTCACAGGTAGCTACAAACTGCAGAACATCATTTTTCATCTTTGGCCAATAGAAATAGGATTTATCCCTTTGGTAAGTGCCTAACATACCTGAGTGCCCACCAACTGCAGAAGAGTGTAGAGACTGAAGAATAGAGAGTCTGACATTGTTGGCTAAACCAATGTATAGTCTGACCTTGAATCTTAGGATGCCTTGAGTGTAAGAAAATGGAGACTGTGCTGAGGAGACAAGTAGCTGAGATATGTGTTGTTGAGCAGTCCTATCATTCTCATAACTTGAGATAATATCCAGTGTCCACTGAGGTGTGATGTGATAGATTGCATGACATTCAGCATTGTAAGCTGGTAACCTGGAGAGAGCATCAGCTGCAGTATTGTCCATGCCTTTCTTTTATTTGATAATATAATCAAAACCCATGAGTTTAATGAGCCATTTTTGCTGAAGGGCAGTGGAAATCCTTTGATCCATTTTTGAACTGCCATTACAATAGCTAGGAATTCTTTTTCATAAGTGGATAGAGCTAAATCTTGAGGGCCAAGAGCTTTACTGTAGAAGGAAATGTGTTTACCTTCCTGCATCAAAATGGCTCCTACTCCTCTAGCACATGCATCAGTCTCTAAGGTGAATTTCTTGGAGAAGTCAGGTAAAGCCAAAACTGGAGCTTTTGTCATTGCGGCTTTAAGTTCAGTGAAGGCTGTATGAGCATCTGCAGTCCAATGAAAAGCATCTTTTTTGAGCATGTCAGTGAGGGGCTTGGCAATAGTACCATATCCTTGAATAAATTTTCTATAGTAGTCTGTTAAACCCATGAATCCTCTCAACTGCTTCAATGTAGAAGGTAGTGGCCAAGTTTGCATTGCTTCTATTTTGTCAGGGTCTGCAGCAACTCCCTGAGATGTAATGAGATGGACCAAGTAATCCAGCTGAGGTTGGCCAAAGACACACTTGGATAATTTTTCATATAATGAATTTTGTCTCAACACTGAGAAAACTTGTTGGATATGAGTAATATGTTCCTCCAAAGAAGAGTTATAGACCAAAATATCATCAAAAAATACCAGCACAAATTTCCTTAAAAATGGTTGAAAGATATCATTCATGAGGGCTTGAAAGGTGGCTGGAGCATTAGTAAGACCAAATGGCATAAGTCTAAACTCATAATGTCCATGATGAGTTTTGAATGCTGTTTTATACATGTATGGGCCAAATAATCGAATCTGATGATATCCAGATCTTAAATCAATCTTAGAAAATATGATGGCACCCTTTAGTTCATCAAGCAATTCATCAATCAATGGAATAGGGAATTTGTCTTTCACAGTCATGTCATTTAATTTCCTATAATCTACACAAACCTCCAAGTGTCATCTTTCTTTTTGACAAGGAGAATTGGAGAAGCAAAAGGGATGTTGCTTTTTTGGATAAGTCCTGAATTCAACATTTCTTGAACCATGTTTTCCACTACATACTTTTGGATATATGGACATCTATAAGGTCTTTGAGAAGTGGGGATAAAATGTGGTTTAAGAGGAATTTTATGGTCTAAAGCTCTGTGTGGTGGACGTTGAGAAGGTTCAGCAAAAATGTCAGAGTAAGAGTCCACTAGGGGAGTGAGAAAGGGTGGTGTAGTTGGAGGAGGTGATGTGGAGATAGATAGCAAACAAATGACCCAACAGTGTAGGAACTTTACTCTTAACAAATTTCTTAAAGGCAGAAGCACTAATAAGACTTCGAGAAGGGTTAGAAGAGCTTCCCTGAAGTGTGATGTGTTTTCCTTGATGCATGAATGAAATCTTGAGTTGACAAAAATTGAAAGTGATGTCACCTAGATGATGCAACCAATCAGCTCCTAACACCATATCATAACCACCCAAAGGAAGGACCCTTAAATCAAATGAAAAATGGTTGCCCTGCATTTCCCAACCAAGTGTGTTACAGATGCCGTGGCTGATGGTGCTGTCTCCATTAGCTACTGTGACTGTCATATGGCCTGTGAGAGAAGCATGAATACCTAGCTGCTCTGTGAGTTTAGAATCAATGAAAGAATGTGTGCTCCCTGTGTCGATGAGAATCATAATAGGTTTCTTCTGCAAGTGACCAGAAATGCGTATAGTATCATGAACTACATTCCCTGTCAAGGAATGTAATGATATCTCCATAGTGGAGTCACTAGGAGGAGGAGAATCAACTTGGTGGGCTGCAGGTGAAATTGGATCTGACTCTTCCATATCCTAATCAGTGATAAGCATGAAAAGCTGTTGAGTTTTACATTTATGTCCCTGCCTATAAAATTCATCGCAATTATAACATAAGCCCTTATCTTTTCTTTGCTGCATTTGAGCATAAGTGAGGCATCCGATTGGTGGTAATGTTTTATCAGGTGAAGTTTTTGTAGGAGTGGTTGGATGTGTCACAATAGGTTGTGAAGAAGAACCACTAGAGTTACCAAAAGTACTAGATGAGGGATAAAAGGGTGAGATGGCAGAAGAAGGTGGTGGAATGGATAAAGGGGATACAAATGGCTTGGAAAAGGATTTAAGCGGTTTAGGCATGTGGTGCAATGAAGCTTGCTGCATTCTGGCAAGGAAAAATGCCTCAGAAGTAGTCTCAGGTTTAAACATTTGTACAACAGTGCGTATTTCCTCTTTTAAGCCGCTGATAAAACTCAAGATATAGAAGGTCTCTGGTAGAGTTGGATTATTGGCTACCATGAATGTTTTATAATGTTCCCACTGGTCATAGTAGGCTTCAACGGAAGTCGTTTGAGACAATTTGTTAAAGCTACCTACATAATTGTCTTGAGCAACATCTTCATATCTAGCACATAAATCCTTAGTAAATGTATCCCAAGAAATAGATTCTTTACCCTGTTGATAGTTTAAAAACCATGGATCGACTAGTGGATCAAAATGAATAGCAGCCATATCTACACGTTCTTCATCATGAAACTTATGAAGATTAAAATAGCGATTGCATTTAAGAACCCATCCACGAGGATTGACACTAGTAAAGCGAGGGAAATCGACTTTAGGGGTTCGATAAACTTACTATGCTCTCTGTGAGAGAAGCGGGGAATCACAGAACGAAATCCATCTTGGTGGTCATCTGAGTTTGAAGAATCTGTACCGGATTCCAAATCCTTAGATCGAGTGGCGCCGAGGAACTGAATGATGTCATGTAGATCGGTTTTCATTGAATTGAAATCGGAATCTAATCGAGTAACACATTGGGATAAAGTACCAACAGAATCTGATGTTTGATTTACTGAAATAGCTAACTGAGCAACTGTTTTTGCTAGCTGATTGACACCAGAATTAACACCGGCGACTGTAAGTTTTTCCGCCATGAAAACATTTCCAGGAAGGAAGGCTGATACCAATTGTAGTGTATATTGATACAACTACAAGGAATGAAGAAAACAATTCAGCAGCAAGCTGCTTTCTCTCTGTATTACAGAGCCTAACTTTCAAGAAGAAAGCAACAACTATTTCATTCATTGACTATCTCGATTACAGATTGGTTCAATAAATACCCAATCGGGTTTTCAGACACTAACGGTCTTAGATACATCAATAAATGACAGGGAACTCGAGGACAAGACTTAACCCTACTGTTAAACATCTGCTAGTATCGAGTCTACCCTTGTGGCCACTCAGTTAACCATGGCTCGGTGTGGCTCATGGCATGGGTACATGGCAAAAAGTCAGTTTGATCCTAGTTATTTTTATGTTAAATGGTATTTTATTAGGATTTATAGTAGAATTTATATTTTCGTTTTATCCAATATAACCTTTAATAGTTACCTAATTTTTTTTGTATCAAAAGAAAGTTTACCTGCTAACTGTCAAAACCAACACTCACATGCACTGCTTAGATGGGCTTTTTTTATTTTTTATTTTCTCTATGATTTATTGTTTATATTATTTTGTGAAAACTACTACTAGACCGATTTTTCATATTTTTTCACCGTGGAACCCACAGGTGGAAAACTTCACGCACGCACCCATTTTCTGGGTTAAAATTTCTCTCACACCCATATTTTCTAAAATTATTTCTTCGCTTCTTCTTCCTCGATTTTTTTTATGACTTCCTTTTTCCTTCGTCTTCTCTTTCTTATGATTACCTTTTTTTGTCGAGAGAACATGGTGAAATTAATCGAGGATAATCATGTTGTTGTCGTTAATTGATAAGATATTTGGAAGAAGATTTAGATTGATTCCATATTTAGTTTTTAAATATGTGATCTTATTTCAATTTTCAATGAGTAGGGCTGATTCAATGGTTTTCTAGGTCTAATATTCTATCTTATTGCGTTAAGTTATTTTGATTTCGTTGCGTTTCGATTTGATTTTTCTGAGGTTATTGAGAATGAACCCTATTTGTTTGATACTGTGATTATGATCTAGAGAACTAGGGTTTATGAGAAATTAAGGTTAGGTTTGAAGAAAGGTAACGGTCCTGGTGGGTGTATGGATGTATGTGTGGTGTCCGGAATTTGTGATTTGAGATATAGGGAAGATGGTAAGTAACAAGAAGATGATGTTGTTATGGCCAAGAGGAGTTCAAGGAGAAGAAAACGAAGAAGAGGAAGATGATGTTGTTATGACTGCATAACCTGTCATGCAGTCGAGAAAATGTTTGCATAACCTGTTATGCGATCGAGAAAATGGATGCATAACGCATTATCCGACATCCTTTTTATTAGCTGTGAAATTGAAAATTGTTGCATAATCTTTTATGCATCGAGAAAATGGATGCATAACCGGATATGCATCCGAAAATATGGTTGCATAATACATTATCCATCATTTTTTTCTGAACGCATGATGATATTTTCAATGATGTTGTAGTAAAGAGTTCGTTGAGGCTTGTGAAGGCAATGAATTTTAGACTTAATAAAAATTTAAAAACAAAGAAAACTTATTACAAAATTGACTTCAAGATATTAGAAAACAACCAAGACACTGATTTCACTATTACACATGAATAAATTATGGTAAACAATCCAAAACTCTAATTATCTTTTAAGACTCTTATTTCTTAATTCACAAATAATATGGAAAATTCTCAAAAATTAATTGTATCCCTAAGCATAGATTATCTAAACAAAGCATAACCTATCTAATTGAATCACAACTAATGAAGAAATTTTTTGCAAACAATTAAAAACTCTGCAAAAGCAGTGAATAAGTGAATTATAAATTATAAATTAGAGAGAATAAATAATTACCAATTATTCATGCGTAAATAGCTTCCTCATTGTCTTGGTTGTGAGAGAAATAGCCACTCATCATGTTGGAAAACCTCTCAAAGAATTTCATTGATGCTCAAAAATGGTTTACAAATGATGAGAATATGAGAAATACAATAAAACCGGGTTTGTAACAATTATATTTGTTACAAACCAGAGAACTACGACCCTCGGTGGCAAAATAAGACTGCTGCAGCTGTGTCGCAAACGCTGTAGCAAATAAGTCTGCCTGTAAACTGCGACCCACAGAATGAGTTGTTGTCACTGTTCAAAAACGACCGCTGGTGCAGGTCCGTTCTTCGTGTTCTTCAATGGCAGTAGCAGCAGCAGCAGGTGGTCTCTCTGCAAGTTCGATTTTTTGACTCTGTGGTGCTCTAAACTTCTCCCAATCTCTCCGTCTCCTTCTATGATATCCCAGCAGCCTATTTATACTCAACATCCCCCTCGAATCTCGAGTTAAATACCACAAATTCTCTATTATTCGGCAGTAAGTAAAAAATATTCTCCGGATATTTTTTTCTTCATCCGAGCATCTGCAGCTTTCCAACCTTCCTTATTTTCCTTCTACACACGCCTCTGCAGAGTCCATACTCCATCCAAACACGAGCAGTACACGTTTCAATTTGTTGTAATCCCGTGATGGAGTTTTCCGTCCACGTACTCCCTGTTTTCTTCACCACGGCAATTCCAGCCAAACTGGGTCGAAACAAACACCCATACCAGCTTTGTTAGGACATATCACAACTACCCATTAAGTTTCAGCCCTTTAGTCTACCCAGAACTGCTTCAAATTTCGATCGAAACTTCATCCAGTTTCAGTGCTTCTTTTTCCCGCCAAATTTAATTTTCAAACGAAGAAGATGGTTTCCCCCTAACCAGCTGTAGGGTGCGAATAGTAGATGCCTTTTTGGGATGCCCCTTAGTAATTGAGGTGCCCCTTAACCAAATCTGGGCTCCGTATAGCAAGTGTCCTCCGGGGGTGTTCCAAGTGATTTTTCGAGCCGATTTTTCCAACAATATTTATTTTCCAAAAATACCTAAAAATACACAAAACACCATAATAAGGACGAAAACGAGTACCAACAATACGAAAAATTGAGGACAAATTATACACATAAATGCGTCTATCAAATACCCCCAAACTTATTATTTTCTAGTCCTCGAGCAAAACTAATAATAAATAAAACCGAGTTAATCTCGGGAGGGTTTACCAGAGGTGTACCCACAAAACCATTACTTCTAATTGGTCACAAGTATCCAAAGAGCTATGAGGACATACATATTCTCAACCTATCTCCAAGTAACTAGAATGCCAGAGAAATTAAAGGTGTCAGCTCTAAAGCTGACTGAAGAAAAGGGAGACACATCCGCAACATTGCTAGATAAAGAGATATCCGCTACACAGCTAGATAAACATTGTAAGATGCGTCCGCTGCTTTACAGCTGGATAAGATTAGGAGAGAGATAAAGATGATAGGGACTTCTTATACACAACTGGACTAATTACGTGTGATGAGTTAAACCAGTGCTAGAAAAATCTTGTGCCAGATTGAAAGCGGACTAACAAAGCAACCAAATGTATCTTTCTTCGACTCTCTCATAGTGCTCAGTAGAAACAACGTCTTCTTCGGTCTTCAACTGTTGATGATAAACTATCAAACCTCATAGAAACCTTGACAATTAACTCTTCTCTTCGATTTCTTGCTTGACTTATAAATTTCTACTTCCCTTTGGCCTTATTGAACAAAACGTAACGATGATTTTTTTCATTTTTCATTTTTTTTTTTTTTTTTGGGGAACAAAAATTACAAGACAACAATTTACATGGCCATGAGAGAAGGACTTTCAAAACTTGGATCTTCGCAACTTATGATGTCTTGGTATCATGGATTCTAACAACTTATATCATTGCTCTTATAACTTCAACTTTGATTTTTGAATCATTCTTTTCTATTGTTGCTTCTAAACCTAAAACGTCTTCAACTTTCTTCATAGATTTTGATGTCGCTCCGCTTGTTGATGATGATAAGTTTCTACTGAGAGAGAGTCGCAATCCAGTAACTAAGACTACATTGTGAGGTTGCTTTGTCTTTCTTGATTTCCTGACCTACTTTCCTTTCCATAATGTATGGTTAGGTCCATCACGGTTACCCTCTAAAAGGAACAAGTTCTCTCCTGAATTTCAAGGATCTCAATGTCTTTTTCTCTAATGTATCAAAAGGTTGTTATCCCTAGCATTCCAATTTCTATCTTTTCGGTGAGAAACAGTATGTAAACTTAGCTAACCGGATACCATGTGACGCTAGAAGTTTCAAAAGTGCAACTAAAAAGTTCTTCCCCACCCCCAAACTTAAATCTAACATTGTCCTCAATGTTTCTAATGAAAGAGCAATACCAAAAGTAAAAAACACGAGGAGAAGTTGGAAAGATAGTACCTGGGTGAAGAAAATCAAAAACTAATATACAACATACAACTTCGATGGTCAATCAAGGGTAAACAGGGTCCTCCAGAGGGACCTCCTCAACATCACCTGTAGGAAAGGGTCTAAAAAGGGTTTCAATCTCTGACCGTTAACCTTCGAAGAACTACTACCATCCGGTGTCTCGATCTCAACAGCTCCATGAGGAAAGACAGTGCGAACAATAAAAGGACCCGTCCACCGAGAACGTAACTTCCCAGGGAAAAGATGCAAGCGGGTATCATACAGAAGAACTTTTTGACCTGGAGAAAATGACTTCCTTAAAATATTTCTATCATGCACAAGTTTCATTTTGTTCTTATACTCCTTCGCACTATCGTAAGCATCAATACGAATCTCGTCCAACTCATTGAGCTGGAGTTTCCTATGGGCTCCTGCCTTGTCAAGAGAAAAGTTTAGCTGCTTAACAGCCCAATAAGCTCTATGTTCTAACTCGACAGGTAAATGACATGCCTTGCCATACACAAGCCGATAAGGCGACATTCCAATGGGGGTCTTAAACGCAGTACGGTAAGCCCATAAGGCATCAGTAAGCCTAGACGACCAGTCTTTCCGATTAGGATTAACTGTTTTCTCTAATATACGTTTTATCTCCCTATTGGAAACCTCAACCTGACCACTAGTCTGTGGATGATACGGGGTAGCTACCTTATGTGTAATACCATATTTCTTCATCAAAAGCCTAAAAGGTCCATTACAAAAGTGCGACCCACCATCACTAATTATAGCTCGCGGTGTACCAAAACGTGTAAGTATATTATTTTTCAAGAAATCAATCACAACCCTATGGTCATTGGTTTTACACGCAACCGCCTCAATCCACTTAGAGACATAGTCTACAGCGACAAGGATGTATAGGTTACCAAAAGAATTAGGAAACAGACCCATAAAGTCAATACCCCACACATCAAAGACCTCGACAACTAAAATAGGGTTCAAGGGCATCATGTTCCTACGGGAAATGGTTCCTAATTTCTGGCAACGTTCACAAGTAACACAGTAACTGTGGGAGTCTTTAAACAACGAAGGCCAATAGAATCCACACTGCAATATCTTAGCAGCAGTCTTCTTAGCACTAAAGTGACCCCCACAAGCATGATCATGACAAAAGGAAATAATACTGGACTGGTCACTCTCAGGTATACATCTCCTAATAATCTGGTCTGGACAATACTTAAACAAATAAGGATCATCCCAAAAGAAGTGCTTAACCTCAGCTAAAAATCTAGAACGCTCTTGCTTACCCCAATGTTGGGGCATTCGACCAGTAACAAGATAGTTCACTATATTCGCATACCAAGGTAATTGGGTAACAAAGAACAATTGTTCATCAGGAAAGTTGTCCCTTATAGGAAGGGAATCATTAAGGGTATCCACAACAAGCCTAGACAAGTGGTCTGCTACTACATTTTCTGCACCCTTTTTGTCTCTAATGTCCGGAGAAAACTCTTGTAACAACAGGATCCACCTAATCAATCTAGGTTTCGTATCCTTCTTAGACAAAAGATATTTCAAAGCAGCATGATCAGTAAATATTACGATCTTAGAACCTAAGAGATAGGGTCTAAACTTGTCTAAGGCAAACACAATGGCTAACAGATCCTTCTCCGTAGTGGTATAGTTCAACTGGGCATCATTCAGAGTTTTACTAGCATAGTAAATTACATGAAGTAACTTGTTTTCTCGCTGACCTAGCACAACACCAATAGCATAATCTGAAGCATCGCACATGATTTCAAAGGGTAGGTTCCAGTTGGGTGCCTGGACTATGGGGGCGGTAGTGAGTAAAGTTTTAAGCTTCTCGAAAGCCTCTAAACAAGCATCATCAAAGACAAACTTAACATCTTTTGCAAGCAAATTGCAAAGAGGTCTAGAAATCAAGCTAAAATCCTTAATGAATCGACGATAAAAACCAGCATGCCCTAAGAATGACCTAATACCTTTTACGGTTTTTGGGACCGGTAAAGTTTTAATAAGGTCAACTTTGGCTCTATCTACTCTATACCCTTTGAAGATACGATATGCCCTAGAACAATTCCTGAACGAACCATGAAGTGACATTTCTCCCAATTAAGCACTAAATTCTTTTCCTTACACCTAGTCAAAACTAATGACAAATGATGCAAGCACTCATCGAAAGACGAACCAAACACTGAAAAATCATCCATAAAGACCTCTAAGAACCGTTCTACCATGTCAGAAAATATGCTCATCATACAACGCTGAAAGGTCGCAGGGGCATTACATAGGCCGAAAGGCATGCGTCTATACGCAAAGGTACCAAAGGGACAGGTAAAAGTGGTTTTCTCTTGGTCTTCTGGGGCAATAGGAACCTGATTATAACCGCAGTATCCATCTAAAAAGCAATAATGGCTACGTCCAGCTAATCTCTCTAGCATTTGGTCGATGAAGGGAAGGGGAAAGTGGTCCTTCCTAGTGACCTTGTTCAATTTTCTATAGTCATACAGACACGCCAACTCGTGGTCATTCGGGTTGGGATTAACTCATTGTTATCATTCTGGACTACAGTAATACCGGATTTCTTGGGAACAACCTGAACGGGGCTGACCCACTTACTGTCTGAAATGGGGTAGATAATGCCTGCATCTAACAGCTTCAGAACCTCGGTTCGAACAACTTCTTTCATATTAGGGTTCAGTCGACGTTGCATCTCCCTAGAAGGTTTGGTGTCACTCTCTAAATAGATATGATGCATACAATCAATAGGACTTATACCCTTAATGTCTGCTATGGTCCACCCTAAAGCTTCCTTGTTATTCTGAAGGACAGTCACTAGCCTACTTTCCTGATCACTATCCAAGTCGGATGCTATAATCACAGGTAAAGTTTCAGAGGGCCTAAAAACACATACTTCAGGGTATCTGGTAATGGTTTAAGGTCCAACTTGGGAGGCTTTTCCAACGAAGGAACTAGGGTAGACTCGGAACGGGTAAAGGTTCGAACTTAGGTTTCCATCCATTACTAGTGTCTAACAAAGGGGTTGAATCTAACAAAGCATTCACCTCATTAATCACATCATCATCATCAAAATCAATCCCAAAGTGAGCTAGGCATTTCTCTAATGGATCTTCTATCAAAGTGTTTGGTAATGACTCCTCTACTAAGGTGCCTATCATGTTCACCTCTTCTACGCTCGAGTCGTCCAGTTCCTGGGGTAGCTTACTAATGTGAAAGATGTTCAGCTCAATAGTCATATTACCAAAAGACAAATTCATAATACCAGTTCGACAGTTAATGATCGCATTGGATGTTGCTAAAAATGGGCGACCTAAAATCACCGGTATCTGGTTCTCTGGGTCAGGGACAGGTTGGGTATCTAGGATAACAAAATCCACTGGATAAATAAACTTGTCGACCTCAATAAGAACATCCTCGATCACACCACGAGGAATTTTAACGGACCTATCAGCTAACTGGAGTGTCATCTGGGTAGGTTTCATCTCACCAAGTCCTAGCTTAAGGTACACATGGTATGGAAGTAAATTCACACTGGCTCCTAAGTCAAGCAAAGCTTTCTCAACACGGTGTTTACCTATTGTGCAAGAAATGGTAGGGGACCCTGGGTCTTTATACTTAGGAGTAGTGGTATTCTGAATAATGGAACTCACGTGACTAGCTAGGAAGGCTTTCTTTTGGACACTAAGCTTACGCTTTCGTGTACACAAGTCCTTAAGGAACTTGGCATAAGCCGGAATCTGCTTAATCGCATCCAACAATGGTAGGTTGATAGTAACTTGCTTAAAAACCTCCAATATATCATTAAAGTTGGACTCCCTCTTAGTCGGAACTAGCAGCTGGGGAAACGGGGCTCTGGGAACAAAGCCGGGCTCAGCAGGACCCTCATTGGTCTCTTTGGAGACTCTATCAGTTTTCTCATTCTCTGGCTCAGAAGGGTGAACTACAGCATGTTCACTATTAGGCATGGAAACCTTGTTGTCTATCTCTCTACCGCTCCTAAGGGTTTTAATAGCATTTACATGATCGGATGGTCTTTCACCTATTTCATTAATTCCTCTAGGGTTTGGTTGAGTTTGACTAGGAAACTTACCTCTTTCTCTTAAAGACTCATTTATATGACTAACCTGGGTTTTCAACTCGGAAATAGCCTGAGAGTTAGCCTGACCTATTCTCTTATTTTCTTCTACCTTGAGCAACAGATTGCTGAAACTGCATAGTGTTACGAGTTAACAAAGCAAGAGACTCTTCTAAACTCATAATCTTCTTATCCGAAGGGTTCTGAAACTGTGGGGCTGAAGGATTCTTAGGATAGCCAAAACCTGGGGGAGCTTGAGAGTTACTAGACTGACCTTGATTCTGGCCCTTAGACCAAGAAAGGTTGGGATGGTTTCTCCAGCCAGGGTTATAGGTTTCTGAATAAGGGTCAAACTTCTGACGGTTATCGAATCTAGTGTTGTTATAAAGAGCATTGGCTTGCTCTTCAACAGTATGTCTTCCCAAAAAGGCTCTATTCTACCACTAGTACCACTAGAATGACCTAATTCCAAGCTTCTAACCTTTTGGCTATGGCTGCTATTTTAGCATCTGACTCATAGATCCTTCTACCCTATTGACATTTCCTCTACTTAGAAGAATTGTTTTCTGGGGTTCCCTATTATTTTCCCATTGTTGGGTCTTATTGGCGATTTCATTCAAAAATGTCATCGCCTCATCAACAGTTTTATTCTCAAACCCACCTGTGCATAAGGACTCAACCATGGTTGTTGTTGAATAATCTAAACCCTCATAGAGGATCTGAACTAACCTAACCTTCTCTAAACCATGATGAGGACATTGAGAAATTAAGTCATTGAACCTTTCTAAATACCTATATAAAGATTCTCCCTCTTGTTGAGCAAAAGTAAAAATTTGTGTCCTAATAGACGATGTTTTGTGCCTTGGGAAAAACTTATGTATAAAGGCAGATGTAAGTTGTTCATAGGTTTCAATTGACTCACAATCCAAACTATACATCCAAGATTTGGCTTTATCTTTTAAGGAAAAGGGGAATAACCTAAGTTTCAGTGCACCATCACTAAGGTTTTTAATTTTCAGAGTACTACATACTTCCTCAAATTCCCTAACATGAAAATAGGGGTTCTCATTCTCTTTTCCTAAAAAGGTTGGGAGCATCTGTAAAGTCCCAGGTTTGAGTTCATAATTTGCCTCGGTTTCAGCTAACTTGATACAAGACGGACGAGAGGTCCTAGTTGGGTTCAATAAAGCTTTTAAAGTTGTCATTTTTGGCACTACCGAAGGACTAGGAGTACTTTCTTCACAAAGAAGCAGATTCTCAAAACTGAAGTTTCCAAAAACGGGGCTCTCTAAAGAAGAGTCTTCGAGCTCCCCGCCTTCACAAGAAGAACTACTAGGTTTATCACTAATCAGACGACCTAGAGTGTTTTTTATCCAAGCCTGTTATACCTCGGGCATACACTAGAAAAACAAAACTAAAAAAGAAAAGCCCTAAAAGGGAAGGGAAGTTCTATGCAAACACAAACAAGGCTGACTCCACCACAGCAAACCTACTGAATTCTAGCAAACAAAAAGCATGATGGCTCCACTTAGATTGTTTCTAGACCAGCTTCTAATCCTTCGAAAGGGAATTCGTTACAATTTAAGCAAACCCCTCTAGATTCAATCCGAGTCAAAGTAAGTTGAATTGAGGCGAGGGAAGCTCAGTGGAGCTTTGATACCCAAGGCCTCACCGCTATCACAAGGCGGCGCCGTCACGCATTCAACTCACATAGACCATCATGAACTTCGAAGTATGCTAAAAGAGTAACCAATATTTTTCGAACAACTTTCCTAATAAGCTCGTTACCCTATAGGTCTCGTTCTATTCCAAATTTGAAAGCTTAGATTCGCGTTGGGTTTCGTTTTCCTAAGGAGGGCAAGTAGAAAACGGTGATGAAATCCGAACCCTTATCTTGTATGGCCAGTTCTTGCCCTTTACTAGGAATTTAAAACAGCCGTTTTCAGTTCCTCAGCATATATGTAAACGAAGGAATACAGTAACTCGCTGACAGGGGATTCGCGAGTGTTTCGACAAACTTACCTCCCGTTCCATACGGGGGATGAACCGTTATCGTCGACTCGGGCCACAACTCCTATGTTGTGTACGAACCCGAGGGGCCGAGGTGATATCGTAATCACCGTCCTTTTCAGCCCTTTAGTCTACCCAGAACTGCTTCAAATTTCGATCGAAACTTCATCCATTTTCAGTGCTTCTTTTTCCCGCCAAATTTAATTTTCAAACGAAGAAGATGGTGTCCTCCTAACCAGCTGTAGGGTGCGAATAGCAGCTACCTTTTTGGGGGTGCCCCTTAGTAATTGAGGTGCCCCCTAACCAAATCTGGGCTCCGTATAACAAGTTTCCTCCGGGGGTGTTCCGAGTGATTTTTCGAGCCGATTTTTCCAACAATATTTATTTTCCAAAAATACCTAAAAATACACTAAACACCATAATAAGGAAGAAAACGAGTACCAACAATACGAAACATTGAGGACAAATTAGACACATAAATGCGTCTATCAACGCACTAAAATCAATCAAAACAATGGCTACATAACTTGTTATAGATGCATAACTTGTTATGCAGTTGAGAAAATGGTTGCATAATTCGTTTTGCATCTGTTTTTTCTGTAGGATTCAGGCATATACAACGTTTTAGTGGATGCATAACCAAAATAATTGATACATGAACAAAAATATGGTTGGTGTATGCGTATTGTGTTATGCATCTATTTTGGAGGCTGCATAACGAATATGTAGTCAGTTTTCGAAACTTTTACCTAAAATGATGATTACCTCCGATTTTTTCGTGAAAAACAAAACTTGATATTGTTGTTTGTACTCGTTGTGCATATCTCTTTAAAAGCTTTCCAACGAGATATAATTTAAAATTCCAAAGCGCGGTTTTTTAGATATGTTATATTTAAGTTTCCTTACCAATTATACCCCTGAAAAAGTAAGACGCATAACGAGTTATGTAGCGATTTTTAATAATTTTAGATAATTTTGGGCGTCACGGGAACTGAAAGATATATTGGGCCTGACAACAAGAATAATCTATTTTTTGGGTCTTAGCATAATTTTCCCTATTATTTTTTTACTTGCATGGATGTTTTTATTCTATATTTTTTCTATGAATTATTGTTTCTGTACTTTTGTGCTTTTGATTCATTTGGAGGGAAATTAATCATTCAAACATCCATAATCAACAATAAACAATGATTATTTTTTTCAAAAGTAAAGGAGAAAAAAAAACTCGGATCCTTAGCTATTATCGTCATGATAAGTAAATAAATGTTCATATAAAGTATATAAAGAACTGATTGAAGAAAGAAAAAATAATATTTTATAATTGTTAAATGTTAAATGTTGGAAGGCTCCGAGAAGAAGTAGAAATGTTCTTATAATTCAAAGTTTTGGTTCTTCATTTGATAAAGTAATTTTATAGGTTCCTAGCTTGGAGATATTTTATTTTCTCTTGGAACCAAAATATAACAAAGGAGAGAGAGCATGTAAGCCTGCTTGGTGAAACATGTATATATATATATATATATATGTGTGTTAGAATTTCTCTAGTGTTTGAGATAATCGGAGGTTAAGTCTACTGTTTGCTTATGTCACATCTTACCATCTGATAGTAACCAGTCTGCTAGTTCAAGAATGCTTTTGTTATGTTGAATTTCCGTAGGCTTCAATATGGTATCATGATCATGCAATTATGATGAGTCTAATATGATCACACCTGTAGTGATTAAATGTCCACGTGTTCGAATCAATAAGGCTACACTTGGGGTGGGATGGAGACCATGGGGTGGAGGGTACCAATATTAATAATATCTCATGTTAGATGTGAAAAAGTGGGGGCCTAACAACCTCACCCAATATTTCGCTTAGCAATCTGTATGGACTAACTCCAATATACTTACAAGAGAATCAACTGGACAGTTAGACTCAATCTTAAGAAAAGTATATCAAAGAGTTATATCTCATTCTCTCAATTCAATCCGCAATCAAACAAATAATAATTTGCGAGCTTGATTGAATATAGGAGAAATAACTTGAACGGTACGAAAGACCAATGTTCAAGGATCAATCAATTTCAATCAACAACCAAAGGTTGGATTTACCAATTGATCGATTCAACGCACAACCTGTGATATTTCACTTATATAACACAATATAATGCGGAAAAGAAATAACACAGACACCAGAAGTTTTGTTAACTAGGAAACCGCAAATGCAGAAAGACCCCGAGACCTAGTCCAGATTTGAACACCACACTGTATTAAGCCGCTACAGACACTAGCCTACTACAAACTAACTTCGGTATGGACTGTAGTTGAACCCTAATCAATCTCACACTGATTCAAGGTACAGTTGCGTTCCTTACGTCTCTGATCCCAACAGGTTACTACGCACTTGATTCCCTTAGCTAATCTCACCCACAACTAAGAGTTGCTACGACCCAAAGTCGAAGACTTGATAAACAAATCTGTATCACACAGAAAAGTCTATAGGAATAGATAAATCTGTTTCCCACAGATATACCTACGAGTTTTGTTCCATCTTTTGATATATCAAGGTGAACAAGAACCAATTGATAACCCGGACTTATATTCCCGAAGAACAACCTAGAATTATCAATCACCTCACGATAATCTTAATCGATTAACGAAACAAGATATTATGGAATCACAAACGATGAGACGAAGATGTTTGTGACTAATTTTCTATCTTGCCTATCGGAGACATAAATCTCAAGCCAATCTCACGATTGCACTCATTCACGATAGAAACAACAAGATCAGATCACACAACTACAGAGAAAATAGTTGGGTCTGGCTTCACAATCGCAATGAAGTCTTTAAGTCATTAACCTACAGGGTTTCGTGAAAAACCTAAGTTTAAGGAGAATCGACTCTAGCTTATACAACTAGTATCACACAGAAGGTGTGGGGATTAGGTTTCCCAGTTGCTAGAGTTCTCCTTTATATAGTCTCCAAATCAAGGTTTGCAATCTAAATTTTCTTGGTAACAAAGCATTCAATATTCACCGTTAGATAAAAACCTGATTAGATTCAAGTTAATATCTTTCAACTGTTAGATCGAAATTAGCTTGTTATACACAAATGAAATGTAACTTCATTTAGGTTTGAGTAACCGTACGTAAACGTGTACACTTAGCTGGTTCAACAATAGTTAACCAATGGTTAGCCATATGAGCACTTTCATATCAACCTTATTCATCTTCACCATAACTAGTTCAAATGACTCAAATGAACTAGTTAGAGAGTTGTTCAATTGCTTAGATCTTATAGAAGTATACAAGACACAATCGAAGCAAAATCGGTTTTGATTCACTCGAATCGATTCATGAACATTATATCCACGATTTGCAATGATTGCATTCCTTAATATATAAATGTTTTAGTTCATGAACAAACAGATTTTAGTAAGTAACCTACCTAAGTATGTGAACGGGTATGCGTACTTAAGTAACTAGATGAGTTTGTTTTTCACTTTCAAACTCCAGCAGAAATTCACGGACGTGAACTTACCGTCGGTATGCGTACGGGTACGCATACTCAAACTCCAGCAGAAATTCACGGACGTGAACTTTCCGCCAGTATGTGTATGGGTACGCATACTTTGAGTTCCCGGTTTTGGACTTTTACAAAAATGTGAGAACACACTATGTTTATATCCAAAGATGGTTACATGTTCTAAACTCTCATTTCAATCATTGAAACTTTCTTAGAGGATGTTTTATAGTTGTTATTCACAAACTATTTTTCATCAAAGTGATTTTTAAGTTATTGAAATAATCAACATGACTTTCGTCACGAGTAAAGATGAACTTGGCCAAAGCGAAATCTTACCAACACATATTTCGAGAAATAGATAAGCGAGATAAACTCGGATCGAAATAGCAAATGTGTATAATCGAAGTCTATATAGCAATACGACTTTTGTCTGAAAATAGGAGATAAAATAGATAGACTTTTGAGTGACAGATAAGTTCAAGTCTCCACATACCTTTTGTCGATAAAGTTCCACAAGTTCCTTGAGTAGTTCTTCGACTTCATATTGTTAGATCACTGCTCTGCCAAACTCGCATGCGTTGCTATCTCAAGCATGTTTGTCAATGTTAGTGATCAAAACTATAAGGCTTGATTTATAGCCTATTTATAGATGTCTCGGACTAGGACATAGATAATGTAGTTGAGCTTAGATTTCACAGAGTTCATCATTTGAAGACGAAGAACTACTAAGGGGAGCTTGTAGAACTTCTTCGACAAAAGGTATGTGGAGAGTTAAACTAATCTATCACTTGGAAAGTCTATTTCTACTATCTCTTATATTGAGACATAAGTCGTGTTACAATATAGTTTTCTCTATACACATTTGATATTTCGAGCTGAGTATATCTCGCTTACATATTTCTCGAAATATGTGTTGGTAACCTTTCGCTTCGACCAAGTTCATCTTATATCATGAGAAAATTTTCGAGTAACATCTTACATGGTTTGTGTGATACAATCATTTGATGTAGGCTTGGAATGTTTCGATAATGATTATTTCAATATCTTGAAAATTGCTTTGATGCTAATAGTGTGTGAAAACGGCTATTTTCATTATAGAAGAATGTTTCAATGATTGAAATAAAGAGTTGATGATGTAACCATGTTTGGATATAAGCATATATAGTGTGTTCTCGCATTAGTGTATAAATCCACAAAACGGGATCCAAGAGTATGCATATGTATGTATACGAAATTGGTGAAGGAGACAAGATAAGTATGTGTACCCGTACGCATACTGGAGGAAGTTTTCAAACCGAAAATATCTGCTGGGTTTGGGAATTACAAACTCCTAAACTAGTCACCTTAGGTTCGAAAATTTCCGCTGAGTTTGGAAACTTAACAAACTCAAATTCGGTTGCTTAAGTACGCATACCCGTACGCATACTTAAGCTGGTTACTTTGTCAAATCGGTCAGTTCATGGACTTAAAAATTTAAATCACAAGGAATGCAATCCTTGCAAACCATGGCTATAATGTTCATGATTGATTCAAGTGAATCAAACCGATTTGGTTTCAATTGCATTTTCTATTGCAATTGAACAACTCTTTAACTAGTTTCATTTGAGTCATTTGAACTAGTTATGGTTGAGATGAATAAGGTTGATATGAGAGTAATCATATGGCTAACCTCGGTTATCTATTTGTGAACCAATATGGTGTACACGTTTAGGTACGGTTACATAAACCTAAATGAGGGTACATTTCATTTGTGTGTCACAAGCTAAGTTCGATCTAACGATTGAAAGATATTAGCTTGGTTGAATCAGGTTTTTCATCTAACTGTGATTATTAAATGCTTTGTTACCAAGGTAACTTGGATTGCAAACCCTGATTTGAAAACTATATAAAGGAGAACTCTAGCAACTGGGAAATCTAATCCCCACACCTCATGTGTGTTACTAGTTGCATAACTAGAGTCGATTCTCCTTTAACCTTAGGTTTTTTCTCGAGATCCTGTAGGTTAACGACGTAAAGACTTCATCGGGATTGTGAAACCAGACCCAACTATTCTCTTTGTAGTTGCATGATCTGATCTTGATGTTTCTATCGTGTTGAGTGCAATTGAAATAATTGGCTCGAGATTTTATATCTCCGATAGGCAAGATAGAAAAGTAATCACAAACACTTCGTCTCATCGTTTGTGATTCCACAATAACTTGTTTCGCTAGTTGATTAAGTTTATTGTGAGGTGATTGATAATTCTAGGTTGTTCTTCGGGTTTATAAGTCCGGGTTATCAATTGGTTCCTGTTCACTTTGATTTATCAAAAGACAGAACAAAAACTCTTGGGTATTTCTGTGGGAGACAGATTTATTTAATCCTATAGACTTTTCTGTGTTAGAAAGATTTGTCTATCAAGTCTTCGACTTTGGGTCGTAGCAACTCTTGGTTGTGGGTGAGATCAGCTAAGGGAATCAAGTGCGTAGTATCCTGTTGGGATCAGAGACGTAAGGAGTGCAACTGTACCTTGAATCAGTGTGAGATTGATTAGGGTTCAACTACAGTTCAGTACGAAGTTAATTGGTAGTAGGCTAGTGTCTGTAGAGGCTTAATACATTGTGGTGTTCAATCTGGACTAGGTCCCGGGGTTTTTCTGCATTTACGGTTTTCTCGTTAACAAAATTCTGGTGTCTGTGTTATTTCTTTTCCGCATTATATTTTGTTTTATAATTGAAATATCACAGGTTGTGCGTTAAGATCAATCAATTAGAATATCTAACCTTGGGTCGTTGATTTACATTGATTGACACTTGAACATTAGTCTTTGGTACCGTTCAAGTTACTCTCCTCTTATTCAATCGGGCTCGCATATTTCTATTTGCTGATTGCGGATTGAATTTAGAGTTAGAGATATTGAACTCTTTGATATACTTTACTCTAGATTAAGTATGACTGTCTAGTTGATTCTCTAGAAAGTATATTGGAGTAAGTCCTCTCAGATTGCCAAACGAATTATTTGGTGTGGTTGTTAGACCTCCGTATTTTCAATTGGTATCATAGCAGGCAAAACACATTAAAGACCTCATAAGTTTGTGTTTGTAGCAATCTGATATGGACAAAGGTGCTATCTTTATAAACGTACCGCCAGTCTTCGATGTCTCAAATTACTTGTGGTGGAAAATTGTTATGCATGCCTTTTTTTCAAGCGCGTGATTTTCAAACATGGGTTTATGTAGTTAACGGGTATGATGCTCCCGTTGTGGCAGTAGGGAATGCAGCTGTTCCAAAGAACATTGGTGAATACAATGCTGCCGAGATACTTGCTGCAAAGCAAAACTCCGACGGTTTGAATGCCATCATACATGCCATTATCCCAGATCTTCAGCACCATGTGACAACGTGCACTAGGTCTAAAGAAAAGGAAGATAGGCTTCAAAACCTTAATTCCGATTGGGAAAACCTTCGTATGGCAGATGAAGATTCATTTGATGAGTTTAATCACAAAGTGTCTGAAATTGTTAATGCATCTTTTGCATTGGGTAAGACTATTCCTGAAAAGGACATTGTGATGAAAATTCTCAGATCGCTGCCATCTAGATACGATTCTAAGAAGCATGCCATCGTTGAAGGAAATAACCTTGATGCTCTCTCCAGAAATACGCTGGTTGGAATGCTAAAGATCTTTGATCATGAGCATACATCCAAAGTTGGAAAGGATGTTACCTTCAAAGCACAAAGGAACACTAAATTACTTGACAAAAGTAAAAGTGTTTATGTCTCTGAGGATGATCTTTCTGAGACTGATTCATCATATGAAGATCTTGAAAAATCAGTCTCTATGATCACAAGACAATTTCGAGATCTTCTATTGAAGAGAAGTAAACGGTTCTCCAGAGACAAACCTAGGTCGTCAATTAAACCTCACAATCGCATTCCTCCTAAAAATAGGGATGCTGACAAAGCTGATGATGAGGATATGCCACGGTGCTTTAAGTGTAAATGTTTTGGTCATTTTGCGAATGAGTGTCCGAACCGTAGAAAATACACTGGAAACAAAGGTCTTACTGCAACCCTTGATGAAATGTCTGATCAATATGATTCCAACGAAGACAAAAAATCAAGTGTTGCACTTCTTTGTGAAGATATTGATTTTGATAATTGTAGCAATATATACATCAATCTTGATATCCTTCTAGAAGAAAACTCAACCAATCTGGAAGAAGAAATTAACCTTTCTGTTGGAAACTCTATGTCTGATTTTTCAGGTCCCACTCTGTGCCTAGCATCTTGCACATCTCGTGTGTCAAAATCATCTTATCCAGGGACATGTTCTTATTGTTCACTCAAGGTTCATGAACTTTCGAAGTGTTACAAGTATAAACACAAGATGAGACATGTGAAGAGACTTCAACGAAGATCAAATCGCCTAGCCAACAAGCTCAAACTTGTTTAAGAAACCGCTGAGGTATGTAAGATTTTATCCTCTTCAAAGAAGTTGGTTTCCAAAGACAGGTCAAGACCACTAGAGAAAAGAGTATGGTCTAAACAATTTGATAGACAGGGTTCTATAAATTCCTTTCAAAGAGGGGATGGTGGACAAATTGTTGTTCACCACGGAACAACTTGATTGTGTTATTTTAGTACATCTTGTCTCATGTTCCTGATGAAAAGCGACAAGATTATGCACACCTCAGGCTTAAAATAAAATTGTTTTTTCTTTCTTAGAGTTGCTATATGATTTGGAATTCTTTCTTTTCAATTGATATTAGAAAAGACTTCCCTGTGTGTTCAATAAAAGAGGGTTATTCTGGACAATTATACTCTCTTTAGGGTCGTGAATTGTGCGTGTGTGAACCTGTGTGGTTAAAAGGTTCTGTAACCCTACATTCCTTTTTCCTTCTCTAAAAATCTTTTCATCTTAAGACTGTCTATTGAGTTTAAATTGTGATTTCCTCTCACAAACCCATACACGCATGGAGACCCCAAGCATCACGTGTTCTGATGGAAAAGATGTTAATATGATTGTTAAGCCATCAATCATGAAGGAAAAAGAAAAATCTCCGTTACCTCCAACTTTGAAGAGAAAAAGAAGGAATGTGAGGAAGCCAAGAGTTGTTCCTTCAAATTCTCAGAAGTTTTCTGATGTTCTTGAAGAGTTGAAGGAAGCAAGGAAAGAGATTCAACAAATAAAGGCTTTTGTTTTGAGAACTCTCAAAATTCAGAAGGCCTTGATTCGACATCATCAGCCTAGAATTTTTGTTGGAATTGACTCCTTTCTCCATGAACCTTATGTTCCCATGGTTGTTGACGACAAGGAGTTCGGGGACGATAAAGAATTCTTCAGAGGTCTTAATGGCTAGTAAATCTTCTCTTTATGTTTTTTTGAAGAATAACTAGGGTTTGGAATAGCCATTATTGTGAGTACACATAGCTATGTCCAACGATTTTCATCTTCTATGTTTTTAGATTTATTTGTTTAAATTCTAAGTTTTTGGAAGATGATTTTTGCAATTTTAATCTTTATGATTTTATACATTGCAAACTGCTATGGGATATGTTGTTTACGTCCGTGAACCTGTGACTGTCCCATACTTGTTCAAAATTTATCTCTATCATGTCGGTATGAATGTATTGATAGAATATAGAATGAACTTTTGACATAACAAAAGTTAAAGCCTTTTATATCATTGTTTTGATGGAAGAAAGGATAAAAAATTTGTTTACAGGGATTAAGTCTATTATATGTCATTGTGCAAATAGTGATGGAAAATAGAATGAGTCCTTGTCTATTTCGCAGTCTTGGTCGATCTCCGATCCACATTTTTGTACATATACTGTGTTGCTCCGTAAGGTTTCTTGTGTTTGAGCATAAACGATTGAGTTGATCATTCTCTTATGATTAACTTAGTTGTTGCTCCGTAAGGTCCTTATGTTTGAGTATGACCAACTAAATTGATCAGTCTCTTTTGGTTATTTTAGTTGTTGCTCCATAAGTTTGCTTATGTCGAGCATGACCAATTGAATTTATCACATTGTGGTTAATTTGGTTGTGTATTCCAATTAAATTAATCGTGAGTTTTCTTGTGATTAATTTAGTTGTATTTTTTCGATTGCATTAATCACGGGTTCTCTTGTGGTTAATTCAATTGAATACTTTGGATTCAAATTCATGTTTTCATGTGATTTGAGTTGTCCAAAGAAATCCTTCTTTTCTTATGAAAGTAAGGTCGCCTTGTTATTCCTTCGGGGATGACATTTTATGGGGGAGAGTTCATTTTGAACTTGTGCTTAATTGCCAAATATTTGTGGGTAGCGCGGCTGTGGAATATTATAGGGGTTATCTTGTATCTTTATTAACTCCTTGATGAATGCATTTAGCTTCGGATATATGATTGCATCTAAATTTGTTGGTATATTAATACACCTTTGGTCATTAAACATCTTCGTAGAAATTTCATTAGGATCCCACTAATTTTCGTACCTTTGCCAATTTTATTGACAAAAAGGGGGAGAATTAATGTGTAGTGTGATATTACAAATACATATGGTTTACGGATCATTATGTAAGGGGTAGTGGTTTTCATGTTGAGATGAAGTATTGATTAAGGGGGAGTGATACATATCACCATTATATTGTTGTCAGAGTTGTGATACAATTTGAACTTCGATGCTGTGTAATAATACTATGACACTATATAACAATGATTGAGAGCATTTTGTTTTCTCATTGTTATCGCTACGGATCTTCAACAACTGTGATGTTGAACTTACAACCTTTAGGATCATGGATCACTTGGAAGTAACGAAGATTTCGAGTCGCGTGGAAGATGCCAAGGAGATCAAGCATTTGGATGAGAAGCTACAATTTCTATCTATTTTGTAATCTATATGTATTGATACTTTTGTCACTAAAATTGACAAAGGGGGAGATTGTTAGAGCACTGCTCGGTCGAACTCGCATGCGTTGCTATCTCAAGCATGTTTCTCAATGTTAGTGATCAAAACTATAAGTCTTGATTTCTAGCCTATTTATGATGTCTCGGACTAGGACATAGATAGTGTAGTTGAGCTTAGATTTCACAGAGTTCATCATTTAAAGACGAATAACTATTAAGGGGATCTTGTGGAACTTCTTCGACAAAAGGTATGTGGAGACTTGAACTCATCTATCACTTGGAAAGTATATTTCTACTATCTCTTATATTGAGACATAAGTCGTGTTACGATATAGTTTTCTCTATACACATTTGAGATTTCGAGCTGAGTATATCTCGCTTACATATTTCTCGAAATATGTGTTGGTAAGCTTTCGCTTCGACCAAGTTCATCTTATATCATGAGAAATTGCCGAGTAACATCTTACATGGTTTGTGTGATACAATCATTTGATGTATGCTTGAAATGTTTCGATAATGATTATTTCAATATCTTGAAAATTGCTTTGATGTTAATAGTGTGAAAACGGCTATTGTCATTATAGAAGAATGTTTCAATGATTGAAATAAAGAGTTGATGATGTAACCATGTTTGAATATAAACATATATAGTGTGTTCGCACATTAGTGTATAAATCCACAAACCGGGAGCCAAGAGTATGCATATGTGTGTATACGAAATTGGTGAAGGAGACAAGATAAGTATGCATACCCGTACGCATACTGGCGGAAGTTTTCAAGCCGAAAATATCTGCTGGGTTTGGGAATTACAAACTCCTAAACTAGTCACCTTAAGTATGCGTACCCGTACGCATACAAGCGGAAGTTTTCGAACCGAAAATTTCTGCTGAGTTTGGAAACTTAACAAAATCAAATCCGGTTGCTTAAGTACGCATACCCGTATGCATACTTAAGCTGGTTACTTTATCAAATCGGTCAGTTCATGGATTTAAACATTTAAATCATAAGGAATGCAATCTTTGCAAACCGTGGCTATAATGTTCATGATTGATTCAAGTGAATCAAACCGATTTGGTTTCAATTGTATTTTTCTATTACAATTGAACAACTATTTAACTAGTTTCATTTGAGTCATTTGAACTAGTTATGGTTGAGATGAATAAGGTTGATATAAGAGTCATCATATGGCTAACCTCGGTTATCTATTTGTGAACCAACATGGTGTACACGTTTAGGTACGGTTACATAAACCTAATGAGGATACATTTCATTTGTGTGTGCTAAGTTTGATCTAACGGTTGAAAGATATTAGCTTGGTTGAATCAGGTTTTTCATCTAACGGCGATTATTGAATGCCTTGTTACCAAGGTAACTTGGATTGCAAACCCTGATTTGAAAACTATATAAAGGAGAACTATAGCAACTGGGAAATCTAATCCCCACACCTCATGTGTGTTACTAGTTGCATAACTAGAGTCGATTCTCCTTTAACCTTAGGTTCTTCTCGAGACCCTGTAGGTTAACGACTTGAAGACTTCATTGGGATTGTGAAGCCAGACCCCAACTATTCTCTTTGGCTCGAGATTTTATATCTCCGATAGGCAAGATAGGAAAGTAATCACAAACACTTCGTATCATCGTTTGTGATTCCAAAATAACTTGTTTCGCTATTCGATTAAATTTATCGTGAGGTGATTGATAATTCTAGATTGTTCTTCGGGAATATAAGTCCGGGTTATCAATTGGTTCCTGTTCACCTTGATATATCAAAATACGAAACAAAAACTCGTAGGTATATCTGTGGGAAACATATTTATCTATTCCTATAGACTTTTCTGTGTGAGACAGATTTGTCTATCAAGTCTTCGACTTTTGGTCGTAGCAACTCTTGGTTGTGGGTGAGATCAGCTAAGGGAATCAAGTGCGTACCATCCTGCTAGGATCAGAGACGTAAGGAGCACAACTGTACCTTGAATCAGTGTGAGATTGATTAGGTTTCAACTATAGTCCAGTCCGAAGTTAATTGGTAGTAGGATAGTGTCTGTAGCGGCTTAATACAATGTGTTGTTCAATCTAGACTAGGTCCCGGGGTTTTTATGCATTTGCGGTTTCCTCGTTAACAAAATTCTGGTGTCTATGTTATTTCTTTTCCGCATTATATTTTGTTATATAATTAAAATATCACAGGTTGTGCGTTAAGATCAATCAATTAGAATATCCAACCTTGGGTTGTTGATTTACATTGATTGACACTTGAACATTGGTCTTTGTTACTGTTAAAGTTACTCCTCTTATTCAATCGGGCTCGCAGATTTCTATTTGCTGATTGCGGATTGAATTAAGAGTTAGAGATATTAAACTCTTTGATATACTTTACTCTAGATTAAGTCTGACTGTCTAGTTGATTCTCTAGAAAGTATATTGGAGTAAGTCCTCTCAAATTTCCAAACAAATTGTTGGTTGTGGTTGTTAGACCCTCGCATTTTCACATATGATGAACGCCGTGGAGTCTAGAGATCAACTACACTTACTATCCTAGTCCGAGACTTGGCTATAAGTAGACTAGAAATCAAGACTTATATTTTTGGCAACTAAACTTAACAAACAAGCTTGAGATAGCAAGCTTGCGAGTTCGACCGAGCAGTGCTCTAATAAGATGCGCAATTAGAGTTGTACAACTAATAAGCCTTGTGCGATTCTAACCTTTTTAGGTTAGCCAGGCACATGGGATTTAATACTTATCATCCCGATGTGAACTACTCTTTCGGTTCTTGGTTGTACAAATGTGATTAGATTTTCGCATGGAACCCTCTTTGAATTGACTCATTCGCTTCTACTTTAACTTTCTCTTTTGTTTGTGAATTTATATATTGTTCTTGATCTAGTTCACTGATGCTTTTGCAATTGGTGCTTGAGTTTTTGTGAATTTATATATTCCCGTTGATCTCATTCACGGATGCCTTTGCAATTGGTGTTTGAAATCTTATTTTTGTACAACTCCTTTCTTTTTAAAGATTTTAACTAAACATAACCCTAAATTTTAATAGATACAACCTTTTTGTAAACAACATACTATTATAACCAACTTCAGCGTGAGTAATCAATACCCATTTTATGGCTTGACGTATTCTTAAGCGTGATATTTCTTCAAGTTCTAGCGAACTGGTGGACGTACAAGAACGTCGCGTAGTTCATTTTCCCAATCACTTTTTGGGATGAAAAACTAACAACGCTTGAAAAAAAAATAATCATGCTCGACCTCGTTGGTACGAAAAGGATGTTTTGGCCCATGCATCCTTTTAAAATCCCAACATCTCAAGGTAGATCCATCTTGTCTGGTTTAGGATTTTTTGGATGTGAATATACTTGGAACTATATCCCTATTATATACAAGAAAGACTAGACATGTCACTTCACAATGCAGAAGCAAATCATTGATTCCATAATGCCTCCTTCATTCATCTAGTTGTCGTAGGGTCAGATAATTGTCTTATCTCTCTAATGCTAGAGCCTTGTCATACTCAAACTGAATGAGTATTCAAATTCCATGATACTTGGCATAAATAAAAATATTGTATTCAAGTAATTCATCGGTATTGAGAAAAAACTAATAATCATAATCCTTCTCTGGCTTTATTCACTAGTCTCAATAATCTAAGCTTCAATATTTTAGAAGGGAAACAAAATATTTGTGGTAATCCTTCTAAAGAAATCTTTATTTTGTTGAAATAAATTAATAGATTAAAAAGCTTTAGAAACACAATTCATAGCTGTCCTATAATCGAAGAAAAACTTAATCAACTAGACGTTCTTTATGATACCCAGGATGTCATGACAAAACAACAATCAATAAATAATAATACAAAAGACATAGGGGAAAAAAAACACTAAATACTTCCACGATATTACCTTAAAATAAGGAAATGAAATTCCATTGAATGTTTAAAGGAAAATAATGAATGGTTATCAAGGAAAAACTGAAAGTAATAATATTCTTGTTAGAGCACTGCTCGGTCGAACTCGCAACCGTTGCTATCTCAAGCTTGTTTGTCAAGTTTAGTTGATAAAAACTATATACTTGATTTTTAGTCTACCTATAGCAATGTCTCAGATTAGGATAGAATGTGTAGTTGAACTTTAGACTTCACGACGTTCACCAATTGAAGAATAAGATATACTGAGGAGCTTGGAGGAACTTCATCAACAAAAGGTATGTGGAGACCAAAACTTATCTATCACTTAGAAGTCTATTATATCCTATCTTCTAATGAGACTAAGTCGTATAGCTATATATACTTTTACATTATACACATTTGATATTAGGAGCCGAGTTTATCTCGCTTATCCATTTCTCAAAATATATGTTGGAAGATTTTTGTTTTAGCGTTCATCGTATTCTTGACGAGTTTAATTGGAAACAATTTATTTGTTAGAAACTAAATATTAAGTCAAAATATGATCATGTGAAAATTACCTTGAACATCTTATATAATTTGTGTGAGACAGTCATTTGATGTTAGCTCGGGAAGTTTCGTATTGATGATTCGATCATTTGAAAATTACTTGAAGATAATGGTATGTGTGAGATTACCATTGTCGTCTTCCAAGGATGTTTCAATGATTGAAATGAGAGTTCAATCACCCATGTCTGGATATAACACGGTATGCATACCTAGTATGCGAACTATATTGTGATGATTCAGGTCCGGAACTCTTGTTTGCATACCTGTATGTGAACGGGTTTACCTGAGTAGGGTCCGGAACGGTTGTTCGCGAACCGGGTTTGCGAACGGCTTGTCTAGGCCAAGGTCCAGAGTTGTTGTTCGCGTACCTAGTTTGCGAACACAGTGGTAAAGTTCTAAAACTGGTAATGTATGATTCTCATACTCATGAACTAAAGCATTTATGACTTAAGGAATGCAAATTAACTTTGAAAACCATGGATTAATGTTCATGAATTGATTGTTGTATAAGTACTTTGTACAATTACGAATCAAACCGATTTCGTTTTAATTTATTCATATATATTGAGATAGTGAACAATTTGAAAAGATGAGGGTACCCAAATACACCACAATCTTTTATTTTGATCACAACCTATACAAGACCCACTGTGTATAAACCTCTTGGAGATACAATCACTCAAGGAATATTTCAACACAGTGTTCACTTGAAATAGGGTTAGTCCGGACTGGCCTAACAATGTGAGAATATCAAAGTCAAGTGGGGAAATCCAATACACTTTGTGTGATCGTCTATGGATATAAAATCGAGACAATACAATAACAAAGTGTTCACTTGATAATAGTAAAACCTTATAAGATAAATAATATAAAAACAATTATAATGTGGAAATAAAATAAAGGACACACCAGAATTTTGTTAACGAGGAAAACTACAATCTTGTAGAAAAACTCCGGGACCTAGTCCAGATTTGAATACTCAATGAATTAAGATGCTATAAAAAGTAAACCTGCAACTTCGTGTAGACAATACTAAGTAAACTAAATTCCTAGTTACCAAGCTTCAACAGTATTCTTGATTTGATAATATCTAGCAGAACCAAAGTTCTGAATAGATATTTGATACCAGATATCCTAGCAGAACAGACGTTCTCTTTAGGAATAAATCTAATAGATCTTCTTAATAGTTCACAACAACTTAATCTTCAAAATCTTCAATCTTTGATTTAATCTTCAAAGTAACAATCTGCAAAAACAAACTTGATTCCTTATTGATTTGTCGCACAGAACAGAGTCTGTTAACAATGGCAAATCAATGAATTTATCTTACGGATATAAAAAATCTTAGATCCGTAGAAACGTTAAATCTTTGATCTAGTTTGAGTGAGCCTTATATCAGAAGAGAAGGTTCTCAAGAATAAACAAACTAGGTGCAATCAAAGATTCAACTACCGTTAGTCAATCATATCAATCAAAAACACAAGATAAACTGCAATAATCTAGTTTCCCACCAATGGTACTAATAGAACTTCTCAATCCCAAAGAAGACTTTAAACTGAGCGGCCGTATGAGATTTCGCCTAATTAGGTTACTCTCCTCTCCGAATAGGCGGCTTCACCAGTAACAACACAACCGAGGAAGTTTGCTGTCACGAAGGATTAGTTTGCTAGAAATGCAAACTTCAAGTATTTATAGACAAGGAAGTTTGGACACCAAGAAATTTCGAAAAACGAAAATATTCTCAAGATATGCAATATAATTCCAAATTCGGTTTCCATAATTCCTGGAAATGCTCTGTCCAAAATAATGACCGAAAATCTCTTTGGAAAATCTTTAACTAGTAAATGCACATTACTAATTCTTATTTTCCTAAAATAAAATTAAGACCTTAATTAAAAGATTCTTAACTTATTTATTCCATTAGCTATTAAGGAATAACTTTGAACAATTAAAGATAAACAATACTGCATGTGTTCAAAGTGTGTCGACATCCTTACTTTGTAAGTCCTCTTTCATACTTACAACATTGAAACTGATTTGCCACACTTCCAAACAAGTTTAGAATTGGTTCATCTGACTTTCAAGAACTATGTGATTGATCAAGAATACTCAATCACAAATCATGGGTTTAACGGTTCTACCAAAACAAGTTTCGGTTCTACCTCCATGTGAGTACTATGCATAGTCACACTAGCTTTCCAAAATTCGGTTGAATAGGTACTAGGATCGGTTCCCCACATATATATGGTATGTAACTTATATGTGTTGCACATATCCATAGGATCGGTTCCCCTTTCTGCTACAAACTTGTTGCACCTCATACAAGGATCGATTCTCCTTTGTGATGTGTTGCACCTCTTACTAGGATCGGTTCCCCTTTACCCAGAGTCAGTCATACCAATAACACAAAATCGATCATACCATCTCAGGTGATTACTTAAGATCGGTTTCACTAATAAAAGTCATACCAATACAAAAGTCAGGCATTTATGAAAAGTTTTACCAAGAACACAAACAAGTCATGAGCGGTTATACTAATCACACATATTGGTAGTTCAAAAGATATGCAATGAATAACAATACCAATAATGCCTGGAGATTTTCTTTTCGATTCACAAAACAAGTTCATGAATTTACTTCCTTAAAACACATGTAAACATTGTTTCCTAGGATAAAATCTTCACCTTATACTCATACATAATCACAATAGCATTCAACCGATTATGTCGATTTCTTATCTACAAAGTTTAATGGTTAAGCAATAAACCTCGTATTGTATTCCTTAATGCTATGTATAACTAGAGTGTAATCATGCTTCACAGTTTTGTTTTCAATATGCACGACTTGAAAGACACAAGAAAGATATGGAACAAGTCAAGTCATAGTTACTAACCTCAAGATGAAGGATGATATCTTTGTTGTCTTCAATCCATCTTCAGATCTTTGTGAGTAACTGGAGCACAATACTTCTATCATTTCTAGTCTAACCTATCAAAGTTGACTGTAGTTTACATATTAAGCGACTCGAGTTTTGGAACTAAATATGACCAATCTTGACATACCAACGCTTGGTGGGTTCAACCGAGCAGTGCTCTAACAATCTCCCCCTTTGTAAATTTAGTGGCAAAACTCAATTACATATGGATATAAACGAATTACAAACATAACTCATTTTACATACGCTAAATTCACACAACACTAACCAGGAGATATTCAAAAATAAATGTCGTTGTTGACATTATAATAACAAATCTAATACCCACCGTAAAGGTAAGATAGGTAGATTTTATCAATTCGCACGTCTTTGTTATTTCCTTTGTAATGATATATTACTCCCCCTTAGTCTATGCTTTCACTCTTTCGTTAGATAAACGTTTAAGCATCAATGTCCTTTTCTTTAGTGATACCAATCAATATAAATCAATGCCAGCATCACTTGTTTACTCCACATATTTCTCCCCCTTTTGTCACAAAATGACAAAGAAACGAAAAAATAAAGGTCAAACCGAAAAGGATCTTACAAATCTCAAAATAGACTTGCAACCTACAGAATTAAGCACGAGGGTTTCACACACCATTTTTGATAACTAATATCAAAATCGAAACTAAAAATTAATTTTATTTTGATATGTTACCAAGGAAATAATTTCCCGAAGAAATTTTCCCTAATTAGTTTAGCAAACCAAAAAATCAACTAAGCACTTTAGTTCTTTTGCTAAACCGATTTTATAAATACAATCGCTTTATTCGATAAGACCAAAATAAAGATAACTCCATTTTTCTCATCAGGTTCTAATTATCCATATAACTCAGACCTTTCAATTTTAAGCAAGACAAGTACTAGGTTAGTTAACTAGTATTTCTTGTTAAGGCATTCGATTAGACTTGAATAACCGAAACCTATACTTTGATAAGTCTAACTAAGATCAGAATTAACTTAGTTTCTCTTATTCGGAATCGAATTGGACTAAACAATTGATCCCGCAAAACACTTTTGTTAAGCCATAAAAAATTTATACAAACCAAATAAATCAACTTGCATAATTATTTATCTCAACCGGAAGCAATTGAATCAACATACACACATCCATACACACATAATGGAATAAACATCAATTGTAGCGAAATTTTGTTAAGCAAAAGCAAAATAAAATCAGGCTTTTCTTAAACAGGAAAACGATTAACTAACAAAGTCGTTACCTCAAGTTCCGCATCCTCTTCACTTCAATGTTTTGTCATCCTTTCGCAAAGACATAAGAACAACAAAAGCAACCTTTACCAGAGAAAGGTTGAAGTGGTTTTAACTATTACGTGCCAATAGTAATAATCTGATACCAAAAACTCATATGTATACTATATACACAACTTATGAAAAATAATTTGATAATAGTATAATCGTGACTCACATATGGGATTAATTGTCATCATCCTTTTATGATTATTTGATTAAGCAACCCAAAAGGTTAGATATGAAATTCGCTAAATTAAAAGTCACAAAATCATAAAAAGGTAACCGATATGAGACCTAATTATCTCATATAACGATGACAACATGGAGCTACATTCATTTGATCAAGAACGTTTAGCACAATATTCTGAATGTCATGAGTATTGAAACTTATTATTCGAGTGTCATTATTGTGACTATCCTTTGATACCTTCCTGGTTGTCTTTAGAGAAGACTTTGGACTCCATTTAGAAATGGGTTTTATAGGAGCAACTTTGTTCTTCCAATTAATTTCCTCCTTGAAAAAGCGGGGGTCTAACAACACCACCCAATATTTCGCTTAGCAATCTGTATGGACTAACTCCGAAATACTTTCTAGAGAATCAACTAGACAGTCAGACTCAATCTAGGTAAAAGTATCTCAAGGAGTTAATATCTCTCTCTTGTTTTGGTTTACTCAAGCTAATAAAAATCAATGAGTCCTAATCAAATACAAGGAATAACTCGGATGGTACGAAAGACCAATATCCGAGGATCAATCAATGACAATCAACAACCAAAGGTTGGATTACTCTAATTGATGATCTAACACACAACCTGTATTATTTCAATTATAAAGATAAAACAATATAATGCGGAAATTGAAGTAACACAGACACCAGAAATTTTGTTAACGAGGAACCGCAAATGCAGAAAAACCTCGGGTCCTAGTCCATATTGAACACACACTGTATTAAGCCGCTATAGACACTAGCCTAATCCAAGCTAACTTCGGACTGGACTGTAGTTGAACCCCATTCAATATCCCACTGATCCAAGGTACAGTTGTACTCCCTACGCCTCTGATCCCAGCAGGATACTGCGCACTTGATTCCCTTAGCTGATCTCACCCACAACTAAGAGTTGCTATGACCCAAAGTCGAAGACTTGATGACAAACAAATCTGTCTTACACAGACAAGTCTATCGAAGGATTAATATGTCTCCCACGGATAAACCCTAAAAGGTTTTGCTCCGTGTTTTGATAGTAATCAAGGTGAACAGGAACCAATTGATAATCCGGTCTTATATTCCCGAAGAACAGCCTAGATTAATCAATCACCTCACAACAATCTTAATCGTATGGTAGCAAAACAAGATGTTGTGGAATCACAAACAATGAGACGAAGATGTTTGTGATTACTTTTTATATCTTGCCTATCGGAGATATTAAATCTCAAGCCAATCAATTTGATTGTACTCGTACGATAGAAGATGCAAGATCAGATCACACAACTACGATAAAGTAGTATCGGCCTGGCTTCACAATCCCGATGAAGTTTTTAAGTCGTTAACCTGGTTTTAGAAGAAGAAAACCAAAGGTTAAAGGAGAACCTACTCTAGATAGCAAACTAGTATCACACGTAAGGTGTGGGGATTAGTTTTGCACAATACTAGATGTCTCCTTTATATAGTCTTTCAAATCAGGATTTTGCCTTGTTAACAAAGCAATCAATATTCACCGTTAGATGAAAACCTAATTTAGATTCAAGTTAATATTTATCAACCGTTAGATCGAAAACTTATCTTGTTATACACAAATGAACTGCACGCTTCTAGGTTTGTTAACCGTACCCAAACATGTACATTGTTGGTTCAACAATATCTAACCAAAAGGTTAGCCATATGAGCATTTCATATCAACCATGTTCTTCTTCACCATAACTAGTTCAAATGACTCAAATGAACTAGTTAGAGAGTTTTTCAATTGCAAGGAAATCTTATGTAACTACACAAGACAAAAGTGAAGCAAAGATGATTTGATTCACTTGAATCGGTTCATGAACTTTTATAGCCACGGTTTGCAAACTGCATTCCTTAGTCTTTTTAAAGTTTAAGTTCAGAAATCGTCTTCAGATATATAACCTTCTTAAGTTCGCACACTATGTTCGCGGATAAGCAACTGGACAGAGTTTACAAACTCCATCAGAAATTCTCGGGATGAGAACTTCACCGGTTCGCGGGCTGGGTTCGCAGGCTGGGTTCGCAGACTTAGCTCACGCAAGTAGTTTGTCAACTCCAGTAGAAATTCTCGGGTTTGAGAACTTCGGCAGTTCGCGGACTGAGTTCGCGGACTTGGCAACAAGCCATTCTTCCGGTTTCTCTTGATCAACAAAGTTCGCAAACTTTGGTTCAAGGAATAAGACTTATACATAAATGTGTGCCCACAGAAATGCTTATGTCCATCATTGGGTACGTAATCTAAACTCTTATTTCAATCATTGAAACATTCTTAGAGGACGTTATACAGTTGTTACACCATTTCTCGTCAAAGAAATTTTCAAGATGATTGAAACATATCATGACTTTCGTCACTAAGTAAAGATAAACTTGGTTGAAGCGAAAATCTTACCAACACATATTTCGAGATATAGATAGGCGAGGTATACTCGGCTCGAAATACCAAATGTGTATAATCTAAGTCTATATATATAGCATAAGACTTTTTGTCTCAAGAAGTAGGAGATAGAGTAGATAGACTTTTGAGTGACAGATAAGTTCAAGTCTTCACATAACTTTTTGTCGAGAAGTTCAACCGGTTCCTTGAGTAGTTCTTCTACTTGTATGATGAATCTCCATGAAGTCCTTGAGCTCAACTACACTTTCTACCCTAGTCCGAGACTTAGCTATAATAAACTAGAAATCAATACTTATAGTTTTGATCACTAACATTGACAAACATGCTTGAGATAGCAACGCATGCGAGTTCGACCGAGCAATTCTCTAACAATCTCCCCATTTGTAAATTTTAGAGACAAAACTATCAATACATATGGAATACAAAAAAGATAAAGAAACTTAAGTAGCTCCTATTCCACATGTCTAATCTTTAACATTCCTCGAAATCTTCATCACTTTCAAGTACTCCAATGATCCCAAAGGTTGTAAGTTTAGCATCACCGCTGTTGAAGATCCGTTGCTATAACAATGAGAAAGCATCGGTCTCGATCATTGTTATACACTGTCATAGTATTATTACACGGCGTCAAAGTTCAAATGTATCAAAACTTAAACAATAATACTATGGTGATATGTATCACTCCCCCTTAGTCAATACTCCATATCACATGGAAACCACTCCCCCTTATATAATGACCCGAAGACCATATGTATTTGTAGTGTGAACTACATATTAATTCTCCCCCTTTTTGTCAATAAAATTGGCAAAGGTACAAAACATAATGAAATTTTTGTAAGAGACATTTTATTACTAAAAAGAAAGAACACATATCATCTTATTTAGATGCAATCATATAGCCGAAGCTAATAGCATTCATCAAGGAGTTTAAAAGAACTCTCCCCCATTTTATGTCATTCCCGAAAGAACAACAAGAGCGACCTTAATTTCAAAAGAAAAGAAGGATTTTATTGGACACCAAAAACCATAAGAATGATTTTTTGTATCCAAAAACTCAATCAAATTAATCACAAGTAAAACCCGTAATTAATTTAATCGGTATACGCAATCAAATCAAACACAAAAAGTGATTAATTCAATTGTTTGTGCTCAACATAAGAAAACTCATGGAGACAAAAAAATACTCAACTAGATTAATTACAATAGAAACCATAATTAATATAATTGGAATACACAACCAGACTAATTACGAAAGTAATCAATTTAATTGTCAATTGTTTTGCTCGACATAAGAAAACTTACGGAGCAATAACTAAATAACCAAACAAGATGATTAATTTAGTTCAAAATGCTCAACATAAAGTACCTTACGGAGCAGCAACAAAGCCAATCAAAAATAATCAACTTGGTTGTTTAGTGCTCAACATAAGACACATTACGGAGCCTCACAGTATTACATAAAATATGGATCAGTAAATATCAGTACTGTGGAATACACAGGGATTCATTCTATCTTCCATCACTATTCGCATAAAAACATTCAATAGACATAATCCTTGCAAACAAAAGATTTTAACCTATCTTCCATCAAAGATTGACAATATAGGCTTAACTTTTGTATTTGTCAAAAGTCTATTCATTCTTTAACCAATACATGAATATCGATCACAAACGACTTTACTTTTGACAAGGTATGGGACAAACATAGTTCACGGACGTAAACATCAATATCCCATAAAAATTTGCAATATAACAAATCATAAAGATTATATACTGCAAAAATCATCTTCCAAACAAATTTAGAATTTAAACCAATAAATCTAATACCATAAAGATGAAAACGATGGACATAGCTATGTGTAATCACAATAATTACTATTCCAAACTCTAGTAATCCTTCTCAAAAATAAGAATAAATTCTCATAAGAAGTTTCCTAGGCATCAAGACAAACTCGTAATGCACATATAAGATGATTTGTCCTTAGGGGTTAGAATCAATCTTTTTCTTCCGGATTTACACCAAGAATAGCTACCAAAGGGGTATAAAAATATTTTCTTAACAAATAAGAACATCCAAAGTCATTAACGACCATGCACTACAGTTCACATAGGATGATTGTGAACATTCAAGAATCCCATAGTAATGCATACTACTGCCCGTTCTTGAACTTCCTTCTTTGTGATTCACCAACAAAATTCTTGTAAAAGCTACAATGAGATTAGAAGAGTTGTACTCCAAGAATACAAGTTCCCAAATCCAAGAGAAGTGGAACAAGTGCAACGAAACGACGCAAAACACTCAAATACAAGAGACATGACAAATACCAATCTTAACTCATCCAAATTCAGAAATTCTCATCTCCATTTTGAAGAGAAATCAAACAGGAAGAGAATGCAAAAAGAATGAGGTCATTCCGAGTTCGGACGAAGAAATTACGTCCAAAATAAGTTTACCGAATATCGTCTACAGGCAAGTATGCATACGGGTTTGCAAACGAATTTTCATGACTTGGAGCAGTTTGCAAACTGGGTATGCGAACTTAAACCCCTGGATTTTGATTTTAAATGATGGTATGCAAACTTGGTATGTGTAACATGAAGTCCAAACATCCCAAACTATTATTTTCAAACCTAAACAATTAAAAACATTAAATACAGATCAAGTTAGGTAGGAATGAACGATAAAAAAGGTACGTGGATCATTGTAAGTACTCTAGGAAAATAAAAACACAAATATTTCTCAAGTTTATAGACATACCTTTTTTAGAAGAATCCAATCGAATGTTAACGCCTTACTGAACATAATCTGTGTGGCCCAATTCTTGTGTTTCCCTCGCCGTATACAAAGCAGGGCATTCCTTGGTGAGGATTCACTTTCAACACAAACAAGTTGTGTTGAGATGAACAATGTCTTGATCACCATGGCACCAAGAAAGAGTTTCTTTCCAACAACTCTTAAATCTTGTAGTGTTGAGAAACACCCAAGGAACTGTTTTTATAAGTCTATCAAAGAACTTCAAGAGAACCCAAAAAGATTTGTGTTTCTGATTTCTTGTTTTCCAACTTATAAAAAACAGTTTATGCAGATAGTTTTTAGTACTGCGAAGGGAAACTCTTTTGATAAAAGAGACGTCCTAGATTCTTCATAAAAGAAGACAATACTACTATCTTTATAGGAAGTATCAGGAATTGAGCAACGAATCAATTCATGCTTTGAGGTGATACACTCAGATGACTGAGATTTAAACTCCTCTTGTAATTCGTTTAATTTATCACAACTAATTGGATTACGCAGAGGAGGAGCATTGCTCTCACTGATTAGTAAATCAATATCAACCTCAACATAAATATTATTCATCATAACTTGATTTAGCCTGTCAAGAGATTCTTGCTCTTTCTGGAGGTATAACTCAACGTTAAGAGATAAGCTCTCAAGATTCTTTTCAAGCCCTGAAAACACTTTAAGGGATTTTAAACCTGGTGGAGGTTTAGATAGAATTTCTTCTACAGATTTTATTAAATCAGTCATGGAAGAGAATTCTGAAATCCCTGGATCTGGTGGTGCATTTATTGAGATAACACTACTTTCCATAGAGTCAGATCGCTACAAACACAGACTTGTAAGGTCTTGAACGTGTTTGCCTGCTCTGATACCAATTGAAAAAGAGGGGGTCTAACAACACCACCCAATATTACGCTTAGAAATCTGTATGGACTAACTCCAAAATACTTTCTAGAGAATCAACTAGACAGTCAGACTCAATCTAGGTAAAAGTATCTCAAGGAGTTAATATCTCTCTCTTGTTTTGATTTACTCAAGCTAATAGAAATCAGCGAGTCCTAATCAAATACAAGGAATAACTCGGATGGTACCAAAGACCAATATCTGAGGATCAATCAATAACAATCAACAACCAAAGGTTGGATTACTCTAATTGATGATCTAACACACAACCTGTATTATTTCAATTATAAAGATAAAACAATATAATGCGGAAATTGAAATAACACAGACACCAGAAATTTTGTTAACGAGGAAACCGCAAATGTAGAAAAACCCCTGGACCTAGTCCAGATTGAACACACACTGTATTAAGCCGTTACATACACTAGCCTACTCCAAGCTAACTTCGGACTAGACTGTAGTTGAACCCAAATCAGTCTCCCACTGATCCAAGGTACAGTTTTACTCCCTACGCCTCTGATCCCAACAAGATACTGCGCACTTGAATCCCTTAGCTGATCTCACCCACAACTAAGAGTTTCTACGACACAAAGTCGAAGACTTGATGACAAACAAATCTGTCTTACGCAGAAAATTCTATCGAAGAATTAATCTGTTTGCCACAGATAAACCCTAAAAGGTTTTGCTCCGTATTTTGATAGAAATCAAGGTGAACATGAACCAATTGATAATCCCGTCTTATATTCCCTAAGAACAGCTTAGATTAATCAATCACCTCACAACAATCTTAATCGTATGGTAGCGAAACAAGATGTTGTGGAATCACAAACAATGAGACGAAGATGTTTGTGATTACTTTTTATATCTTGCCTATCGGATATATCAAATCTCAAGCCAATCAATCTGATTGTAATCGTACGATAAAAGATGTAAGATCAGATCACACAACTACGATAAAGTATTATCGGTCTGGCTTCACAATCCCAATGAAGTCTTTAAGTCGTTAACCTGGTTTTAGAAGAAGAAAACCAAAGGTTAAAGGAGAACCGACTCTAGTACGCAAACTAGTATCACACGTAAGGTGTGGGGATTAGTTTTGTACAATACTAGATGTCTCCTTTATATAGTCTTTCAAATCAGGGTTTTTCCTTGGTAACCAAGAAATCAATATTCACCGTTAGATGAAAACCTGATTTAGATTCAAGATAATATTTCTCAACCGTTAGATCGAAAATTTAGCTTGTTATACACAAATGAACTGCACCCTTCTAGGTTTGTTAACCGTACCCAAACGTGTACATTGTTGGTTCAACAATAGTTAACCAAAATGTTAGCCATATGAGCATTTCATATCAACCATGTTCTTCTTCACCATAACTAGTTCAAATGACTCAAATGAACTAGTTAGAGAGTTGTTTAATTGCAAGGAAATCTTATGTAACTACACAAGACACAATTGAAGCAAAGTTGATTTGATTCACTTGAATCGGTTCATGAACTTTTATATCCACGGTTTGCATTCCTTAGTCTTTTTAAAGTTTAAGTTCAGAAAGCATCTTCAGATATATAACCTGCTTAAGTTCGCACACTAGGTTCGCGGATTTAAGCAACTGGACAGAGTTTACAAACTCCAGCAGAAATTCTCGGGATGAGAACTTCGCCGGTTCGAGGACTGGGTTCGCGGACTTAGCTCACGCAAGTAGTTTGTCAACTCCAGCAGAAATTTTCGGGTTTGAGAACTTCGGAAGTTCGCGTACTGAGTTCGCGGACTTGGCAACAAGCCATTTTTCTGGTTTCTCTTGATCAACAAAGTTCGCAAACTTTGGTTCAAGGAATAAGACTTATACATAAATGTGTTTCCACAACAATGCTTATGTCCATCATTGGTTATGTATTCTAAACTCTCATTTCAATCATTGAAACATTCTTAGAGGACGTTATATAGTTGTTACACCATTTCTCGTCAAAGCAATTTTCAAGATGATTGAAACATATCATGACTTTCATCACTAGGTTAAGATAAACTTGGTCGAAGCGAAAAGCTTACCAACACATATTTCGAGATATAGATAGGCGAGGTATACTCGGCTCGAAATACTAAATATGTATAATCTAAGTCTATATATATAGCATACGACTTTTTGTCTCAAGAAGTAGGAGATAGAGTAGATAGACTTTTGAGTGACAGATAAGTTCAAGTCTTCACATACCTTTTTGTCGAGAAGTTCCACCGGTTCCTTGAGTTGTTCTTCTACTTGTATGATGAATCTCCATGAAGTCCTTGAGCTCAACTACACTTTCTATCCTAGTCGGAGACGTAGCTATAATAGACTAGAAATCAAGACTTATAGTTTTGATCACTAACATTGACAAACATGCTTGAGATAGCAACGCATGCGAGTTCGATCGAGCAATGCTCTAACACTCCTGAAATCCAAGTTGAATCTCTTGAGGAAACATTAGGGTAACTGAAATGTTGAAAACTCTGGGAGTTAGCCTTTCTCCAATTTGAAACATCAGATCTGGTCTTTATAAAGTTATCTCTCCTTTTTGTTTGAGCGATTACGAAAAAGCTTTGTAGGAACATGATAAGTAGACTTTGAACTATCATTATAATAATTCTTTTGCTCATTTTTAGGACAATGATGACCTGATGTACCATAACGGGCATTATTGATTTCAGCCAATTTTGCGGAAATGCATGCATCTATGGCTTTCTCATTCCTTTTACGGAATCTGCATCCCCTTTCCAAATGTCCTTTATTTCCACAATAAAGTCAATGCTTAGCAACACACGAATCTTGTTGTTTAGTGGTACCTTGTTGTGGATCCACTTGTATTGGAGTTTGACGGAATTTACGTTTTCCATCTTTCGCTGAAGATGAAGGTGCTACAGATTTTTCTTTTAAGGAAGAGCAATCTTTTGTGGCAACTTTTGAAGCAATTTCTTCAGCAGAGTCTTTAGGCTTTATAAACTTTATCTCCTTTTTAGTATTCAAAGTTTGTTTACCTTTGTAGCCCAATCCTCGAGTGTCACGGGGAACTCTAGTTGACTTCAACATTGAGTCAAGTTGTTTTGTGCTACTATCAAACTTTTTCAAGTCCGCTTTTAGACCCATATTCTCTTTTTCCAATGTTTTTATTTTTTCGAGAACATTATCTAGATCAACCTTAAATTTATCAATTTGAACTTTATAATCTAAAGAAATTTCAGATTCGGTAGAATTTCTTACCCCAGTGTGTAGACACCCTAATTTCGTACATGGTTTGGAGTCGTGTAGACACCTCAGTGTGTAGACACCCTAATTTATCTAGGCAAACACCGTTCGTATGCCCACGTTTAAAACCAATAGTACATCCACTAGGTGAAACTCGTGCCCCCTAGTCCTATATAGTCCAAGTGAGTTGGACATACACGAAAATCTATAAAGTACCCACTAGTTCCGATTTTTTTGAACTGGACGTATATGATAGTCCACCAACAATTATTTGAGTCCCATAGAGACACCAAGTTCGTGTCCATTTTAAGATGTCCGTGACTAGAAACATGTCCAAAGTTGGACGTCCACCCTGTTTCCCCTAATAGCAAAATGTCGACACCTTGTTTTACTTCGTTCCCAAGACTTGCCTCCCTGGCTTAGATTTTAGGCTTAAATGAAAATATTTTAATTTAAGAAATGAAATGGAATAATATGGGAATAATATTTGTTAAAATGGAAATGATATTTAGGTTTTTAATCGTCGGATTGGATCGTTGAATCCTAAGGTCGTAGTTAAGGGAGTGAGATTATAAATAGGGAACCAATTTTGGTGTCAAGGAGAGAGAAATTCTGATAGCACCTAGGCAGAAACCCAAAGAAACTTTTAAGAGATTTTTAGTGGAAAAATAGGAGAAGCATAGAATTGTTAGAGAACGGTTGGTGTTGGATTGTCCTTGAATCGAGTTCGCGGAAGTACTAAGCCCTTGTCGATCAATCCCGGTCTAAGTAACATTGTGATCACCTACTTGCGAAAACAGGTAATATTGAAACCTTGAACTCGTTACGAGCGTATGTGTAAGAGATGATGATTATACCTAAATAATACTCTTTCCGTCCCACTATTAAGTGATCTATTTGTTTTAAGATTTTGTCCCACCATTAAGTGACCTATATCATTAAACAAGGAAATATTTCTTAAATTATCCTTTTAATTGATTATAAGAAATATATGAAATATGCATAATTTGATATACATATTTATATTCGTTACGTAGGTGTTTTAAAATGCTTTTCAATGATATAAAGTTTGCGAATATCGGTGGTGTAGTTTGAGAGATAAATCATTTCAAAATTTCACTAATTATTATCCATAAGGGTATAATTATAAAATATGCTTAAAAATATTATTTTTCTTGCTTACCTTAAAAATTGTGCAAACTTGAACTAAGTCAGTTAATAGTGGGACGGAGGGAGTAATAAAGTCGTTTGCTTTCTTTCTTTGTTTGAAGCCTGCTTGTACAAGTTGGACGTTCTCTTCATAAGTTTGATATATTTTGGTTTGTTCCATCCTGATCATATGCTAAGCTAGTTTTGTTATCATTCTTTTATGGCATAAGTAGATTCGTCCAATCATACGTTTCATCTTTTTGAGTGTTTAGTGCTACGGGTTTGAGTAATCATATAGTCTCTGTTGCTTATTCTTTTAATGAGCATGCTTTTGTGTTCTTTTGCACTAACAGTTAATAAATGTTTGTCACGTCGTAATCTCTAGTTAATAGCTCTAGGAAAGCATCTCGTAAGCAGTTCGTTCATGTCAACATATGCATGGTGGTATGATAATATCCAGTTCGTTGAATAGCTAGTTCTTGGAACAGTTTGATGCAATTCACGTTTATCCCTTCTGTGTTCGATAATAATGAAGATTGATGAGTGAAATTGAAAATAATAATGATAATAATAATAATAATAATAATAATAATAATAATAATAATTGTTTGGGTAATAATAATAACGGTCCGCGAGTTAAACCCCAAAGGTGTCACTATCCATACACAAAAACTCCAACAAAACAAATTGTTCACAAAAACTCCATTTAATATAATTGGTCTATATTACCCTCTTAGTTTAAATCACCCCAACAAAAACAAAAACCAACCCCACTTTAATTCTTATTATATTGTCACCACCAACAAGCAACGCCACTTTCTACCACCGCCACCGACCACCACCGCCAACCATCGCCGCCACCACCTCCGACCGCTGCCGCCGCCTCCGACCGCCACCTCCGACCGCCGCCGCCTCCGACCACCACCGCCGCTACCGACCACCACCGCCACCGCCGCCACCGACCACCACCACTACTGACCAAAATTTAGATGAAACCGATTTTGGTTACATCACAAATCCGATGAAACCGATTTTGGTTTCATCATAAAAATAAGATGAAACCCTAATTCGTTTCATCAGAATTCAACTACAAGAAAAATTCAACAAGGATCTTATGTTGTAGTTGTCTTGGATACAACAACATCACAACAACACAGATCCATGCTCTATGCTACAAACACATATTATCAACTGCCAGCACCACCATTGCCGACCACCGCCGACCACCACCGACTAAAACCAACAACATCGCCAACACCCGCCGACGACCACCACCACCACTGACCAAAAACTAGATGAAACCAATTTTGGTTTCATCATAAATACGATGAAAACGATTATGGTTTCATCATAAATACGATGAAACCATAATTGGTTTTATCAGAATTCATCAGTATCTGCACTTCATTTAAGCTTCATTTCTTCTCTAGTTTACAGCATCATCTCTTGTAACACAGCTCTATATAAAAACATCTCTACTTTCAGGCAAAACCCAGCTGCACTATCCACCTTCAATTGCTTCAACTCCAGCTGCACTATCCACCAGGCCCTATTCTTTGCATCTTAACCTGCACTTCCAATTCCAACCCTATAATCCACAACTCCACAATACTTTCCTTCTTTTCCTAGCATTCATCTATTTGTGAATCTTCTCAATCATTCATTCAAGCCAACATCATTGTATCAACAACCTCATTCTATTCTTTCAACCACCAGGCCATCAATTCAATTTATTTCTTTCTTCAGTCACAGCCTTTGTCCATCAAACCAACACTGCCATCTTCTATTCTATTTCCTTGTCTGCAACACAGACCAACACCATTTCAGTCGCCTGCACAACCCCATTTGCATATACCACCTGCAGCTGCTCAGGTAACCTGCAATTCATTCATATACAACACCAATTGCATTTCAAACTCAGGCCACTTCCACCTGCATCTCTTTGCCGCCTCAAAAACCTGTTAACAATCACACAACAACCACAAACTCATTGCACAACATCCACAACTTACTCATTGCAACATCTCATATTCAAGCTTCTGCCATTCTCCAACTCCATTGCACCAAAACCATCTCTAAATCCTCCATCAACTGAATCTTCTCTATGACAAACTCTATCCAAGAGCCTAACCCATAGCACCATCAGTTCACATACATCACATAATTCTTCAGTTATAGAAACCCCCACTTCAATTCAATCATCATCCTCTTCCATACTTCGATTTCAGGAAAAACCTGTTCATAAATTCATCACAACAAGACCTCGATTTCATATCAAATTCGTCGTGGTAGCAGCAACTGGTTCTGCAACTTCATCATCACCACCAGCTACAACTTCAGTTCTTCTACTTCTTCCTTGTAAGCCTTCTCTCAACCATAAATTCCTCCAATCCCCATCTTTTTCTCCATTCATCTCAGATATCTACAGGAGAAGCAGAAACCAAACCCTAACCAATTTCCATCGTCAGAACCTCAATTTCACCAGCAACAACCTAATTCACATCTTCACATCAATCTAACTCAACTCTGAGTTTCAATTTCTGAATCAACCCCAGACGAGATGCAGATCCAATTTCTTGCAATCTCAGATTCAACCCATCTTAAATCTGTTTCAAATCCATCATCTCTATCTTACCCTTTCACATCTCCCAATTCTCGATCTATTTCTCGATCAACAACAACGAGATTTACTCTCAATTTCAGGTGATAAAACAGCGGCATCTGCTGCTTCTTCTTTTCTCAGTTTTAGGGAAATGAATGAACTAATGATTGAGAGAAAACGTCTCTCGAATTCTTCATCTCTTGAATCAGCGTCGTTCTTTTCTGCTTCTTCATCTCTATCTCGATCTAATTTTAGGTGATAACAGCGGTAACTGCTGCTTCTTCCTTTCTCAGTTTTAGGGACTTGAAATGAACGATTGAGAAAAGAATTTGTCGATTTAGATCTGTCGGCTTTAATAGCAACAACCGTTTCTCAATGAACAAACTAAATTTACAGGGAATTACAGGGAAGTGGTGTGTCGGGGGAGAATAAAATTGTTGTTGGTGTTCGTGGAGATCCATTGTTGCTGCTGGTGATGATGGTGGTGGGATAAGGAGTAGGAAGAAAAAAGAAAAAAGAAATCAGAGAAGAAGAAGAAGAAGAAAAGATGAAAGGGTACATTTGGGTTTTTTTTAAATAAAAAAAGTTAAATTTTCTCATTATCATTTGACTTGGGGTTTTTGTCCCAGTTTTATTTGAAACGGTTTTTATTTGGTAGAAATAATATGACCGGTTTTTTCTTATCACTAGTTTGTTCACCTAGGGGTTTTGTCACTAGTTTTGTAATAATAATGATTGTTTAGGTAATTGATTTATTTTGCTTGGGATCCTATCGGTGTCATAATAATAATAATTTCTCAATAATAATAATAATAATTTCAATAATTTTGGTGATAAATAATTTTGATAATTTTGATAATAATAATAATTTTGATATTCGGTATTTTGGTGATAATAATAATTCTCTTGATCTGACTGGGTTCTGTTTCCGTTTTACAGGATTTCGTGTGTTGTTTATAAGCTTAATAATAGCATTATAATTTGATGTATTTATTTCATTATTTGTTACTGCAAGTTAGAACCCTAAAATTCCGATTATAAAGTAGAGGCCAATTTTTGGATTGGACGGGCTAGGTGCCTCGCACCTTCCTAACCCGTATCTTGATTCCCGGACTTTTTCTCTGTTTTGGACCAGTGCTATTTTGGGTCCCAACTCCCTAAGTTGGGTGGCGGCTTCCCCTTATTAATAATTTTCCACGTGATTCCCATTTTTAGATATTTAGAGATCTTAACGGATTTCGACGGTATCAGTAGTGGCGACTTCACTGGGGATGTTGAGAATCTAACTTGAAACGTAATTGGGATTGTAGGGTTTTAATTTTACACTGCTCCGTATTTGCACACACACGTGCATGCACCCATTTGCACTTTTGCATTACATTGTGCATCGTCAGACGTCCGATTCTTAGGAAAACCAGTGGCTAGTAAGCTGAACCCGCGCCTTGGGCCTTATGGGAGTCACCGGCTGAACCACCACAAGCCTTAGACCAGTACCAAAGAAGACTAGTCTAACTACGTCTGAGGTGTATTTTTCTAAGGTAGCCCAAGCCTACCCAAGGTCTAGTAAAACCTGCATGCACGTGCATTAATTGTAAACTGCATCTATTGGGGCAAAAAATCCGAGGCATAAGCACTTCTTTAAGTACTGATCATTTATCTTTTGTGGAAACAAGATTTGATTTAGGAAAAGTTTGCAAAAATGACCGGGCACTCTGAAATGATCGGAGACACTGGGAATGTAGAAAGCTTGCTGGAACAATTCCAGAAGATGTTAGATACTAAGTTCGATGCACACGAAGCTAAGACTAAGAAGTTCACTCTTGATAGTATTGCTGAGGCTTTAGGGAAAAAGGGGTCTGAAATAGGTGACGATGATGATGATGATGCTAAGGAGGAGGAGGATGAGAAGATCAAAGAAAATTTTGTAGAATCAGGAGAAACCAGTGCACGTCCTCATATTCGCATGTATGTTCGGTAGTTGAAGCCATTGGGTATTAATGATGGGTTATTAGTCCAATTGTTCCAAAGGAGTTTTACCGGAACGACATTAAAATGGTTAATGAAGACAAATCCAAGTTCGGTTTCGACATGGAGGAATATGGTCAACATGTTCGTGAAGCGGTTTACACAAGTCACCGACATTCAATTTACCCGCAAGCATTTGGAGGCAGTCAAACAAGGTCCAAATGAATTTTTTTCAGAATTCTTCCTGCGTTGGAGGACCAAAGCCATAGAGTTGGATGAAAAGTTAACTGAAGAGGAGATGGTGGATATTGTAATAAACTGCTTGAATTATGAATATTCCAACAGGCTAAGTTCATCTTACCATGCAACCTTACTCTCTTTTTGGAAGGCAGGTTCGCAGGTAGAAAATGCACTGGATTCAGGAAAAATGACAAGGTTATCGAATCAGGTAGATCCGAAAGGAAAGAAAAATGGGGGAACTACCACCGCACCCAAAGATCAAGTCAACATCGTGTCAGAAGTTGCAAGGCCACCTTACCAGCCAACCACAGCTTCGGAAGCAGTTGCTCCTCCTGCAATGCAATACCAGGGGCAAGGTCAGAATTGGAACCAGGGGCAAGGTCAGGATTGGAATCAGGGTAGGTTTGGGTGTCCGCAGAGAACTTTCATTGAGTTAGGCCATCCAATGATTCAAATGCTGCCAGAATTAATTACCAAAGGTCTGATAAAACTACCTGCTATAAGACCTCATTTGCCGAATCCACCAAGATGGTTTAATCCAGATGTGAGATGTGAGTTCCATAGGGAAGCCGGACATTGGACTAATCGATGTGAAGCTCTTAGGAAAAATATTCAAGATATTATTGAATCTAAACAATTGTCTATTGGGAAGGAAGGCAGCCGAATATAAACCAGAATCCGTTACCAGCCCACCAGGGGCAGCCCAGAATCAATTTCATTTCGTCTGGAAAGGACTATGATCGAACCAGTTCGATCTATATGCATAGTGAGGAGCTTTGTTCTACAATCCACATCTCTGAGATTTTACCTGCTCGTCAAACACGAACTGTCCATATCAGTGAACTCTTCACGGACCAGGTACAAAACATGGATTTGGTTGATTCGACTAATCATTTTGGTTTTTGGTTTGATTCTTTCACATGTCAATCAAATATTCCCGCAAGTCAAATGAATATGACAGACGCGGGCCGATATCCACCAGAACCTGTGTATCTTTCAGATATCTTGCCAGAACAGACCCTACCTGCAAGGACGATCCAAATTTCCGAGCTTTTGTCTTATCCGACCCAACCATCAGCGGTCCCGGTTTACCTCTCGGATATCTTATCAGATCCAGTACCCACAATGGACCGAACTCCTCCTGTTGAGCCCGTTTATCTGTCAGATATCCTTCCCCAACCGGTGTACGATATAGATCATTCATGCACAAAATCATGGGTAGATCCATTTAAAGATGAAGATGGTGATGAAGTACAAAATTTAACAAAAAGTGGTAGAATTTACAAGCCTCCGAATCTGAGAGATGAACCTGTTATTACACCTCCAGCACCACCAGTGAAATCCGCAATAGAAGAGGACAAAGAAATCATTGAGCAATTACAAAAGACGAAGGCGAATATTTCTGTTTGGGGGTTGTTGATGGCCTCAACTAGCCATAGATAAGCTGTATTAGCTGAGTTGAATGCTTCACATGTATCAACTATGATTTCTCCAGAGGAATTGGCTGCAACAATGGCATAGGTGATAAGAGCAAACTTGTTATCATTTTCGGATGAGGATTTTCCACCTGAAGGGAAAGATCATAACCGAGCACTCCAAATCACAGTAGGATGCCAAGGCTATCATGTGCCTCATGTTTTAATAGATAATGGATCAGCCGTTAACATTTGCACCCTCGCCGCTGCAAAAAGAATTGGGGTTAAGGACGAAGATATATGTTTCCGAAGTGATACTGCAAGGTCTGTTCGAGGTTTTGACAATGAGAAAAGGTTTGTCATGGGTGAGTTTACCACAACCGTGGTTATCGGTCCAGCTCATACAAAGACAACATTTTTGGTTATAGATATTAATGCAAGCTTTACAATGCTTTTGGGGAGACCATGGTTACATGCGAACCTAGCTGTGAGTTCGTCTTTGCACCAAAAATTGAGATTCATCTACGGGGATAAGCTGGTAACTATCCAGGGAGATTTAGAGGAAGAAAAAGGAAAAGGTAAAAAAAATCACATCACAATCCCAGCAATCGAAACAAATCTGGTGGACAAGAATTATACGGAAGAAAATGTGAATCAGGTATTTCACAAGGCCTTATCCAGGGAAAAACTTCCAAGTTGGTTCGAGCATGGTAACACCAAGGTGGCCCATTATCTGAGAAAATACCGATTCTTTCCCGGTATGGGTTTAGGTCTAAGAGGTAATGGTCGTACTGAACCTCTTGATGGACAACAAGTATCTCATGAAGCTCCGTACGGTTTAGGGTACCATCCGACTGAAGAAGACCGTTTGAAACATGAACTTGAAAAATCACCATGGAATCTCCAAGCAAGAAAAGCTGCAGGAATAGATTGGAGTACCCAGCCGTCACTAAATGGCCATTTCATACGAAAAGGAGACTCATGTCCTTACATGGGCTTCAAGGAGCCATCTTTTATGAAGAGAATGACAATTGATGGTGGCATTGGAGAGATAACCGAAGGTTTGGCTAACTTCTTTGAAGAAGAACAAGAGGTAGACATGATATAAACTGAGCCAGGTAAGTCACCCACTGGCATACCCTATATTGATCCAGTTAGTTTAATTAGATTTGAAAAGACTAACTTGGTTTGCACGCCAGAAAATTTTATTTTGTCTAAAAGTATTTCAGGGGAACAAAATAATTTTGAAAACAAATTATTTAACTGGCACAAGGAGCACAATGATACTGATAAACCAAAGTCGTTAGATCACTTGGAAAAGAAGCCAAAGCCAATCGAATAAAAAGAGTTGGTCAATCTGAACACGGAAGATCAACCCCAACCGGTGAAGATTGGTACTACTTTATTTTCAGCAGAAAGGAGAACGAAGGTCAAGGATATGGCAGGGTCAGACACGGATACAACAGAGAAGACAAATGTACAGAAGAATGACAAGTCAAGCCCGAAGGATGAATTTATCCTCCCTCATATGGATGCCCTTATCGAAATGGGCGTAAGAGATAGCTTACTATCATTGATGGACGGGTTCTCAGGGTACAATCAGATAAAAATGGCAGGAAAAGATTGAACGGAAGCAGTTTTGAAAGAAGGCATGATACCTAAAGATGAACGGATAAAGTCGAAGGCTCAACAGCTGAATCTGATCGACAAAAGGAAGATACATACTGCAAGTCAAGCCCAGTCTTACCAAGAGAATACGATCCGAAGTATAAACAAGAAACATCATCCAAGAAGCTTAAAGAAAGTCAAACCTGTGAAATACTTGGACCCGAAGCCCAATTGGGAAGGACCTAACATCAGCGAAGGTCCAGACATTTTCAAGAGCAGCTACCCAAGATCCGCAGTCCAGTTACCTGATTTGGAAGGACGACAAGAATGGAAGGCAGTAAATGCCGACCGACTGAAGAAATACTACACCGAAGGTAAGTAAATCTATCTAAGGGCGGCGAACACTCATAAAACTTAAGGAGATTTTTTTTAGAAGTCCAATATCTCTCTCATAGTGTCATAGTCTAAGGGGCAGAGTCGTCATTATGTCAGTCAATTAAAAAAAATTTTTTGATGAATTATTATTTTCCGTGTCAAAAATAAATAAAAAAATAATGAATTATTTTTCAGCGTCAAAAAAAAAAAAATCTAGGGGCACCACCATCAACATTTTGGACCCGTGTCATTTCAGTATTTTATTATAGTGTTCGGTCTTTGTCAAGTAAATAATTTAGAGAGAGATATGTTAGTCCATTTGTACGTCATATTTAGTCTTGTAAGTCATCTCCTAAAGTTCTATGAGCAACGGACGTCCAAACGGGTAGATTCAAAACAAAAAATAAAATAAAATTGTGTAGTTAATAAACAGCCACTTGAGATAATTGGTCGGCATTTGAAGAAATCAAAGAAGAATAAGAAGCATCGAGGAGAAATGACCAACAAGTGAAGGAGTTGTAAAAGAGTGGTAAACCGCATGATGAAACAAGGACAAAAGAAGGCAGTACATATATACTTGGAAATTTTCGGGCAAAACATCAAAACCGTTGGGATGGTTGGAGGTGATCAGATTGACTCTTCTCAGAATTCGACGATAAAAGCATATTTCCAATGTTCACTTCCACATGGTATATCGGAGTCAAGCTCATTTGTAAACTAGTTAAGTATTTTTGCTTTCAACTTTATAGGTTTTTTTTTTACCTCTAGTTGTGTGGAAGCCGATGAGGAAAAATCTAGGTAAAAATAAATAATAATAAATTACACTGTTTAGATTGACTGAGGTAATAATTCCACACAATTAGTTGTATTTTCTAGAAATTTCTTTTCGCCTTTTTAGGGTTATTTTTGCCGGGGCATGTACTACTGATCACTCTTCTCTTGTTTGAAGTGCTTGAAGCATAGCCTCCAACTCATCAATTCTCAGGTCCTTTGATTCAAGTGAGGACTCCAATTCAGCAACTCGATTTTGTAACCTCTGGATTTGTAGGTCTTTGTCCACAATCTCATTTTGCAAGTCCTCGCGTGCAACTCTATGTCGTTTCTTAGAAGGAATGGCTTCTCCGTCAAAAGAAGTAAAGGATTTGCGCCAATGTTTGAACTCATCAGTAGAATGAAGGTTGGTGGCAGTGAGCAATATTATTGGTCTCTGATCTCTTTTATCCCAAGCTTCAATCGTCCGTCGATTGATTGCGGGTGACAAGTCTGTGGAACCATAAAAGGAGCCAGAAAGTTCAGGAACATCTTGGACAAAGCCGAGTTGTCAAACAATAAGTAAAGGGCATAAAATGATCTCCTTTTCAAGCCCATAATGGAAACAATGCAGTGACCATGCGTGCGAAGAATGTCGGGTTGAAAATGCCAATGATCACAATGCCAACGGATGTTTCCACGGAAAAGTGACTTCAACCATTGATCATGATCTGATTGCTTTCGAGGTTCGTAACCGATTTTAAGGTACAAGTTAATAACATTGTAACCCTTCTTTGGAGTCCCCATTAGCTTCAAGTGCTCAGCCATCCATATCTAAAAAAGTGTGAAGGCAATGGTTAATTAATTGATGGTGGAAAGAAGAAAAAGGAGTAAGGTGAATATGTTACCTGTAAAAGAGGACTTCCATGAATCATATTGTCAGTAGCATAGAAAGAATCCAAACTTTCGAAAAATTCTGCCAGAATGGTTGGCATAAGAGCATCCACAATGGACGATTAAACCTATATATTTGGTCAAGAAACGAGAGACAGCGGGACAGACTATCGAGTAAAAGCTGGACTAAAATCAAATCCCAGACTATATTTGATCCGGGACCAAGACCAAACCCAAATATAGTCGAGCGAACGTATAAAATGATCTTGTGATGGGGCGAACGTATAAAGTGATCTTGTATAAAGTGATCCTTGTGATGGGCGGACATTATATGTGATCCTTGTGATGGGGCGGACATTATATGTGATCCTGATCAAATTGGGCGGACATTATATGTGATCCTTGTGATGGGTCGAACATTATATGTGATCCTGACCAAATTTACTTTTCCATCCTAGGGTAACACTAGGTACTAAACTCAAATTTGATTATTTGTTTTGGTCTTTGGTTTTGATCGCACCACTGCAATTGCTCTAATAGTATAATTCCCTTGAGAACCGTGCCTCATGATCCAAACAACGGCAAGCGAGCAAAGGCCAGGTCCTTCTGATAAGAGCAAGGTGCCGACAAGGCATAAACCTAATACATTCATCCTGACATCAGCCGACTTATGAGAGCGAAAGGAGTGCAACAGAGCTAAGATGTTAATATTCGAGCCTTGGAAATACGGATCAACGGACGTCTTCTTTTCCAAATCAAGGAAACGACACAACTCCAGCTTGCTATCGGTTAAGGTAGGAGGAATTAATTTTCCGGTGTACGTAACTCCTAGAATTCTTCCAAATTCTTCTATGGTGGGGCAAAGATCTTGTTTTCCAAAGCAAAAGACGTGAAGAGCTGGATTCCAACATGTTACAGCAGCTCGAAGAAGATCCCAATCTACAGTAACCTTCGTCAAATCCATTATATAGCCAAGACAAAGTTCTGAAAACACTTCTTGTTCATCACTGGTTAACGATGCAACCCAGTCACGGAGTAACTTGGTCGGTGAAGATTTTTGGGAAGAAGACATGTTCACATGGGATTGCCTGCTCAATCAAGGAACGCATATATAATATCAAAGAAGTTGGAATGAATGGAAGAAAGGAAAGAAAGGTGAAGTCGGCTGTTGTGGCAAAGGGAGAAAGTTTCCATATTGGACTTAATTAAAAAAGGGTGATCAGGAAAAAGTTTGGTATACTCAAGACTCAGTGAGGAAAACTTGTTACAAGTTTCCATATACGAATTCACTAGCTCGAGACAAAGGAGGAAAACTATTCAAAAGAGATTCTGGATTATTGGTAGTAAGTGATTCCTTGTTTTCGGAACGCGACAATTACAAACTTCTTGACTTAATTAATTAGTCATGGAAATATATATGTATGCGTAAAATTAAATACTTAGGGATGTTTCAGGTGAACTCCATAGTGTCGTACCGGACAACTCAAAGGAATTTCAACATTTTTGAGGGGCAGTACGAAATGGGGTGTTCGGCTTTGTCATTCGATTGCGCGCAAACCTCTGCCAAAGAAGGACAACTGTAGACACCCTCATTTCGTACATGGTTTGGAGTCGTACTTGGGCGAAATATTATCTAGGCAAACACCGTTCGTATGCCCACGTTTAAAACCAATAGTACATCCACTAGGTGAAACTCGTGCCCCCTAGTCCTATATAGTCCAAGTGAGTTGGACATACACGAAAATCTATTAAGTACCCACTAGTTCCGATTTTTTTGAACTGGACGTATATGATAGTCCACCAACAATTATTTGAGTCCCATAGAGACACCAACCAAGTTCGTGTCCATTTTAAGATGTCCGTGACTAGAAACATGTCCAAAGTTGGACGTCCACCCTGTTTCCTCTAATAGCAAAATGTCGACACCTTGTTTTACTTCGTTCCCAAGACTTGCCTCCCTGGCTTAGATTTTAGGCTTAAATAAAAATATTTTAATTTAAGAAATGAAATGGAATAATATGGGAATAATATTTGTTAAAATGGAAATGATATTTAGGTTTTTAATCGTCGGATTGGATCGTTGAATCCTAAGGTCGTAGTTAAGGGAGTGAGATTATAAATAGGGAACCAATTTTGGTGTCAAGGAGAGAGAAATTCTGATAGCACCCAAGGAGAAATCCAAAGGAACTTTTAAGAGATTTTTATTGGAGAAATAGGAGAAGCATAGAATTGTTAGAGAACAGTTGGTGTTGGATTATCCTTGGATCGAGTTCGCGGAAGGATCAGGATCCCATAACAAAACCTATTCACAAAATCTTTTAATAATCCAAAAAAACGTTAGATTTTCTATATCCAACGATTTACATCATTGCTTACGTGGCGATTTAGTAGACTCAGTATCGTGTTTGGCATAACTGAAAAACTCGAGGAGAATATACCTTAATTAAACAGTATCCGTATTGTTGAGATTTTTTCTTTTTTTGGGTTAGGGTTTGCTAATATCTCTTTTTTCATATGAATGGACCGAAGCTTCAAATAATTTTCTTTGGATCGAGAGGAATCTGAATTTTTCATTTTCACTCCGCTGGATCAAACGACTTTGATTCATCTTTTTTTGTTTTTTTTAACGATTTTTTTTTGCATATATTAATCATCATGGATCTTCATATATTTTTTCATTCAAAATCAGGCATGATAACGACGATTCACCATCTTTCACATTTGAGTTTTGAGAAACAGTCTCAATAATAATAATAATAATAATTTCAATAATTTTGGTGATAAATAATTTTGATAATAAGATCATTTTATACGTGTAGTGTGATATTATGGTTTACGGATCATTATGTAAGGGGGAGTGGTTTTCATGTTGAGATGAAGTATTGATTAAGGGGGAGTGATACATATCACCATTATATTGTTGTCAGAGTTGTGATACAATTGAACTTCGATGATGTGTAATAATATTATGACACTATATAACAATGATTGAGAGCATTTTGTTTTCTCATTGTTATCGCTACGGATCTTCAACAACTGTGATGTTGAACTTACAACCTTGAGGATCATGGATAACTTGGAAGTAACGAAGATTTCGAGTCGCGTGGAAGATGCCAAGGAGATCAAGCATTTGGATGAGAAGCTACAATTTCTATATATTTTGTAATCCATATGTATTGATAGTTTTGTCACTAAAATTGACAAAGGGGGAGATTGTTAGAGCACTGCTCGGTCGAACTCGCATGCGTTGCTATCTCAAGCATGTTTCTCAATGTTAGTGATCAAAACTATAAGTCTTGATTTCTAGCCTATTTATGATGTCTCGGACTAGGACATAGATAGTGTAGTTGAGCTTAGATTTCACAGAGTTCATCATTTGAAGACGAATAACTACTAAGGGGAGCTTGTGGAACTTCTTCGACAAAAGGTATGTGGAGACTTGAACTCATCTATCACTTGGAAAGTATATTTCTACTATCTCCTATATTGAGACATAAGTCGTGTTACGATATAGTTTTCTCTATACACATTTGAGATTTTGAGCTGAGTATATCTCGCTTACATATTTCTCGAAATATGTGTTGGTAAGCTTTCTCTTCGACCAAGTTCATCTTATATCATGAGAAATTGCCGAGTAACATCTTACATGGTTTGTGTGATACAATCATTTGTTGTAGGCTTGAAATGTTTCGATAATGATTATTTCAATATCTTGAAAATTGCTTTGATGTTAATAGTGTAAAAACGGCTATTGTCATTATAGAAGAATGTTTCAATGATTGAAATAAAGAGTTGATGATGTAACCATGTTTGAATATAAACATATATAGTGTGTTCGTACATTAGTGTATAAATCCACAAACCGGGAGCCAAGAGTATGCATATGTGTGTATATGAAATTGGTGAAGGAGACAAGATAATTATGCATACCCGTACGCATACTGGCGGAAGTTTTCAAGCCGAAAATATCTGCTGGGTTTGGGAATTACAAACTCCTAAACTAGTCACCTTAAGTATGCGTACCCGTACGCATACAAGCGGAAGTTTTCGAACCGAAAATTTCTGCTGAGTTTGGAAACTTAACAAAATCAAATCCGGTTGCTTAAGTACGCATACCCGTATGCATACTTAAGCTGGTTACTTTGTCAAATCGGTCAGTTCATGGACTTAAACATTTAAATCATAAGGAATGCAATCTTTGCAAACCGTGGCTATAATGTTCATGATTGATTCAAGTGAATCAAACCGATTTGGTTTCAATTGTATTTCTATTACAATTGAACAACTCTTTAACTAGTTTCATTTGAGTCATTTGAACTAGTTATGGTTGAGACGAATAAGGTTGATATGAGAGTCATCATATGGCTAACCTCGGTTATCTATTTGTGAACCAACATGGTGTACACGTTTAGGTACGGTTACATAAACCTAAGGAGGGTACATTTCATTTGTGTGTGCTAAGTTTGATCTAACGGTTGAAAGATATTAGCTTGGTTGAATCAGGTTTTTCATCTAACGGCGATTATTGAATGCCTTGTTACCAAGGTAACTTGGATTGCAAACCCTGATTTGAAAACTATATAAAGGAGAACTCTAGCAACTGGGAAATCTAATCCCCACACCTCATGTGTGTTACTAGTTGCATAACTATAGTCGATTCTCCTTTAACCTTAGGTTTCTTCTCGAGACCCTGTAAGTTAACGACTTGAAGACTTCATTGGGATTGTGAAGCCAGACCCCAACTATTCTCTTTGTAGTTGCATGATCTGATCTTGTTGTTTCTATCGTGTTGAGTGTAATTGAAATAATTGGCTCGAGATTTTATATCTCCGATAGGCAAGATAGGAAAGTAATCACAAACACTTCGTATCATCGTTTGTGATTCCAAAATAACTTGTTTCGCTATTCGATTAAATTTATTGTGAGGTGATTGATAATTCTAGGTTGTTCTTCGGGAATATAAGTCCGGGTTATCAATTGGTTCATGTTCACCTTGATATATCAAAATACGGAACAAAAACTCGTAGGTATATCTGTGGGAAACAAATTTATCTATTCCTATAGACTTTTCTGTGTGAGACAGATTTGTCTATCAAGTCTTCGACTTTTGGTCATAGCAACTCTTGGTTGTGGGTGAGATCAGCTAAGGGAATCAAGTGCGTAGTATCCTGCTAGGATCAGAGACGTAAGGAGCGCAACTGTACCTTGAATCAGTGTGAGATTGATTAAGTTTCAACTATAGTCCAGTCCGAAGTTAATTGGTAGTAGGCTAGTGTCTGTAGCGGCTTAATACAATATGGTGTTCAATCTAGACTAGGTCCCGGGGTTTTTCTACATTTACGGTTTCCTCGTTAACAAAATTCTGGTGTCTATGTTATTTCTTTTCCGCATTATATTTTGTTATATAATTAAAATATCACAGGTTGTGCGTTAAGATCAATCAATTAGAATATCCAACCTCGGGTTGTTGATTTACATTGATTGACACTTGAACATTGGTCTTTGGTACCGTTCAAGTTACTCCTCTTATTCAATCGGGCTCGCAGATTTCTATTTGCTGATTGCGGATTGAATTAAGAGTTAGAGATATTAAACTCTTTGATATACTTTACTCTAGATTAAGTCTGAATGTCTAGTTGATTCTATAGAAAGTATATTGGAGTAAGTCCTCTCAGATTGCCAAACAAATTGTTGGTTGTGGTTGTTAGACCCTCGCATTTTCACATATGATGAACGTCGTGGAGTCTAGAGATCAACTACACTTACTATCCTAGTCCGAGACTTGGCTATAAGTAGACTAGAAATCAAGACTTATATTTTTGGCAACTAAACTTAACAAACAAGCTTGAGATAGCAAGCTTGCGAGTTCGACCGAGCAGTGCTCTAATAAGATGCGCAATTAGAGTTGTACAACTAATAAGCCTTGTGCGATTCTAACCTTTTTAGGTTAGCCAGGCACATGGGATTTAATACTTATCATCCCGATGTGAACTACTCTTTCGGTTCTTGGTTGTACAAATGTGATTATATTTTCGCATGGAACCCTCTTTGAATTGACTCATTCGCTTCTACTTTAACTTTCTCTTTTGTTTGTGAATTTATATATTGTTCTTGATCTAGTTCACTGATGCTTTTGCAATTGGTGCTTGAGTTTTTGTGAATTTATATATTCCCGTTGATCTCGTTCACGGATGCCTTTGCAATTGGTGTTTGAAATCTTATTTTTGTACAACTCCTTTCTTTTTAAAGATTTTAACTAAACGTAACCCTAAATTTTAATAGATACAACCTTTTTTGTAAACAACATACTATTATAACCAACTTCAGCGTGAGTAATCAATACCCATTTTATGGCTTGACGTATTCTTAAGCGTGATATTTCTTCAAGTTCTAGCGAACTGGTGGACGTACAAGAACGTCGCGTAGTTCATTTTCCAAATCACTTTTTGGGATGAAAACCTAACAACGCTTGAAAAAAAAATAATCATGCTCGACCTCGTTGGTACGAAAAGGATGTTTTGGCCCATGCATCCTTTTAAAATCCCAACATCTCAAGGTAGATCCATCTTGTCTGGTTTAGGATTTTTTGGATGTGAATATACTTGGAACTATATCCCTATTATAGACAAGAAAGACTAGACATGTCACTTCACAATGCAGAAGCAAATCATTGATTCCATAATTCCTCCTTCATTCATCTAGTTGTCGTAGGGTCAGATAATTGTCTTATCTCTCTAATGTTAGAGCCTTGTCATACTCAAACTGAATGAGTATTCAAATTCCATGATACTTGGCATAAATAACAATATTGTATTCAAGTAATTCATCGGTATTGAGAAAAAACTAATAATGATAATCCTTCTCTGGCTTTATTCACTAGTCTCAATAATCTAAGCTTCAATATTTTAGAAGGGAAACAAAATAAATATTTGTGGTAATCCTTCTAAAGAAATCTTTATTTTGTTGAAATAAATTAATAGATTAAAAACCTTTAGAAACACAATTCATAGCTGTCCTATAATCGAAGAAAAACTTAATCAACTAGACGTTCTTTATGATACCCAGGATGTCATGACAAAACAACAATCAATAAATAATAATACAAAAGACATAGGGAAAAAAAACACTAAATACTTCCACGATATTACCTTAAAATAAGGAAATGGAATTCCATTGAATGTTTAAAGGAAAATAATGAACGGTTATCAAGGAAAAACTGAAAGTAATAATAATCTTGTTAGAGCACTGATCGGTCGAACTCGCAACCGTTGCTATCTCAAGCTTGTTTGTCAAGTTTAGTTGATAAAAACTATATACTTGATTTTTAGTCTACCTATAGCAATGTCTCAGATTAGGATAGAATGTATAGTTGAACTTTAGACTTCACGGCGTTCACCAATTGAAGAAGAAGATCTACTGAGGAGCTTGGAGGAACTTCATCAACAAAAGGTATGTGGAGACCAAAACTTATCTATCACTTAGAAGTATATTATATCCTGTCTTCTAATGAGACTAAGTCGTATAGCTATATAGACTTTTACATTATACACATTTGATATTTGGAGCCGAGTTTATCTCGCTTATCCATTTCTCAAAATATATGTTGGAAGCTTTTTGTTTTAGCGTTCATCGTATTATTGACGAGTTTAATTGGAAACAATTTATTTGTTAGAAACTAAATATTAAGTCAAAATATGATCATGTGAAAATTACCTTGAACATCTTATATGATTTGTGTGAGACAGTCATTTGATGTTAGCTCGGGAAGTTTCGTATTGATGATTCGATCATTTGAAAATTACTTGAAGATAATGGTATGTGTGAGATTACCATTGTCGTCTTCCAAGGATGTTTCAATGATTGAAATGAGAGTTCAATCACCCATGTCTGGATATAACACGGTATGCATACCTAGTATGCGAACTATATTGTGATGATTCAGGTCCGGAACTCTTGTTTGCATACCTGTATGTGAACGGGTTTACCTGAGTAGGGTCCGGAACGGTTGTTCGCGAACCGGGTTTGCGAACGGCTTGTCGAGGCCAAGGTCCAGAGTTGTTGTTCGCGTACCTAGTTTGCGAACACAGTGGTAAAGTTCTAAAACTGGTAATGTATGATTCTCATACTCATGAACTAAAGCATTTATGACTTAAGGAATGCAAATTAACTTTGCAAACCATGGATTAATGTTCATGAATTTATTGTTGTATAAGTACTTTGTACAATTACGAATCAAGCCGATTTCGTTTCAATTTGTTCATATATATTGAGATAGTGAACAATTTGAAAAGATGAGGGTACCCAAATACACCACAATCTTTTATTTTGATCACAACCTATACAAGACCCACTGTGTATAAACCTCTTGGAGATACAATCACTCAAGGAATATTTCAACACAGTGTCCACTTGAAATAGGGTTAGTCCGGACTGGCCTAACAATGTGAGAATATCAAAGTCAAGTGGAAAAATCCAATACATTTTTTGTGATCGTCTATGGATATGAAATCGAGACAATACAACAACAAAGTGTTCACTTGATAATAGAAAACCTTATAAGATAAATATCAAGTGCCTAGTTAACATACAAGTGTAATTACTTTAATTATAATACAAAAACAATTATAATGCGGAAATAAAGTAAAGCACACACCAGAATTTTGTTAACGAGTAAAACTACAATCTTGTAGAAAACCCCCGGGACCTAGTCCAGATTTGAGTAATCAATGAATTAAGACGCTACAAAAAGTAAACCTGCAACTTCGTGTAGACAATACTAAGTAAACTAAAATCCTAGTTACTCAGCTTCAGCAGTATTCTTGATTTGATAATATCTAGCAGAACCAAAGTTCTCAATAGATATTTGATACCAGATATCCTAGCAGCACAGACGTTCTCTTTAGGAATAAATCTAATAGATCTTCTTAATAGTTCACAACAACTTAATCTTCAAATCTTCATAATCTTCAATCTTTGATTTAATCTTCAAAGTAACAATCTGCAAAAACAAACTTGATTCCTTATTGATTTGTCGCACAGAACAGAGTCTGTTAACAATGGCAAATCAATGAATTTATCTTACGGATCTAGAAAAACTTAGATCCGTAGAAACGTTAAATCTTTGATCTAGTTTGAGTGAGCCTTATATCAGAAGAGAAGGTTCTCAGGAATAAACAAACTAGGTGCAATCAAAGATTCAACTACCGTTAGTCAATCAAATCAATCAAAAACACAAGATAAAATGCAATAATCTAGTTTCCCACCAATGGTACTAATAGAACTTCTCAATCCCAAAGAAGACTTTAAACTGAGCGGCCGTAAGAGATTTCGCCTAATTAGGTTACTCTCCTCTCCGAATAGGCGGCTTCACCAGTAACAACACAACCGAGGAAGTTTGCTGTCACGAAGGATTAGTTTGCTAGAAATGCAAACTTCAAGTATTTATAGACAAGGAAGTTTGGACACCAAGAAATTTCGAAAACCGAAAATATTCTCAAGATATGCAATATAATTCCAAATTCGGTTTCCATAATTCCTGGAAATGCACTGTCCAAAATAATGACCGAAAATCTCTTTGGAAAATCTTTAACTAGTAAATGCACATTACTAATTCTTATTTTCCTAAAATAAATTTAAGACCTTAATTAAAAGATTCTTAACTTTTTTATGTTTCGATCCTGGGATTTTCTTCCATTAGCTATTAAGGAATAACTTTGAACAATTAAAGATAAACAATACTGCATATGTTCAAAGTGTGTCGACATCCTTACTTTGTAAGTCCTCTTTCATGCTTACAACCTTGAAACCGATTTGCCACACTTCCAAACAAGTTTAGAACTGGTTCATCTGACTTTCAAGAACTATGTGATTGATCAAGAACACTCAATCACAAATCATGGGTTTAACGGTTCTACCAAAACAAGTTTCGGTTCTACCTCCATGTGAGTAATGTGCATAGTCACACTAGCTTTCCAAAATTCGGTTGACTAGGTACTAGGATCGGTTCCCCACATATATATGGTATCTAACTTATATGTGTTGCACATGTCCATAGGATCGGTTCCCCTTTCTTCTACAAACTTGTTGCACCTCATACAAGGATCGATTCCCCTTTGTGATGTGTTGCACCTCTTATTAGGATCGGTTCCCCTTTACCCAGAGTCGGTCATACCAATAACACAAAATCGATCATACCATCTCAGGTGATTACTTAAGATCGGCTTCACTAATAAAAGTCATACCAATACAAAAGTCAGGCCTTTGAGAATAGTTTTACCAAGAACACAAACAAGCCATGAACGGTTATACTAATCACACATATTAGTAGTTCAAAAGATATGCAATGAATAACAATACCAATAATACCTAGCGATTTCCTTTTCGATTCACAAAATAAGTTCATAAATTTACTTCCTTAAAACACATGTAAAACAATGGTTCCTAGGATGATATCCTCACCTTATATATACCCATACATAATCACAATAGCATTCAACCGATTATGTCGATATCTTATCTACAAAGTTTAATGGTTAAGCAATAAACCTCGTATTGTATTCCTTAATACTATGTCCAACTAGAGTGTAATCATGCTTCGCAGTTTTGTTTTCAATATGCACGACTTGAAAGACACAAGATAGATATGGAACAAGTCAATTCATTAGTTACTAACCTCAAACTGAAGGATGATGTCTTTGTTGTCTTCAATCCATCTTCAGATCTTTGTGAGTAACTGGATCACAATACTTCTATCATTTCTAGTCTAACCTATCGAAGTTGACTGTAGTTTACATATTAAGCGACTCGAGTTTTGGAACTAAATATGACAACCAATCTTGACATACCAACGCTTGGTGAGTTCAACCGAGCAGTGCTCTAACACAATTGAACAACTCTATTTGAAACACATTTAGATTCATTTGATTAACTATCATGATTGATTGATCTTCATATTTGATCTTGAAGTGTTAGATGAATATGGCTAAGACAAAAGTCTTCATATGGCTGACTTCGGTTAACTGTTATTGAGCCAACTCAATATACACGTTTAGTTACGGTAACCCATATATAAATATAAGTATATTTCATTTGTGTGTAACAACCTAAAACCATCTAACGGTGGAGATTAATAGCTTAATTTTTAAGCATACTTAGCTTGGATCCTAAATCAGCAGTTCATTTAACGGTGAATATTGAATGCTTTGTTAATAAGCTATCTTAGCTTTGATTGTAAGCAACCCTGATTTGAAAGACTATATAAGGGAGAACTCTAGCAACTGGAAAACCTAATCCCGCCACTTTCTTGTGTCCTAGTTGCAAACTGGAGTTGATTCTCCTTTAAGCTAAGTTTTCCAAAACTATTATTAGGTTAACGACTTGAAGACTTTATTTGGGATTCGTGAAGCCAGATCCAACTATTTTCTTTGTAGTCGCGTATTCTAATCTTGCTTGTTCTATCGTATTGAGTTTTATCTTCTCTAAGATTTACTCGAGATTTATCTCCGATAGGTAAGATATAAAAAGCAATCACAATAGTTCTTCGTCTCAGACTTTTGTGATTCCGCAATAACTTCTTCTGTTAATCAGTTAGGTTATTGTGAGGTGACTAACATTCCTAGGCTGTTATTCGGGAGGATAAGACGGGATTATTAGTTGGTTCATGTTCACCTTGATATTTGTATCAAAAGATGAAACAAAAACAGAATAAAGAATAAACATATCCATGGGAGACAAGTTTGTTTATAAGTCTTCGACTTTGAGTCGTAGCAACTCTTAGTTGTGGGTGAGATCATCTAAGGGAATCAAGTGCGCAGAATCTGGCGTGGTTTTAGAGGCGTAAGGAACGCCAATGTACCTTAATCGATGTGAGACTTGGTTAGGGCTAAACTACATTCCAGTCCAAAGTTAGTTTGATACTAGTTGGTTAGGGCTCAACTACCTCCTGTGTGATACTAGTTGGTTTTGCTAGAGTCAATTCTCCTTTAACCGTAGGTTTCTTCTCGAGACCCTGTCGGTTAACGATTTAAAGACTTCATTGAGATTGTGAAGCCAGACGAAACTACTTCTCTTGTAGTTGAGCGATCTGATCTTGCCATTTTCTATCGTACGAGTTCAATTGAAATAATTGACTTGGGACTATATCTCCGATAGGGCAAGATAAAAAGAAATCACAAACATCTTCATCTCATCGTTTGTGATTCCACAATATCTAGTTTCGCTACCATACAATTTAGATTATTGTGAGGTGATTGATAATACTAGGTTGTTCTTTGGGAATATAAGTCTGGTTTATCAATTGGTTCTTGTTCACCTTGATTTCTATCAAAAGACGGAACAAACTTGTAGGTTTATCTGTGGGAGACAGATTTATCTATTATCGTAGACTTTTCTGTGTGATACAGATTTGTTTATTAAAGTCTTCGACTTTGGGTCGTAGCAACTCTTGGTTGTGGGTGAGATCATCTAAGGGAATCAAGTGCGTAGTATCCTGCTGGGATCAGAGACGTAAGGAGCGCAACTGTACCCTAAATCAGTGTGATATTGATTAGGGTTCAACTACATTCCAGACCAAAGTTAATTTGTAGTAGGCTAGTGTCTGTAACGGATTAATACAGTGTGGTGTTCTAATATGGACTAGGTCTCGGGGGTTTTTCTGCATTTGCGGTTTCCTCATTAACAAAATTTCTAGTGTCTGTGTTATTTGTTTTCCGCATTATATTTGTTTATATAACTGAAATATCACAGATTGTGCGTAGTTCAATCAGTTGATGAATCCGACCTTGATTGTTGGATATAACGTGATTGACACTTGAGCATTGGTCTTTGCTACCGCACAAGTTATTTCTCATACCAACCAGGCTCGCGGATTTCTATCTGTTTGATTTGCTTATTGTATTGAGAAAGAGATAAAAACTCTTTGATATAATTCTTGACTGAGTCTCGCTTTTAGGTTGGTCCTCTCAGAATTAAATTGGATTTCAGTGCATACAAATTGCCGAACGAATTATTGGGTGTGGTTGTTATACCCCCGCTTTTTTAATTCTTACTGATTACTTTCAAACTTTATTTAAGGATAAAATGATTGATACCTCTCAGCAAAATACTTTTTTAGTGATATAAATCCTTGCGCCTCCATATCATAAAACTTTAATCTGACTAAAATCCCCTCTAAAAGTGAAATTCTGGGAGTTCTCAAGATGATGAAACCTAGTAAAACCACATGCCCCTATAGCTTCTCAGGTAGTTTCTCAGAAACAGTAGGACCACAAGTAATTCTAGTTGTCCTTTTTTCTTGGGTAAAGAAATTGTTAGAGCATAGCTCGGTTGAACCCACCAAGCGTTGGTATGTCAAGTTTTTTATCATATTTTAGTGAACCAAAACTCATTTAAAGAGTCGCTTGATTATTTACTAGAGTCAACTTCGTATAGGTTAGCTTGAAAGTATTAGGATATGAGATATTACAAGTATTACGTGAAGACTTGAAGAATGTGAAGAAGTAAGGAGCTACAATGACGACATCATTCTTCCACTTGAGGTTAGTAATATTTGACTTGAACTGTTTCATTCCCTAACGTGTCTTTCAAGTCGTGCATATTGAAAACATAACTGCGAAGCTATGAATGATTATACTCTAGTTAGACATAGTATTAAGGAATACAATACGAAGTAATGTGCATTTACTAGTTGGAGATTTCGGTCATTAATTGAACAGAGCATTTCCAGGAATTATGAAAACCGATTTGGTGTTTATTGCATATCTTTGAGAATATTCGGTTTTGGAAATTCCTTGGTGTCCAAACTTCCTTGGTCTATAAATATTGAAGTTTGCATTTCAAGCGAACTAATCCTCAGAGCCTGCAAAACTACCTAGTTGTGTTGTTACTGGTGGAGACACCTATTCAGAGAGGAAAGCAACCTAATTAGGTGAAATCTCTTACGGCTGCTCAGTTTAAAGACTTCTTTGGGATTGAGAAGCTCTATTAGTACCGTTGGTAGGAAACTAGATAATTGTAGTTTATTATTAGTTTTCGATTGATTTGATTTACTAACGGTGGTTGAACTTTGATTTCACCTAGTTTGTTTATGCTTTAGAATCTTCTCTTCTGATATAAGATTCACTTAAACTAGATCGAAGTTTCGACGGGGATCTTTAGACTTTTTGTAGTTCTAAAGACGCCTTGTGATAATCCATTGTTAACAGACTCCGTTCTGTGTGTGATTGATTACAAGAGATTCAAGTTGATTGTGTGCAGGTGTTTATTGAAGATCTAAGAAGTTTTGAAGACGAAGAAGATTTCTGATTTGGGTTCATAATCTTTGGTGTGCACAATACTTGTTTCGGCTGGAAAAGGATCCAACTATAATCAGTTTATCTTTGTGATAAATTAGATTGATTAGTTGAGTAGATCAGAATCAATACAATTCTTTGTAATTAAAAGTATTGATTGTAAAATCTTGACAATTACTTCGGTAATTGTTATTGGATAGATCTAAGGACCTGACAAAGGAGTTTATGGGATAAACGGAAGAGCCTTTTGTCAAACTCATATCACGTTGATTGAAAATATTTGTTACCGAACATATTTGTTATTCCTTTACTGTTTGGAATACGAACCAAAGGAATTGTTCCAAGTGCGTGACTTATTACAAGTTGGAGGCGCAGGGATACAGACGGAACTAGGTGAACTATAGGTTTAGTTTTTTGGTCTCAACTATACGAAGTTGGTTTAGATTTTGTATAGCGGCTTAATCCTGAGAGTATTCAATTCTGTACAAGGTCCCGAGGTTTTTCTGCATTTGCGGTTTCCTCGTTAACAAAATCTTGTTGTGTATTTTACTTTTATATTTCTGCAATTATAATTGTTTTATTATAATTAGAAGTAAAATACACAAACATTAATTCCTATTTACTTGATGGCAATCCTATTTTGTTTGGTTAAGTCCGAACCTTTTATCAAGTAAACATACTTCGTTGTTTTATTGTCTCGATCTTGTATCCATAGTCAATCACACAAGTTATCTTGTTGTCGTATTGTCTTGATCTCGTATCTATAGACGATCACACGAAGTGTGAACCGATTAGTTGTATTCTCTCGACTCAGTCCATAGAAAATCACTTTCGGATAAAGGACTTATAGGTGGAAAAGTTTTAGATTGAGGTATATTTGGGTACCCTCGTCTTTTCAATTGGTATCAGAGCGGGCAAACACGAAAAGACCTAACAATCTGTGTTTGGTGCGATCCAACCTATAAGAAATTGATCTATAATTGATTCAGTTAACATTATGCAAGAGTATGAATACTCAAAATTTGAAGATGTTATGACTTCGTTAACTCATGATCCAGGAGTTGCGAAAACATCTACGTCGTTCTCTGATGGAAAAGAAGATGCTGATAAAGAGTTGCTAAAACTCCCAAAGCCTATAAAATCTCTGTCCTCAAAAATGTTGATATTAAAGATAGAGTCAAATCTTCTTAAGAATGAGATCAGAGATAAAGACATTCAACTGAATATTCTAGCCAAAGAGAATATGGATCTCACTGTCAAATTAGAAGCTCTTGGTAAATCTCTTACTAAAGATAAAGAGACACATCCTATGACTCTGACTAATGATGTTGTTGTGATTTCTTCTGATATTGAGGAAACTAAAAGTCCTTGCACGACTTTTACAGATTGTGATAAAGCCGGTTTAGTCACATCTGAAACAGATCAAGATGATGGTAGTTTTCCTAACTACATCAAGTCAGAAGAGGATGAGAAACCATCTTCTACATCTACTGATGATCAGACGAAATCTTGTCCAAAGAAAACTTTGACCCGATTTCGTGAACGTGATCTTAAGGAATACAACTTTCAGTCACTTGAAAGGAAACTTATACTTCTTCAAAATACGGTGGTAAAGATATTGAAAGAAGTTTCTTCTCTTAAAAAACTGAAAGACCATTTCTCAGTAGAAAGACAGAATATACCACTACCCGTTAAGATCAACTCAAAAGAATCAGAGGAAAGAGTTGATAATCGCTTCTAGAAAAAGGTTCCTCCTCACCCATATCGAAACAATTCTTTTCTTGATGAAAAACGATTCCAGAAGAAAGGGAAAGAGAGAATCTCTGCCAAAGGAAACAATCAGGAATTTCCCATAATTGTTTCAGATAATCATGCTGATGTGAATCATAAGGAAATCCTTAGAATGAGAAAATCTTATGAAAATCTCATTGACAGAATTAAGAGAGATTTATCTATCTTTGAAAATTCTCACATCAGTACATCTTCTCCACATGATCATATCTCGAGAGTTAGAAAAGATCATTATTCTGGGGGAAAAGATTTTGGGCAGAAATTCCCAAGGAGAAACATGAACTATGTAATACTTGTTGTAATCTAGAAAAATCTTACTCTGATACAACTTAGTTGTATCGAAATTGTGCACTCTCATCCTCTTCTGTGCTCTTAATTATGGATGAGAAAAGCACAATAAAATGAAGAGCACATTTTTTGTATGTTTGTTTATCAAAAAAATATGTGACATTGTATGGAGGACTGCTAATCCATGTCTGTCTAAAAAGTGTTCATGTTTATCACGATCTTCCAAAAATAGGTTTTATTTAGAATTTTCGAATTCTAATAAACCTTCCAGCATGAGAAGTTCGTACAAAGGAAATATAATATATTCTTTTATATTTTCGAAATTTCCTGATATTTTTCCCAAAAGTTGTCTCTTCTTAAAGACAAACTATCTCTTGCTTGTATTCTGAAACCCTGATTAATCCCTATTTTAATAACCGAGCATGCCTCTAGTAACTCGCAATATCTCAAACGCTAATAAGAAGGAAGTTCAAAAGGTTAAGGATTGTCAAGGAATCAACACAGAAAGGAAGAAGAAAAGCATATCAAAAATCATGTCTGATTATGATTCTGATAGTTCAGTTGGATCACAAGATGAGTCATATCTCTTGGCTTACAATTTACAAAATCCAACCAAAACCAAGCGGATTCGTTCTGATAGTATGATTGACTACATCCAAGGTTTTGAAGAACTAAGAACCAACCTCGTAATGACGGTTTGAAATCAAGATTCGCTCAAAGATAAAATTGAGGAGACAAAAGCTGATCTTGCTGATATGAAGGTTCAAGTTGAAAAACTTGAGAAAAAAGAAGTGGTTGTTAACAAGTCTCTTGAGACATGTTTCAAAAGTTTGAACACTGAAGAAACCTCAGTGAACAACAAGAGCACCACTAGAGATTAAGTTATATGTTATAATACTTAATCCAAGGAAAATAGACATCAGTTTTTGATAATTGTATAAGGTCTATTTTGAATAAAACTATCTTATCTATGAATAAAGTTCTTATTTTATAATTTTTCTTGTGATAGTTTTTGATTACATAGGTTGTTCTTGAATGCTTTGTCTTATTGCTATGTTTGTTTATGGGATGTTTGATTTCGGTTTTCATGACCTTAATATTCGATCTCATATGTGTCAACCCTTATGGTTCGGGTGACTTTTTGATTTAGCGGGATTGAGTTCTAGCCCATGTTGGTAGGCTTTATCAAAGTATCATGAGGGGTTCTGATTGAAACAATATGTGAAAAAGTCACAATATGTTGAATCATTTGGTTTAGCATAAAAGCATATGTGTTTCGGGGTTTCAACTTTTGAATTGCAATAGTTAAAACCGGTTTTCAACCTTTCTCTGGTAAAGGTTGCTCTTTATTGTTGTTTTTTTGTTTTATGAGAGGATGACAACATAACGGGGGAGAGTTCTAATGTGAACTTGCGCTTAATGACATATCTTTTGGGGGTGAAGAGGATGCGGAATTTGAGGTAACTAATTTGTTAGTTAATCATTTTCCTGTTTAAGAAAAGCCTAATTTTATTGCATATATTTATTGCTTTTGCTTAACAAAATTTCGGTACAATTGATGTTTTATTCCATTATTTGTTTATGGATGCGTGTGTGATTCAATTGTTTCCGGTTAAGAAAAACTATTGTTATCTTGGTTTATTGTTTGGTATCAATTGTTTAGGCTTACAAAAATACGGTGCAATTATAGTACTTTAATGTCTATGTTGTTTCAATTGTTTCCGGTTGAGGTAAATAATTATGCAAGTTGATTTATTTGGTTTGTATGAATTGTTTATGGATTAACAAAAGAAAAGGTTTATGGGATGAATTGTTTAGTCCAATTCGATTCCGGATAAGAGAAACTAAGTTAATTCTGATCTCAGTTAGACTTATCAAAGTGGAGGTTTCTGTTATTCAAGTCTAATCGAATGCCTTAACAAGAAATGCTAGTTAACTAACCTAGTACTTGTCTTGTTTAAAAGTGAAAGTTCTAAGTTATTGATGAGAATAACTAGATCCTGATGAGAAAAATAAAGTTAATTCTGATCTTTATTTTGGTCTTATCGAACAAACGATTGTATTTGTGCAATCGGTTTAGCAAGTGCTTAGTCGATTTTTGATTTGCTAAACTATTAGGGAAAATTGCTTCGGGAAATTGTTTCCTTGTTAACATATCAAAACAAAATTAATTTGTAGTTCCGGTTTTGATATTGATTATCAAAAATGGTATGTGGAACCCTCGTGTTTAACTCTTATAGGTTTTGCAAGCCTTTTTTTAAGATTTGTAAGATCATTTCAGTTTGTCCTTTATTTGCTCGTACCTTTGTCATTTTGTGACAAAAAAGGGGAGAAATATATGGAGTAAACAAGTGATATTGATATTGATTTGTATCGATTTGGTATCACTAAGGAAAGGACAATTGTGCTTAAACGTTATATCTAACGAAAAGAGTAAAGCATAGACTAAGGGGGAGTAACATATCATATGATCATGGAATAACAAAGACGTGCGGATTGAAAATCTACCTATCTTACCTTTGGGGGGAGTATTAGCTTTGTTATTATAATGTCAACAACGACATTTATGAATTAAATATATACAGGTTATTGTGTTGTTGAATTTGGGAATCAAGCGTATGTGTAATCAATTCTTGTAATTTGTTTATCCATATGATGTAAGAGTTTTGTCACTAAAATTTACAAAGGGGGAGATTGTTAGAGCATAGCTCGGTTGAATCCACCAAGCGTTGGTATGTCAAGTTTGGTTGTCATATTTCAGTGAACCAAAACTCATTTAAAGAGTCGCTTGATTATTTACTAGAGTCAACTTCGTATAGGTTAGCTTGAAAGTATTAGGATATGAGAAATTACAAGTTGTTAGAGCATAGCTCGGTCAAACTCGCATGCGTTTCTATCTCAAGCATGTTTGTCAATGTTAGTGAACAAAACTATAAGTCTTGATTTCTATCCTACATAGCTAAGTCTCGGACTAGGATAGAAAAGTGTAGTTGAGCTCAAGGACTTCATGGAGATTCATCATACAACGACGAAGATCTATACAAGGAACCGTGGAACTTCATCAACAAAAAGGTATGTGGAGACTTGAACTTATCTATCACTCAAAAGTCTATCTCTTCTATCTCTTACTTCTTATGAGACAAAAGTCGTATGCTATATAGACTAGATCATACACATTTGACATTTCGAGCTGAGCATTCATTGCTTATCTTTTATCTCGAAATCGTGTGTTGGTAAAGCGTTTCACTTTGATCAAGTTTATCTTCACCTAGTGACGAAAGTCATGAAAATTTTCAATCACTTTGAGAATTACTCTTACGTGAATCGGTCTGTGAATAACGGCTACATAGCGTCCTCTGAGAATGTCTCAATGATTGAAATGAGAGTTTAGATTACATAACCATGTATTCCTTGAACCGAAGTCTTCGAACTTTGTTGATCAAGAGAAATCGGGAGGATTGTGGTATTAGCTTGCCAAGTCCGCGAACTGTCGGAAGTTCTCGACCGAGAATTTCTGATGGATTTTCCAAAACTCGTTTGTGTGCTAAGTCCGCGAACTGGCGGAAGTTCTCTTTCCGAGAATTTCTGCTGAGTTTGGAAAACTCAACTGATTAACTTAAGTCCGCGAACTTGTTTGTGAACTTAAGAGGTTATGATCTAAAGATGTGCTCTGAACATGAAACATTAAATTACTAAGAAATGCTTTATGCAAATAGTGTCTATAATGTTCATGAGCCGATTCAATCGAATCGAATCATCTTTGTTTCAATTGTGTCTTGTGTAGTTACATAAGATCTCATAGCAATTGAACAACTCTTTAACTAGTTCATTTGATTCAATTAAACTAGTTATGGTGAAGGAGAACATGGTTAATATGAAATGCTCATATGGTTAACCTTTTGGGTTACTATGTTGAACCAACATACACGTACACGTTTGGGCATGGTTTTCACGAACCCAATAAACGTCTACCCAAGTGTGTGTGACAAGCTAAGTTTTCGATCTAACGGTTGAGAAATATTAGTTTGAATCTAAATCAGGTTTTCATCTAACGGTGAATAAGGATTGCTCTGTAACTAAGGCAAAACCCTGATTTGAAGGCTATATAAAGGAGACATCTAGAATTGTGCAAAACTAATCCCCACACGTCTGTGTGATACTAGTGCGCCATCTAGAGTCGATCTCCATTAACCTTTGATTTTCTTCTCTAAAATCAGGTTAACGACTTAAAGACTTCATTGGGATCGTGCAGCCAGATCGATCCTACTTTATCGTAGTTGTGTGATCTGATCTTGCATCTTCTATTGTATGAGTACAATCGATTGATTGACTTGAGATCGTGAGAGTTCTCCGATAGGCAAGATAAAGAAGTCACAAACATCTTCGTCTCACTGTTTGTGATTCCTCGACAAACCGCTTGTGTAGTCAAGAAGAATTGTAGAGAGGTGATTGATTAATCTAGGCATTGTTTTTCGGGAATATAAGACCGGATTATCAATTGGTTCCTTTTCACCTTGATTTTATATCAAAAGACGGAACAAAACCTAGGGTTTATCTGTGGGAGACAGATTTATCCTTTGATAGACTTTTTTGTGTGAGACAGATCTGTTTATTATCAAGTCTGTGATTTTGGGTTGCATCAACTCTTGGTTGTGGTTTAGATCATCTAAGGGAATCAAGTGCGCAGTATCCTGCTGGGATCATTGGCGCATGGGTACAACTGTACCTTGGATCGGTGGGAGACTGATTGGGGTTCAACTATAGTCCAGTCCGAAGTTAGTTTGCAGTAGGCTAGTGTCTGTAGTGGCTTAATATAGTGTGTATTCAATATGGAATAGGTCCCGGGGTTTTTCTGCATTTGCGGTTTCCTCGTTAACAAAATTTCTGGTGTCTGTGTTATTTCTTTTCCGCAGTATATTTTATATAATTGAAATAATATAGGTTGTGCGTTCGTGATTATCAATTGGAAATCCAACCTTTGGTTGTTGATTGATATTGATTGATCCTTGGACATTGGTCTTTGGTACCATCCAAGTATTCCTTGTATTTGATAAAGACTCGTTATTGTTTTTAGCTTGAGTAAAAATCAAATCAAGAGAGAGATATTAACTCCTTGGGATACTTTTATCTAGATTGAGTATGACTGTCTAGTTCATTCTTTAGCAAAGTATTTCGGAGTTAGTCCATACAGATTGCTAAGCGAAATATTGGGTGGTGTTGTTAGACCCCCGCTTTTTCAATTGGTATCAGAGCAGGCAAACACGTTAAAGACCTTATAAGTATATGTTTGTAGCGATCTGATTATGGACGAGTCTATCTCTGATAACGTACCAGTTCAGAAACTACCAGATGGTTCTAAAAGCTTGGATTCACCTGAGAGAACTGTCACATCTAAGTCAATATCCAAACATTCTCTTGATGTAAAAACTGTTGATTGGGAAACTCTCCTAGAAGAACAGTTGGATGAACTTTCTGATGAAGGTGATTCAGATATTGATAGAGATGTTGATGAGGAAGTCTCGGAGTATGTTAAGTTTTTGGATTCGTGGAATATGAATAAGATTACAACTTCTGATGTCACACCTCTTCTGACTCCTCTCTGTCGAGAAAACAAGAAATTGAGAAGATGTTACGCAGGTGTTTATTTTTCGAATCGTTGTACCGAATCGATCCTCAAGGATTCTGAGGAAAACCTACGTATGAAGTCACTTGAATGTCATAATCTTTATCAAAAGTACTTTTTGTTGGAAGAGAAACTTGCAGAATCTGAAGAAAGGTTTAACTCCCAGCAAACAAGTTTAAACGACAGAGAAAGCGCTTATCTCACTCGAGAAAAACACCTTGAGGATGATTTAGCTGCTGCTCTTGATAAAATCAAGATGTTGAAAGATGACTTGAAAAAGTTCAATACTAGTTCAAGCAAATTAACCACTATTCTAGGAGCACGTAAAAATCATCGTGATGCACGAGGATTGGGCTATAAGGGAATAGATGCTCCAAGTACTAGCAAAGAGGTAAAATTTGTCAAGGATAGTGATTCTTCTCAACAAAAGGTTTCCACTGATGGCAAAAGTGAAATACCTTCTCCGGCAGTTAAGGTTCAAAAGAGAAAAGTTTATCAACCTCCAAAGTTAGCACACACGGATTGAGGTAAGAACATTCCTTATGTTTGCCACTATTGCGGAAATAAAGGTCACCTGGAAAGGAGATGTCGTTTCCGTATAAGGAATGAGAAACTTCATGATGCTCTTGTTTGGGCATCACAAGAAGTTGTGAAACCAAGATCATACGTTAAGACTGATCCTCTTAACGTTACAGGTTGTAATTGTCCAACCTTTAGGCAAAGGAATCAGTGCTATGATAGACCTAGATTTGCCTATAAACGTCGTATGAATCCTTTTCACAATCGTAATGGTTATCAAAAGGATAACTTCATAAAGACGAAGACAAGATCCTATGCTCCCAATTGGAGAAAGACTAACTTGCAAAAGAATAGTCAATCCAATTCTCTTCCAAGAATTCTAGAAGAGAGTGATGGGAAGAAGGTTTCGACTGTTCCTAAACGCACTCAGAAGTGGATACCGAAGAAAGACAATGATGTTCTGAGTGTGAAAAGGAATGATCTTCCAGAAAACTCCATGACTATGGAAAATGCAGTATCCATGATGTTGGAACTTAACAAGTTTTTTGGAAAAATGGAATTGGATGTGAAAGGTTCTAAAAGTGATCTCTTTCATGATAATCCAAAGGTCACTTGTGGTGAGCAAGACTTTGTTCACCCCAACGCAACTTGATTGTGTTGGAAGTGCATCCTCACCAAGGAATTACATGCTTTGTATACGGTGAGGGAAGCACAAAAATTGGGGCACAAAGATTATGTTCGGTAAGGCGGTAGAATTCGATTGGATTCATCTAAAAAGGTATGTCTATAAACTTGAGCAAGATTTGTACTTTTATTTGCTTAGAATACTTATAATAATCTTGCTTATCGTTCATTTCTACCTAACTTGATCTGTGTTTAAGGTTCTTAAATGTTTAGGTTTGAAAGTAATAGTTCGGGATGTTTGGACTACATGGTACACATACCAAGTATGCATAACATCATTCAAAATCAAAATCCAGGGGTTTAAGTTCGCAAACCCGTATGCATACTTGACGTCGATATTCGGTAAACTTGTTTTGGCCGTAACTTCTTCGTCCGAACTCGGATTTACCTCATTCTTTTTGAATTCTCTTCCTTATTGAATTCCCTTCAAAATGGAGATGAGAATTGTTGAATTTGGAAGAGTTAATATTGGTATTTGTCCTGTCTCTTGTTTTTTAGTGTTTGCCCTGTTTCGTTGCACTTGTTCTATTCTCTTGGACTTGGGCACTGGGATTCTTGGAGAAATCCTATTCTAAGATATTTTGTGGATGTTACAAGAGTGATGTTGGTGAATCACAAAGAAGGAAGTTCGAGAATGGGTAGTAGTTCACATTGCTATATATTCTTGAGTGTTCACAATCATCTCATGTGAACTATGGTGCATAGTCGTCAATGACTTTGTATGTTCTTATTTGTTAAGGAAATATTTTTATACGTTTTTGGTAACCACTATGGTATAAATCTGTTCGAAAAAGACTAATTCTACCTTCTAAGTGCAAAGATTGTTATTGCAGCATTAATATGTTTTGAAGTATTGCAATATTTTTATGGGATATGTATTGTTTACGTCCGTGAACTTGAAGGTACCATATTGTGCCAAAATTAAAGTCGTTCATAAATTAATATTAGTATTGATGAAAGAACAAATGGACTTTTGACAATTACAAAAGTTATGCCTATGCAGTCATGTATTTGATGGAAAATAGGATAAAATGTTTTGTTTGACAAGGATAAAGTCTATTATGTCGTTATGATGGAAAATATAATAGATCCTTGTATGTTATCCACGGTATTGATCTTCATTGATCCATTTTGTTATGTTTGACGGTGAAGGCTCCATTGTGTGTCTTATGTTGAGCACAATACAACTAAGTCGATTATTCTTATTGGCTTTGTTGGTTGTTCCATAAGATGCTATATGTTGAGCATTATGAACTAAGTTAATCATCTTGGTTGGCTATTTAGTTTGTACTCCATAAGTTTTCTTTCTTATGTCGAGTACATGTACGGTTAAGGTTGTCATATTCTATGATGAACTTAGTCGGGGTTCCATAGGTTCTCTTATGTTGAGCACAAAATAATTAAATTGATTACTTCGGTGATTAGTTTGGTTGTTTGTATTCCAATTAGATTAATTATAGGTTCTCTTGTAATTATTCTAGCTGAGTTTTCATATATTTCACAAGTTCTTGTGTTGAGTATATGAAAGGCTACACTATCATGTTCTTTGGTTAATGTAGTCATACATTCCTTAAGGTTTTCCTTATGTTGAATATTTGAACGGTTAAGTTAGTTATCTCCATATGATTGACTTAGTCGTAGCTCCATGAGTTTACTTATGTTGAGCACTTTCAATTAAATTGATCACTTTTGTGGTTTGATTTAGTTGCGTATTCCAATTGAATTAATCATGGGTTTACTTGTGGTTAATTTGGTTGAGCTTTGGATATAGAAAATCATTCCTATGGTTTTTGGTGTCAAATAAAAAATCCTTCTTTTCTTTCGAAGTTAAGGTCGCTCTTGTTGTTCTCTCGGGAATGACATCAAATGGGGGAGAGTTCTTTTGAACATGTTCTTAATGGTAATATCTTGCGGGGAGTGCGGATGTGGAATTTTATAGGGGTTATCTTGTATCTTAAAACTCCTTGATGAATGTTGTTAGCTTCGGCTATTAGATTGCATCTAAATAAGTTGGTATGTATTTTTCTTTTGTTCATGAAATGTTTCTTGTGGAAATTTCATTATGATCCCATTCTTGTACCTTTGCCAATTTTATTGACAAAAAGGGGGAGAAATATTGTAGTTCACACTACAAATACATATGGTTTTCGGATCATTGTGTAAGAGGGAGTGGTTTCCATGATCGAGATGGAGTATTGACTAAGGGGGAGTGATACATATCACCGTAGTAATTTAATAATGACATTGTATAATAATATTATGACACTGTATAATAATGATCGAGAATCTCGATTTCTCTCATTGTTATAGCTACGGATCTTCAACAACGGTGATGCTAAACTTACAACCTTTGGGATCATTGGAGTACTTGGAAGGACGAAGATTTCAAGGAACGTTGAAGATTAGACTATGGAATATGAGCCACTAAAGTTTATCTTTTTTTGTATTTCATATGTATTAATAGTTTTGTCACTAAAAGTTGACAAAGGGGGAGATTGTATTCCATATGTATTAATAGCTCGGTCAACCTCGCATGCGTTGCTATCTCAAGCATGTTTGTCAATGTTAGTGATCAAAACTATAAGTCTTGATTTCTAGCCTACATAGCTAAGTCTCGGACTAGGATAGAAATGTGTAGTTGAGCTCAAGGACTTCATGGCGATTCATCATACAACGACGAAGATCTATACAAGGAACCGTGGAACTTCATCAACAAAAATGTATGTGGAGACTTGAACTTATCTATCACTCAAAAGTCTATCTCTTCTATCTCCTACTTCTTATGAGACAAAAGTCGTATGCTATATAGATTAGATCATACACATTTGACATTTCGAGCCGTGCATTCATTGTTTATCTTTTATCTCGAAATCGTGTGTTGGTAAAGCGTTTTGCTTTGATCAAGTTTATCTTAACCTAGTGACGAAAGTCATGAAAAGTTTCAATCACTTTGAGAATTGCTCTTACGTGAATCGGTCTATAAATAACGGCTACATAGCGTCCTCTAAGAATGTCTCAATGATTGAAATGAGACTTTAGATTATATAACCATGTATTCCTTGAAACGAAGTCTTCGAACTTTGTTGATCAAGAGAAATCGGGAGGATTGTGGAATTGGCTTGCCAAGTCCGCAAACCCAGTCCGCAGACTCAGTCCGCGAACTATCGGAAATTCTCGACCGAGAATTTCTGCTGGATTTTCCGAAACTCGTTTGTGTGCTAAGTCCGCGAACTCAGTCCGCAAACCTAGTCCGCGAACTGGCGAAAGTTCTATTTCCGAGAATTTCTGCTGAGTTTGGAAAACTCAACCGATTAACTTAAGTCCGCGAATGTTTGTGAACTTAAGAGGTTATGATATAAAGATGTGCTCTGAACATGAAACATTAAATTACTAAGGAATGCTTTATGCAAACCGTGGCTATAATATTCATGAGCCGATTCAATTGAATCGAATCATCTTTGTTTCAATTGTGTCTTGTGTAGTTACATAAGATCTCATAGCAATTGAACAACTTTTTAATTAGTTCATTTGAGTCAATTGAACTAGTTATGGTGAAGAAGAACAAGGTTAATATGAAATGCTCATATGGTTAACCTTTTGGGTTACTATGTTGAACCAACATACACGTACACGTTTGGGCATGGTTTTCACGAACCCAGTAAACGTCTACCCAAGTTTGTGTGACAAGCTAAGTTTTCGAACTAACAGTTGAAAAATATTAGATTGAATCTAAATCAGGTTTTCATCTAACAGTGAATAAGGATTGCTTTGTAACTAAGGCAAAACCCTGATTTGAAGGCTATACAAAGGAGACATCTAGCATTGTGCAGAACTAATCCCCACACGACTGTGTGCTACTAGTGCGCCCGCTAGAGTCGATCTCCATTAACCTTTGATTCTCTTCTCTAAAATAAGGTTAACGACTTAAAGACTTCATTGGGATTGTGAAGCCTGACCGATACTACTTTATCGTTGTTGTGTGATATGATCTTGCATCTTCTATCGTACGAGTACAATCGATTGATTGACTTAAGATCGTGAGATTTCTCTGATAAGCAAGATAAAGAAGTCACAAACATCTTCGTCTCACTGTTTTTGATTCCTCGACAAACCGCTTGTGTAGTCAAGAAGGATTGTAGAGAGGTGATTGATTAATCTAGGTTGTTCTTCGAGAATATAAGACCGGATTATCAATTGGTTCCTGTTCACCTTGATTTAATATCAAAAGACGGAACAAAACCTAAGGTTTATCTATGGGAGACAAATTTGTCCTTTGATAGACTTTTCTGTATGAGACAGATCTGTTTATTATCAAGTCTGTGATTTTGGGTTGCAGCAACTCTTAGTTGTGGGTGAGATCATCTAAGGGAATCAAGTGCGCAGTATCCTGCTGGGATCAGAGGCGTAGGAGTACAACTGTACCTTGGATCAGTGGGATACTGATTAAGGTTCAACTATAGTCAAGTCCGAAGTTAATATGCAGTAGGAGAGTGTCTGTAGCGGCTTAATACAGTGTGTATTCAATCTGGACTAGGTACCGGGGTTTTTATGCATTTGCGGTTTCCTCGTTAACAAAATTTCTGGTGTCTGTGTTATTTCTTTTCCGCAATATATTTTATATAATTGAAATAATACAGGTTGTGCGTTCGTGATCATCAATTGGAAATCCAACCTTTGGTTGTTCATTGATATTGATTGATCCTTAGACATTGGTCTTTGGTACCGTCCAAGTATTCCTTGTATTTGATAAAGACTCGTTATTGTTTTTAGCTTGAGTAAAAATCAAATCAAGAGAGAGATATTAACTCCTTGAGATACTTTTATCTAGATTGAGTCTGAGTGTCTAGTTGATTCTCTAGCAAAGTATTTCGGAGTTAGTCCATACAGATTTCTAAGCAAAATATTGGGTGTTGTTGTTAGACCCCCGCTTTTTCACAAGTACTACGTGAAGACTTGAAAAATGTGAAGAAGTAAGGATCTACAATGACGACATCGTCCTTCCACTTGAGGTTAGTAATATTTGACTTGAACTGTTTCATTCCCTAATGTATCTTTCAAGTCGTGCATATTGAAAACATAACTGCGAAGCTGTGAATGATTATACTCTAGTTAGACATAGTATTAAGGAATACAATACGAAGTATAACGGTTATCTTTTGAACTTCGTATATAAGACATCGACATAATCGTATGAATGCTATTGTGATTATGTATGGGTATGGGTGAAGATTTCGTCCTAGGAAACAGTGTTTTATATTCGTTTAAAGGAAGTACAATTCATAAACTTGTTTTATGAATCGAAAGGGAAATCACTAGGCTTATTGGTATTGTTATTCATTGCAAATCTTTGTATTACCAATATGTTTGATTAGTATAACCGCTCATGACTTGTGCATGTTCTTGGTAAAACTATTCACAAAGCCTCATTTATGTATTGGTATGACTTTTATTAGTGAAACCGATCTTAAGTAATCACCTGAGATGGTATGATCGATTTGTTATAATTGGTATGACCAACACTAGACATTGGGGGACTGATCCTAGTAAGAGGTGCAACCGATCACAAAAGGGGAATCGATCCTTGTAAGAGGTGCAACAAGTTTTTAGTTATTGGGAACCGATCCTATGAACATGTGCAACACGTTTTTAGTTATTGGGAATCGATTCTATGAACATGTGCAACAAATACAAGTTAGATACCATATATATGTGGGAACCGATCCTAGTACCTAGTCAACCAAGTTTTGGTAACTAGCGTGACTAATTCTAGTACCCACATGGAGGTAGAACCGAAACTTGTTTTGGTAGAACCGTGAAACCCATGATTTGTGATTTGATAGGATAATCAATCACATAGTTCTTGGAAGTCATATGAACCAATTCTAAACATGTTTGGAAGTGTGGCAAATCGATTCCAAGATTGTAAATATGAAAAAGGATTTACAAAGTAAAGATGTCGACATACTTTGAACATGTGCAGTAACTCTTATCATTTATTGTTCAAAGATATTCCTTAATAGCTAAAAGAGAATCCCTGATCAAAATAAATTGAGAATCTTTTAATTAAGTTTTTTAGTTGTATATGCTTTTAATTTCCTGCAATTAAAATGCATATCTTTAGAAAATAAAAATTAGTAATGTGCATTTACTAGTTGGAGATTTCAGTCATTAATTGAACAGAGCATTTCCAGGAATTATGAAAACCGATTTGGTGTTTATTGCATATCTTTGAGAATATTCGGTTTTGGAAATTCCTTGGTGTCCAAACTTCCTTGGTCTATAAATATTGAAGTTTGCATTTCAAGCGAACTAATCCTCAGAGCCTGCAAAACTACCTAGTTGTGTTGTTACTGGTGGAGACACCTATTCAGAGAGGAAAGCAACCTAATTAGGTGAAATCTCTTACGGCTGCTCAGTTTAAAGACTTCTTTGGGATTGAGAAGCTCTATTAGTACCGTTGGTAGGAAACTAGATAATTGTAGTTTATTATTAGTTTTCGATTGATTTGATTTACTAACGGTGGTTGAACTTTGATTTCACCTAGTTTGTTTATGCTTTAGAATCTTCTCTTCTGATATAAGATTCACTTAAACTAGATCGAAGTTTCGACGGGGATCTTTAGACTGTTTGTAGTTCTAAAGACGCCTTGTGATAATCCATTGTTAACAGACTCCGTTCTGTGTGTGATTGATTACAAGAGATTCAAGTTGATTGTGTGCAGGTGTTTATTGAAGATCTAAGAAGATTTGAAGACGAAGAATATTTCTGATTTGGGTTCATAATCTTTGGTATGCACAATACTTGTTTCGGCTGGAAAAGGATCCAACTATAATCGGTTTATCTTTGTGATAGATTTGATTGATTAGTTGATTAGATCGGAATCAATACAATTCTTTGTAATTCAAAGTATTGATTGCAAAATCTTGACAATTACTTTGGTAATTGTTATTGGATAGATCTAAGGACCTGATGTTGTAGTAATTCGATTGCGGCAAATAAGGATTCGTTGCTCGGACTTGAAAAGATTTTTAAAATAAAAATATATACACAATATTTGTCACAGGATCAAGAGATACTAGGACTCAGGATTCCACCAATTCTTATACTCATGCGAATCAACTACTAATTCTAGACAATTATAGCTTATAATGATAACAAGTATCGACTCTTTTCTTTGCCAAAAATAGATTTTGTAAAGTATTAGATGTAAATCATAAGCATGATGCATCAAGAGTTCCTAGACTAAGCATACATCATCAGATAAAATCACAAATAATCAAGAAAAATCATAAATCACCTCATAATAGTGCAAATAGTCATAGAAGAATTAAATAGAATTACTCATGCTTAAAGAATGGTTTCCTCCATCATCCCAGTATTGGGGTTTAGCTACTCATAATAATCATGTTCTCAAAATACATACTTGATGCTCAAAATATGATTAAAAGAGTGAAAAATATAAAACAGTGAAACTACAACCCTCTATAAGCATCCAGAGAAGAACGATACTTTAGCGCTGCTATTGAATAACGACGCAAGTCTGCTGCTGCTAGCACTGTTGAAGAACGATGGCCCTGGAGGGTCCGTTCTTCGTCTTCTTCTTCCTCCTCGAGCAGCAGCAGGAAGCTTTCCTGCAACTCATGTTCTTCGCCTCTCCAACCTCTCTCCGGTCTCTGATTGACCCCAAAACTCTTGATCCTCTTTCTAAGACTCGAACCAGCCTTTTTATACCCAGCAAAACCCACAAATCTGAGTTTATCTATGAATATTCTTTTTATTCTCTTCGGTCAACAGTTGAGAGAAAATCTCACTTCAATCCTCTCTGTACGCGTCTTCTGGCCTATTCTAACTCTCCAAACTTCTCCTCTGACTTGAACAAGACTAGGTACATCTTTATCCAGCGTAAAACTCTCCCAAAATTCTTCACAAAATCTTTGAAAATAAACAGAAAGAATATGTATCCCTGTTGACTTTGATTCACTTCTCCCGGCCATTCTAGCCCAATATGTTCGACCCAAACGCACACACAAACCCTGTTTTGCTCTAGTAAGTCCAGCCCAATCGAATTCCACAATTGAATCTCTTTAAAACTGCCCAAAGATTCTCACACAAAAATTGCTCCTTGCTGCTGCCAGTTTCCCGCCAAAACGAATGTTTAAAAACGTGAAGAAATGTGACCTTCCCCTATCCAGTCCCGGTCTCCCTTTATCAGATGCCTGGAAATGGGTCACCCCTTAGTAATTAGGTTACCCCTTATCCAAAGTGAGAGTCCGTATAGTAATTTTCTCCCACGAGCGTAAAAACCACTTTTTTAGCCAATTTCGCCGCAAAAGCTTATTTCTCCAAAAATACCTACAGGGACATAAAAAGCCATAATAAATATAAAATCAAGCACTAATAATATATACAATTGAGATTATATAAGACTCAAAAATGTGCCTATCAAATACCCCCAAACTTATTATTTGCTAGTCCTCGAGCAAATCAAATAGAAAATAAAATCCTAACTCACTGTCGCAGGCATCGTCGATTGCATTTAGCATATGCAATAAGCCTTTAAACCCCTAGGTGTCCCTAGTGGCCGAGTTATAGTCTCGGGAGGGCTTACTAGAGATATACCCACAAAACCTTAATACTACAGACCCTAGCTATCTAGAACGAACCTTGGAAGGCACTAAAGAATCTCCTTGGTTGGCATACTTATTGACTACAAGAGGAAGTACCCTGATGCGAAATTCCAATTGATGTACACGAGTTTGCACTCAAGCATACTAAAATTCATATATAAGTGACAGAGCTCTACTCAGATAGTTGCACTATGGACATCATATTCGGAGTCAAACTAATCACATGGAAAGATTAAGAGATGGATATAGAAAAACATAGATGGTTTTGATGTTTACTAAGTGAACGGAGTTTCCCATATCTGTCTGAAGGCCTCCGCCAAAATGAACCTATCCTAATGGATTGAGATACTAGTCTGACTAATATCAACACAACTGGCATATACAAGGGAACCAGTGATTGATAATCCTAACTCTAGGTCAACGCAGCTGGCATATACAAGGGTACCAGTGGTCGACTTTATTGAATTTATTCCTTTTGGTCAAATGGTCTGGTCTCAAAAAAAATTCTCTTTTTTTTTCATCTTTTTTTTTTTCAACTTTTTTTTTTCAACTTTTTTTGGTATCTCAATCACTCTAATTCACCCTAGCATTGGTAACAACTTGAATCATGAGCCCCACCTAATCACTTAGAGTAACATAGTTTAAAAACAAAATAAAATAAAAATAGAAGTGAAAAGGACTCAACGAGATATGGTGAAACTATCATGTTATTTCTAACACCTGAGTTCTGTGCTTTTATGAATAGACTCTTTAGATGTTGTCATCTAATCAGATTGGTTCCTCAACTCCTACAATCAAAATGCTTCCATCCACTTAGATTGGTTAGTGTCATCCTTAATAGGCATAAATTTCTAGGCTCTGGAGTTTATTTATTCATACTGCAACTAGAAAGTTTCTCCCATACCCCAAACTTAAATCTAACATTGCCCTCAATGTTCTAAAGATGAAATTAAAAGCATGAACAAGGAGAAACTGTTACCATTTGAAGCAAAAGAGATAAGGAAAGATATTACCGTGTTGCATGAGATTAGGTTACCTCCCAAGAAGTGCTAAGTTTAATGTCTTCAGCCAGACTTAGGAAAGATTAGTCACCTCGAATCATATAGTAACAGTCGAAATAATTATGGGTCTTCAAAACCAAATAGAGATGACCGAAGGAAACTGCAATAAACCAAGAAAATGAACAAGACTAGCAACCCCTTACCTAGTTTCCTGATTAAGATATCTATATCTAATTGTGGTTCAGGTTCAGGTTCTATAGAAGGGTCTAAATATATTTCTTTAGGCTGCAACTCCTCAAAATTGAGATCCGAATTATTAGGTCCTAGAGTCTGTAAATACTCAAATAAAAACTTAGAAGCACATAATAATAACCTAAATAATTGAGGATCCTCTAAGTCAATCAGGTTTTACTTACATAATTGACCAAAATGAGAGTAGTGGTCATTCTTAAGCAAATGTGTCGATTCTAATTTCCTAAAGCATTTAGGTTTAGTCTCACAACTTAATATTCGACACATTTGGAATATAAACGTTCCCACAGTTGGAAGAAAACTATTTGGTGGGAAAACAAAGTCAATACGGGGACCATAGCCTGGGAAAACCACATCAACCAGAGGATGGGTTTCTAACGACTGAACTTCTTCATGGACATCATTAGGTTCGGGAAAACGAGTATGAAGGTAATCTTGTAAAATTGTCGAGGCAGAGATATCAAGTCCTAAGTGAAGATACTTTCTGAGATTTAAAGGTAAGGCACTAGGAAGGTGATAATCACCCCCAAACTTAGAGTTTTCAGTGTCTCTAGATAGACTAGTTACAATTTCCCTAATTTCTGGATCATTAGATTCTTGAAAATGGTCAATTGATTCTTCTAATTTATTATCAGGTAGTGCATCTTTACTCATCTCTAAGGGTATATATTCTTCATCTAATACTATTGTTTCTAAGTCGCTAGACTTTAAAACATCATTTTCGGAATAAACCCGTTCCTCTAAACCACTATCGGCTTCGTAATCAAAAGAAAAAACTACATCGTCTAAAACGGTGGTATCCCTAATCAAATCCTCGTCCTCTTGAATAGGTGAATAATCATAAAAATTATTTGGATTTGAAGTAGAAATAATATAATCACTATAAAGCTCAATTGGATTACTAGATTCCTGATCACTATGCCTACATATTTCAGATTCTTCATCACTACTATCCTCATCATCATAATAGTACGAAGATGATTGAACCTTATCTAAATAAGTAGTGTCTTTTATTCTAGCCTCGTCCTCTAAATTAGGAAAATATTCACTATTGATATCAAGGGTAGAATTAGAAACCCTATTGTGGAATATTAGATTATTTCGAGCAGCATTAGCCAACTGTTCATTTTCTGCCTCTAGACGTGCCTGAATTTCACTGAGCATAACACTTATACGTTCACCACTCTCGTTTATCATCTCATAATAGCGTGTACACTCTTCTTCTGAACTATTCATTGCAACTAAACGTTTATACGTCCTTTCAATCCGTTGTTGGGTCTCTTCTAGAGATGGAACAGGTTCAGAAATATCATAATCAGGACTAGTTTCCAAAAACGAGTAACCAGTACTACAGTGTTCCTGATTTTCTTGCTCGTAAGACCAATTTGCGTGTGGATAGTAATTGGGATCACCATGGTATGAACCATAACCTTGAAAAGGTTGGCGTTCCCAACTACTATTCCCACCATGGTCATAAAAATGATGATGTCCATATTCAAATTCAGATCGATACTCATTGTATTGGCTTCTATCATACCAGTTTGACATTCTTAATTGCAAGGGAATTCTACACAATCACAAACAAGGCTGACTCGAACAAATCAAACCTATAAAATCTAGCAAACAACAAGCATGATGGCTCCACTTAGATTGTTTCTAGACCAGCTTCTATTCCTTCGAAAAGGAATTCGTTACAATTTGAGCACACCCCTCTGGAATCAATCCGAGTCAAAGTAAGTTGAATTGAGGCGAGGGAAGCTCAGTGGAGCTTTGATACCCAAGGCCTCACCGCTATCACAAGGCGGCGCAGTCACGCATTCAACTCACATAAACCATCATGAACTTTGAAGTGTGCTTAAAGAGCAACCAATATTTTTTTCGAACGACTTTCCTATTAAGCTAGTTACCCTATCAGTCTCGTTCTATTCCAAATTTTAAAGATTAGGTTCACGTTCGGTTTTGTTTTCCTAAGACGGGCAAGAAGGAAACGGTGATGAAATCCGAGTCCTTATCTTGATTTGGCCAGGCCTTGCCCTTTACTAGGAAATTAAAAACAGTCCAAATTCGTCCTCAATCAATGAATCACCTTAAGGAATATAGTAACTCGCTTACAGGAGATTCGCGAGTGTTTCGATGGACTTACCTCCCGTACCAGACGGGGGATGAACCGTTGAAGTCGACTCGGGCCACGACTCCTATGTCATGTACGAACCTGAGGGTCCGAGACGATATTGTAATCGTCGTCCTTCCCTGCAAACAGTTTATATATTTTTTTTATATAACCCTTCCGTAGGGTTTAAAATTAAAATAAATTGTCCAAAGTCCAGAATAAAGTCCAAATAAAAAGTCCAAAAATTACAAAAATTATGACAAATAAAGCCTATTTACAAATTCTAAAAATAAAAATAAATAAAAGCTATATACAAAAAAAATAATAATAAAAATTAAATCCTAAAAAATTATGTCTTTTTTTTTCTTCTCTTTTAGCTTTTAGCTTTTAGCTTTAAGCTTTTTGTTCCCAAGTCCTTAGTATTCCACTTCGAATCTGTAAATCAAAGACACAAAAAGAAACGTAAAAAGGAACAAATAATAGTAAAAAAAATAAACCTAAAAACAAATCTATAAACAAGTCCGCGTCGGCGGCGCCATTTTTGTTGTAATATTTCGATTGCGGCAAATAAGGATTCGTTGCTCGGACTTGAAAAGATTTTTAAAATAAAGATATATACACAATATTTGTCACAGGATCAAGAGATACTAGGACTCAGGATTCCACCAATTCTTATACTCATGCGAATCAACTACTAATTCTAGACAATTATAGCTTATAATGATAACAAATATCGACTCTTTTCTTTGTCAAAAATAGATTTTGTAAAGTATTAGATGTAAATCATAAGCATGATGCATCAAGAGTTCCTAGACTAAGCATACATCATCAGATAAAATCACAAATAATCAAGAAAAATCATAAATCACCTCATAATTGTGCAAATAGTCATAGAAGAATTAAATAGAATTACTCATGCTTAAAGAATGGTTTCCTCCATCATCCCAGTATTGGGGTTTAGCTACTCATAATAATCATGTTCTCAAAATACATACTTGATGCTCAAAATATGATTAAAAGAGTGAAAAATATAAAACAGTGAAACTACGACCCTCTATAAGCGTCCAGAGAAGAACGATACTTTAGCGCTGTTGTTGAATAACGACGCAAGTCTGCTGCTGCTAGCACTGTTGAAGAACGACGTCCCTGGAGGGTCCGTTCTTCGTCTTCTTCTTCCTCCTCGAGCAGCAGCAGGGAGCTTTCCTGCAACTCCTGTTCTTCGCCTCTCCAACCTCCCTCCGGTCTCTGATTCACCCCAAAACTCTTGATCCCCTTTCTAAGACTCGAACCAACCTTTTTATACCCAGCAAAACCCACAAATCCGAGTTTATCTATGAATATTCTTTTTATTCTCTTCGGTCAACAGTTGAGAGAAAATCTCACTTCAATCCTCTTTGTACGCGTCTTCTGGCCTATTCTAACTCTCCAAACTTCTCCTCTGACTTGAACAAGACTAGGTACATCTTTATCCAGCGTAAAACTCTCCCAAAATTCTTCAAAAAATCTTTGAAAATAAACAGAAAGAATACGTATCCCTGTTGAACTTTGATTCACTTCTCCCGGCCATTCTAGCCCAATATGTTCGACCCAAACGCACACACAAACCCTGTTTTTCTCTAGTAAGTCCATCCCAATCGAATTCCACAATTGAATCTCTTTAAAACTGCCCAAAGATTCTCACACAAAAATTGCTCCTTGCTGCTGCCAGTTTCCCGCCAAAACGAATGTTTGAAAACGTGAAGAAATGTGACCTTCCCCTATTCAGTCCCGGTCTCCCTTTAGCAGATGCTTGGAAATTGGTCACCCCTTAGTAATTAGGTTACCCCTTATCCAAAGTGAGAGTCCGTATAGTAATTTTCTCTCACGAGCGTAAAAACCACTTTTTTAGCCAATTTCGCCGCAAAAGCTTATTTCTCCAAAAATACCTACAGGGACATAAAAAGCCATAATAAATATAAAATCGAGCACTAATAATATATACAATTGAGATTATATAAGACTCAAAAATGTGCCTATCACCTGACAAAGGAGTTTATTGGGATAAACAGAAGAGCCTTTTGTCAAACTCATATCACAGTGATTGAAAAGAGTTTTTACCGAACAGATTTGTTGTTCCTTTACTGTTTGGAATACGAACCAAAGGAATTGTTCCAAGTGTGTTACTTATTACAAGTTGGAGGAGCAGGGATGCAGACGGAACTAGGTGAACTATAGGTTTAGTTGCTTGGTCTCAACTATACGAAGTTGGTTTAGATTTTGTGTAGCGGCTTAATCCTGAGAGTATTCAATTCTGGACAAGGTCCCGGGGTTTTTCTGCATTTGCGGTTTCCTCGTTAACAAAATCTTGTTGTGTCTTTTACTTTTATATTTCTGCAATTATAATTGTTTTATTCTAATTAGAAGTAAAATGCACAAACGTTAATTCCTATTTACTTGATATCAATGCTATTGTGTTTGGTTAAGTCCGAACCTTTTATCATGTAAACATACTTCGTTGTTGTATTGTCTCGATCTTGTATCTATGGTCAATCACACAAGTTATCTTGTTTTCGTATTGTCTCGATCTCGTATCTATAGACGATCACACGAAGTGTGAACCGATTAGTTGTATTGTCTCGACTCAGTCCATAGACAATCACTTTCGGAGAAAGGATTTATAGGTGGAAAAGTTTTAGATTGAGGTATATTTGGGTACCCTCGTCTTTTCAGAATTGTTACCAGAAATCAATAACTCATCTATTCCTTATTCCTAAATCCAAGCAACCCAAAGATCTTTGTCAAATCAGACTTATTGCTCTCTAAAACATAACTTATAAAATCATAGCAAAATACTTGCTAATAGAATTAAACCTCTTCTGAATAAAATTACTTCATATTTTCAATATGCATTCTTATCTTCTAGACAGATTTCAGACAATATCATAATAACTCATGAAATAATTCATACTTTAAAAGAAAAAATCTAATTGGTGGCTTGGGAGTCAAGATTGACATGTCAAGAGCTTTTAATTGAGTCAATTGAGACTTTCTTCTCAAAGTTCTTAAAACATTTGGTTTAATCCTGATGCTAGTTCTCTTATGGAACAATGCATCTCCATTTCCACTATTTATGTCCTCCTCAACGGTGTTCTTAGTGAACCTTTTAATTCTTCTAGGGGTTTGTGCCAAGGAGATCCATTATCCTCCTATTTTTTTATTAATTTGTATGGAAATCTTCTCTGGACTCATTTTTCTCAAAAAAAGAACAAAATTTTATACTCCCTCTGTTTAAAAAAAAATAGGCTTGTTTCCTTATTTGGAAAGTCAAATATTATTAGTTTACTAATTTACCCATTCAGGGACCACTTTTCTTTTTTCTTTTTCTCTCTAAATATGAAGATTGGACCACTTCTTTCTTCATCTTCTATCTAATATCAAATCAATGGGGCCATGGATAAAGTAGGAAAAACTATGAAAAAGTAGCTATAATGATTAGTTCTCTTAATCCTTGTGCAAACCAAACAAGCCTATTTTTTAGAAACGGAGGGAGTATAAGGTTAATGTATCCTAAAGTGGTAGTCCAATATCTCATACGTTCTTTGCACATGATTTCCTTTTATTTTCTAGCTACAACTGATCTTAAAGAATCTAAAAACCTACTAAACGCAATTTCGATATTCATTATAGTTTTTGGTCAATTAATAAAATTTGACAAATCATGCTTATTTTTGGTTAAAAAATACATCCAAAACACCAAAGAATGGTGTCTAAACTTCCTTTTTTTAAAAAAAAATTGACTTAATGCACTCCTACATATGGGTTCCCTTTTTATTGGTAGATCCAAAATCAAATTTTTTTTTTGAAACGATTATAGAATGAATGGAACAAAAGGTCCAAGGTTGGAAAAGCAAAATTTTCCTTCACACAAATAAGATGATATTGAATAAGACTGTTCCGTCAAGTGTTCCAACCTTTCATATGGGATGTTTGTTACCCTAAAAAGATACTTCCTTCGTTCCTTTTTAATAGGATGGTTTTATTTTTAGAGAAAATTAAGGAAATTAAGAGAACTAATCATTGAAAGTGGTCCTCATGACACTTGTCAATAAAAGAAGTGAAGTGAAATGATACCCATGACACTTGTCAGCAAAAGAAGTATAGTGAAATGGTCCACATGACACTTGTCATCAAAAGAAGTTAAGAGAAAAGTGGTCCCAGAAAACTAAGTAACATTTGACTTTCCCAATTAGGAAACCAACCTATTTTTTTGAAACATTTATTTTAGAAAACCACCCTATTAAAAAGGAACGAAGGGAGTAACTAACAAAATAAATACTATCCAGGGAAATTTTCTCTAAGGTATAGAAGCTGATGCTAAAGCATACTATGCAAAAGCATGGAGATCATTATGTAAAACAATGCACAATGGAGGCTTAGGTTTTAGAGATGCACACAAAGTCAATATGATTTTTTGGGCGGCATGGTTTTTCTTCGGGGACCATTAAGTTAATAGGTCATCAATTGTTTAGGGATAAGGGATGTCCTAGTAAGAGTAAGTAACCAAAGAGGGAGGATCCGTGGGCACTCTTATATGCACACTATCATACATGATTTGCGCCATTTTATCTACACAACTCAAACGACAATGAATTTAAATTTTATATTTTGATGATATGTTCCTCTTATAAGACTCTACATTCTTATAAAAAATGAACACAATTAGAGATGTATAACACCACCATCTATCCCTTCGAAAATCAGCCATTGAAAATTTACGGTGTAAATTAAGATCGATAGATGGTGAGGTTTGGTATCTTGGATCATGCTCATTTTTGGTAGTAATGTCGAGTCTTATAAGAGGAACATATCATCAAAATGTTATATTTAAATTCTTTGTCGTTTGAGTTTGGTGAAAAAAATGGCGGAAATCATGTATGATAGTGTACGTATAAGAGTATCCAGGAATCCTCCCTCATAACTAAATTGTCCCTTTATTTAATTAAATTATTATTACTTTATTTTTTACTATTTTTATTTATTTTTAAATTTTTTTCTCATTTTTTTTTTGAGTTTTTCATTGTATAAGAAAGTAAAAAATAAAAAAGTTAAGTCGAAGTTTTAATCAAGGAACAATATTGTGTTCGGTCAACTGAATATTTTTTCTCTTAACCGAACTTTAGTTTGTAAGAAAAAAATATTGAGTTCGGTCAAGTCGCATTTCTTTTCCTCCTAACCGAACTTTTCTCTAAACACCTATATATGTTGAGTTCGATCACGTCGCAACTTTTTTCTCCTAACCGAACTCATGTTTTTTCACTTATTTTAAACTGATAGTTCGGCTACAAAAATGGTATACTCGAGTAAACCGAACATTACTCTGTACACCCCATAATTTTGGTCGCATGTCCTGGAAATTTGATAGCCGAACAAAGCAAAAACTCCACTAAAACGAAGTTCGGCAACCTGTGCCTTCACAAACATTAGCCGAACTAAATTTGTAGATAAGTTCGGCTACCTGTTGTTCAGATTTTGTAGCCGAACGTGTTTGACCTACCCCAAATCAAGGTATAAAATTTCTCATTTTCAGGAAAATTTGGTCAATTCAAGCAACAAGGAACTAAATTGAAGTATGCCTGAGTAGTTTGAAGGTTCGGATTCAAAATAAATAAATAAATAAAAATCCAAAACTCATACTCTTCATCCACTTCTCTCTCGGTAATTTAATTATTTCTCTTCTCTCTCAGTAATTTAATTAAAAAAACATATCTTATTAATCTTGTATTAATCATTAATTAGCTTAATTTAATGATTCACCTAACCGTTAACTAACTTAATTAGAAAGGATAATTTCGTCATTAAGATAAATGTTTAGATAAGGGGTGTTTCAATTTACTTCTAAATATCCTACTAAAACCATAATCATGGTCCCCTCCAAAATGGAGTGGTGCCCAAAAAATCATTCTAAATTAGGTTAGAGATTGTTAAATGAACCCAACTCTTTGTGGGCTTTTCAACTGAAAGCCGAGTTAAACCTTCATGCACAAATTCTTAGGAAACCTATTTTGAGGCATACTCATTTTTTTGAGGCATACTCATCCATTATATTATCTAGGGTGGGTTTATAAGGGGTGTCTAAAGGTAATGTAATTACCTATATATCCCTAAATAATTTCAATTTGTCATAGTTCCCTCATCCTCAAAAACCTAAAATTGAAAATCAAAATAAACTTTAAACTTAAACATCTAGGACTCCAATTCAATAAAGAAATTAATCAAACAAAGAAAACACGAATCGAAGTGAGCGATGTTGGAATGCGAAATCCAAATCTCAATTGCTCTTAGATATATTTTAGAATGTATGCGTAACAAACCCATCTTGTTTTTGATTGATTTTATTTTGTTTGGTCGTTAGAGTATGATTTCAAAGATGAAATTAGGGCTTTCAGAAGATCAGTTCGGCTGATCTTGCAGTATCAATTTTGATCCGAACTTAGTGTATGATTTAGAGAAACACTATGTTCGGCTAATGCTACTTTACAATATTTTCAGCCGAACCTCAATTTTCCAGCCGAACCTCGATTTTTCCAGCCGAACCTAGTGGATGATTCAGTTTCTAAGTGAAGTTCGGCTGATAACTTTTGAGCCGAACCTCTGTTTTTTTGAAATTATACCTAGGTTCGTCTGACAAGTTATCAGCCGAACCTAGGTATAATTTCAAAAAAACAGAGGTTCGGCTCAAAAGTTATCAGCCGAACTGTTCATCTGGTCAGCAGATCTGGATTTTAAAAATTCAATTTTTTGGCAGATTCAACTTATAAAAGGAAATTAAACCTCGATAGAAGTTTACCTCTGATTTGAATCACACATTTTGGTCACTTCTAATCACTAAAATCTCAAAAGTCAAAACCCAAGCTTTTTTTCTTCACTTCTTCTTCTTCCTCTCAAAAATCCCAACTCTCTCACATAAGTTTGATTTTTCTACTAATTCACCACTAATAATTTAATGTTTAATCAATCCTTAAAATTCATAATTAATCAATTCTAATCATAATCATTTACACTAATTATATAAGGGTAGTTATGCCATTATCAAAAATGGTGGATGAGGGGTGATGTTGTTTTTCATTTAGTGACCCTATTTTGGCATTATCTAGTATGCCTCAAAAAAATCTAGTATGCCTCAAAATAGGTTTCATTCTTAGATTTGGGATAGAAGATGGAAAAACCATAAACATCTGAAATGATAACCGGATCCCTTACACAGTTACACTAAAGAATCCATAGTCTCAATCCCGTAATAACTCAACCACCAGGATAACACTTGCTGCTGATCTCATCGACCCGGTCAATAAAAAGTGGACTTGTTCCCTAATCAATTCCATGTTTCCTGGATTTATAGCTAAAAGTATTTTCAGAATCTATCTGTTTACTGATGACAACAATAACCTCAAACAAGAAAAACTAAGATGGCTTCGAACTAACTCGGGGAGTTCACAGAATCACTGTTAAATCTATGGATGATAGGTTAACTACAGGTGTTATATCCTTTGAATATGACTAATGAATTTTAGATGTTATATCCTTGAATATGACTAATGAATTCTGGAAGAGCTTCTGGAAACTCAACATTTCACAGATAATCAAATTAGTTTTTTGGAAATATTTGCATTTGCAGAATGCTTTACCTCCTAATGCTAACTTTCTAGATTTATTAATGATGAAATTAGTTCTTTCGGTTGTGATGAAGAGACATTGTTCCTTTGGCGGCACTCCCTCCAAATCCTACGCGGTTCCAGTTCAACCATACAGACGCCTTTATAGACATTTGTAAACTACCGTTACAAAAACAACTTAATCCTATTGATATTGAATTGGCACCAACCAAAATGTCACTCATTTGGCAAGAGAAATGCGTCGAGAGCCTTCCAAGTGCTCCTGTACAAATAGCTCTAGACATCCTGAGATTGTTTTCAACGGTATTTTTTTAATACTACCTTCTTTACTTTTTATTTTTTAATAGACTGGTTTATATAAATAAATGTTTCAAAAACATAGGCTGGTTTTTTAATGGGGAAAGTCAAATGTTACTTTAATTTTCTGGGACCGTTTTTTTCTTTCCTTCTTTTGACGAAGAATGTCATGTGGACCATTGCACTTTACTTCTTTTGCTGACAAGTATCTTTTGCTGACAAGTATCATGAGACCATTTCACTTCACTTCACTTCTTTTATTGAAAAGTGCATAAATATCATGGGAACCATTTCACTGACCACTTTCAATGATTAGTTCTCCTAATTTTCTTAAATTTCTCTAACACCAAAACCAGCCTATTAAAAAATCACAGGGAGTGAAATTAAAAAATCACGGAGGGAGTAAAATATTTTTCAACGGAATCAATGCAGATGCAGCATGGTTTCCCAACGATATCAATTCTGGTTTTGCACCGCACTAATACTAAGAGAGAATGCATATTAGATGAACTCATGAATAAAAGATGTATGTACTTCCTTTGTAGTTGCTTTGGCTTAGTCCCTTTAATGAACCTCCAATTTACAAAAAAAATAAAAAAAAATAAAAAAAAATCCAAAGGTAAACACATCATTTGTAAATAGACTTGCAACCCTATTTAACTTCGTTCATACATGACCATACCACAAGACAACTTGTACAAAAGAAACACAAAATAAAGAGGTTCTAATTTTACTAAGAACAAAAAGGACTTCCCTGTTCCATTAGCTATACCTGATACTATCTTACAAGAACTACTACCACCTGCTTACAGTTCTTGATTAAGCCTAGCTGCAGCTGCAACAGAAGCAGCTACACCACCAGGGTATGTAGCCATATTACGATTGTGATTGTTCCTTAGCTCAGCACTAACCACACCTTCAGCATCCTCGAAGGTCACAGTTTTATCCTTGGGCAATTTGGATGTCGCATCCTGTTCACAACAAAAGTCATTTATTAGAAGGTAAAATTTTATACTGAGATCATCTTTGTGCAAACCAGCAGCTAACATTGTCAGTACCGTGAGAACATCGGAGAGTTTGGTTTTCTCTTCGTCGTTAGTCAAACGTGCATTAGCACTGGCGGCGGATTGAGCTTCAGCGGCAATACCACCAGGAATGGTGGCATTGATACCAGTCGCTCTAACTTCAGCTGCTTGTATTGCTGCTGCGTCACTTTGGTCTATCGGTTTATCTCCGGCGGTTATTGCCACCGCTTCCAATGCTTCACCTATTGTAACTGCATCTTTATCTACTGTGGATGTTGTTGTTGCTGCTAGGGGCGCTGGCCTACTGTATTCCGAGATCACCTATCATACAATTGTAACAATTCTTTCATTGGTGGATTAAACTTGCAACCATACATTTTTACATTATAACGAGTTCTAACTAGTAAGGGCCTAGTTAAAGAATTAAGTACAAAAAGAACTCCACTATTTGAGACGAAAATTACCTGGCCTGCAACTGATTCGGAAATGGTACGCCTACCTGGGGCATCAGTTTCGGCGACAGTAACTCCTTGATCGCCAGTGATATCAGTCACATCAGTATGACCAACTAGTCCAGCTCTTTCATTTTTTGTTGCTGCAGATTGCATAGCAGCAGCAGCACCCCCTTTTTGAGTCTGGCCAAGCACTAAATTCTCAGCAGTCTGCATCATAGCAGCATCTTGAGGGGATATAGGTTTCGAAGCAAGTTCACCAGAAACATGCGGAAACACATCACCATATTTAATAGGCTCTTTCTGTTGAATAAAATCAAGATTTGGTTGTTCTTTCAGATAAGCTGTACCCATGTTCTGTTCATGGGATTCTGGCCTTCTTGGCTGTTGCTGACTCATCTCTTGGCAAGTTTTGTGCTTCAAAATTAATAGAAATTACAGATTAAGTAGTAGCAGAACAGGGCTTCTATTGTAGGCTATATAGTGCTGCTTCATATACATATATATTAAGAACTTATGCCAAAGTATAATTCAATGAGACGGCAGTTTTTGCTCAGACACGTATAAGGTTGTAATATCGTACGTGGCAGAAAAGATGATGACAGGGCTTCTCTGAATACATACTTGGCAGCACAATATCGTTTCTTTGTTGTATAAAATGTTGACCCAAGGCTGGACTGATCTTCAATTATCTATTTGGAGTCTGGATACTTTCCGAAATGAGAAATGATTTCCCTATGGGAAAACTGTACTTGGCAATAATACACATCACATACATTTTTTTTCCTTTTATCTGACACCAAATATCTATGTCATTATTTCACTTGGAAGGTCCGGAGGTGCATGGTCTGATAGGATAAAACTTTGAAGCAAAGGCATTATTCTTATGCACGCTCTCTTACTCGTCCGGAGGTGCATGGTCTGATAGGATAAAACTTTGAAGCAAAGGTTTTTGTATAGGGTAACTCATCTGGATAATATTTTTTTATTTTTAATCCCTGCTGTTCAGACATGAATTTTAAAATCATACACGTCCAAAACTAAAAGGGTTAAGGACTTATATCTAACGTTGTCAGGCTTTCAGCTGAGTGTATAAATAAATTGTGATATTTAATATGTACATAATTACACAAATTCAATGATATGCTTGAATCGATGTTCAACCTTCATTGTGCATTTTCTAGTATGGACCTAGTGGGGGTGGCCTACATGTATATACATTACTATCTTAGTGAACATGGATAAGATGTTGCTGAGGCTGCAGATGCGTCTGCTCATCTTCTTCTCCAGATGATGTGCTATAGGACAAATCATGAGGTTCCTGCATTTCAAAGAAAATAAATTTATTTTCCTCCAGAAAAAAAGTAAGAACCAACAATTAAAATCGTGCTGGAAGCACGGCCAAGCCACTGCAAGAAGGTTGCAAACTTGTTTTATAAATCTAACAGTGACAGCTGAATTTTCACATTCGCTACAATATAATATAATAGAAAAGATGAAAACGAATGAAAAGAACACCCTTGAAACAGGGTTTGGTAACCCTAAAAGATGGAATAGCATAAGCTCAAAAGGGTTACATGTGGGTGACGCCGGCGTAGAATGGCAGTCACTGCTTTGATAGTCAGATAAATTGGTAGAAGCATTCCAGAGATCCTTAATAGCAACAACTGTTGGTAATGGTAACAGAAAAAAGTCTAATCCGTCATTCACTCACTTCACAATAATCTGTACAATTTTATCAGGTTTTCTCTACAAAATAAATAAATAAATAATCACTGGCCGTAAGCCTTACCATGAACACTGTGAAAGAGTAGTCCTCCGTTTCACTGATAATGATGGGCAAAGCATGACGTAGGACTAGAAGAACCACGAACTGCAAAAGCAAAAGAGAAAATAAGAAAAAAGTAGAAATTTTCAATAACATGACTAAACTATAGTATACAGACAAGCACAATTTCGTTAACATGGTTCAAGGAATCCCAGCATGGTATTCATTAGAGTAGGACTTAACCAGGAACACTGCTGTACATATCTGATTCGGCAGTGTGTGTGTGAGGGAGAGAGAGAGAAAGAGAGAAATTACAATTATAGCGACTGTACGGCAACACGTCAGACTTCTTGAAGTGGGAGATGAATAACCGTCGTAGTCACCATCCAGAAAACTGCGATCTGTTGAAACCATAGCTATAAATCGAGGGTTATATAGCTCCCGCCTGGGAATCTCCCAATTTCCTCTAAAATCAAGATCAAGGGAGCATGGAATTGAAATATTTCAGAAGTTAGTAGAATTCGATTAGGTGGCAGTGAATTTAGTAATTGAATTCCGAAGGCAATCACAGTTACTGATTATAGTTGCATCCATAACAATGTTCCCGGTAATGAAAACAAATTAGCCAGGGAAAATCACTTCTCTAACATACCTAAAGCTCATCGGAATACCCCCATAATGAAATAATGGGGGAGGTGCCGTATAAACTGGTTTAAATGGCTGCCAATACAATAGGCAAGTCATACGTTAGTAAGTTGTTGATGAAGAAAATATCAAAAAAAATAAAGGTCAGTGGCATAGTTAGTTGTAGCCAAATCACTCAATGAACACATTCAAAGACAAATAGAAGTAAGAAACTCTGAATAGAATAATCACCTGGTGACATATCTCACATATAGTATCCCCCTTCTCGTTACACCACCTCTGGACACATCTCCGGTGAGCATACTTTAATTATCAAGAAGGAAATATATCAGTAATCAGTTGTATGAATAATGAAGTGAGCAGGATTAGTTTGTACGATATAGACTGTCACAAATATGCCTAAACACCTTAAGCCTGGGGAAGTGTGTTAAACAAACTGAACTCAATGATAATTTACAAGGGGTGAAAAAGGAATAAGAAAAGAAAAGATAAAAATAGAACAGCAATGAATTGCCAATTCATTTTTGAGATTCAGCACGACTTGGGCTCTCAGGTTTACCATGCTTAATAGCAAGAGGAATAAGAACATATAAGTTATGTACCCACAAAGAAGCTTCAGTGTCCAACTGAAATGTCTATCCACCATACGTATTTAGTATTTGCATTCAAGCTATAACCATAATTACCTGAAGTAAGTCACCAAATATTTCCAGCAAGGTAGGTCTTTGCAATCATTTAGTGCTGTTATCTGGTACAAAAAGTGTGCTCCCATCTAATAACATATTTGAACCTATGTGAAGCCTAGAAATGATTTTTAGGTAGGTCATGGTTTTTCAGGTAATTCTAACCCTGCCAAATCAAACCTGTAATTTAAGTTGGGGAGTACTTGAATTTCTTAAGGTGTTATTGGCATATGAAAAAAAAGCAACAAGAGGATATCTCCATTACTGGCCTAGTGAAACAACACCGAACCACAGTCATCTAGCTTCTCAAATATCTGACTCAAGAATTCAAGCTAATTAGATACTTGGAGCTGAATTTGTATGCTGAAAAGCAATGGAAATACAGGACAAACTCCATGTTAGGAAAGAACTAACATCTCAAGATCCGATAGCCAAACACCACAGCAATAATGATACAATTCTCAATACCCATGAATAATAAAAAGCAGATGCCGCTCTAATTTAATGGTGAAGTCGCGGGGGTATTAATAATAACCATGACCTGAGTTAGAAACTTCTCAACACCTTAATTTCTACAAACTCATCAAAATGTTAAATATTAAATAATACTAACAAATAAAAGAAAATATTGATATCGAAAGAAAACTAATTACCTTCAAGCTACCACAACAAGAACAAGGTGTCTCCATTTTAGAGTCGTGATCCTCATCCTGACAAATCCTACATTCCACAAGTTTCCCAGGGATGAAGTCCATCTTGTCGGATGAGATGTCAGTTAAAGTTGCGGTCTCAACTCCTATCGGGGGGGCGGCTTTTTGTTGAGACAAATTTCTACTCTCTAATGCAGCTTCAAGTGTGGATTCAGTCAGCAACCGATCCACCAGTAGTACAAAATGATCTCCCATCCTCAATAGAGTAATTCGATTTCAGGGTAATACGGTATACCTATTTTATATGCGAAATATGTCACCAATCTGCAGCGAATGTTAAGATATTCGGGAAAGAATAACCCAGTTAGCAATACAATAAAATTGAAATATCTGATGGATCATATATAAAGAAGAGACTTACAAATAGGGAATCGGATTTCTTCAAAGGAAGAAAGCTTGATTACTTTCATTGTGTCTTACTTTTCACCGATCTATTTGGGTTAAACCTTCTGTTTAGAAACGAAGCAAAGAGATGGAGTGTCGTCGTTCTTGGTTTTGGTTTTGTCCTCTTTCTTTCTCATTTTTTTTTTATGTTCCTAAAATCGGGAGAAAGACAGATTCTAACGGCTCCCCACGAATTCCATTATTTATATTCTGTTATTTTATTTCAGGTAAAAATGGAATCAAATTCTAAATACTATCGATATATACCACGTCGGCAGTTTAGAAAGCACCCTATGAAAGCATCTCCAATGTTTGGGGTCAAGGTCATCCTATGTAGAACTCTTATTAAGATTTTTTGGTGATGGGTCTTTCACTACATGACAAAAAATAGTAAAGGCAAAGACTTTCTACCTAAATTTCATCTTCAATTCCCAAGGTCCTGTCCAACATTTTTTGTCTAAATTTAGAGACAAAAGATGATGTGGATTTAAGACCAGGGTCATGAAGAAAATCTAAATAAGACTTTCTCCTTTACCCCCATTTGGTACCCACATGCACATGTCATCTTCTTTTATGACCTCCACCTTAGTGTTGGAGATGAAAAGTTGGTAGACAAAGTCTTAAATCCTATGTGTCATATTAATTTAAGACCTTGACCCCTAGCATTGGAGATGCTCTGATCTCAGAGCATCTCCAATAATTTTAAAATTAAAATGTTTTTCTTTTCCATTTTAAAATTAAAATGGAAACAAAAATGGTTAACAAACATCAAAAAACTTATGATATGGGAACTTCTTAGAATCAAACCCTCTCTCTTTCTCCTCCCTTTCTCAAAAGAAAAAAAAAAAACCTTTGAGCTGCCTTTCAAAAGGTAATGAATAAGATGTTTTTACATTATTTCTGTTGTCTTTTGACATATTTTTTCGCCGTTTTGGGGCGATTTTTCTTCGTCATTGTGGGGCGAGTTCTTCAAATTTTAATGGCTGGTTTGTGGCTTGCTTATCTCGATTCAAAAACATCGACGATTCATCACTGCATCGCTTTCAATCAGCATCCATGTTTGTGTGGATCGACAAATTCATGGGCAAATTACTCCTTTGTGTTAGGAGCATCTCTTATCGAAGAAGACTACAATCTGATTAAGTGGTCGGAAATCATTTCCGGATATACCATCATCTCTCCCTTATGCATAAGAAGAAATTGGATATCTTTGCAGTTTATTGCTCTTTCTCTTCGCGATCTACTTGTAATTGATGTCCTTAATTGTATTAGGGTCTTGATTATCTTATATTTTGATGTTTTTGATATTTTTGTAAGCGAACATGTAATCATTGTTTTGATTTGAATGAACTGAAATATGTTGATTGTCCAAAAAAAAAAAAAACTTACGATCTCCAACCAAATTGAAATATGTAATCATTCCGGAATGGGATTCACCTCTAATTGAATGAGTCGGTTTTTAAAGAGGTTTTTCTGGTATTTATTTAGAATTGTCTGTTTTTAAAGGAAATTATTTCATTTATTTACAAGTCATTACTTCTCATCGATGAAAGGTAGGATATAGACATGAGGATCATGTGTAGACCACGTCCTCGAGTTGTTACATTTTCGCTAAGAGCATATCCACATAATATCTCTAGAGACAAACAAGTGATACTGATGTTTTGAAACTGCTTTCAAGACCTCAATTTTTATATCGCCTGTATTTAATCGACGGACCATCAATAGCATCCGCCAGTGTCTTGGCATCTCTTTCGATGATGATGTTTTATTTATTAATCATCCTCAATAAAGTTGACGAGATGAACTATACAAGTTGGAGCCTCATCATGAGCCCAACATATGTTTACATACTTATAGATTGCAAATTGACATAAGTCATGAGCAATGGAGTTTACGTATTTTCGGGCTGCATCGAATCTAGCTTCACTTAAATCCTTGATACACTCATGAATAGATTGAAAAAGTGAGTACATACACCAAGGAATGCATTGTTCATTTCCTATAATAGCGTCAAGAATTAAAGTAGCATTTCCTTAAACCTTTTATTTCAGACTTTAGAATATAATCAATTTGAAAGCAAGATGTCATACAAGCAATATATCGACTTTCAGAATTTTGTGTTATCACCGTTCCCATGTTTAAATTGAATGTTGCCTTCATATTTATCCTGTCATAGTTGATCGGAGAACTGGACTAATTTGTGTTTGTAGAATCTCCATTACAAGTAGATGATGAAAAGACTGGGGCTACAAAATACACTGCCAACTTCTTCTTAGGCAACCTGTATGGACAAACTTAAATACAATTACGAGAGTCAACTTAATGAATCTCAATCAATGAATAGTATCTAGAGTTATATCTCTTTCTCCCATAATCGGAAAGTTTATAGAGACTAGTCTGTGAACCTGATTTACGTGTGAGAATACTTGGGTGATTCCAAAGATCAATTTTCAAGTAAACAATCAAGTCGTATCCAACAAACAAGAATGGATGTATCTACTTTGATTGATTTACGTACAACCTGTGATATTTCAATTATAAAGATAAACAATGTAATGTGGAAAATAAATAACACAGATACCATAAAATTTATTAACGAGGAAACCGCAGATGCGGGAAAACCTCAGAACCTAGTCCAGATTGAACACCAAATTGTATTAAGCCGCTACAGACACTAGCATACTACCAATTAACTTCGGACTGGAATGTAGTTGAGGCCGAATTAAACCTCACAACAATTCAGTTACAGTTGCGCTCCTTACGCCTCTTGAAACCCAGCAGGACTTTGCGCAAACGATTCCCTTAGATGACGTCCTTTATAGCCTAAGAGTTGCTTCAACTCAATTGAAGACTTTAAACCAATCTGCCTCCCACATATAAGCTTATTTGTGTGATTTCCTTTTTGATCGTATATCGTATATCGTATATCAAGGTGAGACTGGAAATCAATAGTGAAAACGCGGGGGTACTAAAATACACCATCATTTTTTTCTTAGGAAATCTGTATGGAGAAACTCAATACAACTCCGAGAGTTAAACTCAATCAAGGAAGAGTACCTAGAGTTATCTCTCTCTCTCTCTCTTTTGCGATTAGAATGTTTACAGAAACAAGTTTGTGAACCTAATCACAAAGAGATTACTTGGATAGTACCAAAGACCAATGTCCAAGAATCAATCGAGTCTTATCAAGAATCAATCAAGTCTTATCCAATAAACTAGGTCGGATCTCTCTACTATGATTGATCAATGCACAACCTGTGATATTTCAATTATAAAGATAAACAATATAAGGTGGAAAAATAAATAACACAGACACCAGAAGTTTTGTTAACGAGGAAACCGCAAATGCAGAAAAAACTCGGGACCTGGTCCAGATTGGACACCAAACTGTATTAAGCCGCTACAAACACTAGCCTACTACCAATTAAATTCGTACTGGAATGTAGTTGAGACCTAAAAGGTATCCCACCGATTAATGTACAGTCGCACTCCTTACGCCTCTTGAATCCCAGCAGGACTTCGCGCAATTGATTCCCTTAGCTGACGTCACACCAACTTGTTAGAGCATTTCTCGGTCGAACTCGCATGCGTTGCTATCTCAAGAATGTTTGTCAATGTTAGTGATCAAAACTATATGTCTTGATTTCTAGTTTACTTATGACTAAGTCTCGGTCTAGGATAGTTAGGTATAGTTCAGCTCCAGACTCCATGGCGATCATCTTACGAAGACGAAGAACTACTCAAGGAACCGGTAGAACTTCATCCGACCAAAAGGTATGTGGAGAGTTGAACTCATCTGTCACTCAAAAGTCTATCTACTCTATCTCTTACTCTAGAGACAAAAGTCGTATAAGTATGATAGTTTTCATACATACACATTTGCTATTATGAGCCGAGTTTACTCGCCTATCTTTTTCTCGAAATATGTGTTGGTAAGCTTTTGCTTTAACCATTTTCATCTTCACCCGTGACGAAAGTCATGATGACGTTTCAATCTTGAAAATAGCTTTGATGATGATAGTCGATTCTTTATGTCTAACGACTATTATAACATTATAGAAGAATGTTTCAATGATTGAAATGTAGAGTTGAGATTACGTAACCAACAATGGATATAAGCATATATAGTGTGTTCGCACATTAGTGTATAAATCCATGTACCGGAAACCACGTGCATATGTGTGCATACGGTATTGGTGAAGGAGACGGGTTAGGTACGCGTACCCGTACGCATACTGGCGGAACTTTTCCTCCCGGAAAATTTTGCTGAGTTTGGAGTTTACGAACTCATGAACCAGTCACCTTAGGTACGCGTAGCCGTACACGTACTGGTGGAACTTTTCTACGCGAAAAATTCTGCTGAGTTTGGAAACCAAAATCCAACTCAAATCCGGTAGGTAAGGTATGCATACCCGTACGCGTACCCAAGCTGGTTATATTTCTCAAATTGGTAGTTTCATGAACTTAAACAATAAATCAATAAGGAATGCAATCTTTGCAAACCGTGGCTATATTGTTCATGAATTGATTCAAATGAATCAAAGCGATTTTGTTTCAATTGTGTCTATGTGTAAATATCTAAGCAATTGAACAACTCTTGAACTAGTTCTTATTATTCATTTGAACTAGTTATGAGAAAGATGAATACGGTTAATATGAAAGTGATCATATGGCTAACCATTAGTTAACTATTTGTGAACTAACCCAATGTACACGTTTAGGTACGGTTACTCAAACCTAAATGAAATACATTTCATTTGTGTGTGACAAACTAAGTTTCGATCTAACGGTTGAAAGATATTAGCTTGGACAAGTCAGGTTTTTCATCTAATGGTGAATATTGAATGCTTTGTTACCAAGGTAACTTAGATTGCAAACCCTGATTTGAAAACTATATAAGGGAGACGTTTAGCAACTGGAAAAACTAATCCCCACACCTCCTGTGTGATACTAGTTGGTTTTGCTAGAGCTGATTCTCCTTTAACCGTAGGTTTCTTCTCGAGACACTGTCGGTTAACGACTTAAAGACTTCATTGGGATTTTGAAGCCAGACGAAACTACTTCTCTTGTAGTTGAGTGATCTGATCTTGCCATTTTATATCGTACGAGTTCAATTGAATAATTGACTTGAGATTATATCTCTGATAGGGCAAGATAAAAAGAAATCACGAACATCTTCGTCTCATCGTTTGTGATTCCGCAATATCTTGTTTCGCTACCATACGATTTAGATTATTGTGAGGTGATTGATAACACTAGGTTGTTCTTCGGGAATATAAATCCGATTTATCAATTGGTTCCTGTTCACCTTGATTTTTATCAAAAGACGGAACAAACTCGTAGGTTTATCTGTGGGAGACAGATTTATCTACTATCGTAGACTTTTCTGTGTGATACAGATTTATTTATTAAAGTCTTCGACTTTGGGTCGTAGCAACTCTTTGTTGTGGGTGAGATCAGCTAAGGGAATCAAGTGTGTAGTATCCTGTTGGGATCAGAGACGTAAGGAGCGCAACTGTACCTTGAATCAGTGTGATATTGATTAGGGTTCAACTACAATCCAGATCGAAGTTAGTTTGTACTAGGTTAGTGTCTGTAGCGGCTTAATACAGTGTGGTATTCAATCTGGACTAGGTCCCGGGGTTTTTCTGCATTTGCGGTTTCCTCGTTGGTGTCTGTGTTATTTCTATTCCGCATTATATTTTGTCATATAATTGAAATATCACATGTTGTGCGTTGTATCGATCAATTGTGAAATCCAACCTTTGGTTGTTGATTGGAAATTGATTGATACTTGGATATTAGTCTTTGGTACCATCCAAGTTTATATCTCTCTTGTATTTGATAAAGACTCGCAGATTTCTATTTGCTTGAGTATAGATCAAATCGAGAGATAGAGATATTAACTCCTTGATATACTTTTTATTAAGACTGAGTCTGACTGTCTAGTTGATTCTCCTAAAAGTATATTCGAGTTAGTCCATACAGATTGCTAATCGAAATATTGGGTGTGGTTGTTAGACCCCCACTTTTTCAATTGGTATCAGAGCAGGCAAACACGTTTAATACCTCAAAAGTCTGTGTTTGTAGCGATCTGACTCTATGGACAGAGGTGCTATCTCTATTAACGTACCACCAGTCTTTGATGGCTCTAATTACTTATGGTGAAAAATTGTTATGCGAGCTTTTCTTCAAGCGCGTGATTTTCAATCAGGGGTATATGTTGTTAGTGGCTATGATGCTCACATTGTTGCAGTTGGTAACGTTAATGTTCCAAAAAATATTGGCAAATACGATGCTGCTGAGATACTTGATGCGAAGCAAAACTCCGACGGTTTGAATGCCATCATACATTCCATTACCCCAAATCTTCAACACCATGTGTCAAATTGCACTAGGTCTAAAGATGCATGGGATATCTTAGAAACCGTATTCGACGAAAATACCAGTGAAAAAGAAGCTAGGCTTCAAAACCTTAATTTAGATTGGGAAAATCTTCATATGGAAGATGAATATTCATTTGATGAGTTTAATCACAAAGTGTCTGAAATTGTTAATGCATCCTGAAAAAGCGGGGGTCTAACAACACCACCCAATATTTCACTTAGCAATCTGTATGGACTAACTCCAAAATACTTTGCTAGAGAATCAACTAGACAGTCAGACTCAATCTAGATAAAAGTATTTCAAGGAGTTAATATCTCTCTCTTGATTTGATTTTTACTCAAGCTAAAAAAAATAGCGAGTCTTTATCAAATACAAGGATTAACTTGGATGGTATCAAAGACCAATGTCCAAGTGTTAATCAATGAAATCGACAACCACAAGGTCGGATCTCCAATCGATTAAAATTTAACGCACAACCTGTATTATTTCAAATATAAAAATAAACAATATAATTCGGAAAATGAAATAACACAGACACCAAAAGTTTTGTTAACGAGGAAACCGCAAATGTAGTAAAACCCCAGGACCTATTCCAGATTGAACACACACTGTATTAAGCCGCTACAGACACTAGCCTACTCCAAGCTAACTTCAGACTGGTCTAGTTGAACCCAAATCAGTCTCCCACCGATCAAAGTTACAGTTGTACTCCTACGCCTCTGATCTCAGCAGGATACTACACACTTGATTCCCTTAGCTGATCTCACCCACAACCAAGAGGTGCTGCAACCCAAAATCACAGACTTGATAATAAACAGATTTGTCTGACACAGAAAAGTCTATTAAAGGATAAATCTCTCTCCCACAGATAAACCCTAGGTTTTGTTCCGTCTTAAGCTATAAAATCAAGGTGAACATGAACCAATTGATAATCCGGTCTTATATTCCCGAAGAACAACCTAGATTAATCAATCACCTCTCTACAATCCTTCATGACTACACAGGCGGTTTGTCGAGGAATCACAAACAGTGAAACGAAGATGTTTGTGACTTCTTTATCTTGCCTATCGGAGAACTCTCACGATCTCAAGCCAATCAATCGATTGTACTCGTACGATAGAAGATGCAAGATCAGATCACACAACTACGATAAAAGTAGTATCGGTCTGGCTTCACAATCCCAATGAAGTCTTTAAGTCGTTAACCTGGTTTTAGAGAAGAAAACCAAAGGTTAAAGGAGAATCAACTCTAGCGAGTGCACTAGTATCACACAGACGTGTGGGGATTAGTTTTGCACAATGCTAGATGTCTCCTTTATATGGCCTTCAAATCAGGGTTTTGCCTTAGGTACAAAGCAATCCTTATTCACCGTTATATGAAAACCTGATTTAGATTTAAGCTAATATTTCTCAATCGTTAGATCGAAAACTTAGCTCTTCACACACTCTTGGTTAGACGTTTACTGGGTTTGTGAAAACCATGCCCAAACGTGTATGTGTATGTTGGTTCAACATAGTAACCCAAAAGGTTAACCATATGAGCATTTCATATTAACCTTGTTCTTCTTCTCCATAACTAGTTTAATTGACTCAAATGAACTAGTTAAAGAGTTTTTCAATTGATATGAGATCTTATGTAACTACACAAGACACAATTGAAACAAAGATGATTCGATTCGATTGAATCGGCTCATGAACATTATATCCACGGTTTGCATAAAGCATTCCTTAGTAATTTAATGTTTCATGTTCAGAGTATATCTTTAGATCATAATCTCTTAAGTTCACAAACAAGTTCGCGGACTTAAGTTAATCGGTTGAGTTCTCCAAACTCAGCAGAAATTCTCGGAAAGAGAACTTCCGCCAGTTCGCGGACTGGGTTCGCGGACTTAGCACACAAACGAGTTTTGGAAAATCCAGCAGATATTCTCGGTCGAGAACTTCCGACAGTTTGCGGGCTGAGTCTGCGGACTTGGTAAGCCAATTCCACAATCCCCCCGATTTCTCTTGATCAACAAAGTTCGAAAACTTTGGTTCAAGGAATACATGGTTATATAATCTAAACTCTCATCAATAATTGAGACATTCTTAGAGGACGCTATGTAGCCGTTATTCACAGACCGATTCACGTCAGAGCAATTCTCAAAGTGATTGAAACTTTTCATGACTTTCGTCACTAGGTGAAGATAAACTTGATCAAAGCGAAACGCTTTACCAACACACGATTTCGAGATAAAAGAAAAGCAATGAATGCTCAGCTCGAAATGTCAAATGTGTATGATCTAGTCTATATAGCATACGAATTTTGTTTCATAAGAAGTAGGAGATAGAATAGATAGACCTTTGAGTGATAGATAAGTTCAAGTCTCCGCATACCTTTTTGTTGATGAAGTTTCACGGTTCCTTGTATAGATCTTCGTCGTTGTATGATGAATCGCCATGAAGTCTTTGAGCTCAACTACACTTTTCTATCCTAGTCCGAGACTTAGCTATGTAGGCTAGAAATCAAGACTCATAGTTTTGATCACTAACATTGAAAAACATGCTTGAGATACCAACGCATGCGAGGTCGACCGAGCTATGCTCTAACAATATCCCCCTTTGTCAATTTTAGTGACAAAACTACTATTACATATGGAATACAAAAAAGATAAACTTTAGTGGCTCCTATTCCATAGTCTAATCTTCAACGTTCCCTGAAATCTTCGTCCTTCCAAGTACTCCAATGATCCCAAAGGTTGTAAGTTTAGCATCACCGTTGTTGAAGATCCGTAGCTATAACAATGAGAGAAATCGAGATTCTCGATCATTATTATACAATGTCATAGTATTATTATGTAATATCAAAGTCCAATTGTATCATGACTTTAACAATAATACTACGATGATATGTATCACTCCCCCTTAGTCAATACTCCATCTCGATCATGGAAACCACTCCCCCTTACACAATGATCCGAAAACCATATGTATTTGTAGTGTGAACTACATTATTTCTCCCCCTTTTTGTCAATAAAATTGGCAAAGGTACAAAAACGGGATCATAATGAAATTTCCACAAAAGACATTTCATAGACTAAAAAAAAATACATACCAACTTAATTTAGATGCAATCATAAAGCCGAAGCTAAATGCATTTATCAAGGAGTTTTAAGATACAAGATAACCCCTACAAAATTCCACAGCCGCACACCCCACAAGATATTACCATTAAGCACAAGTTCAAAAGAACTCTCCCCCATTTGATGTCATTCCCGAAAGAACAACAAGAGCGACCTTAATTTCGAAGGAAAAGAAGGATTTTTTAATTGGACACCAAAAACCATATGAATGATTTTTTATATCCAAAGCTCAACCAAATTAATCACAAGTAAACTTATGATTAATTCAATTGAAACGCAACTAAATCAAACCACAAAAGTGATCAATTTAATTGAAAGTGCTCAATATAAGTAAACTTACGGAGCTACGACTAAGGTAATCATACGGAGATGACTAACTTAATCGTTCACATACTCAACATAAGGAAAACCTTACGGAATATACGACTACATTAACCAATAGAACATGATTAGTATAGCCGTTCATATACTCAACACAAGAATTTGTGGAATATATGTAAACTCAACTAGATTAATTACAATAGAACCTATAATTAATCTAATTGGAATACAAACAACCAAACTAATCACCGAAGTAATCAATTTAATTATTTTGGGCTCAATATAAGAGAAATTATGGAATCCCGACTAAATTCATCATAGAATATGACAACCTTAACCATACATGTAATCGACATAAGAAAGAAAACTTATGGAGTACAAACTAAATAACCAAACTGGTTGATTAATTGAGTTCTTAATGCTCGACATATAGCATCTTATGGAACAACCAACAAGCCAATAAGAATAATCGACTTAGTTGTATCGTGCTCAACATAAGACACTCAATGGAGCCTTCACGGTAAAACATAACAAGATGGATCAATGAATATCAATACCGTGGATAACATACAAGGATCTATTCTATTTTCCATCATAACGATATTTATACTTTATCCTTGCAAACAAAAGATTTTAACCTATCTTCCGTCAAAGATTCACAATATAGGCTTAACTTTTGTATATGTCAAAAGTCTATTCATCCTTAAATCAATACATGAATATCGATCATGAACGACTTTACGTTTGACAAAATATGGGACAAACATAGTTCACGGACGTAAACACCAATATCCCATAACAAGTTGCAATATAACAAATCATAAAGATTAAATACTGCAAAAACCATCTTCCAAACAAAACATGAACATGGAAATGTTGGCAATAACTATGTGTAAACACAATAATTTCTATTTCAAACTCTAGTAATCCTTCTCAAAAACAAGAATAAATTCTCATAAGAAGTTTCCTAGGCATCAAGACAGACTCGTAATGCACATATAAGATGATTTGTCCTTTGAGGGTAGAATCAATCTTTTCCGCCCGGATTTACACTAAGAATAGCTACCAAAGGCGTATAAAAAGATTTTCTTAACAAAGAAGAACATACAAAGTCAATAACGACTATGCACCATAGTTCACAAAGGATGATTGTGAACATTCAAGAATTCCATAACACTGCGTACTACTTTCCATTCTTGAACGTCCTTCTTTGTGATTCACCAACAACATTCTTTTAAAAGCTACAAATTAGCTTAGAAGAGTAGTAGTCCAAGAATCCAAGTGCCCAAGTTCAAGAGAAGTGGAACAAGTGCAACGAAACGGAGCAAAATACTCAAAAATGAGAGACAGGACAAATACCAATCTTAACTCATCCAAATTCAAGGTTTCTCATCTCCATTTTGAAGAGAATTGAGATTGCAAAAAGAATTAGGTCAATCCGAGTTCGGACGAAGAAGATACGGTCAAAAAAAGTTTAGCGAATATCGACGTCAAGTATGCATACGAATTTTCAAGTCCGCGAAGTTAACCCCTGGATTTTGGTTTTATATGATGTTATGCATACTTGGTATGTGTACCATGAAGTCCAAACATCCCGAACTATTATTTTCAAACCTGAACATTTAAGAACCTTAAACACAGGTCAAGTTAGGTAGAAAAGAACGATAAGAAAGGTATGTGAATCATTATAAGTTCTCTAATCAAATAAAAGCACAAATCTTGCTCAAGTTTATAGACATAACTTTTTAGATGAATCCAGTTGAATTCTACATCCTTACCAAACATAATCTGTGCGCCCCAGTTGTTGTGCTTCCCTCACCGCATACATAGCAGGGCATTTCTTGGTGAGGAGGCATTTTCAACACAAACAAGTTGTGTTGAGGTGAACAATGTCTTGCTCACCATGGCACCAAGAAAGAGTTTCTTTCCAACAACTCTTAAATCTTGTAGTGTTGAGAAACACCCAAGGAACTGTTTTTATAAGTCTATCAAATAACTTCAAGAGAACCCAAAAAGATTTGTGTTTCTGATTTCTTGTTTTCCAACTTATAAAAAACAGTTTCAGCAGATAGTTTTTAGTACTGCAAAGGGAAACTCTTTTGATAAAAAGAGACGTCATAGATTCTTCATAAAAGAAGACAATACTACTATCTTTATAGGAAGTATCAGGAATTGAGCAACGAATCAATTCATGCTTTGAGGTGATACACTCAGATGACTGAGATTTAAACTCCTCTTGTAATTCGTTTAGTTTATCACAACTAATTGGATTAAGCAGAGGAGGAGCATTGCTCTCACTTATTAGTAAATCAATATCAACCTCAACATGAATATTATTCATCATAACTTGATTTAGCCTGTCAAGAGATTCTTGCTATTTTTGGAGGTATAACTCAACATCAAGAGATAAGCTCTCAAGCTTCTTTTCAAGCCCTGAAAACACTTCAAGGGATTTTAAACCTGGTGGAGGTTTAGATAGAATTTCTTCAACAGATTTTATTAAATCAGTCATGGAAGAGAATTCTGAAATCCCTGGATCTGGTGGTGCATTTATTGAGATAGCACTACTATCCATAGAGTCAGATCGCTACAAACACAGACTTGTAAGGTCTTGAACGTGTTTGCCTGCTCTGATACCAATTGAAAAGCGGGGGACCAACAACACCATCCAATATTTCGCTTAGCAATCTGTATGGACTAACTCCAAAATACTTTGCTAGAGAATCAACTAGACAGTCAGACTCAATCTAGATAAAAGTATCTCAAGGAGTTAATATCTCTCTCTTGATTTGATTTTTACTCGAGCTAAAAACAATAGCAAGTCTTTATCAAATACAAGGATTAACTTGGACGGTACCAAAGACCAATGTCCAAGTGTTAATCAATGACATCGACAACCACAAGGTCGGATCTCCAATCGATTAAACTTTAACACACAACCTGTATTATTTAAATTATAAAGATAAACAATATAATGCGGAAAATGAAATAACACAGACACCAGAAGTTTTGTTAATGAGGAAACCGCAAATGTAGTAAAACCCCGGGACCTAGTCCAGATTGAATACACACTATATTAAGCCTCTACAGACACTAGCCTACTCCAAGCTAACTTCGGACTTGACTATAGTTGAACCCCAATCAGTCTCCCACCGATCCAAGGTACCGTTGTACTCCTACTCCTATGATCCCAGTAGGATACTACGCACTTGATTACCTTAGATGATCTCACCCACAACCAAGAGTTGCTGCAACCCAAAATCACAGACTTGATAATAAACAGATCTGTCTCACACAGAATAGTCTATCAAAGGATAAATCTGTCTCCCACAGATAAACCCTAGGTTTTGTTCCGTCTTAAGATATAAAATCAAGGTAGACAGGAACCAATTGATAATCCGGTTTCATATTCCCGAAGAACAGCTTAGATTAATCAATCAACTCTCTACAATCCTTCCTGACTACACAGACGGTTTGTCGATGAATCACAAACAACGAGACGAAGATGTTTGTGACTTCTTTATCTTGCCTATCGGAGAACTCTCACGATCTCAAGCCAATCAATCGATTGTACTCGTACGATAGAAGATGCAAGATCAGATTACACAACTACGATAAAAGTAATATCGGTCTGGCTTCACAATCCCAATGAAGTCTTTAAGTCGTTAACATGGTTTTAGAGAAGAAAACCAAAGGTTAAAGGAGAATCGACTCTAGCGAGCGCACTAGTATCACATAGACGTGTGGGGATTAGTTTTTCACAATGCTAGATGTCTCCTTTATATAGCCTTCAAATCAGGGTTTTTCCTTAGGTACAAAGAAATCTTTATTCACCGTTAGATGAAAACCTGATTTAGATTCAAGCTAATATTTCTCAACCGTTGGATCGAAAACTTAGCTTGTCACACACACTTGGGTAGATGTTTACTGGGTTTGTCAAAACCATGCCCAAATGTGTACGTGTATGTTGGTTCAACATAGTAACCCAAAAGGTTAACCATATGAGCATTTCATATTAACCTTGTTCTTCTTCACCATAACTAGTTCAATTGACTCAAATGAACTAGTTAAAGAGTTTTTCAATTGCTATGAGATCTTATGTAACTACACAAGACACAATTGAAACAAAGATGATTCGATTGAATCGGCTGATGAACATTATAGCCACGGTTTGCATAAAGCATTCCTTAGTAATTTAATGTTTCATGTTCAGAGCACATCTTTTGATCATAACCTCTTAAGTTCACAAACAAGTTTCCGGACTTAAGTTAATCAGTTGAGTTTTCCAGACTCAGCAGAAATTCTCGGAAAGAGAACTTTCGCCAGTTCGCGGACTGGGTTCGCTGACTTAACAAGCAACGAGTTTTGGAAAATCCAGCAGAAATTATCGGTCGAGAAATTCTGACAGTTCGCGGACTTGGCAAGCCAATTCCACAATCCTCCCGATTTCTCTTGATCAACGAAGTTCGAAAACTTCGGTTCAAGGAATACATGGTTATGTAATCTAAACTCTCATTTCAATCATTGAAACATTCTCAGAGGACACTATGTAATCGTTATTCACAAACCGATTCACGTCAGAGCAATTCTCAAAGTGATTGAAACTTTTCATGACTTTCGTCACTAGGTGAAGATAAACTTGATCAAAGCGAAACTCTTTACCAACACACGGTTTCGAGATAAAAGATAAGCAATGAATGCTCAACTCGAAATGTCAAATGTGTATGATCTAGTCTATATAGCATACGAATTTTGTCTCATAAGAAGTAGGAGATAGAATAGATAGACTTTTTAGTGATAGATAGATAAGTTCAAGTCTCCACATACCTTTTTGTTGATCAAGTTCCACGGTTCCTTGTATAGATCTTCGTTGTTGTATGATGAATCACCATGAAGTCCTTGAACTCAACTACACTTTTCTATCCTAGTCCGAGACTTAGCTATGTAGGTTAGAAATCAAGACTCATAGTTTTGATCACTAACATTGACAAACATGCTTGAGATAGCAACCGCATGAGAGGTCGACCGAGCTATGCTCTAACACATCCTTTGCATTGGGTAAGACTATTTCTGAAAAGGAAATTGTGATGAAAATTCTCAGATCGCTGCCATCTAGATACGATTCTAAGAAGCATGCCATCGTTGAGGGAAATAACCTTGATAACCTCTCCAGAAATGCGCTGGTTGGGAAGCTTAAGATCTTTGATCACGAACATTCGTCCAAATCAAAGGATGTTGCGTTCAAAAAACTGAAAGACACAAAATTACTTGATAAAAGTAAAAATGTGTATATCTCTGAAGATGATCACTCTGAGACGGATTCATCAGATGAAGATCTTGACAAATCAGTCTCGATGATCACAAGACAGTTTAAAGATCTTTTGTTGAAGAGAAGTAAATGGTTCTCCAGAGATAAGCCTAAAGCATCAGTGAAACCTCATAATCGTATTCCTCCTAAAAAAGGGACACAGATGAATCTGATGACGAGGATATGCCTCAGTGCTTTAAGTGTAAAGGATTTGGTCATTTTGCAAACGAGTGCCCAAATCGTAGAAAATACACTTGGAACAAAGGTCTTGCTGCGACACTTGATGAGATGTCTGACAATTATGATTCTGATGAAGAAAAAAAAATCAAGTGTTGCTCTTCTATGTGAAAATATTGATTTTGATAATTGTATCAATACATACATCAATCTTGATAATCTTTTAGAAGAGAACCTAATGAAGATGGAAGAATCAATTGAACCCTCTGTTGGAAACCCTTCGTTTAATGTTTCAGGATCTACCTTGTGCCTAGCACCTTGCGTTTCAAAGGCGCCTGAATCATCTTTTGCGTTGACATGCTCCTATTGTTCTCTCAAGGGACATGAGTTTTCAAAGTGTTTCAAGTATAAACACAAGATGAGATATGTCAACAAGCTTCAACGAAGAGCAGATCGTCTAGCCACCAAGCTTGAACTCGCGGAGAAAACAACTGAGGTATGTAAGATCTTATCTTCCTCGAAGAGATTAGTTTCCAAAGATAGAACTAGGCCATTAGAAAAGAAAACATGGTATAAACATACGAAAAGGCAGGGTTCCATGAATTCCAACCAAAATGGTCATGGTGGACAAATTGTTGTTCACCACAGCACAACTTGATTGTGTTGTAATGTGCATCTTGTCTCATGCGCCTGTTCAAAAGAGAGAAGATCTTGCACACTTCAGGCTTTAAAATAAAAAAAAAATATTATATAGTTTTTGTTTTGTTTTCTAGCTTTGTGTTGCTTGGTTTTTAGAATTCCTTCATATCACTGTTGATATTGGAAAGGACATGTTTGCCAAAAGAAGAGGGTTATTATCGACAATTCTACTCTTTATAGGGTTGTGAGTTGAACGTGTACGAACCTATTTAAAGGTTTCGAAACCCTACATTCCTTTTTCCTTCTCTGATACTATTTATATCTTAAGAATGCTTGTTGAGTTTAGATTGTGAATTCCTCTCACAAAACCGTGCCTTCATGGAAACCCCAAGCATCATGTCTTCTGATGGAAAAGATGTCAATATGATTGTTAAGCCATCAATCACTAAGGAAAAATAGAAACATCAATTGCCTCCAACTTTAAAAAGAAAAAGAAGGAATCTGAGGAAGCCAAGAGTTGTTCCTTCAAATTCTCAGAAGTTTTCTGATGTTCTTGAAAAGTTGAAGCTGGAAAGAAAAGAGATTCAACAAATAAAGGCTTGTGTTTTAAGATCATTGGAAGTTCATAAGGCCATGGTTCGACATCATAAGCCAACAAGGTTTATTGGTATCGACTCCTTCCTCCATGAACCATATGTTCCAATGGTTGTTGACGACAAGGAGTTCGGGGACGACAAGGAATTTTCCAAAGATCTTAATGTCTAGTGAAACTTCTTAAAAGAATTTTTTCTTGTTTCTGTTTAAGAAGGATAACTAGGGTTTGGAATAACCATTATTGTGAGTACACATAGCTATGTCCAACGTTTTCATCTTGCAATGTTTTTAGATTTATTTATTTAAATTCTAAAGTTGATTTGGAAGATGATGATTGTAGTATTAATCTTTATGGTTTTATATATTGCAATATGTTATGGGATATGTGTGTTTGTGTCCGTGAACTATTATTGTCCCATGCGATGTTAAAAGTCATCTCTTTTATATGTCGATATGCAAGTATTGATACAAGATTGATGAACTCTTGACAAACAAAAGTTAAGCCTATCATGTCAAATATTGATGGAAGATAGGTTAAAATCTTTTGTTAACAAAGATTATGTCTATTATATGTCGTTATGCAAATAGTGATGAAAATAGAATGAATCTTTGTATATGCCGCAGTATTGATCTTTCCCTGATCCATATTTTATGTGTATACTGCAAAGCTCCATAAGGTTTTCTTGTGTTGAGAATAAAACGATTGAGTTGATCATTGCTTTATGGTTAACATAGTCGTAGCTCCGTAAGTTCTCTTATGTCGAGCATGTTCAATTAAATTGATCACTTTTGTGTTTAATTTGATTGAGTATTTCAATTAAATTAATCATGGGTTTACTTGTGGTTAGTTCAGTTGAGAATTTTGGATATAGAAAATCATTTCATTATGGTTTTTGGTGTCCAATAAAATCCTTCTTTTCTTGTAAAAGTAAGGTCGATCTTGTTGTTCTTTCGGGAATGACATCAAATGGGGGAGAGTTCTTTTGAACTTGCGCTTAATTTACATATCTTTGTGGGGAGTGCGGTTGTGGAATTATTTAGGGGTTATCTTGTATCTTTATAAACTCCTTGATGAATGCATTTAGCTTCGGCTTTATGATTGCATCTAAATAAGTTGATATGTACTTTTCTTTGGTCTTGAAGCGTCTTCGTGGAAATTTCATTAAGATCCCGTTTTCGTACCTTTGCCAATTTTATTGACAAAAATGTGAGAATTAATATGTAGTTCACACTACAAATACATATGATTTACGTGTTTTACGGGTCATTATGTAAGGGGGAGTGATTTTCATGTTGAGACGAAAGTATTGACTAAGGGGGAGTGATACATATCACCATAGTATTGTTGTCGAAGTTGTGATATAAGAACTTTGATGTTGTGTAATAATACTATGACACTGTATGACAATAATCGAGAGCTTTTGTTTTCTCATTGTTATGGCTACGGAAATTCAACAACTATGATGCTGAATTGAACATCTATGGAATCATGGGAGTACTTGGAAAGGACGAAGTTTTCGAGTAATGTTGAAGCACCAAGGAGATCAATCATGTGGACGAGAAGCTACAAAGTTTTATCTATTTTGTAATCCATATGTATTGGTGGTTTTGTCACTAAAATTGACAAAGGGGGAGATTGTTAGAGCATTGCTCGGTCGAACTCGCATGTGTTGCTATCTCAATCATGTTTGTCAATGTTAGTGATCAAAACTACATGTCTTGATTTCTAGTTTACTTATGACTAAGTCTCGGTCTAGGATAGTTAGGTATAGTTGAGCTCCAGACTCCATGGCGATTATCTTACGAAGACGAAGAACTACTCAAGGAACCATTGGAACTTCATCCAACCAAAATGTATGTGGATACTTGAACTCATCTGTCACTCAAAAGTATATCTACTCTATCTCCTACTCTTGAGACAAAAGTCGTATAAGTATGATAGTTTTCATACATACACATTTGCTATTTCGAGCCGAGTTTACTCGCCTATCTTTTTCTCGAAATATGTATTCGTAAGCTTTTGCTTTAACCATTTTCATCTTTACCCGTGACGAAAGACATGAAGACGTTTCAATCTTGAAAATAGCTTTGATGACGACAGTCGATTCTTTTTGTCTAACGACTATTATAACATTATAGAAGAATGTTTCAATGATTGAAATGTGGAGTTGAGATTACGTAACCAACTATGTATATAAGCATATACAGTGTGTTCGCACATTAGTGTATAAGTCCATGTGCCGAAAACCAAGTGCGTGCATATGTGTGCATGCGGTATTGGTGAAGGAGACAGGTTAGGTACGCGTACCCGTACGCGTACTGGCGGAAGTTTTCATACCGAAAATTTCTGCTGTAGTTTGTGAAGTTTGAAAACTGAAAACCAGTCACCTTAGGTATGCGTACCCGTACGCGTACCCACATAAGTTTTTAAATCGAAAATTTCTGCTGAGTTTCCAAACTCAAGTCCGGTAGTTATGGTACACGTACCCGTACGCGTACCTAAGCTGGTTATATTTCTCAAATCGGAAGTTTATGAACTTAAAAAATAAATCAATAAGGAATGCAATCTTTTCAAACCGTGGCTATATTGTTCATGAATTGATTCAAGTGTATCAAACCGATTTTGTTTTAATTGTGTCTATGTATAAATATCTAAGAAATTGAACAACTCTTGAAATAGTTCTTATGAGTCATTTGAACTAGTTATGAGAAAGATGAATACGGTTAATATGAAAGTGCTCATATGGCTAACCATTGGTTAACTATTTGTGAACCAACCCAATGTACGCGTTTAGGTACGGTTACTCAAAACTAAATGAAATACATTTCATTTGTGTGTGAAAAGCTAATTTTTGATCTAACGGTTGAAAGATATTAGCTTGGATAAATCAGGTTTTTCATCTAACGGTGAATATTGAATGCTTTGTTACCAAGGTAACTTAGATTGCAAACCCTGATTTGAAAACTATATAAGGGAGACGTTTAGCAACTGGAAAAACTAATCCCCACACCTCCTGTGTGATACTAGTTGGTTTTGCTAGAGCTGATTCTCCTTTAACCGTAGGTTTCTTCTCGAGACACTGTCGGTTAACGACTTAAAGACTTCATTGGGATTTTGAAGCCAGACGAAACTACTTCTCTTGTAGTTGAGTGATCTGATCTTGCCATTTTATATCGTACGAGTTCAATTGAATAATTGACTTGAGATTATATCTCTGATAGGGCAAGATAAAAAGAAATCACGAACATCTTCGTCTCATCGTTTGTGATTCCGCAATATCTTGTTTCGCTACCATACGATTTAGATTATTGTGAGGTGATTGATAACACTAGGTTGTTCTTCGGGAATATAAATCCGATTTATCAATTGGTTCCTGTTCACCTTGATTTTTATCAAAAGACGGAACAAACTCGTAGGTTTATCTGTGGGAGACAGATTTATCTACTATCGTAGACTTTTCTGTGTGATACAGATTTATTTATTAAAGTCTTCGACTTTGGGTCGTAGCAACTCTTTGTTGTGGGTGAGATCAGCTAAGGGAATCAAGTGTGTAGTATCCTGCTGGGATCAGAGACGTAAGGAGCGCAACTGTACCCTGAATCAGTGTGATATTGATTAGGGTTCAACTACATTCCAGACCAAAGTTAATTTGTAGTAGGCTAGTGTCTGTAACGGATTAATACAGTGTGGTGTTCTAATATGGACTAGGTCTCGGGGGTTTTTCTGCATTTGCGGTTTCCTCGTTGGTGTCTGTGTTATTTCTATTCCGCATCTTCGTCTCATCGTTTGTGATTCCGCAATATCTAGTTTCGCTACCATACGATTTAGATTATTGTGAGGTGATTGATAATACTAGGATGTTCTTCGAGAATATAAGTCCGATTTATCAATTGGTTCCTTTTGACCTTGATTTTTATCAAAAGACGGAACAAACTCGTAGGTTTATCTGTGGGAGACAGATTTATCTATTATCGTAGACTTTTCTGTGTGATACAGATTTGTTTATTAAAGTCTTCGACTTTCGGTCGTAGCAACTCTTGGTTGTGGGTGAGATCAATTAAGGGAATCAAGTGCGTAGTATCCTGCTGGGATCAGAGACGTAAGGAGCGCAACTGTACCTTGAATCAGTGTGATATTGATTAGGATTCAACTACAGTCCATACCGAAATTAGTTTGTAGTAGGCTAGTGTCTGTAGCGTCTTAATACAATGTGGTGTTCAATCTGGACAAGGTCCCGGGGTTTTTCTGCATTTGCGGTTTCCTCGTTAAAAAAACTTCTGGTGTTTGTGTTATTTCTATTCCGCATTATATTTTGTTATATAATTGAAATATCATAGGTTGTGCGTTGTATCGATCAATTGTGAAATCCAACCTTTGGTTGTTGTTTGGAAATTGATTGATCCTTGGATATTGGTCTTTGGTACCATCCAAGTTTATATCTCTCTTGTATTTGATAAAGACTCGCAGATTTCTATTTTCTTGAGTATAGATCAAATCAAGAGATATAGATATTAACTCCTTGATATACTTTTTATTAAGATTGAATTTGACTGTCTAGTTCATTCTCTTAAAAGTATATTCGAGTTAGTCCATACAGATTGCTAATCAAAATATTAGGTGTGGTTGTTAGACTTCCTCTTTTTCACAACTAAGAGTTGCTTCAAATCAATTGAAGACTTTGAACCAATCTTCCTCCCACAAATTAATCCTATATATATGATCTCCTTTTACAATCAAATAGTTTTGATCAAAGGTGTGGAAATCGATAGCAATATACAAAGTCTAGCTAACCTCAAAATCCGGACTTATGCACCCCGAAGTGCATCCTAGATTATTATTCACCTCACAAATATAAAACCTATGGAATCACAAAGTTTGGGACGAAGGGAACTTTGTGATATCTATTAATCTTTTTCAAATGATAAATCAACAATTGAACAAGATCAGGATACACGAGTTATGAAGGAAAAATAACTGGATCTGGCTTCACGAATCCCTATGACTACTTGTAGTCGTTAACCCTAAAAGGGTTAGGAAGAGGATGGCTCTAGATACAACTAGGACACACTAAAAAGTAGTGTGGGGATTCAAAGATCCCAGTTGCTTGAAGTTCAAGAAGCTACGATGTGTTCGGGCCACATCGTAGAAGTATGTGGACCCTCTTCTTTTTTTGCAACGTCTTGGAAATCTTTAGTTTTTTTGCTTTTCAGGGGAATTAGAGGGGGCTAGTTTTTAGGACAAAAATAGTTTTCATTTTTTTGGGGAGAAAAAGTAGGATATGATTTTAGTTAAAACTAACTTTTTATTACGTGTAAATAAAAGAAGAGGGGCCACATACTTAGAGTATGTGGCCCGACCACATCGTAGCCCTGGCGCTCCTTTTATATACATTCAAAGCATAGGTTTCTTTAGGTTTAAGCTAAGATAGCTTTGGAACCGAGCAAACAATATCCACAATTAGATGAATATAATTTGAATCTGATTTACATAAGCAAGATATACACTCTGGTTAGGTGAAACCATAACCGAACCGTGTATAGAGACTATGTTCAACATGGTTAGCCAAAACTAGCCTATTTGAACTTAAAAGATTAATATTCATTTTCATGAACACATAAGACATTAATCTTGAGTCACAAACATGTGATCAAATAAGTCTAGTGTTTTGGAGAATTAATCAAATACAAATTATCTCACAGAAATAGTTTAAGCACACTTGAAAATATAATCGACATGGTTAGTAGGTGTACAAGGTACAAATACCATTGTCGTTCGTGAGTTGGTTCAGTCACAGTACTCATACCGGTTTGTAAACATTTAACCAAACCAAGTTCCAGAGTTAACAAAACTTATTAAGTTCGCGTACCGGTTTGGAAACCTTAAGGCTGTCACCGTTTTCGGAGTTCACAGAACTAAATCGGTTTGTGTACTGATTTGGAAACACAACGGAGTTTGGGAACACAAAATTTTAGCTTGCACATCAGTTTGGATACTAATCTCGGTTTCATAACCACAATTTCAAAATAGTTTGCATACAAGTATGCATACCGATCCGGTTCACGAGTTAAAACATATTTTCACACGATGTGCATAAGAATATGTGTATCATAAATCTGTAAGTCGATATATAACTACTCCGCTACGTGAACAAGTACATGTAATATGGGTTCAAACTTATAACAATTTTCCCATTTTGTAAGACTGATAACACTGTCTTGTATCTGAATCTATAGTAGTTTTATATTTTTCTCTAAATCAATTCGAAACATTCCCGAATAACATCAATGACACATATCACTATTCCAGGCTATTCTCGAATGATAAAACTTGATTCATGATTTTGATTCCGAACAGTAAATTGTCCTTAAACGAAATTCATCATGTATGAACAAATGTTCATTAAGCTTAGTCATTATATTTCGAGAATTAATTATCAAGATAAACTTGACTCGAAATTATTGTCTATGCATAATAGTCTAATTAGTTATGCGGCATCGTCTCAGATGATTGAAAAGTGAATATAACTTGAGAATAGGTGGTTCGGTCTTCACTTACCTTTTGTTGATGAAGTTCTCCAAAAACTTCAATTGATCTTCGCCTTCAAACGGTAGAACGCAATGATGAGTGCAGTAATCCATTGTTTCTCAACTACATTTCTATCCTAGTCCGAGACTTAACTAATTGCAGACTAGAAAACAAGATATAGTTTTGACAACTAAATTTGACAACAAGCTTGAGATAGCAACACTTGTGAGTTCGGACGAGCAACACTCTAACAATCTCCCCCTTTGTCAATTTTAGTGACAAAACTATCAATACATATGGATAAAAAAATAAAGCTTTGAAAACTTTTCGAATCCATCATGTCTTGATTTCCTTGGCATCTTCAACTCCTTGAAAACTTCGTAATTTCAAGCTGCAACGATTCTGAACGTGTTCAACTCAACATAGTTGTTGTTGAAGAACCGATTCCATAGCGATAACAACTTTTGAAAACAAATATTCTCAATCGTCGTTATACAGAAACATAGTATTATTCCTTCTTCAAAGTTCAATTGTATCCCAGCTCTGAAGTAATACTACAGTGATACGTTTCTCCCCCTTAATCAATACATATATCCTTTGTATAACAGATAAAACCTATATATTATGGATTCACTCCCCCTTACATAATGATCCGTAAATCATATGTATGTAGTATGAAACTACTAAATAATTCCCCCCTTTTTGTCAATAAAATTAACAAAGGTACGAAAATCTTGAGATCATAATGAACACAATCAAAAGATATGTCAAGTTTTAAGGAAGTTTTGAGATTCCACATTATAACATAGTTAAATGCAACTCCTCATATCAAATTTATTTAGATGACATCACATAGTAAGAAAATATTTAACGCTCATCTAGGAGATTTAAGATGCAAGCATCCCCTTTCAATTCCACAACCACACACCCCAAAAAGATATAGCAATTAAGCACAAGTTCATTTAAGAACTCCCCCCCATTTGATGTCATTCCCAAGAGAACAAAATGAGTGACCCTGCTTTATAAAAAATAAGGATTTTATTGGACATGAAAAAATCACATGGATTTGTATCCGAAAATCGATTTTAAAATGATTTCAACGCTAGTTACGGACAAAGATTGACTAAACATAAGAAAATCTTATGGAGTATGTCAAGCAGTAAAGATACAAAAGTGTGATCACAAGTAGATCAATACTGCGAGAAAATTCTCAAAGAGTTTGTTCTATTTTCCGTTTTATAAAAACATAATAGATTTAACTTCTGAGCATGTATGAAATATCATCTCGATTCACGAAAACGTAAAGGAACATATATTTCATAAGACTTTTGCAATAATGAAACCAATAATGATACATATTACAAGTTCATCTTCCAACAACTCTAGAATTTAAATAAATAAATCTAAAAACATGCAAGATGAAAAACGTTGGAAATAGCTTGTTTAATCACAATTTTCGCTATACCAAACCCTGGTTATCCTTCTCAAAAGTAAGAATAAATTCTGACAAGAAGTTTCCTAGTGTTTAAAATCTTTGAAGAACTCTCTATCATCTCCAAACTCCTTATTAATGACTGGCATAGGAGCATACAGTTCATGAATAATAGAGTTAGTTCATGCAAACCTGCTAGGTTGTTGATTGAAAATTGTTTCTTGTAGTTTGAGAGATTTCTGTAGAATCTTTTTCAGCCCCTGCACCTCCTTCTTAGTTTTCTTAAGTTCTCCAAGAAAATTTTCAAACCTTTTCTGATTGGAGTAATCCGCTTTATGTTTTTTCTGATTCTTCTATTTCCTCTTAAGAGATGAGAAAAAAGGAAGGGGCATTTATTTTCCTTTTTAGTTGGATGAGTATCAACAACCATAGGATCATAGGTTTCACGAGTATATGTTGTGCTTGGAGACTCCATGATTCGTAAGAATTAAATGGATTTGTGAAACAAAAATATATGGCTCAACAGGTAAAACTTCTTGTGAAAGAGATATGAGTCTTGAAGTAGAAGATATTTACCATGCAGGATTTCAGAACCATAAAAGTTCATATACTAGAATACATAAAACCTAAAATGGAATAAAAAAGTCATTTTTTCCCTTAAGATTTTGTAGATCAAAATTTTCAATACCATTACTTGAGACATAGATTGGTAAGAGATGGAGATCCAAGTAATGATATTCAATTTTGATCCAAAGCCCTGATGTTTACGATTCTTATCTCTTTTAAGGGCACACGAGATAAGATGCACATTCCAACATAATTAGATTGTGTTGAGGTGAGCTATAAATAGCTCACCACTAGATTCTTGCACGGAATTAATAATATCCTTCAATATAGAACATTTAGCCCGGACTCTTCTCTTCATTTGAGATTTTACCTTCTCTTTAGAATCAATCAATCTTTTAGAAGAAGAGGAGTTAACTCTGTGTACCTCAGGATTGGACTTTTGAATAAGTTTAAGCATATTTTCCAAATGACTAGCCCTCCGTTGCAGTCTGTTGACATACCTTAGTTTATGTTTGTACTCGAAACATTGTGAGAGTACGTGACCTTCACTGGAACAATAAGGACATGCCGGTTTGAAGATTGATTCAGGAACAACATTAGCAGCTAAACACAGGGTACCTGAAAAATTAACAGAATTTTCTTTAGTATATGAAAAATCCATTACATCCTTCAATGATTTTGATGAAGAGTCATCAACTAAATTACCAAGATTGATATAAGTATTGCTACATTCATCAAAATTGAAAATTTCTCCCAAGAGTGCTACACTTGAACCATCATCCTCTTCGGAATCATAATGATCAGATGTTTCATCAACTGTTGCAACAAGACTCTTGTTACCAATGTATTTATTACGATTTGGACACTCGTTGGCAAAGTGATTGAACCCTTACACTTGAAGCACTATGGAATATCCCCATCGTCAGTATCGTTGGAATCTTTGTTTTTGGCAGAAATACGATTATGTGGCTTAACTGATGTTGGAGGTTTCTCTATGGAAAATCGTTTATTTCTCTTCCTAAGAAGTTCTCTAAACTGTCTTGTGATCAAGGAGACTGAGTTATCAAGATCTTCATCTGAAAAATCTGGATCAGCAAGATCATCTCCAGAGTTGTCAACACTTTCACTTTTAATAGTTTTAGTGTTTTTCAGTCCCTTAAACACAATATCCTTTCCGTCTTTGGATTACATTTCATGATCAAAGATCTTCAATTTTCCAACAAGAGTGTTTTTGGAAAGTGTATCAAGGTTATTCCCTTCAATGATGGCGTGTTTCTTAGACTCGTATCTAGCTGGTAAGGATCGAAGAATTTTCATCACAATGCCCTTTTGGGAAATAGTCTTTTCTAATGTAAAACAAACATTAACAATACCAGATACTTTTTGATTAAATTCATCAAACGAATATTCATCAGGCATACAAAGATTTTCCTAGTCAGAATTTAGGTTTTGACGCCTAGCATCTTTCTCTGAGGTATCTCCTTCAAATAAGGTTTCTAAGATATCCCAAGCATCTTTAGACTTAGTGCACGATGTCATACAGTGTTGAAGATCTGGGATTATGGCGTGGATAATAGCTTTTAGCCCGTCAGAATTATGCTTTGCAACACTTATCTCGGATTCACCATATTGTATTAACGGCTTCGCAACAGTCTACAACAACTGTTGGTGCGTTGTATCCAATAACTACAAGTTTCCATGTCTCAAAGTCACGGGATTGTAAAAAGGAATGCATAGAATTTTTCCACCATAAGTAATTTGTGTTATCAAATGCTGGCGGTACGTTTATCGAGATTACACTCATGTCCATATAGTCAGACTGCTTCAAACACAGGCTTATTAGGTCTTAGCGTGTTTGCCTGCTCTGACACCAATTGAAAACGCGGGGGTACCAAAATACACCACCACTTTTTTGTTAGGCAATCTGTATGGACAGACTGAATACAGCTCTGAGAGTTAAACTCAATCAAGGAAGAGTATCTAGAGTTATATATCTCTCTCTCTCTCTTGCGATTAGAACGTTTACAGAAACAATTCTGTGGACATAATCACAAAGACATTACTTAGACGGTACCAAAGACCAATGTCCAAGAATTAATCAAGTTTTATCCAACAAACTAGGTCGGATGTCTCTACTATGATTGATCAACACACAACCTGTGATATTTCAATTATAAAGATAAACAATATAATGCGGAAAAAAAATAACACATACACCAGAAGTTTTGTTAACGAGGAAACCGCAAATGCAGAAAAACCCCGGACCTAGTCCAGATTGAACACTAAACTGTATTACGCCACTACAGAGACTAGCCTACTACCAATTAACTTTGGACTGGAATGTAGTTGAGCCCTAAAATGTATCCCACCGATTAAGGTACAACCGCACTCTTTACGCCTCTTGAATCCCAGCAGGACTCCGTGCAATTGATTCCCTTAGCTGATTCTATTCTTTGCTTTGGTTGTGACTCTTGAAGTTCTTTTTCTTTTTGCCAAATCGTTAGATTCCACATAGGCATCTCAAAAATGTATTCTTCTTTTACAAATGCGGTAAGAATCTACGTGTTTCCATAAAAATTTTAAAAGTTAAAACCATTTCATTGTGGAAATGTAATTCAAGTTTCAGTAAAGCATTGAAGACTGAAACATAATACTACTTTTTTTGTAAACTGTAAACTAGAGATGCACATTATTGAGATCACTATGTGGTCTTCATTCATTGTGCCAACAAAAAAGAAGAAGACGTTTCAGTAATTCTGAAAATAAATGAAACATTTACCTTAAAATGGAATATGGATTGGACCCAGCCCGTTTTTGAAATGAAATCGAAACAAGAAAGCAAAATGAATAAAACTTTAGGGTAAAGTGTGTGGTGTCGTGCTATCACGATATACGAAGTATTCCTATGGAAATGTTTTCATCGCATTTTACCTCTAAATACCTACTTAGCTGTAATCATTTTCTTACATGAATCGACATGTCCTTTATGTCATGCGGCAGATGAGATGATGTAACATCTTTTTATGCCATGTCCATTTGCAAGAGCCATTTGGTTTGCACTTGCACCACAAGCTTTGTGCAATCTTAACTCTTCTATTAGTACCTGTTGGGTAAGTATCTTCGTTACCGATTTTCCAATAATACAATTCGTGTATTATCCACCGATCCGTTATAATTCTTTGTAACGCGGTTTTCATCTATGTATCACGTTTCGTAATACCAACAACGAAACAAGAAAAGAAGGATAGAAAAGATGATCAATCACAAACTTAAACAAACTTACTTGGGTGTATTGAGGCGAGTAATCTCTTTGCTTTAGACATTTGATGCCCTGTATAAAATGTTGTTACAGATTTAGCGGCATATGTCTCCAACATTCAACAATACCTCGATGTTTTTCGCAACACTTCGATAACACCGAACAACGAACGCGAATGAATGTAGCACAAACTCTTCTTGAACTCTTGAAGACACATGCAAACTCATAAATTTCTAGTACTAGTTTCATGACTCCAAAAAAAACACACACCCATGCAATGGAGAAAGAGTGGGTTTTATATAGGTTTTGAGGTGACTTTTGGAGAAGTCCTTTCATGAAGAGTCACAACCCTTTGTGGAGAGTCACATCCCTTGGGATAAGACACTAATGTTGAAAAGACTCAAGTGAGTTGACACACCTATTCATATTTCTATTAAAAAATTCCAACAATCCCCCATATTGAATAGAAATCCATGCAAGTTTAATGCAGACACTAGAAAGAGTTTGTGTGCAGAACATCACTGCATCGGGAGAGATAGCTTTTGGCTTTGAATCTTCCATAGTGAATACCTACCGGGTTTACTAGTTGTTCGGTGAACGCGATGTCTTGAACCACCCAACTTTATGATGTAAACCGATGCAATAGATATCACACAGTTTATTTCCTTACATATCCGGTTCTAGGTTGTGTTCATTTCGGCCCTGAACGATGTTGGTTTTCATGAGTGCTCAAGATTAACTTAGCCTTATAGTTATCATAGAAGCGGCCCCACTTCACACTCATATAGGTGATCTCCTATTTGAAAAGTATCCTGTCATACTTTCTTATTGAAAACTAAGCCATAAGAATCATTAAGAGAAAATCTCAACCTCTCACTTGACAGGCAACACTGTTTTCATCATAGAAATGGGAAAGAGAGTAAGCTCTCACAGTGTTTCCGGTGAGTATAAATTTATAACTTGGTTGTCCCTTTTGAACCTAGATAACCATGGGATCTCCAATCGCTAGGTTGGGTGTCCGCTATAAATACTACTCTATATAGGCTATCCCATTTCCCCCGATGATGCAATTATACGCTCTCTAGAATTCGTATCATTTGCCGGCTAGATACAATTCACATACACTATTTCTTTTCGATGCGTGCATTTGAGAGCAATTACTTTATGGTACTATGTCGTCGATCTACTTATCGAGACATACCATAATCTCAAACTATGTGTTTATTTCAAATAATTATATTGTCCACAAGTATATATTCAAGGAAATTCTGAAGTCACTCTCACTTCTTCTCCGACTTTACGTCCAAAGCTTCAGAGTCCATCATTGATTTCACTATCAACCTTTGCTCGGATGATTTCCTTACTAACACATTCCATTCGCACTAAAACACATAGTTTGCAGTGGATGATTTTAAATCACCACTTACTGACCACCAGTTAACCATTGTACTAGTTGTTGGCACCCCCACAATTTTTCAAACCAAGTAACCCCCACAAATCCGAGGTTATACCACTGTGATTCGAAATAATCATCGTTTCTTTTAATGATCATAGTTCTTCCTTCATGAACAACATCATTCTAAATCTCTGTGCAAAACCAAAATTGCAAAGGGGTTCAAGCATAATCTGAAACATGGAGATTTCGTTATGCTTCATCACAATCGGTACCAACGTCATGTCTCAGTTGTCATCCATAGTAAAATCCCGTAGTACACTTTGCCTTGTCCTCACCCTTCAAGACACTACACCACAGCTCCTGTACATGTAGGTCATTTCTGTGATTGTACTGGCAAATTAAAACGGTTTCGAGAACCTCCACATTTCATGAATATACTAAGAGACATTCTTATCATTTTCCATAATTCACAAAAGAATTTCTCGTTGGGTAACTGGCTACGAGATCTGTTCATCTAAACAACGTACCCCCACATTTTGAAGGTATACCAGAAAAATTCATAAGTGATGCATTCTAGCACTAAACTCAAAATTTAAAATTTCCAAAGTTTTGCCAATACGTGCATCAAACTCCTTCGTCATTTTTCAAACGATCACAATTTGATTAGTGGTCAGTCCGTCCAATTATAAGACCCACTTATATCTTTAGCTTGATCCAAATCAACTAACAGAAGTGGAGATTGGCGCATATCAAACCTTTTGACCAACTGCTCTCCAAAAATGCATTCATTAAGACTCTAATGAATATGAATTTCTGGTCAGCAATCCAAATTTAATTGCCATTAAATTTTACTTGACAATCCAGAGACTGGATAAGACCGATCTGTTTGGATATACACATACCAAATCAGATGTACTTAAACGATAAGTCTCATTCCATTTCCCCCCACATTTCATGACTATCATCCAGTGTCATGAAACATCAATGAAACGGATGCATACGTACCCTTTTGGCCTTTTCCGTCACGACCATTTTCTGAGTCATGACCATTGCTACTGTTGTAAAATGGAATTGATTCTCAATGTTCCTCATGAACAATAATAGATCATTAACCATTATAGTCAGACCCCTTTTTTGCCATAGTAGAACTCCCATTTATGAAAAACTATCCAACAACGGAACTGCTCTTAAAAGGATACCATTTTAAACACCAAATCTTTTGTACTAATATGGTAACAGTACCAACACAAATTAATGGCACAAGAATTATCTGTTCATACTCTCTTTTCCGTAGAAAATGATGCCAGTCAATTGTAACCAGTCATCCTTCATATTCAGTGAATTAAACCATCCTTTTCTTGTAAGCCTACAGATTGCTTAGTAAAACAACAGGAATGATTTACTCAAAGAAAATGTCATAAGAATTGTCTCCTGCGTATTCAAACTGGTACGAACACTTAGCGCAACACGATCAAAGTGAAATAGAGAGTAAGAGAGGAAGGAGCAGGGGATCCAAATATCCATCACATTGCGAATACAAATTTGAAAAATTCAAATACTTTTCGCAACAAATTGTTACGATTATCAACGGACTTCAGGAATCGACCACGAGTACAGATGGATATGAAAAGAAAACAGAGAATAAAAAGCCATACTCTTTTCTGTCCTAGGAACCCCCACACTTTGAAAATTTATGGAAGACTTCCTTCCTTTTCGTATCAACAGCATGCCATCTATATTCCTTCCAAAATAGGATTTTCAAGATGGGTTTTACGAAGGTGATCCTCCTCTACAAATTTTATGTCCACCAAAAAATAAGAGTGATAGGAAGATCAGAATACCACTTGGAAACCGAACCTATGTTCCCGCTTTCAGAATTTTCCATAGGAATGATCAGATTAGTATAATCTTTAAAAAAAAACATTCATGATTCCGAAAAATCTGAGACTTCGTGAGTAACATTATCAGGGCGTCCTGCAAACTCGATTGAAAGGTTTAATCAAGATTCCTCTTTATCCAAGAGATACACCCTAATCTCAATCGCTGATCGAGATTCTGCCCTGGTTTCGGTATAGTCTGATTCAGGTTTGAACAAGAGAATGGTGTTACTCAATCTCAGCCTCAAAATTGAACCATCTTGTACTATGGTATGAATAAATTGTAGATTAGCCCCTCTCACAAGATAGGCCAATGCCCAAGCCATCCAAGCAACGTATGTCTCCACTTGAGACATTTTTGCACCAACTGATGGGGTCTAATTTTGAATGCATAAATTGAAAATTAACTAATTCAAAAATTAGGCAACACATCTCTAATGTCTTTCGACCAAAACCGAAATTCAGATCGTGGTTGGATGTTTGAGAGAGACACACATAATCAGTAACAAAGATATTCAAATCTCTTAAGATTGTTGGGTAAGTATCTTCGTTACCGATTCTCCAATAATACAACTCGTGTATTATCCACCGATCCGTTACAACTCTTTGTAACACGGTTTTCATCTATATATCACGTTTCGTAATACCAACAACGAAACAAGAAAAGAAGGATAGAAACGATGATCAATCACAAACTTATTTGGGTGTATTGAGGCGAGTAATCTCTTTGCTTAAGACATTTGATGCGCTGTATAAAATGTTGTTACAGATTTAGCGGCATATGTCTCCAACATTCAACAATACCTCGATGTTTTTCGCAGCACTTCGAAAACACCGAACAACGAACGCGAATGGATGTAGCACAAACTCTTCTTTAACTCTTGAAGACACATTCAAACTCATAAATTTCTAGTACTAGTTTTATGACTCCAAAAAAAAACACACCCATGCAATGGAGAAAGAGTGGGGTTTATATAGGTTTAGAGGTGACTTTTGGAGAAGTCCTTTCATGAAGAGTCACAACCCTTAGTGGAGAGTCACATCCCTTGGGATAAGACACTAATGTTGAAAAGACTCAAGTGAGTTGACACACCTATTCATATTTCTATTAAAAAATTCCAACAGTACCTGGCTTCACTATTACACATGTTTTGGGACATGAATACTGTGTTTGGATGCACAGCCTGATGAAAAGGTTAGGTTCTCATCACTTATCATCATAGTCGGTTTTAAATTCTCTCAGACTTATAGCCTCTATTTTTCTTAAGAGGAACGATTCATAATCCTCCATTTTGTTCTGTTTAAACCACCTTTATATGTTCAAACAAAAAACAACTGGTTAATGGTAATTTGGAATGCTGCAATGAAGAATGCAAGGTTGGGTCTTGGTAATGAAGTAACCTGGAATGTTGTGATTTGTGGTTACATGAATAATAGTGATGTGAAGAATGCAAGGTCATTTTTTGATCGAATGCAGGTGAAGTCTGTAGTTTCTTGGGATGCAATTTCCCTAATGACATTTGTAACTTGTCAAGATCTTTAAATAAGATAAAAATTGTTTTTGAATATAAGAAAAAGTTAAATCATAAAATTACATTATTCAAAAAAGATAAGCTTTTTATTTATTTATTTATTTATGGAAAGCACCACCAAGGGAATTTCTTAAAACAGTTAGTTGGTAGCCTAGTATGACCGGTCCGACATAGTGGTGCACAATCATGTGCGCCACAGAATTGGTAATCTGGCAGATGGAGCTGCATGACCGACGATGTAGCGCCAAGGTGGCTGAGACAAGAAAGGTTACTTAGTATTGACAACATTATGCGATAGTGTTGCATATCCTTATTCAGAGTTAGCCCCGCTCAAGGAAGGAATAAAGGATGAGATGCAAAGTCATGGAATGACTTTGGCATGGTCCTAAGCTTTGGCCAAGGCTTGGACTATGCATGTGCAACAATGGCGGGGACAAACGCGCCATTGGTGATAACTGTTCGCCAAAAAAGATGCGAGTGATGCATATGAAACATGAAGTTGAATTAAGCAAGTCAAGACTCAGTTGGCACGATATTTGGATGTTGGCATCCAAATGATCTAAGTGCGCAATGCAAGTCGTAATGGTGCAATGCAAGCCATAATAGTGCAATGCAAGCTATAATAGTGCAACGCAAGCCATAATAGCAGTATTGTTGAAGGTTGGCGGAAGTGCAAGTTGCATGAAGTGTAATCATTGCCGGGCATTTGGCGTAGGCCAAGAGGGAGTGATGCACAATCATTATCGAACATTGGCAGGGCCAAAGTTCAGTGACGCATAATGATTGTCGGAATTGAGTTCAAGCTGTCAGTTGCGAGTGTGTGTGCATCACACACATGCCAGAGCAGGAGCGGAAGTTAGAGGCGGTTATAAAGTGCTTTATAACCGTGTTTGGTATATCCTAACCGTTGAAGACAGGTGTGGCACCATTGTGCAAGCCAACACTAAAGCTAGCAGTTAAAAAGGTGGAACTGGCGGTTAGGGAACTGCCCATGGACAAATGGCTGTTCATGGGGCGTGCAACATAGTTGCATACGGATTGGCCCTGACTTCTTGGCATTATAAATAGCCAGAGAAGCTACACAAATCAAGTTGTTCAATAGTTCGAGTGTTGAGGAACCATTTGCAGTAGAGAGTGGGTTTGCTGTAGGCTTAGAGAATAAGCTTGTAAGTCCATCGGTTGGACGTTTTTGTATTTTCCCATTAAGCTAATAAAAGTGAGTTGTTGGCTTATATGTTTGGCTTTGGTTCTCTGTTGATTTGATTATACTCCCCCAATTCTGTGAAGCATAAACATTTTCGCAAGAACCTCTTTATAGTATGGGCTACATTGTTTGGTAGAGAAAATCTGAGTAAGACTTCCGTTGCATACTCTTGGTTGAGTTGGCTGATTGTATTGGTACAATCTTATAAGGCTGAAATACAAGTGGGTGATAAGAGATCACTGAACCATTGTATTGCCGAGTTATAACTTCGCGAAAAAATTGCTTGGAGAATTTGAAGGCGTGACAATACGGGTATCAGAGCACAGGTTGTCCTGTTTTGGTTTTGTGTTGGAAGATTTTCTCTGTTTTGTTCGAGTTTAGTTGCTGAATTTGCAAAGAGATAATGGCTGGTAAGAAGAGTACGTTGGATTCCTTAACTGATAGGGTAGCGGACTTGGAAGACAAGACTGGCGATGAGGTGCGCCATCCTAACAATGGCAATTATAATGCAACGGTGTTGGCTCGCATTCAGGCTCTTGATGAGTACGCTGCTGATATGCTGGAGTCAAACCAAGAAGCAACTAAGAAGGATACTAATTTGGAAGGCCAAATCAATGCTGTTAAGACCATGTTCACAGGAGCCTTGAAAGAACTAACTGATGAGTTCAGTGTCTTGAGGCGAATGGTGGGTTTAATTGGGTCAGATCAAGCTACTGCAGGTGGTAGTGGCAGTGACTTTACGAAGATTAAAGTCCAAGAACCTAAGGCGTTTTCTGGCGCAAGAGATGCGAAGGCATTGGAGAATTTCATGTGGGACATGGACCAATACTTCAAGACCGCCAGAACTCCGGAAGAACAAAAGGTTACTCTCGTTAGCATGTACCTGGAGGGTGATGCAAAGTTATGGTGGAGAACTAGAACTGATGATGACTTTACTGCTGGTCGTACAGGCATCATGACATGGGATGTCATGAAAGAAGAATTGAAGAGTCAATTCTTACCAAGCAATGCTGCTTAGCTAGCCAGAGAGATCTTGCGTAAGCTGAGGCATACTGGTACACCACGGGAATACGTGAAAGAGTTCTCGTCTCTGATGCTAGACATTCGCAACATGTCGGAGGAAGACAAGTTGTTTAATTTTACATCTGGTTTGCAAGCATGGGATCATGCCGAAGTGCGAAGGCAAGGTGCCAAAGACCCACCTTCGGCCATTGCAATCGTGGACAGCCTTGCTGATTATAGATCAGTCAATACCTCAACTGATGCTAATAGGAAGGGCAAGGACAAGAAAAAACAGAAGAGTAAGGACAAAGATAAGAAACGTTCTGAGGCCAAGGAGAAAAACTATCAAAGGGATGATAGTTTGGCTGCAAAGAACAAGGCTGGTGGATGTTTCTTATGCAAGGGTCCTCACCTTGCGCGTGATTGTCCAAAGAAAGAAAAATTGTCTGCAATCGTCACTGAGTGTAGTGGTGACAAAGAAGAAGATGATCAAGTAGAGCATGTTAATCCTATTCAACTATGCAACATAGTAGCACAAACGGCAGCAGTACAATATGGGCTGAGTGGCGTTGGCCTGGTTTATGTGAATGTTGGCATACACAATCATCGTATCTGGGGCATGGAAGATACAGGTGCGTCGCATACTGTTATGAGCTTTTCATTGGCAGAATACTTGGGTTTAGAAGTATATCAAGCTGGTCACTGCATGAAGACAGTGAATGATATAGCTAAGCCAATCAAGGAGATGGCAGTGGTGAATGTTGAAGTGGGAGAATGACGTGGCCAGATCAGTGTAATGGTGATGCATCTCAATGACTTTGAGATGATCCTTGGTAACAAGTTTTTCAAAGAAGCAGAGGCAACAGTAATGCCTCACCTTGGCGGGATTTTCATACAAATTCCAAGTGCACCTTGTTTCGTGAAAGGTGTAAGGAAAGTTAGTCCGGTTGATATGAAGTGCGATATGGGTAAGGCAAATGAGTTTGCTCCTGTCCACTCGTTTGAAGAAAGCTTAGCTGAGATTCATATGGAATTTGGATATCCTATGGATCTTAACATCCCTTATTCGTCGTGATTAGCGTAAGTATGAAGCAGGGGCATTTCATTGTTGTTTGCAAGTTCCTGAACCTGCAAGGTTGCTGAAGTATGGAGACTTTGGCATATTATCTGTTTGTTGTTTCTGTTTTCAAGTTAAGTTGGGTGTTGCTGATATTATGGACTTTGAAGATATCACACTTTAGTTGGTGTATTTGCTTTGGTAATGTATTTTCTTTCAGTTTGGCCCTCTGTTGGCCGTGGTGTAATGGGAATGGTCCCTATGTTTCTTATGTAAGGTTAGTGTAATAAATGAAGGAGGTGTTTAAGCAAAAACCTTGTCTCTTTTTGATTAATGTAAATCTAAGTTCATTGGGGAAGCACTACAAGTATACTTAGACAAAGTATACAATAAGAAACGCTGAAAGCAAAACCAAGCAAAGAAGTAAAGTTGGTGGCATAGGCGAGTTTGCTGTTGGGAAAGTTACGTAGAAGTGCGACAGTATTTGGCAGCGATAGCATGGAGTAACGCAGCAAGAATGAAGATGTAAGTCCATCAAGCATATGAGTTGAGAGTAACTCATAGTTATGGAGAACATGATGTTGTTTTTCCGCTACATTAAAGCGTAGCGGTTTGAAAGAACAAGTGAGGCCTTGTTAGTTTCAAAGGCGCGTGAAGAGGAGCCTGGTCTCTAGAGATACAGTCTGATGTCAGGGGTATCCTAAGTCATGGATAATGTCATGCATTTCAGTCAAGTTTGCACAAGAGGGTTGCAGAAAGATTGAAGAACACTTAGTCTACAGTAAGGCCTGTTGAGTTGCAAAGGAGCAATGTCTGTCGGAAATTGAAGGCAAGTAAGCTAAGTTAAGCATATCAGAGTGATATGTTAGCTATTTGAAGTGTACACTTAGGCACAGAATGGCTTGACAGAAAAATTTGTGATGATGCAAGAGGCATAACAACAGATTGCAAGTAGCATTTGAGGTGTTGGGATGTGAATGAAGTAGAGATTGAAGCATAGTCGAGGATGCAACAATGAAGTTGGAATTCATAGTCTCAATGGAAAAGCGAACAAACTAAGTGGCAGCGTAAAGTACAAGGCAAAGGAGGTTTGGCAAGGTTAAAGGGTAAACAAAGTTGCTGATTTCTGAGAGTGACTCAGAAGCGTACAAGGCCAAGGAAAGTTCAGTAGAGGCTGAACTGATGTTGCATTCAATGGGGACGTTGAATGGATTAGCTAGGTGGGGGAGGTCTATGACCGGTCCGCATAGTAGTGCACAATCATCGTGCGTCACATAATTGGTAACCTGGCAGATGGAGCTGCATGCCCGACGATGTAGCGCCAAGATGGCTGAGACAAGAAAGGTTACTTAGCATTGGCAACATTATGCGATAGTGTTGCATATCCTTATTCAGAGTTAGCCAGCTCAAGGAACGAATAAAGGATGAGATGCAAAGTCATGGAATGGCTTTGACGTGGTCCTAAGCTTTGGCCAAGGCTTGGACTATGCATGTGCAACAATGACGGGGCCAAACGCGCCATTGGTGATAACTGTTTGACAAAAGAGATGCGAGTGATGCATATGAAACATGAAGTTGAATTAAGCAAGTCAAGACTCAATTGGCACGATATTTGGATGTTGGCATCCAAATGAGCTAAGTGCGCAATGCAAGTCATAATAGTGCAATGCAAGCCATAATAGTGCAATGCAAGCTATAATAGTGCAACGCAAGCCATAATAGCAGTATTCTTGAAGGTTGGCAGAAGTGCAAGTTGCATGAAGTGTAATCATTGCCGGGCATTTTGCGTAGGCCAAGAGGGAGTGATGCACAATCATTATCGAACATTGGCAGGGCCAAAGTTCAGTGATGCATAATGATTGTTGGACTTGAGTTCAAGCTATCCGTTGCGAGTGTGTGCATCACACACATGCCAGAGCATGAGCGTAAGTTAGAGGCGGATATAAAGTGCTTTATAACCGTGTTTGGTATATCCTAACCGTTGAAGACAGGTGTGGCGCCATTGTGCAAGCCAACACTAAAGCTAGCAGTTAAAAAGGTGGAACTAGCGGTTAGGAAACTGCCCATGGACAGATGGTTGTTCATGGGGCGTGCAACAGAGTTGCATACGGATTGTCCATGGCTTCTTGCCATTATAAATAGCCAGAGAAGCTACACAAATCAAGTTGTTCAATAGTTCGAGTGTTGAGGAACCATTTGCAGTAGAGAGTGAGTTTGTTGTAGGCTTAGAGAATAAGCTTGTAAGTTCATTGGTTGGACGTTTTTGTATCTTCCCCTTAAGCTAATAAAAGTGAGTTGTTGGCTTATATGTTTGGCTTTGGTTCTCTGTTGATTTGATTATATTCCCCAAATTCTGTGAAGCATAAACATGGCAAGAACCTCTTTGTAGTATGGGCTACATTGTTTGGTAGAGAAAATCTGAGTAAGACTTCCATTGCATACTCTTGGTTGAGTTGGCTGATTGTATTGGTACAATCTTATAAGGCTGAAATACAAGTGGGTGATAAGAGATCACTGAACCATTGTATTGCCGAGTTATACCTTCGCGAAAAAAATTGCTTGGAGAATTTGAAGGCGTGACATCTAGCAACAAGCTGAGCACCAACACCTTTTTGGATTGCCACACCTACTCTATGAAATAAAAATCTTCCTGGAGCACAATCTACATCATTATTTGCAAGACAATTCTTGAGTCGCAAAATTTTTCACACATAAAATTTTATTATTATTATTATTTTCATAGTGACTGGACTAATTTTTTTGTTCTTGTAATAAAATTTTATTTCCTAGTGTTCTTTATCCTGCGATCGATGTATCGGTGTTATTTTAAGGCTTTCCCGGAGAATGTGGAACATGTCACTTCCCATGCCACCGGCAATTTCTGCAGCATGGCCAGAAGCATTGGAAAAGTGCCAAAACGAAAATGATTCTTGTCTACCGATTTTATACTCCAAAATCATACACCGCCAACATGTCAAGTTTGCATTGGTTTATTCTTTAAAAGGGACCCCTTATTTTCTCTGGTGGGGTTGGGGTGGAAGCAATCAACGGTGGATGTCACTGCCACATAGTGGTGTATCTATCCGATGTATAAAACCGGTAGATATGTAACGGATTCGGGAAAAGTGAGACATACTGCCATTGGAAAAACAACACTGTCGGAATCGTCTTTGACCACGAGATATACTGTTGTACAGTAGTTTATAACATCTGCCACTATATCTACCAATAAAAATGCATGAGAAATATATAGTTTCCATGGAAGATCATAGAGGAATGCCCGTTTCCAAAATATGTAAAACGATATTATATGGGAAAGAAATGTCGATGTTGGTGAAGAGAGTGCGTCTATGAGGGATGTTACCCAAAACAATCTGAACACAGCCATTCCCAATAAAACCAGTTCATCGTTTCTTGGGATTTTGACATCACTCAAAAACCCTCCCGAGACAGTTAGCATTGTTGTATATGACATAGTCCGAACGATATTAGAAACTATGGAGTTTGATTTAGTTGAACTCCCATCCAAGTCGATGCTTGGGTGACCAATTTTTTTTGTTCTCTAGTGAACACATCGGCCGCAGTTTCTCCTTGTTGGTTCCTTCGTTGCCTGTCATTTTCAGAAATCATACTTTCTACCCCTGCGATGCCATAAAAAATGATGCAGAGTTAGGTTAAGTTTTTGTGAACACATAAATATGGATGGCATCTAAGTGTACACAAACAATAATCGCAGTGTACATAAAATCATTATGGGGAATAAAGTGGATGTGAAACGGCATAAATACTATGACTCATCGATTCGGAGCCTTCGGGCTCGTCCTTGTCTAGTCATGAGACTGTAATTTAGCTATCCCTATGAGCACGATGCATGATATCACAGAGCATAATGACAAAAGTAGAAAGTAAAGTGCTGAAATGTAAATGAGACAATGATTTACGTGGTTCAGCACTAAGGCCTACGTCCACGGGGTTGGGATTACACTATGTATTTGGAATTACAAGGGTAGTCAAATGACTTTGTGTGAATCACGAAGATAGAGGGGAAATAGATATCCTACTTACTCTTCCTATTTCTATCTCCTCTTCTCTTACTCTAAGTTGGTCGACCCCTTCTCTCTTAGTAGATAAGGATGATACATGGGGTCCACTATTAGAGACAGTTGCAACCTTATCTTCTTGATCTTTGTGTTGATCCCGTTGGTGTCTTCGTTCTCGACCGAAGGCTCCATCGGCTCTGTATGGTTACGAAGGGTCACCTCCTTTTCTTCCACGGGTCTGCCGACATGTACCCTATGCCTATGGTATTTAATGCGGGTGGTTAGGGAAGTCCGCATGCATCAGACAGATGTCTGATGCCCCTGTCACATCTTCGTCAGTGGAGCTAATCTTTGTCGTTGATCTTGGATCTGCCTCGATATGGGATAAAGCAGATCTTTGGGTGCTCTCCAGTACTTCGCGGTAGCTCGTTCCTTCAGTGCTCCCTGATCCTGCGCCATTGGATCATTGGGATGACAAACATATGTAGGCGATAGAGGTTCCCCGGGTGTTGGGATGTGGCATCATGTATTGATGTCCCACTGTTGCGTGTCTTCCACGTGTACTCCTTTTAACACGTGGCTGATGATGAATAATGTGTATACAATTTGCCCCTTTTCTCTAAGCTTGAAGTTGGTCAAAGTTTGGAGAAAAACCACCTTCATATTCATCTCTCCTCATTAACTTCTCCTTATCCTTGGCGCACGTTCCCATTATTGGCATTAACTTCCTCTTGATTCGTGGGACGGTTTTACTTTGTTATAAATATGAGAGAAGTTGTAAATTCAATAAATTTTTATTCTTCTTCATTCTTTGTCAGTTCATAACTCTTCATTCTCCCTGGCTCTTCATTCTCTCCTCAAGTTCTTCTCTTTTGTTCTTTAGCTCTTAACTTCTACTGCTCCTGATCCTTTTTGTCGCAACTTCGACCCATTCTGACAAGATTCTATGAGTTAAGCCGTTGTCACTGTTCTTCCATAGTCTCTATCCTTTCCACTTATGATTGTCCAAACTACCTTTTATCCAGGTATGGTGTTCATCATCTTGTTCTATATTTGAGTTAATATTCATCTTTCTGCTGTTGTATCTAGGTTTTTGCGATGAAGAACAAAATATACGAAAGTATATATACTTGCCCCTGTGCTTTGTCGCAAAAACTTACGGCTTCTCTGTTGGTTGTTGAATCTTATTTTTGACAGTCATGACTGAATTAGGGTTTCTCGTTTCTGTTAGTCTATTTGTCTCTGTGCCCCCATCAACATTTCGGATGATCTGTGAAAGTTTGCAAAATCCAGATTTTTGATTATTTTCTTTATCTGATCTTTGTGGTACTTCTTTTGACCCTCGTAGATATGTCTGATCGTCATCGGGTCCCATACCAAACTCCACCATCGATCCCCTACAGGTCTCCACACAGAAGTCCTGACATATCTCCGCCGAAGGGTGGTCCATCTAAGTATACCCAACCAGATCCACGAGCACAAAAAGTGTTGTCATCTTCGGTCCCAAGGGTTGCTATCACGAAGAAAGGGGATCCAGCGAAGGGGTCTCGGTATGCGGTTAACCGTCCTGTGGATCATCCCTGTTCCCAACGTGTTGAGGCAAGAAATGTGTAGCACTCTTCTCCCCACCGTCCCGAACCGCTGAATGTTCAACCTCTTCGAACCATACCTCCTCAAGTCACGATGCCTCCTTCGGGGTCTAAAGCTTCGCAATCTACTACTTCAGTGAAAGAATCTTTTGCTAAAGGTTCAGCTCCCATGGCGGACCCTCCCAGGAATCCTCCGGTCAAAAGGAAAGGTTCGGATATAAGTCCTCCTAGGACGAAGAAACCATCGTTGAGTAAACCTGTCAGCCCTGATACTTCCCCGGTCATACGAATCATTTCAGTGGGAAAGAAAAAGGTTACTTTCAAACATGTTGATCTCGAAGTATTCAAGGCGAAGCATGACCTTGAGTTCTTTGATGTTAAGTTCTATGCACCAGACGATGATCTTACCTATGATATGATCATGAACTATAAGTACGATGACCATCATTTGTTGACTATTGTGGGGGCTTTCGAAGCGGGTTTGATGCTTCCCTTGTATAAGTCAGGGGATTCCTTTTATTATGATGTTCTGGCCGAACGCGAAGGTTCTACACATAATACTCATTGCCGCTCGGTAGTGCATCTAAGTGGGAATTATCTTCGTACTTTGAAGGAGTGTTATCTTCGAAGCAAGGGTGAGATGATGATGACCTGCTATGCTCTCGATCCAGCTGAGAGAGATTTGTATACTCCTGCAAATTTAACGCTTCTTTTGGAGATTACGTCAGCAGTAGAAATCGCAAGCCATGGAGTGTAGCTCTTCGAACGATTCCTGCTTCTCATGGTGAAGCTCGACTTTTAAGTGAAGTGAGTGATTCGAAGCTTCGCTACTTCCTGGTACCGAAGGGACTTCTCAACAGAAGATTTTTCCCAATCATGAAAAGCTTAAGCGTGACCATGATTATGAATGGCATTCCACAGTCATCGAAGTTGTTGGTCCTTGGGCTTACGTCTGGGTGCCTGGTCCGCATGGATAGCGTCATGTTACTGGTAGTCAGCCTCGTGATAGCGCTCCCGCTCGCTATGGTGACTTCTTCCCCTGGCGGTTGAATTTCGATGGTATGAACTTTGATGATGCCGTTGACGCTGCTGATGAAGACGAAAGCTCCGATGTTATCCTTCCTTCAAGGGGTAATGCCGCTGCCAAGGTATGGTCCCTTATGTTGCCCCTTTTCTTCTTAGTTTAAGGAAACTCGAAGCATGGAGAAAATAGTTTTTGTACTGACATGTTGAGTGTTATATCCTTAGGCAAAGAAGATAGGCGCGGTTCAGTCTTCCACTGCCCCTGTGGAGGAAACAGACATTCATGATGAGGTTAACAGCCCCGTAAATGACGAGGATATCGAGGATGAAGAAGATGTTTTCGATGATGTGGAACGAACATATAAATCTCCTCCTATTCATGAAAAGGATAAAAATACCGATGGTGGCGCCAACGAAGGGGCGAATGCCCCTGATGGCACTGGTGGGGATAGAGTTATGTCTGACACTCCTATGAATGATCCCCCTATTGGATCGGTGCAAGATCAGGGGAATGAGGATGATGATCTTCAGCCAACAAACCCTACTCCGGAATTTTCTTTTGGTAAAATTCATTCCGCTGGGGGTCCAATGGATATTAACGCTGCCATGGGGCTAGCTTAGGAGTTTTCTTTGGTTTCGCCAAATGATGAATGGGATGTTCTCGGGGGCGAAGGTGAGAAGGCCGCTGGTGGGGGAGTAACTGAGGATGGTGGTGAAACAGCAGCTGGGGCCGGTGGTGAAAGGGAAGCTGATCAGGAGGAAAATTTAGGCGGTGAGGGAGATGTGACTTGTGCTAATGAGGAGGCCGGAGCCAAGAAGAGTTCCCATGATCAAGGGGATGTGGCTGACATTGGAACTTCCGTTGGTGCATCTTCGGAGGATTTTGATATAGCCATGATACAGGACGGTGATGATGCCACACTGGATTGGTTGATGAGGAAAAATCTGATGTTTTTGTCGAACCCTGCCCCGGTGGTACCTGGCGAGAAAAACTTCGATGCCTTTACCCGCAAAAGGATGCAGTTATCATCTCCCGATGAGGTTGCCGAAAGTTGGGAGAAAGATTTGGGAGCTAACTCTACCAGCTTACTGGTCGATCCCCCTTCTTCCATTGCTGGCATGATGGCTATCGCTGATGGGTACCAGTATGGGTATCCCCAACAGCGGGTCCTTGAAGTAAGTCATCGTTGATTCATTCTTTTACTGCTAACATACCTCTTTATTGATAGTTTTTATTTGTTCGTGATCATTGCAGATAATGAGAAGTGAGCATTGCAACCATACTCTGTACCAATTCTTCAAGGCGAAGGCCCTCAAGCTGGAGGCAAAGCTTCGTCATAGGGAAGAAGAGTTGAATGCCGCTGAAGTGCTTATCTATGCTAGGGATAAGGAGATATTGGAACTGAAGAACCGTCTGAAGGGGAAGGAGCGGCTTGGAGCCGAAGAGGAGAAGCTTCGTGTTGAACTTGCATTGGTTAGTAGTGAGTTGGAGAAGGCCCGTAACGATGCTTCGTCTTCTAAAGGTTTGTTTTTCTTTTTCTACTCTCCCCTTCATCTCTCTCTTTCGTCTCCTTAGCGCGCTGTCTGAGTCTCCCTGCCCTATCTTCAGTGGGTGATGTCAGAGAGTTAACATGGCTTTGAAGCGAGAGGACTCGTCAAGCTTCTCGAATTCGGGAATTAGTAACGAAGATTAAAGATGAAGATGAATAGTGGAACGCACGAGTTGATGAACATAACGAACTGGCTCCACGACATCGAGAAAGGCGGGAACAAATGGTCGATATGCAGAATAAATTTAACTCTGACCGCCGCTTATTTAACGGTGCTTTATTGTGGACTCGGGAAAATCTTCGTGAGGCCCATGAGAAGATTTCTCGTTTGGAATCCAAGGTAGCAGACTTGGAAGAATAGTTGCATCAAGCTCGATCCTCCCACGATCCTGAAGTCCAGGGCTATATACAACGACTTGTTCGGGAGAAGGATGATGTCAGAGCTGAGGCTTTTTCCCTTAGTAATGCTTTGACCGCTTCTCGGGCCGATGTTGCTCGTTTAGTGTATTCTGAGAAGGATCTTGAAGTTAATATGTATAGGCTTTCTAAGGGTATAGAAAAAAATGAATAACGAAGTTGATCATCTTCGTCATTTAGACTCCATGAAACAGGTAGAGTTGGATGAGTGTCAGTTTGTGATAGACGCATTTATGTGTCTAATTTGTCCTCAATGTTTCGTATTGTTAGTACTTGTTTTCGTCCTTATTATGGTGTTTTGTGTGTTTGTAGGTATTTTTGGAAAATAATTATTGTTGGAAAATTCGGCTCGAAAAATTGCACGGAGCACCCCTGGAGGACATTTGTTATTCGGACTCTCATCATTGGTTAAGGGGCACTCAATTACTAAGGGGCAAACCAGGCCACCCCAAAAAGGCAGATGCTATTCGCACCCCAGGATCGGATAGGGGGACACCATCTTCAAAAATTTGAATTTTCATTTTGGCGGGAAATTTTCTTCTTCAACTGGCAGATGTTTCGATCGATTTTTGGACGTGACTTTGTGCGATTCAATCGCTGAAACTTTGTGGAAAGATGTGATATAACCATATTAAGCTATTTCAGGTGTTATCTCGGGCTAGAATTGGCTGAATCAAATTGTGGAGCAAAACAGGGAGCACGTCATTGTACGGAGACTGTCACGGGATTTGCATGAGTTGGAATGAGTTTGCGTATGCTAGGATGACTCTAAAAACCATCTGGAGTGTGAAGGAGATAAATATAGTAATTTGGCAGCTTCATAACTCGTGGAGAAATCAAATATCTAAATTATTTCCTAAACATACAGTGAAGAATAATGGAAGATTATATGAAGTTATGGCGAGATATTTTGTCCCTGTGGAGTATATATAGGGTGTTGGGAACTCAGAGAGGGGCTGTCGAGTCTTAGGGAGGTTTAGGGAAGCTCAGAAACAAAGAAAATTTTTTTACAGAGAAACTGCCGAGTTGCAGTCGGGGAAGAAGGTGAATAGTGAACTCGATAGTTGAAAACAGTCGCAGAAACTATGGCCTAAACTTTCAAATCCAAACTCTTTGTAACAGTTTTGTAACAATTATTCCAACAATTAATAAAGTTTGCAACATTTCACTTTCGTTCTTTCGTTACAACGAGTTTTGTAACAATTATAACTGTTACAAACTCACAGTTTCATACCTTTTCACTCTTTTGATCATCTATTGAGCCATAGACCAATCTTTTGAGACCATGATTGATATGAGGAGCTAAACCCATCCTCTGGGGCGACAGAGGAAGCTATTCTGACAATGAAAAAGTGGCAATTTCTATTTTAAATAATTTATGCAATTTAAATTATGATTTTTTGCCTAGAACAAAAGAGTTTTTCCAATGATTTTTATTAAGCAATTGTTATTTTAATTGATGGTATATGCTTAACTTTGAGTTCTTGATATTCCATGCTTTCAACTTACAATTGCTCTTTTATAAAATCTATTTTTGCAATAATTAGAATCACTTAAAGGGGAAATTGCATAATAATAATAATAATATCACTTTGGAATTGATAGAATAGTGGAACCCTTAGCCCCAGTTTCTCCAAAATCTTGACATCACTTTTTGAATCAAATTTGCAATATTTATTTAAATCTAAAAATTGTTTCCTTCACAAGTCTGAAAAGAACCTATTATTTACCACTATTACAACAACTTTGAGAACACATAAAATTTTTGGCTCCGCCGACGTGGACTTGTCTTTAGGATAGAGTTTTTAGATTTATTTAGTTTTTTTAGTTTTTTTTTGTTCTTCTTTACGTTTTTGGGTTTTTTTCTTTTCCTTTCAGATTTTGGTAATTTGGAGCGAAAGAAATTTTTTCCAAAGCTTTTGGCGAATATTTAAAGACTTGAAGTAAAAGGCAAAGCGAAAGGAGCTAAAGAAGAAGATTTTTTTTTTATAGAAAAAGAGAAAAAAAAAAGAGAGAGAATTTATTTATTTATTATTTTATTTAGAGACCTTCCATTTTTTGTAATTATTATTTTTTTTTTTGCATTTCTTTTCTTTTGCACTTTATTTGGACTTTGGACTTGGACAATTATTATTTTTATTTTTTTTTTAAAACCCTAAGGAAGGGTACATTAAATGTAAAACTGTTTGCAGGGAAGGACGACGATTACAATATCGTCTCGGCCCCTCGGGTTCGCACATGACATAGGAGTCGTGGCTCGAGTCGACTTCAGCGGTTCTGCGCCCGTCTGGTACGGGAGGTAAGCTTTCGAAACACCCGCGAATCCCCTGTCAGCGGGTTTATTGTATGCCTTAAGGTGAATATATGTTGAGGATTTGAATACGGTTGTTTTAATTTCCTAGTAAAGGGAAAGGCCTGGCCAAATTAAGATAAGGACTCGGATTTCATCACCATTTCCTTCTTGCCCGCTTTAGGAAAACGAAACCAAACGCGAACCTAAGCTTAAAATTTTGACTAGAACGAGACCTATAGGGTAACGAGCTTAGTAGGAAAGTCGTTCGAAAAATATTGGTTACTCTTTTAGCATACTTCGAAGTTCATGATGGTTTCTGTGAGTTGAATGCGTGACTGCGCCGCCTTGTGATAGCGGTGAGGCCTTGGGTATCAAAGCTCCATTGAGCTTCCCTCGCCTCGATTCAACTTACATTAGCTCGGATTGATTCCAGAGGGGTGTGCTCAAATTGTAACGAATTCCTTTTCGAAGGAATAGAAGCTGGTCTAGAAAACAGTCTAAGTGGAGCCATCATGCTTTTTGTTTGCTATATTTTATAGGTTTGATTTGGTCGAGTCAGCCTTGTTTGTGATTGTGTAGAATTCCCTTGCAATTAAGAATGTCGAACTGGTATGATAGAAGCCAATACAATGAGTATCGACCTGAATTTGAATATGGACATCATCCTTTCTATGACCATGTTGGGAATAGTGGTTGGGAACGCCATCCTTTTCAAGGTTATGGTTCATACCATAGTGAGCCCAATTACTATCCACACGCGAATTGGTCTTACGAGCAAGAAAATCAGGAACATTATAGTACTAGTTACGCGTTTTTGGAAAATTACTTAAAAACTAGTCCTGATTATGATATTTCTGAACCTGTTCCATCTCTAGAAGAGAACCAACAACGGATTGAAAGGACGTATAAACGTTTAGTTGCAATGAATAGTTCAAAAGATGAGTGTACACGATATTCTAAGATGATAAACGAGAGTGGTAAACGTATAAGTGTTATGCTCAGTGAAATTCAGGCACGTCTAGAGGCATAAAATGAACAGTTGGCTAATGCTGCTCGAAATAATCTAAATTTCCAAAATAGGGTTTCTAATTCTACCCTTGATATCAATAGTGAATATTTGCCTAATTTAGAGGACGAGGCTAGAATAAAAGACACTACTTATTTAGATAAGGTTCAATCATCTTTGTACTATTATGATGATGAGGATAGTAGTAATGAAGAATCTGAAATATGTAGGCATAGTAATCAGGAATCTATTAATCCAATTGAGCTTTATAATGATTATATTATTTCTAGTTCAAATCCAAATAATTTTTATGATTATTCACCTATTCAAAAGGACGAGGATTTGATTAGGGATAACACCGTTTTAGATGATGTAGTTTTTCCTTTTGATTACGAAGCCGATAGTGGTTTAGAGGAACGGGTTTATTTCGAAAATGTTGTTTTAGAGTCTAGCGACTTAGAAACAATAGTCTTAGACGAAGAAAATGAACTCGTAGAGCTATTAAATATGAGTGAGGATGTGTCACTTGAGTATAACCTCGAAGAAGCAATTGACTATTTTCAGGATTTCAATGATATAGAAATTAAGGAAATTGTAGCTAGTCTATCTAGAGATACCCAAAAATCTAAGTTTGGGGGTGATTATCATTCTCCTTGTGCCATACCTTTAGATCTTACAGAGATCCCTCATTTTGGACTTGGTATCTCTGCCTCGACCATTTTACAAGATTACCTTCATACTCGTTTTCCCGAACCTAATGATGTCCAGGAAGAAGTTCAGTCGTTAGAAACCCATCCTCTGGTTGATGTGGTTTGCCCAGGCTATGATACCCAGATTGACTTTGTTTTCCCACCAAATAGTTTTCTTCCAAATGTGGGAACGTTTATATTTCAAATGTGTCGAATATTAAGTTGTGAGACTAAACCTAAATGCTTTAGGAAATTAGAATCGACACATTTTCTTAAGAGTGACCACTACTCTCATTGTGGTCAATTTTGTAAGTCAAATCTTGTTGACTTAGAGGATCCTCAATTATTTAGGTTATTGTTTTGTGATTCTAAGTTCTTATTTGAGTTTTTCCGGACTCTAGGACCTAATGATTCAGATCCCACCTATGAAGAAAAGCAACCAATGAAAATATTTTATTTAGACCCTTTCATAGAACCTGAACCTGAACCACAATTAGATATAAATAACCCACAATTATTTCGGCTGTTACTTTTTGATTCTATGAGGTGACTAATTCCTTCCGATGTCTGGCTGAAGACTTTAAACTTAGCACTTCATGGGAGGTAACCCAATCTCACGCAACACGGTAATATCTTTCCTCAGCCCTTTTTGCTTCAAGTGGTAACAATTTCTCCTTCTTCATGCTGTTAATTTTATCATTGGAAACATTGAGAAAAATGTTAGATTTAAGTTTGGGGGTATGGGAAAATCTTTTAGTTGCAATAAATAAATACGCTCCATAGCCTAGAGATTTATGCGTATTCAGGATGACACTAACTAATCTAAGTGGATGGAAGCATCTTGGTTGTAGGAGTTGAGGAACCAATCTGATTAGATGGAAATATCTATAGAGTCTATTCATAAAAGCACAGAGCTCAGGTGTTAGAAATAACATGATAGTTGCACCATATCTCGTTGAGTCCTTTTCATTTCATTTCTTTTTTTATTTTATTTTTTCATTTTAAACTATGTTTCTCTAAGTGATTAGGTGGGGCAGACGATTCAAGTTGTTACCACTGCTAGGGTGAATTAGAGTGACTGAAAAAAAAAAGAAAGACCGGACCAGTTAGACCAATCGGAATAAGTATTAACACTTGGATAGCAATATGCGTGTGTTCTCCCTGTTTCCGTTGCCTAAGCAAGCGTGGAATGCAGGACCCCTTGGAACTATCGTGTAATCTGCTGACAAGAAGCATGTGCTTGGATCAAAAAGATCTATTCATGCCGTTAAGTTAAAAAAAAATGGTTATTGTTCTGTGTAGTCAACTGCTGGTTCCCTTGTATTTGCCAGTTTGTTGATCTAGATTTAAGTTATTGACCACTGGTTCCCTTGTATATGCCAGTTATGTTGATATTAGTCAGACCGTATCTCAGTCCATTAGGATAGGTTCATTCTGGCAGTGGCCTTCAGACAGATATGTGAAACATCGATCATTTGGTTAACATCAAAACCATCTACATTTTTCTATTTCCATCTTATTTTTCTATCCATATGATTAGTTTGACTCCGAATATGATGTCCATAGTGCAACTATCTAAGTAGAGCTCTGTCACTTTATATGAATTTTAGTATGCTTGAGTGTGAACTCGTGTACAACAATTGGAATTTCGCATCAGGGTACTTCCTCCTGTAGTCAGTGGTTGTAAGCCAACCAAGGAGATTCTTTAGTGCCTTCCAAGGTTCGACATAGATAGCTAGGGTCTGGAGTAATGGTTTTGTGGGTACACCTCTGGTAAACCCTCTCGAGATTAACTCGTTTTTTTTTTTGCTCGAGGACTAGCAAATAATAAGTTTGGGGGTATTTGATAGACGCATTTATGTGTCTAATTTTGTCCTCAATGTTTCGTATTGTTAGTACTTGTTTTCGTCCTTATTATGGTGTTTTGTGTGTTTGTAGGTATTTTTGGAAAATTCGTCTCGAAAAATTGCACGGAGCACCCCCGGAGGGCATTTGTTATTCGGACTCTCATCATTGGTTAAGGGGCACTCAATTACTAAGGGGAAACCCAGGCCACCCCAAAAAGGCAGATGCTATTCACACCCCATGATCGGATAGGGGGACACCATCTCAAAAATTTGAATTTTCATTTTGGCGGGAAATTTTCTTCTTCAACTGGCAGATGTTTCGATCGATTTTTGGACGTGATTTTGTGCGATTCAATCGCTGAAACTTTGTGGAAAGATGTGATATAACCATATTAATCTATTTCAGGTGTTATCTCGGGCCAGAATTGGCTGAATCAAATTGTGGAGCAAAACAGGGAACACGTCATTGTATGGAGACTGTCACGGGATTTGCATGAGTTGGAATGAGTTTGCGTATGCTAGGATGACTCTAACAACCATCTGGAGTGTGAAGGAGATAAATATAGTAATTTGGAAGCTTCAGAACTCGTGGAGAAATCAAATATCTAAATTATTTCCTAAACATACAGTCAAGAATAATGGAAGATTATATGAAGTTATGGCGAGATATTTTGGCCCTGTTGAGTATATATAGGGTGTTGGGAACTCAGAGAGGGGCTGTCGAGACTTAGGGAGGTTTAGGGAAGCTCAGAAGCAAAGAAAAAAATTTACAGAGAAACTGCCGAGTTGCAGTTGGGGAAGAAGGTGAATAGTGAACTCGATAGTTGAAAACAGTCGCAGAAACTATGGCCTAAACTTTCAAATCCAAACTCTTTGTAACAGCTTTGTAACAATTATTCCAACAATTAATAAAGTTTGCAACAGTTCACTTTCGTTCTTCCCTTACAACGAGTTTTGTAACAATTATAACTGTTACAAACTCACTGTTTCATACCTTTTCACTCTTTTAATCATCTTTTGAGCCATAGACCAATCTTTTGAGACCATGATTGATATGAGGAGCTAAACCCGTCCTATGGGGCGACGGAGGAAGCTATTCTGACAATGAAAAATTGGTAATTTCTATTTTAAATAATTTATGCAATTTAAATTATGATTTTTTGCCTAGAACAAAAGAGTTTTTCCAATGATTTTTATTAAGCGATTGTTATTTTAATTGATGGTATATGCTTAACTTTGAGTTCTTGATATTCCATGCTTTCAACTTACAATTGCTCTTTTATAAAATCTATTTTTGCAATAATTAGAATCACTTAAATGGGAAATTGCATAATAATAATAATATCACTTTGGAACTGATAGAATAGTGGAACCCTTAGCCCCAGTTTCTCCAAAATCTTGACATCACTTTTTGAATCAAATTTGCAATATTTATTTGAATCTAAAAATTCTTTCCTTCACAAGTCTGAAAAGAACCTATTAGTTACCACTATTACAACAACTTTGAGAACACATCAGTTTGCTCTTGCTACTCTTCAGTTGGATTATAATAAAATTTCAGAGGAGTATGATTTTCTTGGTGAAGCTCGTGACGCTGTAGTTAATGAATATGAGATAGCTACGGCTAGAGTCGAAGGTATACATTTATTGGGTTGTGAGTGGTTCTATGACTCTAGCCTTCTAACCCTTTTGTGTTTTCTTTTTCAGAGCTCGAGGGAAAGCTTAACCTTGCAAATGAGAAGCTTGAAAAAGATCAATCTTCCCTAGTGTACCAGGAGGGTCAAACCAAGTATTTCGAAGGGCTGGCTGGATCTAGGGATGTAGCAGCGAAGGAAGCAGCTCAGGAGGTGGCCCGCTTGTCATCTATGTTGTCGCAATCCGAGCTCAAAGCTACTATGATTACTCATAAGGCTTGTTGTCAACTGGCCGATGATGTGATTTTCAATTGAGTTGTAGTAAGAAGATTCGTTCACTCAGATTTGTTGAGAACTTGTTTTAAGACTTAATGGAGAAAATAAGGAAAAATATATATACACAATTTGTCACAAGATGAAGAGACGCTGAGACGCGGGATTCCACTACTTTTCATATTGTTATGGTTCAGTCATTAACTCTAGACAATATATCTCAAACAAAAGAAGTTGTGACTATAGTTCTTTGCCAAAAATAGATTTCGTAAAATATTATTTGTAAGTTAAAAGCATGACGCATCTAAAGTATTTAGAACTAAGCATGCGGCATCTAACAAAATAACAAATAATTAATAGAAATCATAAAGCAATTAAATCTATGCAAAAAGTCAATAAAAGAATTAATTCATTTACCACAATCATGAAAAGTTGCTTCCTCCGTTGTCCCAGTGATGGGGTCTAGCTCCGCATGGTGAAAACACACTCAAAAGTAATTTTTCATTGCTCAAAAAGGTGTTTACAAGGAGAAAATGGAGAAATAATTCAAAATCGGGTTTGTAACAATTATATTTGTTACAAACCAGAGAACTATTGTTGCTCTAAGACTGTCTCCTGAACTACGACCCTCGACTGTGGGTCTTTACCACTGTAGCATAAACGACTGTCCTTAGGCGTCCAATGAGTGGGTTGATGTTCTTAGTTTTCTTCACAGCAGCAGAAATGGTGGTTTCCTTCCACTTGATTATCTCGACTTTCTGATGCTCTGCAACTCTCCCCCTAACTCTTCTATGACATCCCAGCACTCTTTAAATACTCGATAGGGCCTCATTAACTTCTCGAATCTTCTCCAAATCCTCCACATAACTTCGGCAGTAAAGAAAATATACTTTCCGGAATATCTTTCCATATTCGACTTTGTCGCGCGTCTGAATTGTGTTGACACATTCCGACAGACTTAGTCAACAGCCAGCACGAATCCAACTTCCTCCAGCCACAAGCAGAACTCCAAAAATATCACCGAGAATATTTTCTTGCCCTGTTTCGTCAAAACTCCTCCGTTATCGATTTTGTGACTCATCACTACCCTGTTTAGATAGAACAAGCCGATACCAATTCATTTATGTGCTCGAGTCTGCCTTAAACTCCTCACAAATCCAAACAAATCATTCCGGGAATAAACTCGAAACAACATTCCCTGTTTTCTTATAACGGCAATTCCGACAAATTTTAATCGAATCCAAACCTATTACCAGGCCTGTTAAGACAAATCTAGTCATCCCAACAAATATCCGCCATTGAGTCTCCTTCAATCCCGACCAAAATACGAACCCTAATTCTGCCACTTGAGTTCCCGCCAAAACTGATATTTGAATGAGGAATATGAAGGTTCCCCTTAACCAGCAGCTTGGGGTGCGAATATCAATTAGGGTGCCCCTTAGTAATTGAGGTTTCCCTTATCCAAAAGAGAGAGTCCGAATAACACGTCCTCCGGGTGCTTTAGACAACTTTTCGAGCTGATTTTCCAACAATATTTATTTCCAAAAAATACCTACAAACACACAAAACACCATAATAAGGACAAAAACGAGTACTAACAATACGAAACATTGAGGAAAAAATAGACACATAAATGCGTCTATCAAATACCCACAAACTTATTATTTGCTAGTCCTCGAGCAAAACTAAAATAAACAAAACCGAGTTAATCTCGGGAGGGTTTACCAGAGGTGTACCCACAAAACCATGACTTCTAATTGGTCATAAGTATCCAAAGAGCTATGAGGACATACAAATTCTCAACCTATCTCCAAGTAACTAGAATGCCAGAGAAATTAAAGGTGCCAGCTCTAAAGCTGAATAAATCAAAGGGGAGACACATACGCAACACTGCTAGATAAAGAGATATCCACTACACAGCTAGATAAACATTGTAAGATGCGTCCGCTGATTTATAGCTGGATAAGATTAGGAGAGAGATAAAGATGAGAGGGACGTCTGCTACACAACTGGACTAATTACGTGTGATGAGTTAAACCAGTGCTAGAAAGATCTTGTGCCAGATTGAAAGCGGACTAACAAAGCAACCAATATGCATCTCTCTTCGACTCTCTCATAGTACTCAGTAGAAACAACGTCTTCTTCGGGTTCAACTGTTGATGATAAACTCTCGAACCTCGTAGAACCTTGACAATTTAACTTTTCTCCTTAATTTCATGCTTGAAACTTCCTTATAGATTTCTGCTTTCCCTATGGCCTTATTGAACAAAACGTAACGATGATTTTTTCATTTTTTTTTCTTTCTTTCATTTTTTTTTCAACACAAAAATAACAAGACAAAAATTTAAATGTCCATGAGAGAAGGACTTTAGAACTTGGATCTTCGCAACTTGGTATCATGAACTTCAACAACTTATATCATTTGGTCTTATAACTTCTTGTAACTAAGTCTTCAACTTTGATTTTTGAACTATTCTTTTCTATTGTTGCTTCTAAACCTTAAACGTCTTCAACTTTCTTCATAGATTTTGATGTCGCTCCGCTTGTTGATGATGATAATTTTCTACTGAGAGAGAGTCGTAATCCAGTAACTAAGACTACATTGTGAGGTTGCTTTGTCTTTCTGGCATTTCCTTCTGACCTACTTGCCTTTCTATCATGGATGGTTAGGTCCAACACGGTTACCCTCTAAAAGGAACAAGTTCTCTCCTGAATTTCAAAGATCTCAATGTCTTTTTCTCTAATGTCTCAAAAGATTGTTATCTCTAGCATTCCAATTTATATCTTTTCGGTGAGAAACAGTATGTAAACTTAGCTAACCGGATACTATGTGACGCTAGAAGTTTCTCCCTTAACCCCAAACTTAAATCTAACATTGTCCTCAATGTTCTAAAGATAAAATTAAAAACATGAACAAGGAGAAACTATTACCACTTGAGGGAAAAGAAATAAGGAAGAATATTACCGTGTCGCAAGAATATTGGGTTACCTCCCAAGAAGTGCTAAGTTTAAAGTCTTCAGCCAGACAATGGAAGAATTAGTCACCTCATAGAATCATAAAGTAATAGCCGGAATAACTGTGGATCACCAAAACCAAATAGGGATATCACAAGTAAAAGGAATCTGCAACATCCCAAGAAAATTAGCAAATAATGCACACCCTTGTCTCGTTTCCTGTTTAAGACAACTACATCTAGCTGTGGTTCAGGTTCTATAACAGGGTCTAGATAAAAAGCTTTCATTGGTTGGATTTCCTCAAAGGCATTCTGAATATCAGGCTGAAGAGTCTGGAAATACTCAAGTAAGAACTTAGAAGCGCATAACAAAAGCCTGAATAACTGGGGATCCTCTAAGTCAATCAGATTTGACTCACACAGCTGACCACAATGAAAGAGGTGGTCTTCCTTAAGAAAATGTGTCGACCCTATTCTCTTAAAGTAATTAGGTTCAGTCTCAAAACTTAATAACCGACACATCTGAAAATCATAAGTTCCCACAATTGGAAGAAACGTTTTTGGCGGGAAAACAAAGTCAATTTGGGAATTATCGCATGGGTAAACCACATCAACCAGAGGATGGGTTTCTAACAATTGAGCTTCTTTCTGGACATCATTAGGTTCTGTAAAATGTGTATGAAGATAATCTTGTAATATGGTTGAGGCACAAATGTCAAGTCCTACACGAGGGAACTTTCTGATAGTTAAAGCACACGGAGAATTACCCCCAAACTTAGAGTTTTCCGTGTCTCTAGAAAGACTAGTCACAACTTCCCTAATTTCTAGGTCATCAGATTCCTGAAAATGGTCAATTGATTCTTCTAAGTCTGGTTCATCCTCGCTCATCTCTACGAGTTTATGGTCTTCTAAGATTAGTGTTTCTAAATCGCTAGACTCTAAAACATTATTCTCAGGGTAAACTCTTTCCTCTAAACCATCATCGGCTTTGTAAACAGGAAATACTACATCGTCTAAAACGAGGGTATCTCTAGTCAAATCCTCATCCTTTTGAATAGGTGAATAATTATTAAAATTATTTGGATTTGAAATAGAAATAATATTATCATTGTAAAGCTCAATTGGAGTATCCATTTCCTGATGACTATTCCTACATAAGTATGATTCTCCATCAACACTATCCTCATCATAATAACATGAAAAAGATCGAACCTCATCAAAACAAGTAATGCTACCAATTATAACCTCGTTATCTTGATTATGTAAATAACTATCTTCATTCTCAAGGGTATTAGTGGATACACTATATTGGAAATTCAAGTAATTTCGAGCAATTCCTTCGTTCGTCTCAGCTATCCGCTTGAGGTGGTCTTCTAAAGAAGGTTCACTCATTATTGTAGTTCTTTCGTCTATAATTATAATATTCATCTCAGCTAACTTACGCGTCGACTCAGCTAACTTCCTGAGGGACTCTTCTAAAGGAGGAATAGGAACATAGGGATCATAAAAAGGACTACTTTTCAATATTTTGATTGTATCCTCTAGAGACGAAGAACTAGTACTATAATCTTCTTGATCGTAAGACTGATGCACGTGTGGATAGTAATTGGGCTCACCAGGGTATGACCCATATCCTTCTAAAGGTTGGCGTTCCCAACCACTATTCACACTATGGTAAGAGTAATGTCTATATTGTTCAGTTGGATAATCATATTCATTGTGATGGCTATTATAATACCAGTTTGACATCCTAACTGCAAGGGAATTCTAAACAAACACAAAGAAGGCTGACTCGACCACAACAAGCCTAATTTATCTAGCAAACAAAAAGCATGATGGCTGCACTTAGATTGTTTCTAGACCAGCTTCTAATACTTCGAAAGGGAATTCGTTATAATTTAAGCAAACCCCTCTGGAATCAATCTGAGTCAAAGTAAGTTGAATAGAGGCGAGGGAAGATGCGTGCAGCTTTGATACCCAAGGCCTCACCGCATTACAAGGCGGCGCAGTCACGCATTCAACTCACAGAAACCATCATGAACTTTGAAGTATGCTTAAAAGAGTAACCAATATTTTTCGAATGACTTTCCTATTAAGCTCGTTACGCTATCGGTCTCGTTCTAGTCAAAATTTTAGACTTAGGTTCGCGTAGGTTACGTGTTCCTAAGGCGGGCAAGAAGTAAACGGTGATGAAATCCGAGTCCTTATCTTGATTTGGCCAGGCCTTTCCCTTTACTAGAAAATTAAATCCGATTTCAGGTCCTCAACATATAGGCATAAAAAATCATCCAGTAAACCCGCTGACATGGGATTCGCGGGTGTTTAGAATTCTTACCTCCCGTTCCAGACAGGGGATGAACCGTTGAAGTCGACTCGGGCCACAAGTCCAATGTCGTGTACGAACCCGAGGGGCCGAGACGATATCTTAATCGTCATCCTTCTCTGCACACAGTTTATATTTAAAACTACCCTTCCGTAGGGTTTAAAAAAAAATAAAGTCCCAAATTTCAATGTCCAAAAATAAAAAAAATGTCCAAAAATAAAAGATTACAAAAATAAAAACCTTAATTACAGTTTCTAAAAAAAATAAAAAAGAATATATATATACAAAAATTTTCTTCTTCACTCCTTTTGGATTCCTCCTTCTTTTTTTCTTTGGCTTCGTTTTTGTTTTCAGCACTTTCTCCCCTTTTCTTTAGCTCAGTTCCAAATCTGAAAGCAAACAAGAAATACCAAAAGGCGTAAAAAGGAACAAAAAAAAAAACTAAAAACAAATTTATAAACAAATCCGCGTCGGTGGCGCCAAAAATTGATGTGATTTTTGGTAGGCTAGGAAAGATGACAGAAAATATAAGCAAGATAAAGCCTACATGTTAAACCGCAAGTGCACGGTGCCGTGTTGTAGAATGTGCAAATACGTGTCGATCCAACAGTGACTAGTATGTGTGTTTGAAGCTAGAGAAGTTCCTAAACTGTTTTCTATGCTTAACAGAGAACAAAGGCATTAACCAAAGGCAAGGCAGTAAACAAGTGGTGAAGTAAAATACAAGACATTAAAAGTAAGAGCAACAACAACAAAAAGAGGCAGTAACATAGGCAGTAAGCAAGTTAAACAGAGAGATGAGTGAACTGAGGTTAGCAAATCCACCACTAATCTTGTACTATGCCTTCCACTGACTGCACCATTCTTGTCCCTATAGCAGATAAGGGGTAAGATCCTAGTTTGCCCTATATCTGAGGGGTTTCCCCACTAGAAAGACCAAGCACAACTAAGGATTTTCTCCAAAGTACTAATTGTCTAAGTTAAGTACAACTAGTCTAAGGATCAAAGATGACCTGTTTGAGCATGAGTTGTAGTTCAATCATCATGGTGTAAACCTAACTACAAGGTATGCATGACATACAATGTGAGAGCAAGATGATGATGCACTAAGTTGAATCTTTCATAAGAATTGTAAACATCCAAGAGCAATACTATCAAAATGAACACACATCAATATTAGGGTTTCATTGAAACCTCAGCAAGCAAATTAGAACATATTGTAACTAACTGATAACTGAAATAGAGAGTTGAACATTAACACTACATGGAACATCAACAGGACAGTAACATTGAGGGCACTGGCTAGTCCAGGCCTCTAATGGCTTTGCTCTGGCTAACCCAGGCTTACCCCAACAACACTAACCCCCATATCTATTTATACCCCAAAATACAAAATTAGGGTTCTTACAAATCCCCAAATGGAAACAGTGAACTAGGGTTACAATTTTTACTTGATTGGATGGGATAATCCTTACCTATAGCGTCGACCCATTCTTTCTATGTTCTTCCTGCTCCCTCTCCTGTCTTCAATCACTTCTATAGACTCACCTATTTTACCAATTTCCCACCTAGGGTTTCAGATATGGATAGATGAGAAATTGGTGAAATAAGTGAGTCTATAGAAGTGATTGAAGAAGGAGAGGGAGCAGGAAGAACAGAGAAAGAATGGGTCGACGCTATAGGTAAGGATTATCCCATCCAATCAAGTAAAAATTGTAACCCTAGTTCACTGTTTCCATTTGGGGATTTGTAAGAACCCTAATTTTGTATTTTGGGGTATAAATAGAGATGGGGGTTAGTGTTGTTGGGGTAAGCCTGGGTTATCCAGAGCAAAGCCATTAGAGGACTGGACTAGCCAGTGCCCTCAATGTTACTGTCCTGTTGATGTTCCATGTAGTGTTAATGTTCAACTCTCTATTTCAGTTATCAGTTAGTTATAATATGTTCTAATTTGCTTGCCGAGGTTTCAATAAAACCCTAATATTGATGTGTGTTCATTTTGATAGTATTGCTCTTGGATGTTTACAATTCTTATGAAAGATTCAACTTAGTGCATCATCATCTTGCTCTCACATTATATGTCATGCATACCTTGTAGTTAGGTTTACACCATGATGATTGAACTACAACTCATGCTGAAACAGGTCATCTTTGATCCTTAGACTAGTTGTACTTGACTTAGACAATTAGTACTTTGGAGAAAAGCCTTAGTTGTGCTTGGTCTTTCTAGTGGGGAAACCCCTCAGATATAGGGCAGACTAGGATCTTACCCCTTATCTGCTATAGGGACAAGAATTGTGCAGTCAGTGGAAGGCATAGTACAAGATTAGTGGTGGATTTGCTAACCTCAGTTCACTCATCTCTCTGTTTAACTTGCTTACTGCCTGTGTTACAGCCTCTTTTTGTTGTTGTTGCTCTTACTTTTACTGTCTTGTATTTTACTTCACCACTTGTTTACTGCCTTTCCTTTGGTTACTGCCTTTGTTCTCTGTTAAGCTTAGAAAACAGTTTAGGAAATTCTCTAGATTCAAACACACACACTAGTCCCTGTTGGATCGACCCGTATTTGCACATTCTACAACACAACACCGTGCACTTGCGGTTTAACATGTAGGCTTTATCTTGCTTTTATTTTCTGTCATCTTTCCTAGCCAACCAAGTTTTTGGCGCCGCTGCCGGGGACTTGGCTGCTGTGTGGTTGAAGCTTTGTGTATCTTGCTTTGCTATTTTCTGTTTTCCTTGCTGTTCATCTTAGTTTTTCTTTACTTACATCTTAGCTAACTTACTGTGCATTTAGTGTAAGTATATTTGATGTTTTTCCTGTAACTGCATTTTAGTTTCTCATATGTAGCTGCACCTGCATCTCATACTCTTTGCTCACTGTTTGCTCTTGATCTTGCTCTTTAATGTCCTGTTCTTGCTGTACATTCCCTTGTCTTGATGTTTCTTGCATCTTATTTGCATTATATCATCTTGCAGTCTTCACTGCATCATTTTCTTGCATCTATTCATCTGCATCTTCTCTGCTCTAGTAGCATTTGCATTTTGCATCTTCACTGCATTTATCTTTGCATACTGTTCTGCATCATAACTTGCATCTTTCAATTAATCTTACTGCTTCCTGCATTCACATAATATTTGCCTTCTTGCTGTGCATCTCATTGCATTTCACTGAACTTGCAAATTTTGCTGCTGCTGTGGTGTTGTGGAGCTGGTGTTGCTGCTGCTGCTCTTGGCTGTGCTGCTGCTGTTGCTGCTGCTGCTGCTGTGAACCAAAGCCCAACTGGGCTGTGCAACAAAAGAAAAGGGGATAAAAGTCCAACTGGGCTTCCCTCCAAAAACAAGTAAGCCTGAACCCATTAGCAAAGCCCAACTGGGCCTTCTTTATTGTCTGTTGGGTTTATATTTTTTCTGGGCTTGTAATATTATTTTAAACCCAATAGTGGGCTTGTGTTTTTGGACTTTTGGGCTTGTAATTTTAATTGGACTGTGGGCTTATAACTTTGAACATTAACTGGGCCTTGTACTCAAAACAGCAACTTTGGAACTTTGAGAACAGTGGGCTTAAAATCTTTGAAAATCTATCAAGTTTTCCAATTTCAAAAACTTCTGTTGGGCTTCAAATTTGTGAGCCCAAACCAACTTCCAACCCAACAGTTGGGCCTGTTCAAAACTTCCTTTTGGGCTGCATAATTCTCCCACCAATGTGGGCTTGCTCCTAACAACAAAACCAAAATTTTCTCCCAACTCAAAACCAAATTCTTGCTCCACCAATGTGGGCTTGCTCCCAATTTTAAAACCAAAGTTTTTCTCCCAATATTAAAAACCAATTTTTCTTTTTATCTCCCAATTAAAACCAAAAGTTTTCTTCCATTCAAAAACCAAAAATTTTCTCCCTCTTTTTAACCAAAAATCCCAAATAGGCTTTACCTTTAAAGCCTAAAAATCAAATTTTTGAAACCCATAACTGAAAAGTGTGGGCCTTATTTATCTTTTTGAATTGTGTGATTGTTTGATAAACATAACATGTCTGGATTTTGGTCTGCCACTGGGAATAAATCTATTAGAGAAGATTACGGGCAAGATTCACCTTATGAGCCTCCCACAGACCATGATGTCAATAGTTATAGGGATTATTATTATGGACCTTCTGTAGGTCATGAACCTCAATATGCAAACCCTAATGACTATTCACACATGTATCATCCACCATTCAGTGAAAATGAACATTTAGACAATATCCAACTCACACATTCGTCACTTGTGAATCATTTAGAGGCTCGTATCACTGCTTTAGAAATGCAAACACATGAGAAATCTGTAGCATCTAGTTCACATAGACGACCTGAAATCTATGCATGTACCTTATGTGGTGGTTTAGACCACCCGGATAAATATTGTTATATTTTGCATGATTATAGGCAATTTAGAGAATCCCATGAAAATCCAAATTATGAAATGCCCACAAATTATGAGGCTGGTAGTCATTGGGACCATAATCCATCCTTTGAGGGTTGCGATCAATCTTTTATAAACCCTAATGACCATGCACACATGTACCATTCACCACAATTTGAACATGAAGAATTTTGTACTCCCATGAATTTAGACTCCACCACAGAAGCTTTCAGACTCATTGAGCAAAACTTTGCTAGATCTACATCACGAATTCAAGCATATTTAGATCATATTTTGCTTCACCTAGAAAAGGAGGAAATTCATGATGAAATGTATGTTGTCCCTAATGAAGTGTCTAATCTCATTCATGTAAATGATGTTGAATATGAACCTAATTTAGAGGAACATGAATCGACTAATGACACCACCACTGTTAATGAGGATCAATATGCATGTTACCATGATGATGATTATGAAGATTATGATGATAATGATGTTATGTTAGAAGAACATGAAAATATTGTGGAACCTTTTGGTTCAATAACATATGGCTTCTCGCCCTCGACCTTCATGAATGTTGTTTCTTCTAATACTCATAGCACATCCTATGATTTTGATATTGATATGGTACTTGTACAATTGTTCTTCGAAGATGAGCATGACATAGGAATAGTTGAATCTTCTGTAGACACTAATGTTAATATGCATGAAAACAAATTTGATGTGTCTGATTCCTTGCCTAAGTCACAAAATGTTATTTCTTCCGATGTTGATTTGAGTACTACGGACAATCATGATACTGATTTAGGTATTGATGTTTTGTTCGATGAATGTGAGCATGATTTACCAATTTCTGATTTAGGGGAAGTATGTGTTGGTACTATTGATCTTATCCATGAAAATAACTTAGAAGTACCAACTTTCTTACCTAAATCGCATATCGAGATTATTCCACCCAACCTAGATTTGGTTTGTAACAAAACTTTTAAACCAACTTTTCTGAAAATTCCCAACCTAGGATTGGAACTGTGTGCCTCTCAAGTCCTTTTGGACTATTTTGCATCAAAATACAATACTTTTAAGGAGCCACAATTGGAATACATTTCTTTGCCCATCCCGCAAAAAGTCCATTTTGAGTTAGACCTGGTGAATCCCGCACCCCTAAAATGGAAAGATTTTGTGCTTAAAAGTAAAGCTGCTGAAAATTACAGGTTTGGGGGTGATTCATCCGGTTTTTCACTCTCGCTCTCATTTCAGTCCAATTTTAGTTGTTTGAAACTGTCTATGTTTCAACACTTTGTCTTTTGGGTTGATCCTCAACTCTTTATACTGTATGTATATAGTGAATTGTTTGTATATAATCTGGTAGGTAATGTTTAGTGGAATCATATGTTTCTTGTATATATTGTGCTAACCCAATGTGAATTCAGTTGAGTTACTGTTGGGTTTTGCCTTGAATAATGGAGTTCAAAACTTGCTTTCGCCAATATCCGGTAATATCTTTCCTTTTTTTACACTTAGCATCGTTCTCATGGTATGTGTTATAATCATGTTTATCTTTTGAAACATTGAGGACAATGTTTAGTTTAGGTTTGGGGGTGAAAAGTAGATACTTTGATAACATGCTATAATTGAAAACAGAACTCTTTCTTTTTGAAAAAAAAAAAAAGTGAAACAAAAATGAAAAAATCAAAATAAAAAATTAAAAAATTGAAAAAAACATAAAAATGGAGCTCATTTACCTTGAAATGTTGACTCTTGTGCATGTATGTAAACATAAGGATTCTTAGTCTAGATATTTAGGCACCCTGATTCTAGCACAATTCACATAGTGATAAGAAACTTGCACGCGCACGATCTACCAATACATGTATAGCCTCATCCTTGAGGTGTTCTATCGGAAGTCACGATTGCCAATCACTTTAGAATACTGAACAAAAATTGACAAGCTTGTTCTTTGGTTGGTTGGGATAGAAGGTGGAGGTTACATTAAGAAAGACAACCATCGAACTTAACTGGGTACATCAAAAGGGCTACCTCTTGCAAAGTGTCATGTAATTATTTTCTTTTTGCTTATGTATCAAAAGAGTTACCATGTTGTAAATAATTTTTTTCAAAAAAAAAAAAAAAAAAACGATGTATACATTCAGAAAAATATCAGAAAAAAAAATCAAGTATTTATCAATTCCATCCTCTCTTGTTCCAAAAATAAAAGAGAGTAGTCAATGTAAATAAGAGTCATGTAAAGAGTCATCTTTTGTGTTTTTTGTGTTATAAGCAAGGAAGGGTGTATGCCATTGATGTACAACGCGAGTAATTGTGAAATACCTCCAACTCATTCACAATTCTCGTAAAGTCCGGACAGCTAGCTAGATTTCGACCTCGGTTCTTAGCCTGAGAAACTATCTCTTGGTGATTAGTAGTCATAACATCCGATCTTTCTTTACACATGCGTAGATACACTTTACACTCTTATCACATGTCTTTATTTGTTATCAGTGATAGGATTGTTCCTTTGATAGCTAGATTGACATCTTCATTTTGCTGTGAGCTTCTACTGTCTTGCACATGTCACATTTCATGGAATCTGAGCTTATATTTTGTCCTAGAACTTTGTAGGTACGTTCTAAGCAAACCTTCACGAGACTTCAACTCGTCCACTAGGGACACTTAGTGGTTTAAAAGGCTTATTGCATTCGCTAAATGCAATCGAGAGACCAGCGACAGTGGTATATGTAGGATTTCCTTAGTTTTGTTTTACTTGAGGACAAGTAAAATTCAGGTTTGGGGGTATTTGATGAGTGCCAAATATTGTATATATTTGCACCTTTTTATTGGCATTTAACTCATCATTTGTGCACTAACGCTCCATTTTATCCCATATTCTGTGTTTTCGTTGTTTTCAAGAATAAATACTTTTCTCAATTAATTTTGCATTTTTAGGTACTAAATAAAGCCTGGTTAACTCACGGAGCGAAAAGAGCAAAGAAACGGCAAAGACTCCCGCAGAAAGGCAGCGAAGAATGATGTTTGCAAGAGACGGATCAACTAGAAGTGGGCTTGAAGAGGAAGAATTTTCCTTAAAGAAGATATGGTCTTGGAATACACAAGGCCCAAAACCCTTACTCAAATCCATTTCTTAGGACTAAATTCAAAACCCAAACTCGTTTCCCTTCTTAACCGTCAGATTGGATCCATTCCATCATCTAACAGTCGCTTCATCAAAGTACATCGAGCTTTGAAGTTCCTGTATAACATCATAGTACCTAACTCCATCTTGGACCGTCAGTTTTGATATATATCACATCCAACGGTCGCCCCAAACCCATTTCCATCGCGCCGTTGTATCAATCCATCATATTCTCATCCTACGGATTCCCCTCACCAATCATCAAAACTTGATGATCCCGCTCAACACCACAACACCCAAATCTATTTCACCCAAAACAAACAACCCCTAAAACCCATCGGGTTCTTCTTCTTCATCCCATCTCTTCTCTGCAGAAACCCACGCCTCCGCCACCAACTCCTCCTGCCGCTTCTCCAACCACCACCAAAGCCATCAAATCCATCAACCACTATAACCCATCACTGCCACCATCATTACCTACTTCCTCAACCATTTAAGCAACCTAATTCACTAGTTTTTCACGCCTCTTCTCAGAAACCCTAGGCGTGTGAGATTAGTAAATTAGGTTGAGAAATAGCACGTAATTGGAGCAGCAGTTGGACGACAAGAAGCAATAGAAGCATGGGTGAAGATGATTGAGTGTTTTCAGAGATTAGGTAAGAGTTAATTTTATTTTTTATGAAACCCTAATTCTGAAATTGGGGATTTTTAGGGTTAGTTTGTGTAACTATAAATTGAGACCTTGGGTTGTTGTATAAGGCATGCCCGGGCTAGCCGGTGCACCAAGATGTAGTAGTATATTGTGTTCATAATGTTCTAATTACTTTTGCTAGGGTTGAGATGAAACCATTAATTTACTGCTAAGTTTGATTCATGTTTCTGATATTGTTCTTGTCGACTTTACTTGTTTAGGATAAATATAATCTGAGCTCTTCATCATTTTACTATCACAGTGTATGTCATGCATCCATTGTAGTTAGAATACTTCTGTGATGAATGTGCTGTAATTCATGCTTCATTGTCTGTTATTGATCCCTTGACTAATTGTGCCCTGAAAAGACAGTTAGTGCTTTGGAAAAATACCCTATTTGCGATTAGAATATCCATCTTAGGAAAGCTTTAATTATCTAAGTTATCAAATTGGTCTGTGATTAGTTGTACTGTGAGAAGACATCTAATACTAGGGATTTGTTAGTTGGCTTAGTTGATATTAATCCGTCCATTGAGACCCTGGATAAACGGCAGACTTGCATCTTGTCGGCGTCCATAAAAAGGGACAAGAACATTATTGAAACTGAAATGACTTAGCTGAGATTAGGTGGTGGATTCGACTTCCCTAGTGTCCTTTAATATGCATTCTTGTTTACTATTTTGTGTTACATAACCAACATCTATCCGTATCGGCAAACAAAACCCCCTATTTGTGTTACTTCTTGTTCTGAAATCAGTTGTAGTGAGACCATAGTTTCCAAGCTGCACCCACCTTGTCCCTGAGGACAAACCCTTTCTTACTCCACCTATCTACAACAACCATGTATACTTGCAGGTGTAGTTGTAGGTTCTTTTAAAACCTCACCAAGTTTTTGATTCTTCGCTGCCTTTCTGCGGGAGTCTTTGCCGTTTCTTTGCTCTTTTCGCTCCGTGAGTTAACCAGGCTTTATTTAGTACCTAAAAATGCAAAATTAATTGAGAAAAGTATTTATTCTTGAAAACAACGAAAATACATAATATGGGATAAAATGGAGCGTTAGTGCACAAATGATGAGTTAAATGCCAATAAAAAGGTGCAAATATATACAATATTTGGCACTCATCAATTTTCAATTGAGTTGTAGTAAGAAGATTCGTTCACTCAGATTTGTTGAGAATTTGTTTTAAGACTTAATAAAGAAAATAAGGAAAAATATATATACACAATTTGTCACAAGATGAAGAGACGCTGAGACGCGGGATTCCACTACTTTTCATATTGTTATGGTTCAGTCATTAACTCTAGACAATATAGCTCAAACAAAAGAAGTAGTGACTCTAGTTCTTTGCGAAAAATAGATTTCGTAAAATATTATTTGTAAGCTAAAAGCATGACGCATCTAAAGTATTTAGAACTAAGCATGCGGCATCTAACAAAATAACAAATAATTAATAGAAACCATATAGCAATTAAATCTATGCAAAAAGTCAATAAAAGAATTAATTCATTTACCACAATCATGAAAAGTTGCTTCCTCCGTTGTCCCAGTGATGGGGTCTAGCTACGCATGGTGAAAACACACTCAAATGAATTTTTCATTGCTCAAAAATGTGTTTACAAGGAGAAAATGGAGAAATAATTCAAAATAGGGTTTGTAACAATTATATTTGTTACAAACCAGAGAACTATTGTTGCTCTAAGACTGTCTCCTGAACTACGACCCTCGACTGTGGGTCGTTACCACTGTAGCATAAACGACTGTCCTTAGGCGTCCAATGAGTGGGTCGATGTTCTTAGTTTTCTTCACAGCAGCAGAAATGGTGGTTTCCTGCCACTTGATTATCTCGACTTTCTGATGCTCTGCAACTCTCCCTCAAACTCTTCTATGACATCCCAGCACTCTTTAAATACTCGACAGGGCCTCATTAACTTCTCGAATATTCTCCAAATCCTCCACATAACTTCGGCAGTAAAAAAAATATACTCTCCGGAATATGTTTCCATATTCGACTTTGTCGTGCGTCTGAATGGTGTTGACACATTCCGACAGACTCAGTCAACAGCCAGCACGAATCCAACTTCCTCCAGCCACACACAGAACTCCAAAAATATCACCGAGAATATTTTGTTGCCCTGTTTCGTCAAAACTCCTCCTTTATCGATTTTGTGACTCATCACTACCCTGTTTAGATAGAACAGGCCGATACCAATTCATTTTTGTGCTCGAGTCTGCCTTAAACTCCTCACAAATCCAAACAAATCATCCCGGGAATAAACTCGAGAATAACATTCCCTGTTTTCTTCCAACGGAAATTCCGACCAATTTTAATCGAATCCAAACCCATTACCAGGCCTGTTAAGACAAATCTAGTCATCCCAACAAATATCCAACATTGAGTCTCCTTCAATCCCGACCAAAATGCGAACCCTAATTCTGCCACTTGAGTTCCCGCCAAAACTGATATTTGAATGGGGAAGATGAAGGTTCCCCTTAACCAGTAGCTTGGGGTGCGAATATCAATTAGGGTGCCCCTTAGTAATTGAGGTGCCCCTTATCCAAAAGAGAGAGTCTGAATAACACGTCCTCCGGGTGCTTTAGACAACTTTTCGAGCTGATTTTCCAACAATATTTATTTCCAAAAAATACCTACAAACACACAAAATACCATAATAAGGACGAAAACGAGTACTAACAATACGAAACATTGAGGAAAAAATAGACACATAAATGCGTCTATCAGCCGAGGAGATTAACAAGACTTTGACCAAGATCGAACAAAACCTTCTGCAGGAGTGTAATATTTTTAAGAAGTATCCTCGTCGTCCTATGCCTGAGCCTTTGGCCAGCTCCTCAGGTCCTTCTTCGGGAGGAAGTGTTCCTTCGTCTCAACTGAAGAATCCCGTTGATCGAGCCGAGCCTTCCAAGGGGAAGTAAGCTTCTGTGTTTGTTATAGACAGTTGATCTTTGTTGATTACTTGGCTTTGGGCCATTTTTGCGCATCTCGTTTTACTTTTGTTTCTTGATTTCCCGAGCTTGTAATCAACTTTTCTGGAATGGATCATCGTTTATTTGGATATGTACAACTCTGCTTTACCTGCATCCTTAATTTATTTGAATTTTTAGGCAATGAGTAAGTAAATATTCAAAATTAGATAATAAAAAGTGTTTGACGGCAGTAACGAAGGTATGCACCTTTGTTATTGACTTTGGACCTGTCACCCCGCTCGCTAACCCTTGGCCAGAGGATCACCAAATGGTGGGGGTTGATGCAGCGTTCCCGGATATGTGATGCGTTATTAAAAATATTTACAGGCACCCATTCCACTGAACTGCTGTCTTGTTGCATGTTTGGGTATCTCTTTCTGCGGGAATCCTTCCCCATGGTCGTACACTTATAGATGCTGATAGGGGAGTCCCGAGAGATTGTATATTGATACTTTCCCCAATAGATTTATTTTGCAAAAAATTTTTTTTACTTGATTAGGTGAGGTCTGCTACTCCTCGTCCAGAGATAGAAACACGTCGAGCAGGTACGCTGTCTTCTTCTTCTTCTGGTACTCTTCACGCAGGTGCAGAACTGCGCTGCCTTACGGATAGTATGGCTTGAGGTACTTAGCGTTCCATGGGTGTCTGAAGACTTCTCCTTTCAGATTGCGCAGTTAGTAAGATCCATTCCCGACAATGTCATGTATTATAAACGGTCCTCCCCATGATGGTGCTAAATTGCCCCACTTATTCTATCGCTGGTATTGTGGTATGGTTCTTAGCACATACTGTCCTTCCACGAAGTTCCTAAGCTTAACTTTCTTATTGTATTATCTGGCTATCCTTCGTTGCTAGTTTTCCATCCTTTGTAGTGTTGTCTCTCTCCTTTCTTCGAGATCATCGAGCCTTTCCAGCATCATATCCGTTGTGAGGTTCTTCTCCCATGCTTCGGTCTTGATAGTTGGCATGAGGATTTCTGTCGGGATGACTGCTTCGTACGTGGGGAGGATGGTGATTCACCTGTGGCGGACCTTCGTGTCGTTCGGTATGCCCATATCACGTTGTGTAATTGTTTGCATCATCGTCCTTTATGTTCGTCCAGTTGCTTTTTGAGAATAAGACCAAGGGTCTTGTTTGTAGCCTCGTCCTGTCCGTTACTATGGGGGTAGATGGGGGTTGATCTGTTCTTCCTGATTTTGAAAGTTTCGAAGAGCATATCTATGTTTTTCCCTTGTAATTGCTTGCCATTGTCCGAGATAATTTCTGCGAGAATGCCAAACCATCAAATGATGTTCTGAAAGATGAATGTTAATACATCCACGTCTCGGATTCTAGCTAGGTCTTTGGCCTCCACCCACTTGATGAAGTAGTCTGTGGCTACGATCAAGAATCGCTTTTTCCCTGACCCTTCGATCAGGGGGCCTACGATGTCTACACCCCATTTTGAAAATGACCAAGGACTATCTAAAGAATTTAGCTTTATCGCAGGGGCGTGAATCTTCTTAGCAAACCGCTGGCATTCTTCGCATCTCCTGGACATCCTAGCAGCATCTCGGATCATTTGTGGCCAATAGTGAAAAAGCGGGGGTCTAAAAACACAACCCAATATTTCGCTTAGCAATATGTATGGACTAACTCCGAAATACTTTGCTAGAGAATCAACTAGACAGTCAGACTCAATCTAGATAAAAGTATCTCAAGGAGGTAATATCTCTCTCTTGATTTGATTTTTACTCAAGCTAAAAAAAATAGCGAGCCTTTATCAAATACAATGAATAACTTGGACGGCACCAAAGACCAATGTCCAAGTGTTAATCGATGAAATCGACAACCACAAGGTCAGATATCCAATCGAATAACCTTTAATGCACAACCTGTATTATTTCAATTATAAAGATAAACAATATAATGCGGAAAATGAAATAACACAGACACCAGAAATTTTATTAATGAGGAAACCGCAAATGCAGAAAAACCCCGGGACCTAGTCCAAATTGAATACACACTGTATTAAGCCGCTACAGACACTAGCCTACTCCAAGCTAACTTCGGACTGGACTGTAGTTGAACCCCAATCAGTCTCCCACTAATTCAAGGTACATTTGTACTCCTACGCCTCTGATCCCAGCAGGATACTATGCACTTGATTCCCTTAGCTGATCTCACCCACAACCAAGAGTTGCTGCAACCCAAAATCGCAGACTTGATAATAAACAAATCTGTCTCACATAGAAAAGTCTATCAAAGGATAAATCTGTCTCCCACAGAAAACCCTAGGTTTTTGTTCCGTCTTAAGATATGAAATCAAGGTGAATCCGGTCTTATATTCCCGAAGAACAGCCTAGATTAATCAATCACCTCTCAACATTCTTACTTGAATACACAAGAGGACGTCGAGGAATCACAAACAGTGAGAGGAAGATGTTTGTGACTTCTTTATCTTGCCTATCGGAGAACTCTCATGATCTCAAGCCAATCAAAGATCGTACTCGTACGATAGAAGATGCAAGATCAGATCACACAACTACGATAAAAGTAGTATCGGTATGGCTTCACAATCCCAATGAAGTCTTTAAGTCGTTAACCTGGTTTTAGAGAAGAAAACCAAAGGTTAGAGGAGAATCGAATCTAGCGAGCGCACTAGTATCACACAGACGTGTGGGGATTAGTTTTGCCCAATGCTAGATATCTCATATATATAGTCTTCAAACCAGGGTTTTTCCTTAGTTACAAAAGAAACCAATATTCACCGTTAGATGAAAACCTGATTTAGATTCAAGATAATATTTCTAAACCGTTAGATCAAAAACTTAGCTTGTCACACACACTTGAGATATACATTTACTGGGTTTATGAAAACCGTGCCCAAACGTGTACGTGTATGTTGGTTCAACATAGTAACCCAAAAGGTCAACCATATGAGCATTTCATATTACCCTTGTTCTTCTTCATCATAACTAGTTCAATTGACTCAAATGAACTAGGTAGATAGTTGTTCAATTGCTATGAGATCTTATGTAACTACACAAGACATAATTGAAACAAAGATGATTCGATTCGATTGAATCGGATCATGAACTTTATAACCACGGTTTGCATACTGCATTCCTTAGTAATTTAAGTTTCATGTTCAGAGAAAATCTTTAGATCATAACCCACTCAAGTACGCAAACAAGTTCGCAGATTTAAGACAACCGGCAGAGTTTTCCAAACTCAGCATAAAATCTCGGCAAGGAGACTTCCGCAAGTTCGCAGACTAGGTTTGTGGACTGAGTTCACAGACTAAACACGCAAACGAGTTTTTGGAAAATCCCAGCAGAAATTCTCGGCTAGAGAACTTCCGTCAGTTCGCGGACTTGGCAAAGCCAATTCCTCCGGTTTCTCTCAATCAACAAAGTTCGCAAACTTCGGATTAAGGAACATGACTTATGCACATATGTGTTTCCACACAATGCTTATATCCATCATTGGTTATATAGACCTAAACTCTCATTCCAACCGTTGAAACATTCTTAGAGGACGTTATATAGTTGTTACACTATTTCTCGTCAAAGCGATTTTCGAAGTGATTGAAACATTATGACTTTCGTCATTAGGTGAAGATAAACCCGATCAAAGCGAAACGCTTTACCAACACATGATTTCGAGATATAGATAGGCGAGATATACTCGGCTCGAAATATCAAATGTGTATGATCCAGTTTATATAGCATACGACTTTTGTCTCATAAGAAGTAGGAGATAGAAGAGATATACTTTTGAGTGATAGATAAGTTCAAGTATCCACATACTTTTTGTTGATGAAGTTCCACGTTTCCTTGAGTATATCTTCGTCGTTGTATGATGAATCACCATGAAGTCCTTGAGCTCAACTACACTTTTCTATCCTAGTTCGAGAATTAGCTATGTAGAATAGAAATCAAGACTCATAGTTTTGATCACTAACATTGACAAACATGCTTGAGATAGCAACGCATGCGAGGTCGACCGATCTATGCTCTAACAATCTCCCCCTTTGTCAATTTTAGTGATAAAACTATTAATACATATGGAATACAAAAAAGTTAAACTTTAGTGGCTCCTATTACATAGTCTAATCTTCAACGTTCCCTGAAATCTTCGTCCTTCCAAGTACTCCAATGATCCCAAAGGTTGTAAGTTTAGCATCACCGTTGTTGAAGATCCGTAGCTATAACAATGAGAGAAATCGAGATTCTCGATCATCATTATACAGTGACATAGTATTATTATGTAACATCAAAGTCCAATTGCATCACGACTTTAAAAATAATACTACGGTGATATGTATCACTCCCCCTTAGTCAATACTCCATCTCACATGGAAACCACTCCCCCTTACACAATGATACGAAAACCATATGTATATGTAGTAGAACTACACATTAATTCTCCCCCTTTTTGTCAATAAAATTGGCAAAGGTACAAGAACGGGTTCCTAATGAAATTTCCGAGAAGAGACATTTCATAGACTAAAAGAAGAAATACATACCAACTTAATTTAGATGAAATCATAAAGCCGAAGCTAAATGCATTCATCAAGGAGTTTTAAGATACAAGATAACCCCTATAATATTCCACATCCGCACACCCCGCAAGATATTACCATTAAGCACAAGTTCAAAAGAACTCTCCCTCCATTTGATGTCATTCCCGAGAGAACAACAAGAGCGACCTTAATTTCGAAAGAAAAGAAGGATTTTTAATTGGACACCAAAAACCATAGGAAAATGATTTTCTATATCCAAAACTCAGTCAAATTAATCACAAGTAAACCCATGATTAATTTAATTGGAATACACAACTAAATCAAACCACAAAAGTGATCAATTTAATTGATTGTGCTCAACATAAGTAAACTTACGGAGCTACGACTAAGGTAATCATACAGAGATGACTAACTTAATCGTTCACATACTGAACATAAGGAAAACCTTACGAAATATACGACTACATCAACCAATAGAACATAGTTAGTATAGCCGTTCATATACTCAACAGAAGAACTTGTGGAATATATGAAAACTCAACTAGACTAATTACAAGAGAACTCATAATTAATCTAATTGGAATACAAACAACCACACTAATCACGAAGGTAATCAATTTAATTGTCAAAAGTTTTGCTCGACAAAAGAAGACTTTCGGAGCAAATAACTAAATAACCAACCAAGATGATTAATTTACTTCATAATGCTCAACATATAGCATCTTATGGAACAACCAACAAAGCCAATAAGAATAATCGACTTAGTTGTATCGTGCTCAACATAAGACACACAATGGAGCCTTCACGGTAATACAAAAAGAATGGATCAATGAAGATCAATACCATGGAATACATACAAGGATTTATTCTATCTTTCCATCACTATATGCATAATGACATAATAGACTTTATCCTTGTCATACAAAAGATTTTATCCTATTTTCCATCAAATAAATGACTGCATAGGCATAACTTTTGTATTTGTCAAAAGTCCATTCGTCCTTTCATCAATACGAAAACCAATTCATGAACGACTTTACTTTTGACAACATATGGGACCTTCAAGTTCACGGACGCAAACAATACATATCCCATAAAAATATTACAATATCACAAAATCATAAAGATTAATACTGCAATAACATCATCCTCCAAATATTTTTTAGAATTTAAAACCAATAAACCTAAAAAATAAACATAAGAAGATGAAAACAAAGTACCTATGTGTAGTCACAATCTTCGCTATTGAAAACGCTAGTTATTCTTCCAAATACTCCAAAAAGAAGATATACTAGGCAACGATTCCTTTGAGAAATTCTTTATCATTCCCGAACTCCTTGTTATCGACAGCCATCGGGACATAAGGTTCACAGAGATAAGTGTCAATACCCACGAACTGTCTTGGCTGAAGAGGTCGAATTAGGGTCCTCTGAATTTCCAAGGATTTAAACACGAAAGTCTTTATTTCACAAATATCCCTTCTTATTTCCTTTAACTCATCAAGAACATCGGAAAACTTCTGAGAGTTAGAAGGAACAACCCTGGGTTTTCTTATATTCCTTCCTTTTCTTTTCAGGGACTTAGAAACAGGAGATTTCTCTTTTTCCTTGATTGATGGATTAACAATCATGTTGAAATCCTTTCCATCTGATGACACGGTGCTTTGAGAACAGTTATGAACAACTGGATTTATGTGATGGAATCAGTTAACTCAACAAGCAGTCTTATAAAGAATGTCAAAAGAGAAAAAGGAATGTAGGGTTCGGAACCTATTGACAGGTTCGCATACGCCCAACTCTAAAACCTCATAAAGAGTAGAATTATCGATAATAACCATTTCTTTTATTTGATAGACAAAAATAACAAATCTAAGAAAAGAAGGAAAAACTTTTATGAAGACTGGATCATCACTCAATCTTGTCTCTTTTCGATCAGGCACATGAGACAAGATTTTCCTAACAACACAATCAAGTTGTGTTGCATTGAACAACGATTTGTCCATCTTTTTCCTCATAAGAGGAATCCTCTGATCTCTGTCAATCAAACTGATTTGACCATATTTTCTTTTCAAATGGTCTTATTCTATCTCTGGAAACCAACTTCTTAGACGAAGATAAGATCCTACATACCTCGGCGGTCTTCTGAGCAAGTTTCATCTTTCTTGCTAATCGATCTGCTCTTGTTTGAAGTTTGCTTGCGTGCCTTATTTGGTGCTTGTATTTGTAACACGTTCATAGTTCATGTCCCTTCATCGAACAAAACGAGCACGTCAATCTTGGATAGTATTCAGGCATCTGAGATGTGCAAGCAGTAAGACATACTGTTGATCCCGAAACATCACCGATGGGGTTTCCAGTTACCGGATTAAGTGAATATTCCAGCTTGATTGGGTTTCCTTCTTCTCCGAACCCATTGAGGTTGACATATGTATTGCTACAAGTATCAAAATCGATGTTTTCACAAAGAATCCCTACACTTGATTTTCTATATTCATCAGAATCATAGATTTCAGACATTTCATCAAGTGTTACAGCTAGACCTTTGTTCCCAGTGTATTTTCTATGATTTGGGCATTCGTTAGCAAAATGGCCAAAACCCTTACACTTAAAGCACTGAGGCATGTCCTCGTCATCAGCCTCGTCAGCATCCCTGTTTTTAGGAGGTACACGACCGTGAGTTTTGTCTAATGACTTAGGTTTGCCTCTTGATAACCGTTTACTTCTCTTCAACAGAAGATCCCAAACTATCTTGTGATCAAGGAGACTGATTTTTCAAGATCTTCATTCGAAAAATCATCCTCAGACTGATCATCCTCAGAGACATGAACACTTTTACCTTTGACAAGTAATTTGGCGTTCTTCCGTGCTTTAAAGGCAACATCCTAACCGACTTTGGATTTATGCTCATGGTCAAAGATCTTTAGCTTTCCAACCAAGGTGTTTCTGAAAATATTATCGAGGTTATTTCCCTCAACGATGGCATGCTTCTTAGATTCGTATCTAGATGACAGCGATCTGAAATTTTTCATCACAATGTCCTTTTCAGGAATAGTCTTACCCAATACAAAAGATGCATTAACAATTTCAGACACTTTGTGATTAAACTCAACAAATGATTCTTCATCTGCCATACGAAGGTTTTCCCAATCGGAATTAAGGTTTTGAACCCTAGCTTCCTTTTCACTGGAGTTACCTTCAAATACGCTTTCTAAGATTTCCCAAGCATATTTAGACCTAGTGTAATTAGACACATGGTGTTGAAGACTTGAGGCAATGGCATGTATGATAGCATTTAACCCTTCAGAATTCTGTTTTGCAGCAAGAATCTCGGAAACATTATATTCACCAATATTCTTGGGAACGTTTACGTCTCCGGCTGCAACAACAGGCGCATCATAGTCGTTGACAACATATACCCATGATTGAAAATCACGCGACTGGATGAAGGCTCGCATAGCAATTTTCCACCATAAGTAATTAGAGCCATCGAAGACTGGTGGTACGTTAGTAGAGATATCACCTCTGTCCATAGAGTCAGATCGCTACAAACACAGACTGATGATGTCTTAGTGTGTTTGCCTGCTCTGATACCAATTGAAAAAGCCGGGGTCTAACAACACCACCCAATATTTCGCTTAGAAATCTGTATGGACTAAATCCGAAATACTTTGGTATAAAATTAACTAGACAGTCAGACTCAATCTAGATAAAAGTATCTCAAGGAGTTAATATCTCTCTCTTGATTTGATTTTTACTCAAGCTAAAAAAAATAGCGAGTCTTTATCAAATACAAGGAATAACTTGGACGGTACCAAAGACCAATGTCCAAGTGTTAATCAATGAAATCGACAACCACAAGGTCAGACCTCCAATTGATTAACCTTTAACGCACAACCTGTATTATTTCAATTATAAAGATAAACAATATAATGCGGAAAATGAAATAACACAGACACCAGAAATTTTTTTAACGAGGAAACCGCAAATGCAGAAAAACCCCGGGACTTAGTCCAGATTGAATACACACTGTATTAAGCCGCCACAGACACTAACCTACTCCAAGCTAACTTCGGACTGGACTATAGTTGAACCCTAATCAGTCTCCCACTAATTCAAGGTACAGTTGTACTCCTACGCCTCTGATCCCAGCAAGATACTACGCACTTGATTCCCTTAGCTGATCTTTCCCACAACCAAGAGTTGCTGCAACCCATAATCGCAGACTTGATAATAAACAAATCTGTCTCACACAGAAAAGTTTATCAAAGGATAAATCTGTCTCCCACAGAAAAACCCTAGGTTTTTGTTCCGTCTTAAGATATGAAATCAAGGTGAACATGAACCAATTGATAATCCGGTCTTATATTCCCGAAGAACATCCTAGATTAATCAATCACCTCTCTACAGTCTTACTTGAATACACAAGAGGACGTCGAGGAATCACAAACAGTGAGACGAAGATGTTTGTGACTTCTTTATCTTGCCTATTGGAGAACTCTCACGATCTGAAGCCAATCAAAGATTGTACTCGTACGATAGAAGATGCAAGATCAGATCACACAACTACGATAAAAGTAGTATCGGTCTGGCTTCGCAATCCCAATGAAGTCTTTAAGTCGTTAACCTGGTTTTAGAGTAAAACCAAAGGTTAGAGGAGAATCGAATCTAGAGAGCGCACTAGTATCACACAGACGTGTGGGGATTAGTTTTACCCAATTCTAGATGTCTCCTATATATAGTCTTCAAATCAGGGTTTTGCCTTAGTTACAAAGCAATCAATATTCACCATTAGATGAAAACCTGATTTAGATTCAAGCTAATATTTCTCAATCGTTAGATCGAAAACTTAGCTTGTCACACACACTTTAGATATACGTTCACTGGGTTTGTGAAAACCATGCCCAAACGTGTATGTGTATGTTGGTTCAACATAGTAACCCAAAAGGTCAACCATATGAGCATTTCATATTAACCTTGTTCTTCTTCACCATATCTAGTTCAATTGACTCAAATGAACTAGTTAGAGAGTTGTTCAATTGCTATGAGATCTTATGTAACTACACAAGACACAATTGAAACAAAGATGATTCGATTCGATTGAATCGGCTCATGAAATTTATAGACACGGTTTGCATACTGTATTCCTTAGTAATTTAAGTTTCATGTTCATAGCACATCTTTAGATCATAAACCACTCAAGTACGCAAACAAGTTCGCGGACTTAAGACAACCGGCAGAGTTTTGTAAACTCAGCAGAAAATCTCGGCAAGGAGACTTCCGCCAGTTCGCGGACTAAACACGCAAACGAATTTTTGGAAAATCCCAGCAGAAATTCTCGGCAAGAGAACTTACGTCAGTTCGCGGACAGAGTTCGCAAACTGAGTTCGCGGACTTGGCAAAGCCAATTCCTCCGGTTTCTCTCAATCAAAAAAGTTCGCAAACTTCGAATTAAAGAATAAGAGTTATGCACATATGTGTTTCCACACAATGCTTATATCCATCATTGGTTATATAGACCTAAACTTTCATTCCAACCATTGAAACATTCTTAGAGGACATTATATAGTTGTTACACTATTTCTTGTCAAAGCGATTTTCAAAGTGATTGAAACATTATGACTTTCGTCATTAGGTGAAGATAAACTCGATCAAAGCGAAATGCTTTACCAACACATGATTTCGAGATATTGATAGGAGAGATGTACTCGGCTCGAAATATCAAATGTGTATGATCCAGTCTATATAGCATACGACTTTTGTCTCATAAGAAGTAGGAGATAGAAGAGATAGACTTTTGAGTGATAGATAAGTTCAAGTCTCCACATACATTTTTATTTATGAAGTTCCACGGTTCCTTGAGTAGATCTTCATCTTTGTATGATGAATCTTCATGAAGTCCTTGAGCTCAACTACACTTTTCTATCCTAGTCCGAGACTTAGCTATGTAGACTAGAAATCAAGACTCATAGTTTTGATCACTAACATTGACAAACATGCTTGAGATAGCAATGCATGCGAGGTCGACCGAGCTATGCTCTAACAAATAGTATCCCTGCATTTTTGCTTTATCCGCCAGTGATCTCATTCCGTTGTGGTTACCTGCGTCTCCGTAATGGATATCCTTCAAAATACGGTGCCCCTCATCTCTGGATAGACATCGTAGCAGTGGTCCGAGAAAGGATTTATTGTACAATACTCCATCACGAAGATCGTGTCTCCCTGCCCTTGATTGTACCTTTCTGTCTTGCTTCAATTCCGTTGGTAGCGTACCTTCTTCCAGATAAAGGTGAATATCGGTTCTCCAGTCTTCTTCGTTGCTGAAGTACTCGTCTTCGTTTTCCCTTGTCATGATGTCGTCTTCGATGAAGTCCTCAGCAATGTCCTCCCCCACTTCTTCGTCTCCAATGTCCTCCCCTACATCGGCTTAACGATTTGTAGCGAAGGACTGTTGTGGGGTGATCGAAGGTTCATACACTCTTGTTATCTTTATGGCTTTTAACATTATCATCTTTAAGCATGGATTATATGTATGCCAAGGCGTCGGCATGCCTAAGATCTTTTCTGCATAGGTGATGGAATTTGGTGCTTGGTATCTGTGAGGCTAAGGTTTGGAGCAAATCCATGTATGCAGAGAGGGTGTCATCGTAGACATTGTATTCTAGACCTATCTGTCGTATGACTAGTTGTGAATCACTTGTCAGGCGTACATTGTTTATTTCCATTTCTATTATTAAACGCAGAGCATGTACTACAGCTTCGTATTCTACGATGTTGTTGGTATGCCCCTTGAATTCCAACCTTAATGCGTGCACGATCCTTTCTCCTGTAGGGGTGGTGATTACGATGCCTATGCCCGCACCTTCTCTATTTCTTGATCCGTCCACGAAGACCTCCCATCGTCTTTGGTTTGAGGGCTTGAGAATGTCGACTGGGTTTTTGCCTTCGTCTGCTGCTGGTATGCCCTTACTTCCTCGTCGTTGTCCAGGGGTAGATCTGCAAGGAAATTCGCCAAGACTTGTGATTTTTGGGAGTGTTGGATTTCGTGGATAATGTTGAACTGATCCAGGTGAGTGTTCCACTTTGCTCTCCTTCCTACTTTCCCAGCGCTCTTGAGAACATCCTCCAACGGTGCTTTGCATGGAACACGAATATAGTGAGTCAAAAAATAAGTCCTTAGCTTTTGAGTAGCCCGTACTAGCGCCAAGATGAGCTGCTCGATCTTCGTGTAATTTCTTTCTGCCGTGTTGAGTGTCTTGCTGACGTAATAAATGGGCTGCTCTATCTTCGTGTTCGTCTTGACCAATACTGCGCTGACCGCATCCTCCGTCGCTGCTATGTAAAGGGCCAAAACCTCATCGGGATCGGGTTTTTGCAGGATCGGGATCATCGCAAGATATTCTTTGATATTGTAGAAAGCTTCTTCGCATTCTGCGGTCCATTCGAACTTGCTTCCCTTTTTGAAGATGTTGAAGAAATGTTTGCAGTTGTCCGATGACCTGACGATGAACCTGCCCACAGCCTCTATGGATCCGCTGAGCTTTTGGACTTCTTTCAGGTTCTTCGTGGATGGCATCTCCACGATGGCCTGGATCTTGGATGGATCTACTTCGATGCCCCTCTTCGTTACTAGGTATCCGAGGAACTTTCCTGAGGTAACGTCGAATGTGCATTTTTCTGGGTTTACTTTCATGCTGTGCTTCATAATTGCTTCAAAGATATCCCTCAGGTCCTGATGGTGGTCCTTGCGCAGCTTACTTTTGACAAGCATATCGACAATATAGACTTCTAGGGTATTCCCGATCCAAGGCTTGAAGATAGCATCAACCATCCTCTGTATGTTTCCCCTGCATTTCTAAGTCTGAAGGGCATCCTTGTGTAACAATAGAGGCCGTGCGGGGTGTAGAATTTTGTGTGTTGTTGATCTTCTTCTGGAAGGGCTACTTGGTTGTAGCCAAAATATCCATCCATGAATGACAATTCTTTGTATCCTTTGACGGCTTCCACCAGTTGATCGATGCTTGGGAGCGGGTAACTATCCTTCGGACACGCCTTATTGAGGTTGGTGAAGTCGATACATATTCTTACTCCTCCATTCTTCTTTGGAACTATGACCATGTTCGATATCCATGTTGGGTATCTGACCTCCTTGATGAGTCCTACTTCTAACAATTTGCGGAGCTCCTTCTCAATTGCTTGGTGGTACTCTGGTGCTACCTTTCGTACTTTTTTCCTGAAGGGGGCGTGCCTGGCTTTATACGAAGTTCGTGCTGAATTATCTTCGTTCAATCCCTGGCATGTACCCTAACTTCCACGCGAATACATATACGTATTCCCTGAGTAATTTGATTAGAGCAACCTCTCTGTCTTTATTCATTAAAGTCCCTATCTTGATCATCTTCGGATTTTCTTCGGTCCCTATATCGATTTCCTTCACGGGTTGTACGGGTGTGTACGTAGGCTTTGGTTCCCCTAGGAGAGGGACATTCTTTAATTGCTATTTGGTAGGCTCTTCAGCTTCTTTAGCCCTCGAAGTACTTGCCTCAGCGTTTAGAACGATGCTCTCCTTCGTCAGACTCCTTCCAGAAATTTCTTCGAGATAAAGATCAATTGCCTTCTCCTTCGCAGCCTCTTTGTTTCGGGCTATACGGGATTTCCGCTGCTCATCTTGTTCGTTATTGATCTGATTTTGTAGAGCCTGGCATTCCCGATCGGTGACCTGATCTCCCTTTATTTTCATTACCCCTTATGATGTTGGAAGTCGAAGGTACTGATGATAGGTCTGTAGTAGCATAAAATCTGACTACTACATCCAACAAGATCTAATGAACATAAATCATTGAAAATGATACATAAAAGATAAAAGTATATACAAGTAAAGATTAACACAAGGATTTTATAGTGGTTCGGTTATTAAAATACCTACATCCACTATGTTTTCACTATTATTTGTGGTGTTACACAAAGATCCATGGATGGAGGTCCTCAAGGGGCTTGAAACTCCATCCATGGAGGAAGAGGAGCTAGAGTCTATCTTAGAGGGAGAAGAGAAGCAGGAGAGAAGAAGGGACCCCTTTACCCTATATCTCCTTCTCTTATATAGGGGTATTGTACATCGAATTACATTTATGCCCTTAGGCCTGACTAGATAATGACTAGATAGGATAAGAATTACAAAATGTAATATTATTGTGTAGTTGCTTGTAGTATTATATGGTGCTCGCGTCTAGATCTTGCGCCACGTGTCGAGATGATATTTTACTCTCACATTTTTCTCATTTTCTTGGAGGTTCTTCGAAGAAGAATCTTCATGAAAATCTTCTTTAGGTGTTATTTTTGAGGCGAGATGAGTGCTCCAAGTTTTCACTAAAACATAAAATACAAAAGCAGACTTTCTTTTATTCGCCTTTTTAGGTGACGACCCTCTCCGTTTTTTGTACTATTTCCAACATTAGTTCTCTGAATAGAAATTGCGAAGTTTCTTCTTTGTCGTGCTCCATTATGGGCATTCTTCAGATGTGCCTTAGATGCTTATGAGCAAGTAGGCTATCACTTCATTGTGGTGTTTCAATTGTTTATTGAAGTTCCAAGACTTCCGTCGCGCATAACGTCGCTAGGATTTGGTATAATACTAATGGGAAAACTGTGGTGACAGTATTGTGACTCCGAACACGTCCTTCTGTACATCATTGGTTTTCATGATTGCTTTTTGGTTAACATCTGTAAATGTAATCTCCTGGATAGACATCGCCTCCGTCTTTGAGACCGGTTCGTCGATACTCGTCTAATAATTATGCCATGTGTATGCTATACTCAGCTTTTGCTCGCCTCTAGGCTGTGTTATTCAGTTAAATTTATGTTTTGACAATAAGCATTGTGACCAATTTATTTGGCTATTATGGGATCTCCATGTGAGCTCCGAGATACATCTTTCATGGGCATTTTTTCTAAGGTAACTTGGTTTTTTAAAATTTCATTTTTGCCTTTTTACTTATCGTCTTGCTCCTTGGTGGAGTGTTGTTTTCTCCTTTGCTCATAGTGTGTGGAGGGGAATTTCCCTTGCGCGCCTAGCTTCTCATCATAGTCGTCATCGTCTATCTAAGAGTTGCTCTATCGTTTACAGGCCCTCTTAAGGATTCTCTTTGCACAACGAAAATAGAAAATTTTATCGTCTATTTTAATTGTAAGGTGACGACCTTCTTCTTTTGCTGCGCCATTTTTTGGCACTACTGTTGATGAAGGAACTGTGTAGGGGAATACGATTTGCTCCTTTGTAGTATGCATACTTGTCCCTATTCTCATGCTCAGTTCCGAGGCACAGGTGGTGCCCCTTCTTGATTCGATTTATCATGTTATTTCCCGACACCATTGTGAAGGGTTGGTTGGGACGGACATCGTGCTCCTCCATTTTTATTATGGTTGGGATGGACCTCGTGTTCCTCCTGGGTAGATCTCGTCTCCTCAACAAGATTGGTGTATGGCTATTCGCCTAATAGATTAGAGATGGGTGTGCCTCGCTCGGCATTTGTTCGTCTCTTCCCTCCGATTGAGTTTTAGTTTGTAGTGTTCACTTCTTGCTCATGGAGCATTTTATTATATTTTGCGTCGTTGGCTCGTTTGACTTTGTATCCTCGGATATCACTTGCTTTTGTTGATCTCTAGTTTGGTCCTTGACACAAACTGGAGAATGGACTTTTTCCGCCATGTGGTCGCTTAATAGCTTGACATGTCTTGTATTCATTTGCTCCTTGGATCTGCTCGTGTGGAGCTTTACATCGGGCTGCTGATGGCTCCGGCAAATATTGCATTTTTTGGAAGCATAATAGACTATAGGCATTATATACCGTCCATGTTGCGACTATTATTGTGGTGGACCAGTATTTTTAAAATATATTTGTCCTTCATTCTTTTGTTGTTGTAGGGAGAAATCTCCTTTTCTTCGTTTCTCCATATCATAGCATCGTTGTAGATTTTACTCCAATTTATCCATCGGTGCTAACATATGGTGGTGCTGGCGAGGTGGCATTCTGTTAAATGCACATGCCCCTGCCTACATATACTGTAATAAGTTCTCCTTTGGGCGGTCGCCCCTCGCCTTGGGTTATGCCAGAATTTCTACTTCATAGAGTTAGTTTGTCTCCTTGCATCGGGTGGCCCTCCCGGTGGTTTGGAATGTACTCCTTATTTAACCACCATAGTGGTCCTCGTGTATTGTTTCGAGGGGATGTTTAATGGCTCGTCATGGTGACCTTTTAAGTAAGTCTGCTCCTATCTGGAGGCGAAATTTAAAGTACTTTTTGTACAGCTTATATGGATTTTGCGGGTTTACCACTTTTTGGAATGAAATATTTTTTTTTTGTTGACAAGTCATCTTGACAAATCATCTATTACGGTGTTGGATTTGGAGTATAACGAATCTCCTTGCTCGCCTTTGTTATTTTGATAGAGTATTGTTTAGATTACACTTGCCCCTTGGTCGAGTGATCAGACGTTTGAGTCACTTGCTTTTTAACCATTTTTTGAAGGGCGATACCTCGGTTAGGTGATTCTTGTCTTAGCCAGAGACAAGTACCCCAATTCTGGATATCTCTTGTTATGGCAGGACTTCATCCGATTTCATAATCGTGATGACATTATCTTAGGTATGTTTCCGTCTTAGGTAGCTTGGGTATTGTTCCCGCATCATTCCTTGTAGAATGGAAGGTGTGGCTAGCACCGTGCCATAATCTTGATGGACTTTTTAAGACTATTGTTTGGAACCCTAATTTTCTAACTATATGCAATGCAAAAAAAAACAGATAAGCAAAACAAAAATAAATCCTAAATACGAAAAAAATTCAAAAGAAAAAAGTTAAAACGAACAAAAAGAAAATATTTATATCATTGTTCCGAATGGAATCCCATTGAAGGCATATAGCCTTTGCTAGTTCTGACTTCGTAGCCTCTTTTAGCTATTTGTATACTCCATATTTGATGATGTGGAAAGAATGTATCCTCCGAATGATACCATATATGATGGTCTTGAAGGAGCGTATCCTCCGAATTTTGTCATTCTCGTTAGAATGGTAAGGTACTCTCCTGTCTCATTTTGGAGATGTCTGTTGTTGTTTTGGGCAGTGACCTTCTTAGCAATATTTTTCTTTTAGAGGATTGTATGGTAGATCTCATCTGGCTCCCTTATTTTGCACGTCATCGCGGCTTAAATTGCAGGTGTCGGGCTCGTCTGGCTTCTTCGTGGCTCGTCTGGCTTTTTGCGTCTTTATATACTGACTCGTGATCGTAAATATCAGTTGTTTTGCTGATGGTGATGATTACTTCATGGTTTGGCCTTCTTTGGGTGTCACCATGAGTTACCGAGCGATGTAGCTCTGGGCATAATTACATGGGTGAGTTCACCTCTATTGGTAAGCATGTGTTATCATTACTGTGGCTGTAATTTCAAACATGGACTTCACCTTTGGCAGCAAGATTATGCGTCACGGGAGTCATAATTCATTATGGAGCCTAATCGCTATGTTAATGATTGTTTCGTCTTGTTAAATGGCGGTTCATTCCACACTGCCTTGATTTTTTATCTTGTTGTTAATACAACAGAAGTGGGATTTAGACTTCATCCACCATTGTAGGGTGACGACCCTCTTCGCTTATACGTCAAGCTACTATTTTCAGTTGCTACACAATTTTCACTTCAAGTTCTGGGTGTAATATTTCTGAGGGTAGCATTTCTTTGATGCCCCATGGGTGGACTACTGTTAGTGCAGCGGGCAGCATAGACTGCGTTCACCATTTATCATATACGAGTAACGGTTCCTTTGATTTCGTCATCGGAGGGGAACTGGCGTCCTTCATGAGCTCCTGATTTCGTCTTAGTGTGTGTCACATATGATTGTGCCAGAGTGTTTATAGTCCTTCATGGATTGTGATTAGTTTAAATGTGCACCAGTATTTAACATGGGATCTCGTCTCCTTCTAGATTAGTCACCCTTCTTTGTTGGTGCTGGGAATTAAGACTCATCTCCTGGGAGAATATCATTGTGATATTTTGACTTATAACATCATGGTTCATCGAGTTATCTTCCGGAGACTAACTACTTATGCCCCATCATGTAATTTATTTGTACAATGGCTTTATTATCGCCTTGGGATAGACCGTAGTCCTTATCCATCTGTTATTTATTTACGCTTTTGATTCGAAAATTCTTATTGTTTCTTTGCCACTGCGAGGTAGAAGGTTGTTCTTCACTGGCTAATTTGGTGGGCATTTGTATGCCTTTAATTAATATGAGAGCTCGTCTCTTTGCTCCTTCATGCTGTAATGAGACTCCATAGGATGGCATCGTTGATCTGATTAAGTTTTTGATTCAGTTAACGCCTCTTTTTTGGGCTCTCCATATCTCCATGGCTTGGTCTGGTGTTAACAGACATCCTTCCTTCTTTATCAAGTGATTTCGTCATGAAAGGCCCTTACGACTGGGAGTAGACCCATTCTATACGTTACTATAATGCTCATTGGTAATGAATTCCAATAGGACAGATACTATAATCATTTATAAATTTATGGTGATTGGTGTTTAAATCCAATCGACTCTTTCATCATGGCAGTGGCGTCTTGCTCCTCCGAGGTTACTTGTCTGTTGGGTTTTACCGCCGTTTTGGATCCTTCCCTGTACACGGAAATAAAGTGGTCTGGGTGATTAGAGACTGCCATTACTTGGTCTAGCCTTCCTTCGTCGAGATATGACTTGATATTTTTGATGTGGACAGAATTGGACTGTGCTCCATTGCTCTTGAATTTCAAGCTTCTGTTTTGTCTCAACACGAGTTGCTGATGGTCGTGCCATCTCGTTGGTGTTGACTTTGTGGTTGCTAAGCATTGTACCATATAAACATAATAAGTTCGTTCTCTGGATGTGCAAGCTTCTCGAGTTTGTACTCCAAGGTAACAGATATAAGTGATGAATTCCATGTTAGTACTTTTGAATAGGTCTTTACTAGAATAACTCGTATCTGTTGGTAGTCAGTAGTGCTTCCTAGTTTGTCGCCATTACTTGGTAGTGTGCCGTTGTTTCTGTTTACACGTTTCTTAGTATTCCAGCATCAATAAATAGGTGTTTGTTTTTCCCTGAAATTGTATCTGAAGATAAGCAATAATACAAGTATCTTCTTCTTCATTTCTGTGTGTGTTCAGAATTGGTTTCATATCTAATATCTGGCATCAGCGCTAGGTGGTCATAAAGTGTTTGCTTTTATTCTTGTGTGAGTTTTTTTCTTCTTGTCATTGTTGTGAGAGTGAGAGTGATAGTTGAGTAACTATCAGTAATGGCGTCTGAAACTTTTGTGCAACCTGCAATTCCTCGTTTTGATGGTCATTATGACCATTGAAGCATGTTGATGGAGAATTTTATAAGATTCAAGGAGTATTGGCATCTTATAGAGGATGGGGTTAATGAACCAGTTAATAGGGTTGCGTTATTAGCTTTGACTCCTGAAAACAAGTCGAAGTTGGATAAAGAAAGTTTAGCGGATCTGAAATTGAAGAACTATTTGTTCCAAGCAATTGATAGGTCAATCTTGGAAACTATTCTGGACAAGAGTTCTTCAAAGTCAATCTGAGATTCGATGTACAAAAAGTATCAAGGAACAAGGAAGGTCAAAAGAGCTCACTTACAATCATTAAGGTCAGACTGGAAAGTTCTGAGAATGAAGGTAGGTGAATCTGTTTCTGATTACTTGGCTAGGGCAATGTCAATCGCAAACAAGATGCGAAGCCATGGTGAAAAGATGGATGACGTTGTTATCATCGAGAAGTTTTGAGGTCCATGACGTCGAAGTTTGATTATGTTGTTTGTTCGATTGAAGAGTCACATGATGTTGATACTCTTTCAATTGATCAACTAACAAGTTCGTTGATGATTCACGAGCAAAGAATCAATCAACATGAATCTGTTGAACAAGCATTGCAGCTGCAACACTCCAACAATGGTAATTCTTCAAAGAAGAAGGACAAAGGAAAGAAACACTATGATGGAAACTCTAAGGAGAAAGGAAGCAACAACAAAGGAGATCAACCTTTCGACAAATCAAAAATGCAATGTCGTCGATGTAAGAGGTATGGCCATTTTGAAGTTAATTGTCGAGTTAATTTATCTAAGAAGAATGGTGAAAGGTCGAATTTTGCAGAGAAAGATGATGAGACAGAAATAAGTTTGTTAATGGCATGTCATCACCAAGAAGAGATTGATCATCGAAACGATATGTGTTACTTGGATACAGGTCCAAGTAACCACATGTGTGGAGATAAATCTTTTCTTAGTGATTTGGATGAAACTTTTATAAGTACTGTGAAGTTTGGGGATAATTCTACTATTGTCGTGAAGGGAATAAAAGATATCAAATTTCAAGCCAAAAACAACACTCAGCAAGTCATCTCAAATGTGTTTTATGTTCCTGGTTTGAAGAGCAATCTACTAAGTGTCGGCCAACTATTAAAAAATGGATATGAACTCACTCTTAAGAATGGAGTTTGCCGAATTTAAGACCCGAAGAGAGGCTTAATTACCCAGGTACAAATGACTCGCAATCGCATGTTTCCTTTGTTTCTGAGAAATGATGTTCTTCCTTGTTTTTCTAGTATAGTGAACGATCCATCGTGGTTATGGCATCTTCGCTATGGACATCTGAATCTCAAGGGTTTGAGGATCCTATATCAAAGAGATATGGTGAAGGGATTACCTCAAATTGATTTCCAAGAACAATTGTGTGAAGGTTGTGTTGTTGGTAAACAACACAGAGACTCGTTTCCTAAGGAAAGTAAATGGCGAGCTAAGAAGGTGTTGGAGTTGGTTCATACCGATATATGTGGGCCGATCACACCACTGTCAAACGGTAACAAGCGGTATTTTATTACCTTTATTGATGATTTTAGTCGCAAAACTTGGGTTTACTTTTTGAATGCAAAATCTGAAGCTTTTTCTGTATTCAAAGAGTTTAAGGTTCTTGTCGAGAAAGATGCAGGGTGTCTCATTAAGACCTTAAGGTCAGATCGTGGTGGTGAATATAAGTCTAATGAATTTTCTGATTTTTGTAAGAAAGATGGCATCAAACGGCAATTTACAGCAGCTTTTACCCCACAACAGAATAGTGTAGCGGAGCGTAAAAATCGTACAATTTTGAATATGGTGCGTAGCGTACTGTACACATCTGGAGTTCCCAAGAAGTTTTGTCCTGAAGTTGTACAGTGGAGTGTTTATGTGCTGAATAGAAGTCCTACACAATCAGTTATAAACATGACTCCAATCGAGGCGTGGAGCGGTGAAAAACCTCGTGTATCACACTTGCGGGTATTTGGTTGTATCGCTTATACCCATGTGCCGGATGAGAAGCGGAAAAAGCTTGATGATAAAGGGGTAAAATGTGTTTTTCTTGGTTATAGTGATGTTTCAAAAGCTTACAAGTTGTTTGATCCTATAACAGAAAAAATTATGATCAGTCGAGATGTTGTGTTTGACGAAACTCGCTTCTGGAATTGGAAGACTAATGATGTTGGTGAGTTCATTACAGTTGAAGATGATTTTGTAGGCAGTACAAGTCCAGAAATCCATACTCCTGTTATTTCACCTACAAGCTCACCAGAACCGCAGCACATCGCAACACCAAATGCTCCTACAGAACAAGGTTATCCATCAAGCTTACCTACTTCACCTGAGTCAGAAACTTCTCAACCATCTGCTGCAGCGTCAAGACCTCGTCGCAAAATTAATAGACTTTCTTGGATGGAAGATTATCAACTACAAGTTTCTGGTGATGATTCTTCTCAAATTCACCTTGCTTTATTTGCTGGCAGTGATCCTGTGAGCTTCAAAGATGTTGTTCAAGATCCAAAATGGCTTGTAGCTATGGATGCTGAAATCAAAGCAATAGAGAAGAACAATACTTGGGAGCTGGCAGACCTTCCGTATGGTCATAAACCCATTGGTGTTAAGTGGGTTTATAAAACAAAGTATAACTCAGATGGCATGGTGGACAAGTGCAAAGCAAGGATGGTTGTCAAAGGGTATGCGCAAGAAAAATGAGTCGATTATGATGAAGTGTTTGCTCCAGTGGCGCGGCATGACACCATCAAGTTACTTATTGCACTAGCAGCTCAGAATTCTTGGCCAGTATTTCAGCTAGATGTGAAATCAGCTTTCTTAAATGGGGACTTACAAGAGACTGTTTATGTTGATCAACCTCCGGGGTATGTAAGAAAGGGAAGCGAGAAGAAGGTGTATCGACTGCGCAAAGCCTTATACGGATTGAAACAAGCTACACGAGCTTGGTACAGTCGTATAGAAGCATACTTCATCAAGATGGGTTTTCAGAAATCTCCACATGAGCCTACATTATTTGTGCAAGCCAAACCAGATGGGAAGTTTCTGGTTGTATGTTTGTATGTGGATGACTTGATTTACACCGGTAATGATCGTTTGTTGTATGAAGAGTTCAAAGCATCGATGATGGCGGAGTTTGAAATGTCAGACCTTGGAATGCTGCATTATTTCCTTGGTCTTGAAGTGGTGCAGTCCAGTGGAGGTACGTTTTTATCTCAAAAGAAATATGTTTCTGAAATTTTAAGTAAATTTCAAATGGATACTTGCAACTTTGTTCGATCACCTGCTGAGGTTGGAATGAAGTTGGAGAAAGATCCTCAAGGAAAAAAGGTGGATAATACATTGTATAAGCAGGTTGTGGGTAGCCTGATGTACTTAACAACTTCTCGACCGGATATAACGTATGTTGTTAGTCTCATCAGTCGGTATATGAAAGCTCCAACTGAAATGCATTTGAATGCCGCGAAGAGAATCCTCCGTTATTTGAAAGGTACTCCTGACCTTGGTATTTTTTATGCAAAAGGTACCAAACCAATTATGGTTGGTTTTACTGATAGTGATTATGCTGGATATCCCGATGATCGACGTAGTACGTCGGGCTATGCCTTTATGTTGGGGTCTGGAGTCATATCATGGTGTTCAAAGAAGCAACAGATTGTGTTTTTATCAACCACGTAAGCTGAATGCATTGCAGCTGCCTCTTACGCTTGTCAAGCTGTATGGTTGAGAAGGTTACTCGCTGAAGTTCATTTCCCTCAAGATGGCAGCACCACAATCTTTTTTGATAATAGTTTTGCAATTAAACTTTCAAAGAATCTAGTTTTTCATGGTCGAACTAAGCACATTGGCGTTCGTTATCACTTCATACGGGATCTGGTGAATGATGGAACAGTTGATATACAACACTGCAAAAGTGAAGATAACCTTGCAGATATCTTTACAAAGCCTCTCAAGTTTGCTGCATTTGAGAACCTTCGCAAGTTACTCGGAGTTTGTTCATTCACTGAACAAGCAAACTAATCTTTTAAACTACTACTATGAGTTCAGTTCAAGGGAGGAAATGTTAGTACTTTTGAATAGGTCTTTACTAGAATAAGTCGTATCTGTTAGTAGTCAGTAGTGCTTCCTAGTTTGTCGCCATTACTTGGTAGTGTGCCGTTGTTTCTGTTTACACGTTTCTTAGTATTCCAGCATCTATAAATAGGTGTTTGTTTTTCCCTGAAATTGTATCTGAAGATAAGCAATAATCCAAGTATCTTCTTCTTCATTTCTGTGCGTATTCAGAATTGGTTTCATATCCAATATTCCAATGATCCATTTCTCCATGTAATGGTACGTCTCCATTTTTCCTTAGCTTTGGCTCCGCGCCTTTGGAACTCACTTGGTTCCAGGACTACTAGTGTTACCCTTTGTCTTTATTTATGAAAATGATTCATAATAAGTAATCATTTGTAGTTTCATCTCCATCATGAGGAGTCGTCTCTCAAGTTTTATGGCCGTGGGACTTTCACCATTTTTCATCATTGCTGTGAGACTCTTCACGCCATGTTATCGTCATGGGATCTCGTATGGAATTGGATCGAGTCCGAGCAAGTCAATCTGTCCGGAATTGGATCGTTGTGACTGTGTGTACATATTTCATCATCAAACACGTGTATATAGGAAGATACGTGGAGATCATGCGGACAAAGTCATCAAAACATGATGACACACACTCATAGCCAAGAATCCCATCCCGTCGACGTCGGATCCTTGCCCGAACAAATCTAAGGGCATAAGTTAAGATGTACCGAAACACGATGTATTGCGGAGCACCAAATAACTCCCGAAGAGTTACTTTATCTCATCCCCAAAAGAAGCCAAGATCAACGGTGGAGAGAAGGTGAACTGACATGGACGTGACAGGGGCAGAAGACACTTGTCTGACACGAGCAGCGCCTCAACTACCCGCATTAAACACTTTGAGCAGTGTACGTGTCGATCAGCCCGTGGAACGAACGAGGATGACTCTGCGTGATCAAGCAATGAACGAATACCTCCGCGTGATGGACACAAAGCACAAGAAGATAAGGTTCCAACGACCCTCAGAAATGGGTCCCACACTCTAACCCTATAAATACCTCCTCTCCACCAAGAGTGAGGGGATCGGGAAAAATCAGGGAGAGAAGGAGAGAGAAAGATTGTGAGTGTAAGTTTGTCCTTTACAATATACAAACCTATGTAAATTCCAAAGTCACTCGACTATCTCTGGAACCATCAAGTACATAGTGAAACAACAACCCCGTGGATGTAGGCCTTAGTGCTGAACCACGTAAATCCCAGTCTTATTTACATTTCATCACTTTATATTCGCCTAACGCTCCATGAGTTTTATTTTTATACTTCGTTTTCTTTATCTTCCCCTGCGTAAACGCCCCTCGCGATGTTATTGGATGAGGCTATGATAAACCCGAAGGTTTTGAGCCAAGGAATCAATACAATTGTATTATCCGTGTGAGTCTGTACCTAGAGTGCGAACATTTTTTGTGAACATATCGATGCCTGCGTGATTTATGTGTTCACAATTTGGCGCTAGAAACAGGGACTTCGTCCCGGTAAAAGATTTATCTTATCCTGTGATTTCATATTAAATTAGCATATGATTGCTCTACTTCATTAGCTCTAACAGTATTTATCTTTTGTTAACTTTACCGTATTCAAAAACGCGCCCGTTATCTTCGATAGCTCTGGCAGTATCTTTCGAAGCAATTTAAACTGGTTAAAATATTTATTGCTTAGATCCATGGATTTACATTTTTTAGATCTCGTACGGACCTGTCTTTCCGATGGGTTTTCGAAAATTTTCAAAAAGATATACGTGCATTTTCAAGGGGATCCTTTCACATTTCCGCGTACCTTCAATGAACCCGCTTTTAAAAAAAAAAAAATTCTCTGTGGCCCTCGGGCAGTTTTTCCCTGTCTTGGAGTAAGGAATTTCGTAAACTAACCCGATCCGCATGGACACTTTTGTTTCTCGCTGTTTGAAATTCCCTTGTGCAGAAAGAAAGCGACAAAAGGACCCACGATGGAAAAGATGCAGGAAGCTGGAAAATCCAAAGCCTCGTCAAAGGAAGCACCAAGGACAACCCCGGTCATCACCCGGAGCAAGCAGAAAGGAGACAAAACCAAAATGACCAGTCAGAGGCAGGACACTGCGGAAATCACTTCGCCTATGAACGCTAACTCCATTGCGGCCGCGACCCTCAGAGCAGCGGCAACAAAGTATAGTACGGCAGCGGCAGCCCCAAAGGCTGCGGAAGCCAGCAAAACTTTTGATGCGAATCAATTTCACCAACCAAAAGAAAGGGTGGATGAATCCAGAACACACCAACCCGTGCACCCTCCAACCTTCGGAATACCATCAACAAACGAGCAGAATCAAACTGTGCCGGCGGCTCTAACACCGCAGATGGGCACTCCGCCCGATTTGGAAATGCCAACAATCAAGCTGAACCTCCCCCACCTTTAGTGAAAACCATAGAAGAAGGCGGCACCATGGCCGTAGTAGCACGAGCTGGGACTCCCAATCAGGGTTCAAACCAATCACATCGATTGATGGCCGAGCTCGAAGAATTGAAGAAGAGCCAGAAGGTTTACACAGATGTTGTAGCTCTGCTGGCCAGAGAAAACCAGGATTTAAAATACCGGATTGCTCTAAGCACAAAGACAAGCCAACAACTCGATGAAGCAAATTCAAAGACACCAGAACCAAACCGAGACCAAAGAGTCATCGTAGCAGCTAATGGAAACGCGGCTAAGGGAAGTAGCGCATCCGACCCAGATTATAACGACGGAGAGTCAGGCTATCACGAGCAGAATAGCGTAGGGCACCACCGCGTGATGGAAGAGCTGCGTGATGAAATGATGGAAGAGATCAGGAAATTAAAAAGTAGACAAGGCGGGGGAAGGTTAGAAGAGGTCATGAGAGAGGCTAACTCCACGCCCCTTACTCATCGCCTGGCCAACACCCCTATTCCACTGAAGTGCCCTGTCCCGACATTTGAATGCTATGACGGATCCAATGATCCCGCTGCACATATTCGGTATTATAACCGTGTCTTAGATAGATGGAGTCAGAACGACGCCGTACTCTGTAGATACTTCCCATCAAGCCTGAAGGGATCGCATTGTCTTGGTTTGATAATCTGCCGCCAGACTCCATCCACTCCTACGACCAACTCGCAGAAAAGTTCTTAAGAACTTACATGTACAACAAGGCTGTTAACACCGGAATGGATAAGCTCTTTTCACTGGCAATTGGCTACAAGGAAACCACGAGGGAATACACTAACAGATGGCACAAGATCTGCCAAGCCATAGGAAGTGTGGACCCAGTGGTAAGTATCAACTGCTACAAGTGGGGATTAGACCGAATGAGTCCACTATTTGTTGATTCATGGAAGCGTGCCTAAGACAGAGGGAGATCTTCGAATAATTATTGAAAAGCACGCTCGTCTTGAAGAAATCCAGCGTGAAAACCCGAGGGCGTACCGCAGAGGTCTCACCGTACCAATTGCAGAACAAACCAATGGGGCCAAAAGGAATTGCTCAGTGGAACGGCCTCACGAAGACATGAAGGAACGAAGGGATGAACGACGAAAAGACGATCGAAAATTCGAAGATCAAGTTTACACGAAGCTCAATGCTAGCTATGCTCGGATCCTGCGAGAGATCAAAGGAAGGGAAAATCTGGAGTGGCCATGGTCTAAGGGAAAACACCCCAAGAACCGAGAAGTCTAAAGATTACTGTGAATATCACTGCTTCAACGGACACCAGACCGAAAAATGTAAAAACCTCAAAATAATGATCCAAAAATTGATTGATGCTGGCGAGCTCAAACATTACATACGAAAGGATGTCGCCGAGGATAGATCCAAACGAACCAAGCCAGTCCAACTTCCAAAGGGAACCGCACAATCAACACCATCTCGTGTTCTGAAGCCGCAGGGCCCTCACTTACAGCACAGATAGGAAAGAGGTTACGGAAGCAGTTCGAGGACCGCTGCAATTGTATAAGATCGATGGGATAGAGGTGGACGAGCACGAAGAGTGGATGGACTCACCTATTATTTCGATGCTGAAGATATCGAAGAAGATATGGAAGACCATAACGACCCCCTGGTCCTCACACTACCAGTGGCTGGATGTAACCTAAAAAGATCCTCATAGACGGGGGAAGCTCAGTGAACGTTCTATTCTACGACGCTTCAAACGATGAACTCCATGAGAACAGCTGATGACCTCTTATTACACCATCTACGGATTCAACGGAGCCCCAAAGCCATTGGGAGACATCGTGTTGCAGGTTAACGCGGCCCATGAAAGTAGAAACACGATTCAGCGTGGTGACGCCCCATCCCCCTACAACGCCATTATTGGAGAAAGTGGTACATAAACTCAAGGGAGTGGGCAACTTACTACCAATATCTCAGATTCCCTACACCTGAGGGAGTAATGGAAATCAAGGGAGATCGGGTCTCTGCAAGAGAGTGCCAAGCCACTCAGGATCGTATCAACAACGAACAAGAAGAGCAGCGAAAAACCCGAAGAATTAAAAATAAAGAAGCGCGAAAGAGAAGGCCATAGACCTGTTCCTCAAGGAAACTACAGGAAGGGGTTTGACAAAGGTGATATAATGTCCTAAACACAGAGACAAATACTTCAGCAGCCAACGAAGGACAGAAACATACCAAATAGCAATCAAAGAACGTCCCAGTCCTCGGGGATCCGAAGCCGGTGTTCACGCCAGTAGAGCCCGTAAAAGAAATCAACATAGGAACGGAAGAAAACCCGAAGATGATCAAAGTAGGGACCATAATGGACGAAAGAAGAGAAGATTCTCTAACCAAATTACTTAAAGAATACGCGGATGTATTCGCCTGGAAACTAGGAGATATGCCGGGGATTGACCCGAAAGTAATCCAACACGAGCTACGCATCAAACCAGGCACGCCCCTTTCAGGCAGAAAATAGAAAAGTTGCACCGGAGTATCATAAGGCAGTGGAAAAAGAACTTCGGAAACTACTAGACGCAGGTTTCATCAAGGAAGTCAAGTACCCTACATGGATCTCCAACATGGTCGTCGTTCCTAAGAAAAATGGAGGGGTTAGGATATGCATCGATTTTACTAACCTCAACAAGGCATGTCCAAAGGACAGCTATCCCCTGCCAAGCATAGATCAGCTGGTGGAAGCGTAGAAGGATATGAAGAACTGTCATTCATGGATGGACATTCTGGCTACAACCAAGTAGCCCTGGCAGAAGAAGATCACCACACACAGCGTTCTACACCCCACATGGCCTTTATTGCTACACTAGAATGCCCTTCGGACTTCGAAACGCAGGGGCAACATACCAAAGAATGGTCGATGCTATCTTCAGGCCATGGATTGGTAGTACCTTAGAAGTCTACGTTGACGATATGCTCGTCAAAAGTAAGCTGCGCAAAATCACCACCAGGATCTGAGAGATATCTTCGAAGCAATGAGGAAACATCACATGAAAGTGAATCCAGAAATGTACTTTCGGTGTCACCTCGGGAAATTCCTCGGATATCTGGTAACAAAAAGGGGCATTGAGGTAGACCCAGTGAAGATTCAGGCCATAGTAGAAATGCCATCCCCGAAGAATTTAAAAGAAGTGCAGAAGCTCAACGGGTCCATAGCAGCCTTGGGCAGATTTATTGCCCGATCCTCGGACAAATGCAAACATTTCTTCAATATTCTCAAAAAAGGGAGTAAGTTTGAATGGACCGCAGAATGCGAAGAAGCCTTCCAAAAATCAAAGAACACCTAGCTTCAATTCCGATCCTGCAGAAGCCGGATCCTGATGAGGTTTTGGCATTATACATAGCAGCAACAGAAGACGCAGTTAGCGCAGTGTTGGTCAAAACCAATACGAAGATAGAACACCTATCTATTACGTCAGTAAGACCCTCAATTCTGCGGAAAGGAACTACACAAAGATCGAACAACTTATCCTAGCATTGGTATGGGCTACTCAAAAGCTGAGAACCTACTTCCTAACTCACTTCATCCGGGTCCCATGCAAAGCACCACTGGAAGCAGTCCTCAAAAGCGCGGGAAAAGTGGGCAGAATAGCCAAGTGGAACACCCACCTGGACCAATTCAACATCATTCATGAAATTCAACATTCTCGAAAATCCCAAGTTTTGGCGGATTTCTTAGCAGACCTCCCCCTGGACAACGACGAAGAGATTAAGGGAATACCAGAAGCCGAGGAAGAAAGCAAGGATCCAATGGATATCCTCGAACCCGCGAGTCAAAGACAATGGGAAGTCTTCGTCGATGGTTCCAAAAATAAGGAAGGAGCAGGAATAGGCATTGTCATCACCACCCCAACCGGAGAAAGGATTGTACAGGCACTCAGGTTAGAATTCAAAGAGCATACCAACAACATCGTCGAATACGAGGCAGTCGTACATGCCCTCCGTGTAATAATAGAGATGGGGGTAACCGATGTAAGACTGACAAGTGATTCGCAGCTTGTCATACGGCAAATAGGGCTCGAGTACAATGTGTACGATGACACCCTCTCAGCTTACATGGCCTTGGTCCAAACATTGGCATCACAAATTCCGAACATCAAGTTCCGGCACTTATGCAGAAGGGATCTCAGGCACGCGGATGCCCTAGCATATATATCATCCATGCTGAAGGACAAAAGCGTCGAGCTATTAAAATAACAAGGGTATACGAGCCTTCGATTGCATCTCAATTCTCCTTCGCTACCAATCAAGATACAGTGGAAGAAAATATCGAAGACCAGGTAGGAGAAGACATCCATAACGATTTTGACGAAGAAGATATCCTGTCAAGAGCAAATCAAGACGAAGACTTCAGCAACGAAGATGATTGGAGAATGGTGATCCATGCGTTTCTCGAAAAGGGAACCTACCCGCGGACCTTAAACAAGCTAGGAAAATACTCTCCAAAGTAGGAAGATATGATCTTCGGGATGGATGGGATCCTGTACAAGAAATCCTTCCTCGGACCGTTACTACGTTGCTTATCCGGAAAGAGGGGCATCGAATTCTAAACGACATCCATTATGGTGACGCAGGGAATCATAGCGGCATGAGATCACTAGCCGACAAAGCAAAAACGCAAGGATATTACTGGCCCACAATGATACAGGATGCCGCAAGAATGTCCCGACGGTGTGAAGAATGTCAGCGCTTCGCCAAAAAGATACACGCGCCGGCAACAATGTTAAATTCTATAGATAGCCCGTGGCCATTTGCAAAATGGGGCATAGATATCGTCGGGCCTTTCGTCGAAGGATCAGGGAAAAGACGATTTTTGATAGTAGCCACGGACTACTTCAGTAAATGGGTGGAAGCTAAAGCCTTAGCCAGGATCAGAGACGTGGATGTGTTTACTTTCATATTCCAGAACATCATTTGCAGGTTCGGCATACCAGCAGAAATCGTGTCCGATAATGGTAAGCAATTACAGGGGAAAAACATAGACATGCTCTTCGATACTTTCAAAATAAGGAAGAACAAATCCACCCCCATATACCCTCAAAGCAATGGACAAGCGGAAGCCACTAACAAGACCCTCGCCCTTATCCTCAAAAAACAATTAGACGAACATAAGGGGCGATGGTGTGAACAGTTGCACAATGTGTTATGGGCATACAGAACAACACGAAGATCTGCCACTGGGGAATCCCCGTTTCTCCTCACTTATGGAGCTGAAGCAGTCATCCCAACAGAGATCCTCATGCCAACCACAAAGACCGAAGCATGGGAGAAAAATCTCACAACAGACATGATGTTAGAGAGATTGGACGATCTAGAAGGAAGAAGGGAAGCAGCATTGCAGAAGATGGAAAATTATCAACGAAGACTAGCAAGGGAGTACAACAAAAAGGTAAAGCTTCGAAATTTTGTAGAGGGGCAGTATGTGTTGAGAACAATCCCACAGTATCAACGAGAAAAGAGATGGGGAAAGTTAGCACCTACGTGGGGAGGACCTTTTATAATACACGACATTGCGGGAAACGGTTCCTACTACCTTCGCAATCTGAAAGGCGAGGTCCTCCGGCATCCTTGGAATGCTAAGTGGCTTAAACCATATTACCCATAGGAGCAACGCAGCTTTGCATCTGCGTGAAGAAGACCAGAAGAAGAAGGCAGCGTGACCGCTCTACATGTTTCTATCTCTGGACGAGGAATTGCAGGCCTCAACCTATCAATCAAACAAGCTTTCTAAAATTCAAGTAAACAAAACTATCAACAATATTGGGGAAAGTAGTTAATCTACAATCTCTCAGGGCTCCCCCATCAGTGTCCATAAGTGTAAGACCAGGGGGAAGGCACCCAGCAGAAAGAGATACCCAACCAATCTTAAGGCAACGGGTCGACGGAATGGGTGTATGTAAATATTTTAACCCCATATCCTAGAACGTTGCCTCGGCCCCCACCGTCTGGGAATCCTCTGGCCAAGGGTTCGCCAGCGGGGTGACAGGTCTCAAGACGATCACGAAGGTACCTCCCTTCGGTATCGCACCCAAACACTTAAAAAACTCTTCTTTTGTTTTAGTGTCCTTCCTCACAATGCTTAAAATAAACAACAAACTGATATTGCAGGTATATCAAAAAAATGATCCATTTCATAAAGGTTGGTTACAAAAAGCGGCAAGGCCAATACAAGGAATACACATCAAAAATATTCTTTTTACAAAATACTAGCAAAATCTAACGGAAGGCTAATGATGCCGCGGTCTCTACTTAGATGATGCCGCCCCATCAGCAGGGTTGTTCCGAAGAGTTGAAGGGACGCTCCCACCAGATGAGGGTCCCGAGGAGCCAGGCAAGGAGGCAGGTACTGGACGACGCGGATAGCTCTTCACGAGGCCATGCTCGGTCTTAAGGCCAAGCTCAATCTTCTCCAGCATCTTGTTTGTCTCCTCAGCCAATTGACACCGAGCCTTATGCATAATAACTGTCGTCCGCTGGTGGGCTTGGGATAACAACGAAGATAGACGATTCACTTCTTTAGAAGCAGCACCAACGGCCTCCTCGCGGGATGCCGCCAAACTCTTAAAATGATTAGTCTGTTCTTCCTGCTGCGCTAAGGAAGATTGAGCCTTTTCAAATTTTTCATTTGCAACGCGGAGTTGTCCCTCGAGCTCTGAAAAAGACAACACAAGGGAGTTAGCACAGAAAAGACACAATCACACTCGATGAAATAGGTTATACCTTCGACACAAGCCGAAGCCTCTTCATACTCATTAACAACCGCATCTCGCGCTTCATCAAGATGGTCATATTCCGCGGATAATTTCTTATAATCTAGTTGAAGGTTGGTGAGAGTAAATTGACTGGCATCTAATTCTACCTGCTTCATCGAATCCATGTGACGAAGGTGGTTGACTTCGTTGTTTATCTCTGATACCCCTTTGCTAAGTCTGTACATACATACTTCGAGATTTCTCTCAGACTCAGCCTGGCGGGCTATTTCAGCGCGAGACGCAGCAAGGGCTTTGCTTAGAGCCCCAACTTCGGCTCTGGCATCGTCCCTTTCTCTGGTAAGACACACATGCTCTCCTTAACTCCCGGAAAAGGAAGGGAGCGAGCCTTTCGTAATTCCTCTTCCAGAAGATGTATCCTAGACTCCAACAATGAAGTGCGCTCACGGGATTCCCGCAGATTCTCACGTGTCCACAGCAGCGTACCATTGAACAAAGTACGGTCATGATTATACAGATTCTGCATATCAACCATTTGAACATGCCTTGCGCCATCCCTCAGCCCGAGCGTCCCACTTTTTGGCTTCGCTCTTAATTTTCTCGACCAGCTCTTTGATACGAGATTTTTGCCGTGCCCTTTCGTTTCGAAGCCATATCAGCTCGGGGACGCCACCCACTGGAGATAGGGTGGGGAGACTCAGACAGAACAACTAAGTAGTATGGAGGAATTACGAAACTGCGGGGTAAAAGAGGAAAAAGAACCAAACCTGTGAAAGCTGAAACTTGGCCGCGAGTTTGCTCTAACTCAGCGCGAACGCAGCAAGCTCTGAACGAAGACCAGCCTCCGCTTCACCCAGCCTTTTTTCTTTCAAGGCTTTTCTTCAGTTCTTCTATTTCCACCTCAGCCGCAGATAATTCCTTTTCTCTGTGACGAAGCTTAGCCTCCAGCTTCAAAGATTTCGCTTAAAGAATTGATACACACATGGTTACAATGCTCACTCCTCATCATCTACACATCAAACGGCAAACATTATTACACCGAGGATTCAATTGTCACGAAGAGATATGTACGAAGACTTACCTCCAAGACACGCTGCTGGGGAAACCATATTGGTACCCATCGGCTATGGCCATCATGTCGCAACAGAAGTGGGAGGCTCCGATACGAGGGTAGCTTCGGGAACACTCAAGCTTTTCCCCCACATCTCAGATACGCGCCTCGGAAAGTTCCATCATCCGACGGGTATAAGCATCGGAATCCTTCTCACCAGCAACCACCGGGGCAGGATGGGGGACAAACACAGACCCTTTTTCTTGAGCCAATCCATTATGGCATCCTCACCCTCAAACGTCAGCGAATGAGGGAAATCCTCGGCAGGCGAGTCAACCACAGACTTCCCCTTTGCTGATATTCCCCATCGGCACAAGTTTCGGCATCAACATGCGCATTGCGATCATCCGCGCCCTCATTCTGAACAGCAGCGTCTTCCTTACCAGAACCCCCGAGCACATCCCAATCATCATTGGGGGAAAGCAAAGAAAATCTTCAGGAAAATCGAGAGCATCGTCAAAGAGTTCCCCTGCGGAATAAATCCTGTCAAAGGAGAACTCTTGAGAATGGTGGGGAGAGTTTCCGCAGCCTCACCAGCAGGAGCAGACATATCAGCGATAACACTGCCGTCAACCACCGCGGTATTATTTCTCACACAACACCATCACAACCCGCACCAATCTCTTCCTCGACATTAGGTGGGGAAGTATCAGTGCGTTCTTCCCCATCAGACATTTCCTCATCCTCGGCAAACTCTTCGTTCACCGGACTGGTAACTTCTTCATGAACCTCAGCCTCACCCGTCACAATGGTAGAAGACTGCTTCGGCCCAATCTTTTTCTTCTTCGACACCTGCAAACCAACACGTTCCACAAAAAGAGTTATTTTTTACACAGTTTGATTTTCAAAAAAGGAGGGGCGCGGCCAGAATCTGCAAAACCATACCTTGGCAGTAGTGGCACTCTTCGGTGGAAGTATAGCACCAGAACCTTCCTCCTCGTCTCCTTCAACGACGTCGAGGCATAAGGAAAGTTCATGCCTTCGAAATTTAAACGCCAGGGACAGAAATCTCCATAACGAGCAGGAGGAGATTCACGTGGCCTGCTACTCTCAGAAGGACGCCAACCGCGCGGACCGGGAATCCAACCGTACGCCCAAGGACCAACAATTTCAATAACAGTGGCGTGCCACTCATAATCATGGTCACGCTTGATCCTTTCACGCGCGGAAAAAGTTTCCGCTGACTAGACCCCTCGGTGCCTGGAACATACTTCAGTTTGGCATCGCTCACCTCACTTAACAGACGAATTTCGCCCCGAGGAGCAGCGAGGTTCCGAAGGCTAACACTCCACGGTTTACGGTTCCTACTATTGACATAATCACCAAAGGAGTTGTTGAAGTTTTCAGGAGTATACCATTCCCTCTCAGCGGGATTTGGAACGTAACACGTCATCGTCGTCTCCCCCTTACTCCGCAGATAACATTCCCTCAGTGCACGGAGATAATTCCCCGATAATTGCGACACGGAACGACTGTGAGTATTGGTGGAAGAACCTTCACGACCAGCCAGCACATCGTAATAAAAGGAATCACCAGACTTGTACAACGGCAGCATAAGACCCGCCTCGAAGGCTCCAACCGTAGTCAACAGGTGAAACTCATCAAACTGATACTTCGAGATGAGCTCGTAAGTAATATCATCCTCAGGGGCATAGAAACGAACCTCGAAGGCTTGAAGCTCATGCTTTTCCTTGAAAACTTCAAGGTCAATGTGCTTGAACGTGACTTTCTTCTTGCTGACCGAAACGCTGCGTATCACCGGGGCAGCGCCATCCTCTTCCGCGGGATCGGACGAACCAACAAAAGCTCGGAAGCTCTTCTTTTCAAAGAAGGATTCTTAACGATTCAGCCCTCGGACACCACCTTTGGAGTTCTTCCCTTTGAAAGAAAGTACTGGAGGGCGGCGGCAGAGGGTGCTGCACAGGCACTACAGAACGAAGAGGAGGAACATCGAAGGCGCCACCACGAGGAGGTGTCTGCGTACACCTAGAGTCATCACGAGGACGAGAAACCGCACGATCGGCAGCGTATCGAGACCCGGAAGGATTTTTCGAGGATCCCCTTTCCTAGGAGGAGAGGCCTTCGTCCCAGAAGAAGAAACTTTAATACCACGGGGATCCATTTGAGACGATCTAGCGAGATCTCCCCCAGGATATGTATCAGACTCTCTGCGCGGAGGGGATCTCGGTAGACTGGAAGCCGGAGTTTGATAAGGAAGCCGCGGACGGTCAGACATGGCTGCGAAGAGGTACAACAAAAACAAGTTAGAAGCAAACACGAGGGCATCACCAAAAAAAAAAATTACCAGTCCATCTCAAAAGCACAGAAACCCTAAAACTAGCATACATGCTTGAATCCCCTAAAACCCTAAAACCCTAAACTTAAAAGTCCAATCAATACAAGTAAAACAATGGCCTCCTGACTTGAGACGAAGAAGAACAGGGGCAAACTAGCATACATGCATCAAAAGATGTTCTTCATCACAAACAAGGGACGACAGCAGAGAAGTGGGAGGCTCCGATACGATCAACCAGAAAATTTACAATCAACACTACTTAAAACAACAAGAAACAAAGAAAAGAAACCTTACCACCACAAACGAAATCCCGAAAGAAGAAGCAAATCAGAAACAAAGAAGAAACGAGCGTGATAATGCTAAGACAGAGAATTTAATGGTTGAAGAACAAAGAATGAAGACTGACAGGGAGAATGAAATTAATTTTCAAGGAGAATGAAATTAATTGTTCTCCCATCCTTAATATACTCGAAAGAAAGAGAAGTTAATGGAGGAATGAGAAACGTGCCCATTAAATGAGCAGTTAATACATGAATAAGAAACATGCCCAAGTATCTAGGAGAAGTTATTAGGAGAGAGGAAGAATATGTAACGACTGTTTTCTTCAATGCTCCCACTAAACACTCAAGCCCGAAGAAAAGGGGCAAATTGTGTGTACATATTTCATCATCAAACACGTGTATATAGGAAGATACGTGGAGACCATGCGGACAAAGTCATCAAAACATGATGACACACACCCATAGCCAAGAAGCCCATCCCGTCGACGTCGGATCCTTACCCGAACAAATCTAAGGGCAGAAGTTAAGATGTACCGAAAACACGATGTACTGCGGAGCACCAAATAACTCCCGAAGAGTTACTTTATCTCATCCCCAAAAGAAGCCAAGATCAACGGTGGAGAGAAGGTGAACTGACATGGACGTGACAGGGGCAGAAGACACTTGTCTGACACGAGCAGCGCCTCAACTACCCGCATTAAACACTCTGAGCAGTGTACGTGTCGATCAGCCCGTGGAACGAACGAGGATGACTCTGTGTGATCAAGCAATGAACGAAGACCTCCGCGTGATGGACACAAAGCACAAGAAGATAAGGTTCCAACGGCCCTCAGAAATGGGTCCCACACTCTAACCCTATAAATACCCCCTCTCCACCATGAGTGAGGGGATCGGGAAAAATCAGGGAGAGAAAGATTGTGAGTGTAAGTTTGTCCTTTACAATATACAGACCTATGTAAACTCCAAAGTCACTCGACTATCTCTGGAACCATCAAGTACATAGTGAAACAACAACCCCGTGGATGTAGGCCTTAGTGCCGAACCACGTAAATCCCAGTCTTATTTACATTTCAGCACTTTATATTCGCCTAACGCTCCATGAGTTTTATTTTTATACTTCGTTTTCTTTATCTTCCCCTGCGTAAACGCCCCTCGCGATGTTATTGGATGAGGCTATGATAAACCCGAAGGTTTTGAGCCAAGGAATCAATATAATTGTATTATCCGTGTGAGTCTGTACCTAGAGTGCGAACATTGTTTGTGAACATATCGATGCCTGCGTGATTTATGTGTTCACAGTGACTATAAATTACTTCTCCGAGCAAGTACTCCGAGTTAGTATATTATCTTTCCGATGATCGGATGGGCAATAAAGAATCTGTTCGCCCGAGTTCTTCATGCAGCTGTGTTTGTCACAATGATAGAGATTGGTGATTAACTCCAATCTATTATCTCATCATGAGGAGTCGTCTCTCAAGTTTTATGGCCGTGGGACTTTCACCATTTTTCATCATTGCTGTGAGACTCTTCACGCCATGTTATCGTCATGGGATCTCGTCTGGAATTTGATCGAGTCCGAGCAAGTCAATCTGTCCGGAATTGGATCGTTGTGACTATAAATTACTTCTCCGAGCAAGTACTCCGAGTTAGTATATTATCTTTCCGATGATCGGATGGGCAATAAAGAATTGGTTCGCCCGAGTTCTTCATGCAGCTGTGTTTGTCACAACGATAGAGATTGGTGATTAACTCCAATCTATTATCTCATCACGGAAGTGAGTTTTTACTCCATCATACCCCGTCATGGTATCTTCTTAAGCGTGTGACAACCGGAAGCTTGAGTGTCTGTCCTTCATTGAAAGCACGAGATGTTGCTCGTCCGATGAAGTTTATTAAATCAAGCCATTCATCTCGTCTGTAATGAGGCTTGGCATCATGATTATGTGGGTGGGTGAACTCTCCATTCACCATTAGTTTTCATGGATCGTAACCACCGGAAAGCTTGTCCTCCTGGGATTGTTATTATAAGGAAATATTCTCTGTACACATCCTGTTAGTCGCCATTAGGAAGTTCGTATTTAGGCAAAATATCACCCGAAGGAAGTAGGGTATTATTAATTTACTTGTGTGTGATGTACACATCGTCTATATATTTATGAATAGGGATAAAGTTCATCTGTTTTTTCACGAATTTGGTTTGCATGGGATCGGACTTGTCCTTTCCGTGCATATCCAATTATCTCACCGGACTGGTTTTTCTCCACCATTGGCACCGTCCATCATTCAACCTCCGTGTTTTGGGGTGTACTTATCTGTTCTTCACATCAAGATCAATGGTGGTTCTTTTATCGAGAGTTCATTAGGAAGTTTAGGTCTGTTGTCTCTATAGCGGATTGACCTTCATGGTAGACAAGTTTTGATTTGAAAAAATAGTGATTGGCGATAAATTCCAGTCAACTATTCCAGTGTATGGTTACTTCGTTCATTATTATTGCGTTACTAGCAGCACGAGCTGGACCCATTTTCGCATCGTTTGGGACTTCGTCTTCACGAGATCGGATTGATCCATCAAGGTTCTTCCTTCACGAGTCCAATAACTTCATTCCCCCTCAGGGTTTTGTTTTTACGAGATCAGGTGATAACGTATATCGCCTTTGGAGATTACTTTCACGAGATCGGATGTCAATATTTGAACTTCAGGAGATGACTCGTTTGGTCATCGGGAGTGTGGTTTCCCTTCACGAGATCGGGTGATCTCAAGTATCATCGTCAGAATTTTACGTTCCCAAGATCGGATGATCTCTTTTGCCACCGAACTAGATGACTCTTTCGCCATCGGGCTTATAGTATTTGACAATAACAGATGAACTCTTTGGCCATCTTTGGTATTTTTTCTTTACGAGATTGGATGATCTCTCTATCCACCAAAATAACACCTTCACGAGATTGAATAACTCCTTTACTCATCGTGGTGCTACCTTCATGACATCGGATGATCCCATTTATCGCCTTTGGTATTTAACCATCGCGAGATCGGATGATCTCTTACGCCGTTGGAATTTTTCGTGAATGAGATTACTCGTTTTCTCACAGAACTTATGTCTTCAGGAGACTCTTTCTCCATTTGGTTCATGTCATCCCGAGATCGGATGATCTCTCTTCCTCCATTAGGTTCGTGCTTTCATGAGACAGCATCGTCAGAATTTTACCTGTACGAGATCAGGTGCTCTCTTCTACCACCTTTTGGTTCACGCCTCCACGAGATCGGATGATCTCCTACGCCGTCAGGATGATGCCTCCATCAGACCGAATGATCATATCACGAGATGAGCTCGCCTTATGAGGTTTATTTCATATCGTCTATAACGAGACATGGCATTATGATTATGTCGGTTGGTCGTCTTAGGATAAACTCACCACTAATTGCCATGGGTCGTAATCACTGGAAAATTTGTCCTTCTTGGGTTGTTACTTCAAGAGATTATTAGGAAATATACATAATATTCTATATATATATCCTGATTGCATCATTAGGCAGTTAAGTTAGGAAAGATACCATCTAAAGAGTGTATGATATTATTAGCTTATTTTTATGTGTTGTACACATCATCTTCTTTCACCATTCGTCTGGAGTCATGCATTACTAACACCTCCGTGTTTTGGGGTTGTATTTTCCTGTTCATCATATCACGATGGCAGCAATGGTGATTGTTTTTTCGAAACTCCATTTGGAAGCTTGGTTCCATCGTCTACAGAGCGCCATGATTGACAAGCTTTTATTTGCAACAACAATGATTGGTGTGAATTCCAATCAATTATTCCATCAGATGGTTATTTGGTTCATTATTATTGGTACCGTGACTACCGTCTTCATAAGATCGGAAGGACCTATCAATATTTTTCCTCCACGAGATCGGATAACTCCTTTATTCATCGTGGTACTGACGTCATGAAATCGGACGATCCCATTATCACCTTTGGAATTTTACCTCCACGAGATCGGATGATCTCCACCGGGATATCGCCTTCACCTGGATGACTCTTTCATCACCGGGCTTATTTTTCATGAGATCGGATGATCACATCTATCTCCTTGGAATCTTACCTTCACGAGATGGGTCATCTGTTTGACCTACAGGATCATGCGTGCACGAGATTGGGTGATCTCTTTTACGCCTTCGGGATTTCGCCATTGGCATCGCGAGATGAATTCATGTTAGCACCATTGGAGATCTCAGTGACTGGAGTTTGAATCTTCTTTAGACATGACAATAGAAGATGGTGATTAAATCCGTACGACTATTTCTCTCATGGCAGCTATTTAGACTTTCTGAGATGTTTCCGAGATGTTTAGAAAGCTAACAGACGATTCTCCAAATCATACCAGAACTTGGATAATTTTCATCTTTTGGAAATGGGTTTGACAAATACATCTTGCTGACATTAAATCTGTAGCTTAAATTGGTTTCTACTTGAGAAATTTTTTCACTTTTAGTTGTTTTTTCAAAGTTTTTGTTTTAAAACTTGTAGATCTGAGACTTACATCAACTGATGTTTTCTAACATCGGAGAGGAAAACAATAATTATGTTTTTCTCCCTTGGGCTAACAATTCTTCCCAGACCTTTTACGGACCTTTTACGGAGGAGATCGCTTAAATGCCGTAGTATTTGAAACTTCATTTTCACCGCAATTTTCTATTCTCTTGAGCATCTTGAGAAAGATACAGGAGATCTTAAAAGAACATAAAAATTAAATAAAATCAATTAAAAAAGTGTAGATCTATTGAGTATGAGGGTCTTCAGAACTCCACTGATCGTGTAGATCGTGTTGTCATGAACTTCGATAGAATTCTACACATTGGTATGAAATCCACTTCTCTCATGGAGATTAAGAAAACAATATAGAGTTGTTGTTAGGGAGGTAGATTATATCTTCATACCTCCCTGTTTCTAGCGCCAAAATGTAGTAGTATAAAATCTGACTACTACATCCAACAAGATCTAATGAACATAAATCATTGAAAATCATACATAAAAGATAAAAGTGTATAAAAGTAAAGATTAACACAAGGATTTTATAGTGGTTCGGCCATTAAAAGACCTACATCCACTTTGCTTTCACTATTATTTGTGGTGTTACACAAAGATCCATGGATGGAGGTCCTCAAGGGACTTGAAACTCCATCCATGGAGGAAGAGGAGCTAGAGTCTAGCTTAGAGGGAGAAGAGAAGCAGGAGAGAAGAAGGGACCCCTTTACCCTACATCTCCTTCTCTTATACAGGGGGTATTGTACATCGAATTACATTTATGCCCTTAGAGCTGACTAGATAATGACTAGGTAGGATAAGGATTACAAAAGGTAGTATTATTGTGTAGTTGCTTGTAGTATTATATGGTGCTCCCGTCTAGATCTTGCGCCACGTGTCGAGATGATATTTTACTCTCACAAGGTCGTTGCCGCTCCCTTGAGCTTGTGCACCCATCTTCGGCCAATGATGGCGTTATAGGGGGAAGGAGTGTCCACTACACTGAATCGAGTATCAACTATCATTGGTCTTGCGTCCACTTGCAAAACAATGTCTCCTGATGGCTTTGTAGGTGCCCCATTGAATCCGTAGATGGTATAATACGAAGACATCAGTTGTTTATCGTTAAGCTCCATTCGCTTGAATGTGTCGTAGAATAGAACGTTAACTGAACTTCCTCCATCAATGAGGATCTTCTTGATATTGCACCCTGCCACTGGTAAGGTAAGGACCAAGGGGTCATTGTGATCTTCCATATCTTCCTCGATGTCTTATGCATCGAAGGTCATAGGCGTGTTCATCCATTGCTCGTGTTCGTCCACTTCTATCCCATTGATCTTGTATAATTCACAGTAGTCTACGAATTGTTTTCTTAACCTTTTTCCTATATGTGCTGTTAGCGAGGGTCATGTAGCTTCGGAACATGAGATGGTGTTGAGTGTTCGATTTCCCTCTGGCAGTTGAACTTGCTTGCTTCGCTTGGTCTTATCTTCGTTATCTGCCTTTTGTATGTACTGCTTGAGGTCACCTGCGTCAATCAGCTTTTGAATCATTATCTTGAGATTCTTGCATTTCTCGGTCTAGTGGCCGTTGAAACAGTGATATTCGCAGTAATCTCTTGATTTCTCGGACCTAGGGGCTGCTTCCCTTTGGACCATGGCCACTCAAGGTTTTCCCTGCCTTTGATCTCCCTCAGGATGCGGGTGTAGTTCGTGTTCAGCTTCGTGAAGACTTGATCTTCGAATTTACGATCGTCGCGTCGACGGTCGTTCTCTTTTATCATCATTAGGACGTTCAGCTGAACTGCCCCTCTTTGATCCACTGGCTTGTTCTACGGAATTAGTCCGATGAGATATTTGAGCTTGGGCCCTAGGGTTCTCCCGCTGGATCTCTTTTAGCCTGGCGTGTTTTTCAATGATTACTCGAAGGTCTCCTTTTGTCTTAGGAACACTCCCATGAATCTCCACAAATAATGGGATCATTCTATCCAGTCCCCATTTGTAACAGTTGATGCTGACCACTGGATCTACATTTCCTATGGCCTGACAAATCTTGTGCCATCTGTCGGTATACTCCCTGATCGTCTCTTTGTAAGCGGTTGCCAGTGAGAATAACTTATCCATTACTGCGTTGGCATCCTTGTTATAATGCAAGTTTCTAAGAACTTCTCATCGAGCTGGCCATAGGAGTTGATGGAGTTGGGAGGTAGGTTGTCGAACCAAGATAGTGTTGATCCCTTTAAACTTGAAGGAAAATACCTGCAAAGGAATGCATCGTCTTGTTCCCATCGGGCTAAGATACGATTGTAATAACGAAGGTGTGTTGCGGGATCGCTGGACCCATCGTATCATTCGAATGCTGGAACATGGCACTTCTGAGGGATAAGTGCTTTGGCCAAGTGCGGGGTCAGTAGTGTGGTGTTTGCTTCTCTCATTACCTCTTATAGTCTTCCCCCTCCTTGCGTGGATTTTATTTTCTTGATCTCCGCCATCATTTCAGCACGAAGGTCCTCTATTGCACGATGGTGATCATCGTTGGTTGAGTTTCGCTTTGGTCTTTGATCTTCGCTGTCATAATAGTCCGAGTCTTCTGGGACGTAATCTGGATCGTTGGACCTGTTTCTTATGGTTATTCTTCGGTTAAATGTCTCGGGATTTGTTGCATTTGTCACGACCATTCTTCGGTCATGATTCGGCTCAGGTGCTTTAGAGTTGGCTTCGTGCAAAGCTGTGTTGTGCTGGTGAGTTTCTCCCAAGCTTTGGGTGATCTTACCTCTGAGTTCTTGGTTTTCTCGGGCTAGCAATGCCACTGCCTCTGCGAACACCTTTTGATTCTTCTTCAACTCCTCAAGCTCTGCCATCAGCAGGGGGGAATGATTTGATCCTTGATTTGGGGCACTGAGCCGTCCCTGCCCCCCAAGGGACATGGTATGATCTTCATCAACTGTTTGGATTAGGGGGACGGGAGGTTCGGTGCTCACTAACTGTAATTCCACGTGTGGGGGTAAGGGTCGGTTTCTTTTCAGCAACGGATGGGTTGTTAGTACAGTTTGGTTCTGCTCGTTCGTTGGCGGCATCCCGAAGGTTGGCTGCGGTATTGGTGACTCCGCAAATCCTTCTCATTGCTCAAGGGAGCGGGAAGCTACTACGGATTTCACTGCATCGGCTTTAGCTGCATCTGCTCTAGCTACCTCTTCTCTTGCTGCCTGGGCTTTTGCTGCATCTGCTCTTGCTGCCTCGGCTTTTGCTGCTACTGCTCTGAGAGCCACCGCTGCTACATCATTGGTATTTGACGGTGAGGTGATTTCCGCTGTGTCTGGCTTTTGGTTTGTCGTTTTCACTTTTTCACTCTTTTGCTTGTTGTGTGTCATGACTGGCGTTGTCCTGGGTGTTTCTTTGGATGATGCTTTGGCCGTTCCTGCATCCTTCGTGTTTTCCATCTTCTTTTTCTTCTTTGCCTGCACAAGTAAAACATCATCGAAAATCCAATATCCATTGGGGTCCTGTTAGTAAAGTTAAACAAGCGTGTAGGACAAAAGCATGGATCGATCGAAAGTTTCCAAGAGATCGAGGACTAAGATGAAGATTTGGAGAGATCCAATACTTGAAATCATAGATCGACTCATGGATCTGAGAAATTCTTTGAAGGGAAGCGCAGAGTGATCGCCTTTAAATATGAAAAATGCGGAAATCTCTGAAAAGAACTAAGGTCTTTAAGTTTTTGACATGATAGATATGAAACATTCTAAAGAAAACACAGATCCGTAAGATTCGTCTTAGGGAAACATAGAAAACTCTAGAAAGTGTGGAGATCTGTGGGTTTTGTGTCTTGAAAGCATAGATAACTTTTAAGAAAGGTATAAACTCTACATGAAAATTGGTTTTAAGTTATAAATGGATGATAAGATGTGAACCATATGCAAAAAATTGGTTTTGAAGATTAACTTAAATCCGAACACTATCATCCAGAGGATAGCATGGGGAGCCACAAAAAATAAACAAGTAAAATCACAGGATAAGATAAATCTTTTACCGTGACAAAGTCCCTGTTTTTAGCGCAAGATTGTGAACACATAAATATCGATGGCATCTACGTGTACACAAACAATAATTGCAGTGTACATAAAATCATTATGTGGAATAAAGTGGATGTAAAACGGCATAAATACTATGACTCATCGACTCGGATCCCTCGGTATCGTCCTTGTCTAGTCATGAGACTGTAATTTAGCTATCCATATGAGCACGATGCATGGTATCACATAGCATAATGACAAAAGTAGAAAGTAAAGTGCTGAAATGTAAATGAGACAATGATTTATGTGGTTCATCACTAAGGCCTATGTCCACGGGGTTGGGGTTTCACTATGTATTTGGAATTACAAGGGTAGTCAAATGACTTTGTGTGAATCACGAAGATAGAGGGGAAATAGATCTCATGCTTACTCTTCCTATTTCTCTTTCCTCTTCTCTTACTCTAAGTTGGTCAACCCCTTCTCTCTTAGTAGAGAGGGGTATTTATAGGAATGATACATGGGGTCCACTATTAGAGACAGTTGCAACCTTATCTTCTTGATCTTTGTGTTGATCCCGCTGGTTTCTTCGTTCTCGACCGAAGGCTCCATCGGTTCTGTATGGTTACGAAAGGTCACCTCCTTTTCTTCCACGGGTCTGCCGACACGTACCCTATGCCTATGGTATTTAATGCGGGTGGTTGGGGCAGTCCGCATGCGTTAGACAGATGTATGATGCCCCTGTCATATCTTCGTCAGTGGAGCTAATCTTTGCCGTTGATCTTGGATCTGCCTCGAGATGGGATAAATCAGATCTTTGGGTGATCTCCAGTACTTCGCGGTAGCTCGTTCCTTCAGTGCTCCCTGATCTTGCGCCATTGGATCATTGGGATGACAAACAGATGTAGGCGATAGAGGTCCCCCGGGTGTTGGGATGTGGCATCATGTCTTGATGTCCCACTGTTGCGTGTCTTCCACGTGTACTCCTTTTAACACATGGCGGATGATGAATAATGTGTATACAGTTTTAACATATTTGTTGAGGACTGTAGTTGCAGGAAATCCTACAATACACCCCTAGTATGATTTTATCGTTGACCAGCCTATTTTTAGATTTACACTCTTAATTTTATTGATTAATTTCTGAATATTCTTATAAGGAAAATAAAGAAATCAAGAATGATCTCTACTCTCAACTTTCTCTCTCCTATTTACTTATCTCTCACTCAAAAAAGATCTCCCACTCCTTTACAATTTGAATGACTATTTATAAGGGAAATACATAATGGATGACAGCTAATCTATCCTTTATTTTCGGATATTGTTTGCGACATTCTCGCAACCTTACAAATGTTGACTTCACAAGCTTTCTAATTTTCGCAAGACTATCACATCTTTCCCATGATATTTGCTGACATTGTTTTCTGAAACTGTTCTACGACGCTATTGTGCAATTCCATTGATAATTTCGGTGAGACACAATTGTTGCGAGAATCTGATCCTACATCTTTCCTCTTCTCTGCAAAGTAGAGAATGATTTGAGAAATGTCGCAACTCCTTATCTTTTCATATTCCACATTTATCACACGTACTCTCTGTCTTCCACTTATTTCTTGACACGTCTTCTGTAACCGCTACTTTTCAACCGATCACGTCTCTTCGTCTTAATGGTGTTTATTTTTTCGAGAAGTAAATTTCTTTATATACTCTTCTACCTCCCTATTTCCATTTTTCTTTTTACTTTCTCTTCTATTTTTATTCTCTTATCTCTGCAACTTTGTCATTCTTCTGCAAATTCTGCTGCTGTAATTTTTTCTTCCTTCAATTCTTTTACTTTCCATAAATTCCCATATCCTTTATTCAATCATGGCTCCAAGTGGTCATAGATATGAGAAGAATCTTCAAGATGTCCAAAACGATCTTGCTAATAAAGGTCTTACACTCTCCTCCATTTCTGATGTGAATGCCAAATCAATTCTTTATGTCAAGCTTTTCTCCAGTCAAAATTGTGATGATCAATCAATCATAATTTCGCTAGGTCAAATTCTCGCAGGTCTCCCTCTTCCTCTTTATAACCCAGACATTCCTTTATTTTATGAAATTCTCGCTCATCCGGGATTTTCGCGAGCCATTTCCAACTAAGTGGGGATTGTATCCGTCTAATGCTAGAGTTCACTAATCGTGGTGCTGGTAGAGGATATCTTTACTCCAGTGAACTTAGGGATCCAAAATTCGCAAACCTATAAATAGTTGCTGAGAAGTATACAGTGGCGAATTTCTTTGAAAATTACGAACTTATCTCCATGAAGGAAGAGAATACTCGCTGGGGTATTCGATTAAGAAGAAAAGATAATATTGATGAATCTAAAATTCTTATGCAAGATATTGACTGGCATTCTGGTAAAAACACAACTCCTCGCCAATCCAAAGATGAAAAATGGTGCGTGTTTCCTTTAATGCTAAAGGGTCCTTACATTGCTGGATCAAACGTCCTTCCTGCGAATCTCGCAGCATATCAACCTTGGGTTTTCTCCTGGCCTGAAAAGGAGAAGGAGGTATATTTCTCCCCTTTAACTCATTTTATACTTCTTTATTGATTTTTACTATTATGTTCGCTAACTCTTGCGATATTCCGCAGATCCAAAAACTAAAAGATAGTTATAACAGGACTAGGAAATCTAGTACTCTGTTGGCTCTTCGCTCATATACAGATGGGGTAAGAAATTTTCTCTTATGACTTTAAATAGTACTGTCATTCCCATGCTCCCATTTCTTACTTCTATCTGTATGCGAAGATTATTGCTGAAGTAGAAGAATCTGCTGATGCTGCGAAGACTGGCGATAAAGGTAAATGTGCTCTTCGCAGAGAAAGATCAACTGGTCCTCCTCCAAAGAAAAGAAAAGTGCGTTCTTCTTCTCCTTCAAATGTTCTTCCTAACGAGAATTCTGAAAGTGACAAGGATGATGAGGATAATGATGATCTCGCTGGAACTGAAAATTCTCCTCCCGAATCTTCTATGGCTAAGCTTTCTGGCCTCTTTTCTGATTCTCTACAAGGAATGGGAGATAGCCAGTTCGCAAATACCTACAAAGCTCTTGCTACCCTCTGTGATGTCCCTTTACTAGATGGTGATAGCTCTCTTCGCGGAGTTTCTAGATCAGTGACTCCCGACTTCTTGCATTCTCTGAATAGTTTGGTATACTTTCATCTTTTTACTTCTTCATTTTTATGACTCAAAATCTCTTTCTATATTAATATTTTTTATTTCTTTTCGCAGGATGGAAAAGCTTCTTTTGCGGTTGCCTTAGATCTAGAGAGAAGACGCGAAATTCTTGAAAAGAAGAATCTTCAATTTCGCAAAAGGAATGAAGAATTGGAAGTTGAAGTTAAAGGTCTTCGCGAGAAGAATAGACAATTAGAAATTGATTCTTCCTCTTATAAGAACAAAATTTCTAGTCTTCAACAAGCTAATAATCAGCTTTACGGTATATTACTTTTCTCTTTTCTCTTTATTCATTCATCTTGTTGTTTTATCTTATTTAAATGATCCTTTTTGCAGACATTTATGGTCTTTCTGATGAAGCTACCCTTCTTCGTTCATTTCCTAATGCCTTGGATAATGATACCCTTCTTGAACGTCTTAACAATTCCTTAAATAGCTTTTCTAATGATAGAATTTCATCTCTTTCTCTAAATGAACTTAGATCACAATTTCGCCTCTTAGAAATTGATCATAGATCCAGTTTAGGCTTAGCTAACAGATTTAAACGTCTCCTTATTGATTCCAAAGAGAAAACCAATGAGTTGAGAACCAAGATTAGCGGTCTCATAGATGATAAAGATCGTATCTCTGATCAAGGTGCCAAGGCTCTGGAGAAATTCCAAGAGGCTCTCCTTGAAGTTCAACTTGAGCGATATGAAGCTAACTGCAAGAATATTGAACTCTGCGAAAGGGAAAATCAAATTCGTTCTCGTCTTCTCATAAGTAGTGAGGAAGAATTTGTCTGGGCTGCGAAAATTTTAGATGATGCTAGAAAAGATTTAGGCGTAAATGTTAGTCTCCAAGTTGAACATACATCCTTGATTAGAGACATACATTCCCATACTTGCCTCTGTTATTTGAATCCAAATGAGAGATTTCATAAACTTTTTCTTATTGTACAATTTCGCAAGTTCTTGCGAAGTGAATTTTGTTTCTTTTCAACATCTCATTCCTGTGTGGTCTTATTTTGCCTTCCTAATTAAAGGTCTTATTATGCCACCTCTTGTCATTGCGACAAAATCGCAGGACGTCCTTGCACTTTCATGCAATAACCCATTGATCTTGCCTTAACTTTTTCTTCTGTATTATGGCCTCTTCAGGAATATTGCGACAATATGACAGGCCTAAATATTCTTGCGAAAATAAAGCCCCATGACATTGTCGTCTTGCGATGAAATCGCAGGACGTCTTCGCACTTTCATGCGAAAACCCATTGATCTCATTTTATCTTTTTCTTTTGTATTATTGCATCTTCAGGAATGTTGCACAAATATGACAAGCCTTAATTATCCTTGCGAATAATAAGCCTCATGACATTTGCGTCTTAAGACACTTATCAGCTCCCTAATGGAGGGTGCCGCCCTTATCTTCCCCCTGGTTGCCCCTTCAAGGAGGCGTACTTATACCATACAAGGTTAGCTCCTCCCATCCAGTCTTAACAACAACCAGTTGTTTTCGCATCCTCTTATCCATTTTACCTATAGGGCTTATGGTTACGAGACTGCACACTAAGTGGGGTTTTCTTCGGGACGAGTGCAGTATAAGCTAAGACTTGTCAAGAATGGCAAGGACACTTCAAACGCCCTCGGCACTCTTGACTCAACCGTCTACCTCGGCGCCTTGATCAGATCTGCACTCCTTGGGAGAGTTCTTATTACCTTAGTCGCCCAACCTAAGTCATATGCTTAAGTTGAGAATCCAAGGTGCCTCTCCCGGATGGGCTTTATTGACCCCAAATCTCCATGACTCAGGTTCCGGTGGCGGTGTAGCCTTTCCCTGAGTCATGCAACAGGTACCCCCTAATATGACGTACTTTAGGTCTTACATTTTCCTCTTGCGAAATTTTATTCGCGAACTAGGGTGTACGCCATAAAGGTTCGCCTCTTTCTCTTTTATCATTCTTTTTTGATTATTTTCTGTAAGATTCATTATCTCTGCGAGAGTCTCGCAATTCATAATATTGTATCTGAATTTCGCAATCTCAATTTTGTTGTTCAATCAAAGGTATTTTTGAGAATTTTACTTATTGCGAGATTATCGCAATAACTTAATCATTCATACATTTCTTGCTTTTATTACTTTTGCCCTCCTCTGCATCTTTATGATTTTCTGCTACTGCTACTGCTTCCTTGGTGATGGTATGTTCATCCTTTTTACCCTGAGCTAGCATTGATTTTGTAACATTTCTTCTCCTTTCTTTTCGATTGTATCCACCATCAACTTCTCACTTCTTTGTACATCCTTGACTTTATGTCGCCAGTTCTCCTTCTTATTTGCTCTTCCTTCGCAAGATTCTATCTCAGTTTCGTAACATTTCTTTCCTTCAACCCAATCTCCCTTTATGATTCCTACACCATTGGGGTGAGGGAATTTTATGCACTGATGGAAAGTTGAAGCTACTCCCAGAATCCCATGTAGCTAAGGTCGACCAATTAATGCATTGTAGGGTGATTCTACATCAACAACACAGAATGAGATTTTTGAAGATATTCCCTTCAATGGAATTTGCATATTAACCTCCCCTTTAGGCTTGTTTGCAGTACTATTAAAACCATATATCTTATATGTTGATGGTATAAGATCATCATCTCTTGCACCCATGGTTTTATAAGTATGATAAAATAAGATGTTCACAGAGCTTCCAGTATCGACTAGGATTCTATTGATTGCCCATGAATCTTCAGTTTCATCATCCTCATCTTCTTTTGGTTTTGGATTAATCTCTAATTTTATTACCAATGGATTTTCATGCATCTCTTCTCCTTCGGGAACTTCTTCTGCGCTAAAGGAAATTATCTGTTTCTGCCATTCCTCTAGTTGCGAAATTTTCGCAATATTCATAATTTCTTTTCCATTAATATCTCTTGCGAACACTCGACTTAAAACATTATCATGAAAGTCTTCAATTGTCTTGTATGAATGTTCGATAGAGCGACAGAATAGATTTTTTGCTTTTGCACCCACTTCTATGAAGAATGTTTCTTTCTTTTTCATTGTATTCACTATGTGATGTTCTGGTGGTGGTGGTAATGGTTGAGGTTGTGGATGCCCTACCAGAAAGTCGTTTAATTTCCCCTGATTTATCATTCTCAAAATAATCCTCTTTATATTTCTGCAATCGTTTGTGGTATGCCCATGAAAATGATGATAAGAACAAAATTCATGACTTCTGTGATTTGGAGGTGGTTCCGTTCCCATGTTCCACGGTGTTGGTATATTTTCCATCAAGATTATAGATTCCCATATCTTCGCCACACTTGCATTTAGAGGTGGCATCTTGATTTCTTCCCATACTACCTTATGACCTCCTTGTCCTCAATTAAAGTTTGGTCTTTGACCTCCATAAGTTTCTTGCGGTTGATCGAGTATTTGAATCTTGTTATTTCCTCCATGACTTTAGAATTTTTTTTCTCTTTCATACTCTTCTTGATCTCGACTTCCCATAGCTACCAACTTCTGCTGATTGTTACCTGTCACCTTTTCTTGTTGTACTTGCGAAGTATTCGCCACTGTATTTATTAGCTTGGGTAATAAGCTTGCATTCGCTGCTTGTGAGCTGGTATTCGCAACTGGATATGATTTCATTTAATTTTTTATTTCCTCCAAAGCAATGTATTCCTCTTGAAGTTCTCGCAATTCAGTCATTGTAATTGTATTCTTGACTCTGAAAATTTGGATATACAACAGGTTTGTTTCAAACATAGCATTGATAAATGATAATATGAGATATGTCTCATCTACACGGCCATCCATTTCGCTACACATGGTTCTCCATCTTTTAGTCAAGTGTTTCAAGCTTTCACCAATCCTTTGTTTTAATCCAAACACATCTTCTATACCAGGTCGTGAGGAATTATTACTTATATATGCTCCCAAGAATGTGGTCTGTAAATGATTGAGGGAGGTTATTGTGTTCTTTGGTATACCTTCAAACCATTTTAACGCCTCTCCTGTTAAGCTGGATGCGAAATATTTCCGCAATACCGCATCATGATTTTCCCCTTGCAACATGCACCTCACATAAACTTTAATGTGTTGAATTGCACAAGTTGTTCCATCGAAAATGCTGGTTAATGCGGGCAAACTGCATTTCGGTTGTATTCCTCCTAATTGTACTTCTCTGGTAAATGGAGTTTTCGCAGCTTCTTTTATTGCTTCATCCAATTGTCTTCTACCTACTTCTCCTCTGTTATTTAGCATTCCTCTCATTTCTTCTATTTCTTTCAAGATTTATTGATTTACTCCTGAATCTTGACCCATTGGTCTCTTTAATTTTGCTTCTCTTCTTCTGCGTTCACGTTTATCTTCTCTTGCGAAATTTTGTATCTCTTCTTCATTATCCTCATCTCGTCTTCTTCTGCGATTCTCTTCCTCATCCCTATCTTGAATTCGTTCATTTTCCCTTCCATAATTTTGTTCATTTCTTATCAACTCAATTCGCTGTCTTTCAGCCATTCTCTTCACTCTATCATACTCCTCATTGAGATTATCATTATTCCAGTTTTGTATACACCTTCTTTCTCGGTTGTCATGATTGTTCTGGCGAATTTCTTCTTCAATTGTCTGTTGATTTCTTTGATTTTCTCTCACGTGTAAAATTCCTCTTCCCTCCTCTTGATTTCCTTCGCCATGTTGGTTACTTTGCCTCTGAATTTGCCCGTTCTCTTGATTTCCTCTAATTTTCCTATCATCAAAAGTTTCATTTTGTGGAATGTAACGATCATCAATTCTTTCTCTATTTTCGCGATATTCTTCATTAGGATTTGACATTTCTTCCTGAATATTGTTTCCAACATTGATTGTAGGTGAATTTTGCCTCATTTCTCTTCTAGTTCATCTGGAATATGATTTTGTAATACTTCTCGATCTTCTATTCTGCAATCTGATATTCTCCATTCTTAATTCTTGATTTTGTCTTGTTAAATTTGCACGCTCTTCCGCCTCAGCTCTTCTTTCCTCATGTATTCTTCGTCTAAATGTTTCTAACGCTCCAATTTCTTCATCTCCATGAATTATTCCTTCATCTGCTTCTTGATTTCTCTCTTCCTGTCTGTAATTTCTATTTTGTTGCTCTTTTTCTATTTCTTCTGCTGAATTTGATCGCAAAGTGTGTACGCTCACTCTGTCATAATCTGTATTCCTCTCTTGAACTAGTGTTTGTTGAATTGGTGATTGAATTATATTTTCTCTATTATTTCTCCTTCTAGTAGATTCTCCTACTTCACTTCTTTCTCTTCCAGCAATTCTTTTGCTTCTTCTAATAGTAGTTGGTTGTTCGGATGTATTTCTTCTTCTAGCCATTTCTTCAATGCTAACAGTGTTTCCATAAATTATGAAAAATTCTTAATCAACTACTTTAAATTTTCACAAATCTCAATGTTAATCTTCGATTTTTCTAGAATAGTCTTCAATCTTCAATCTTTAATCGTCCCTATTTCTAGCGCCATTATGTAGTTGCAGGAAATCCTACATTACACCCCTAGTATGATTTTATCGTTGATCAGCCTATTTTTAGGTTTACACTCTTAATTTTATTGATTAATTTCTGAATATTCTTACAAGGAAAATAAAGAAATCAAGAATGATCTCTACTCTCAACTTTCTCTCTCATATTTACTTATCTCTCACTCAAAAAAGATCTCCCACTCCTTTACAATTCGAATGACTATTTATAAGGGAAATACATAATGGATGACAACTAATCTATCCTTTATTTTCGGATATGGTTTGCGACATTCTCGCAACCTTACAAATGTTGACTTCGCAAGCTTTCTAATTTTCGCAAGACTATCACATCTTTCCCATGATATTTGCTGACATTATTTTCTGAAACTGTTCTGCGACGCTATTGTGAAATTCCATTGATAATTTCACTGAGACACAATTGTTGCGAGAATCTGATCCTACAAGGACAAAAAAAAACACTTACCTTAAACTATCGGAGGGCCTTTTGCATCTCTATAACTTCCCCTGAGAATGAAGTTGCTTTATCTGGGGCCGCAAATGAGGTTGCATAATGTAGCAGGGTATTTCCTTCTCTGTCTTTCCTGGAAACCAGGCCGATCTTATATTTACTGTAGGCAAATATCAAATTTACCATATCTTCTTTGTTGTTTGCAACGGCCATTTCCACTATTGTTCGATCCGGAAGTCTGTAATCTTGTAAAAATTCAAACTTTTGCAAAAACAGCTTTAGCAACTCCATTGTTCCATTTCTGATAGCTTCTTTTACGATACCTGGATTGTTTGCTAAAAACTGGATAACTTTTGTCCTTTTTATATCTAGTAAGCTCGTTTCGAAAAAACTTCCTTATGAGCCAACCATACCCGTCACCATTTCTTTAAAAAGCTTCTTTGCGTTTTGGTGTTTATATTTTTGGTTTTCTATAGAAATGTCTAAAATAAGAATCAAACCAAAATGTTATTACTTCCCTTGCTAAAATGTTCAAGGTTCAATCTAAAACCAAGTAAAAACTACCTCGCTTTAGATACAGGCATATATGCACCGTAACAAAGTTACTGAGTGTTGATCTTTGTGATTTGTCTTCATCTTCCCCAATATCTGAACCACATATGAGTTGATTAATAATTTCACTAAAACTTTTTCTGTAACACCCCGAGTTCTGGATCAGGGTCAAATTCATATGGAGATCCGAATTCGAAGCATTACGGGTTGGAAAGAGACTTATGCATATATCTATTTTTAATGTTTAAGTTATTTCTCGAAACACAATCGAATTTAAAAACAATAATTCACTATTTAAACATCTTAAATTATATTTCCAAAAAAAAACAATGATATCAAATTACATTTGTGGATGGGGGGAAAACGATTTGCGGGTTTTTTAGGGAATTGAAGAGACGAGCGTGTTGTCGAGACTCCTCACCCGAGCAAACTGTTCAACCTCACACAGATGCACTGCAAAGGGAGTGCTTAGATTCGAGAGATCAATCTGTAGGACTCCGACTTAAACCAAGTCGATGGCCGTTCCAGAGTCAATTCGGTCGTAGAGAGGGAGATGGGTTGATCTGTAGGAGGGAAGCTGAGAATTGTGTGGAATCAATGATGATCAAGGATTGTGGATGTGTTGAAGGTTTCTGCAATAATTGGTAAACAGTGAAGTTTTTGAATAATTTATGAAAGATTGATGAATTCTTGAGAGTGATTACTCGTAAAGTTCTTGTTAAACGAGTGTTCGAATCTTGTCCTTCAATCATGGATTCAGAGACTTATTTATATTGTCAGAGTGGTGAACACATTGATCCCTGTAAGTGTGACGGTTTCTTGAGTGAAAGAGTGGGAAAGTGGGAGATCGTGTTAAAGTCAGTTCCATGTCGCGTGGAAACTTGACTGATCGTGCACTCACTACTTTGCTAACTCCTTTAACCGTTTGCACGACTTACGCACATTCCTCGTCGTGGATGAATCCACGTGTCGTAGACCTCCAAACCAAAACCCTAAGTGATATGCCCCCATTTATGACGTGGTTGATGTCTCACGAATCTTGGAGTCTGTATGACAAACGTGTCTTAGTTAGTCAGTTGTTGACTGATTAGACAGTGAGTCTAGATTTTGTTGAACCGAGCATGATTGACAAATGCTCGGCGATTCATGAATATTAATATTGCTCGTCCGAGCAAATATTGTAAATTCGACGAGTTGTTGAATATTGATGAGTTACTGAATATATGTGGATTATTCGAGCAAACTACTGAATATTGATAATGGGATCAATATTCGAGCAACTGAGCAAATATTTCTCAATTCGACAAATTACTGATAAATTACTGAATATTGATAATGGGATCAATATTCGAGCAACTGAGCAAGTATTGCTCAATTCGACGAATTATTTACTGGTGACGTGACCCAATAAAATATTAATTAAAATATTGGTAAATTACCGAATATTGTATAATTAATCCAGATGTTGCTCCCTGGATCAACATAATTTAGTGTTTGAACTTCCTCAGAATGGTGATTCGTGGAGCGTTTGTTCGAAACTCTAATTTTTTGATCAATCCTTCATCAATTGACGAATTGATGAAAATTGGTCATGAGTGAAGAGGGACCGACCACATGGGATGATGGATGACCATGTGGTTCCTGAATGCTCGAGTGAGCGTGCACCAGGGTCTTGAGTTGACCAGTTGGTGAAGGAATGATGATTGATGCCGATTTCATCATTTACTGAAATATTGTTGGCTTCGGCATTAGGTGATAAAACCTAGGTATGAAATATGGGGACCAACCATGAGAGCATGGGACCGTGTCGTGGTGGTCACGGGACCAGTTGTTGGTCGTTTGAGCAATCCCCAGGTTGGTTGGAGAGATTTTGGGCCCAGTATGAGCAATTGAGCAAATTAGGTCAAAATTATGAAATCATGTGGGACCGGCTTTGTGCAATCCCTAGGGATGACTCTGGTCGGTCACGAAGGCATGCACATGATGTCGTGGTGTCCTTGTCTCCGTACTGACAATTTCAGTATTTTCTGACGTGCGTTCGAGCAACATTGTGAATTTTTAGAAGAGTTTCATCTTGACTGAAATTCTTGATTTTTGTTGGAATGAGCATGTATGCTCAATTGATCAATATTTTTTAAATATTAAAATAAGAGTATTTTAACATTTAAAATTATCGTGAGAGGCTATCCGGTCATGTGACCATGTTGGATTTTGGTTTTTCATGATTCGAGCAAAATTTGAAAAATTACGACGAAATCATGATTTTTTCTCAAACCAAGGAGTTTCATGAATTGAGGAAAATAATAATTATAAAATACTAGGGATTGCAAGATGTGGGACCGGCCATGGTTAGGGCATGGTCGGCCGGCTATGTTGCCCGGTCCCGCATACCTTTTCCTATTTTATAATATTATTTTTCATGAACCCGTGAAGTTATGGAGAATCCATGAGTTTTCGTTGAAATGGAGGAGTTTCATGAGTTTAGAGAATAATAATTATAAAAATCTAGGGATTGTGAGGTGTGGGACCAGCCACGGCTTAGGCATGGCCGGCCGGCTAGGTTGCCCGGTCCCGCACACCTTTCCCTATTTTATAATATTATTTTTCATGAATCCGTGAAGTTACGGAGAATCCATGAGTTTTGCTCAAACAAGGAAAGTTTCTAAATTGAAGGAGTTTTTCATGAGTTCATGAAAATAACAAAATAGGGCAAAATAATGGAAGAGGCGTGGGACCGGCCACGGCTAAGGCATGGCCGGCCGGCCGGTGGGCCTAACCCCTGGGCGCCTCTTATTATTTTATTATTATTTGTTGTTTTCTCCTGTTTTGTGTAGGATTCCTCATCTATCCATATTTTTGGATGCTCGTTTGTGCATCTGGGTGCTCAGTCGTGCATCATTGTCGAGTACACTTGCACCATTTTTGCAGGGCTTACTCAGTGATGATTCAGATGCCCGATTGTTGAGTATTTATTACTAATTTATGAAATTCAGTGGAGAATAATTCATGAAACTGAGTAATAAAAATGAGTAGTTGTTTATTATCAGTCCATAGGATCAGTCGTGGATTCGACCATGAATTCGGAATAATAGAGTCGAATATTACCATTCCATGGGATCGTGGATTCGACCATAGAATCGGAGTAATTAAATATTACCATTCCATGAGATCAGCCGTGGATTCGATCATGAAATCGGAATAATGAGATGATACAATTGTTTATTGCCATTCCATGGGATCAGGCCGTGGATTCGACCATGGAATAGGAGCAATTGTTATTGCCATTCCATGGGATCATGCTGTGGATTCGACCATGGAATAAGAGCAATAATAGATCATTCTGGGAATTCAGTTGTGAATGTCACTGCAAAATTAATATATTGCAGAAAATATATTAGCCAGTTAAAGCGTCACATCCATTCTGAATGGTGCATAGTCAGGGAGTCACGGGTGTTTTTTACGACCTGAAGGCGTTATTGTTCTCAATCTACGGAGAACCGCCTGAATCTATACACGGTCTCTCCACATAGTCAGGGAACAGTGAGTGTCACCGACGTCCTGAAGGCGTTAATGCTCCCAATCTTCGGAGAACCGCCTAATCGTTCTTCTACGTGAAGGTGGGTCTGTCTCCTGCAGTCAGGTAACAGTGAGTGTCACCGACGTCCTGAAGGTGTTAAGCTCTCAATCTACACCCAATTATGTTATTCTGCATAGAGGTCATGATGAAATGCTAGGGATCGAATCGCTCAGCTAGTGGGGCTTTTCAAAAACATATTCATCATGGCTTCGTAAAATATGAATCGTTGCATGCCTGAAAGCCGTGTCAAAAACACGCCTCATAATTTTACGGTTTTACCCTTTGTTGAGAATCCACCATCAACATTAAGTCCCCTGCTTAGTGAGGGACATTCATGTTCCGCAATAAGCGTTAAATGGTGATTTTCAGTCGATGAGATCGGTAGTTGAACTCAGTCATACAAAGGTAGTTTCAGAATCCTCGATTTGCTCTAATGATGTCATGTATGAGCAAACGCGCAGATAAGGACCCTGATAACAAGATAGAGTGTCATCTCGTAAGCGTGGAGAGATGAGGCACTGCTGATTTGGGCGTTCAGAAGCCTAGTTATGGTCGGTTTAGGATTTATGGGCCCGAGTCCAAAAAAGGAAACCCACGCTTTATTAGGTTTTGGAAATAAATTTTACATAAAAGGGAAGAAACCCTAAAATTTATTTTATTTTTTGACCAACCAGGCTTCTTCACCTATTCACCACCTTCACGTGAGCAGCAGCAAAGAAAATTCGCCGGACGCCACCCGTCGCCTATCACCGTCCGACCAAAATCCGGTCGGCGCCAACCAGGTAAGTCTGATTTTTTTTTGCTGTGTGTTTTATGATTTTATGAGTTGTTAATAAAACAAAAAAATCCCACAGTTGCAAGCATGTGTAGGATTTATGAAGAAATTTTGGAAAACGTATATATGCCCGTTCTTTCGTTAGTTTAAGGAACGAGTAAAAATCCCTAATATGGAAGAGATACACAAATTTTTGAATAGACATGGTCTAGTTGCAGTAATAAAAGTTTTGTTTATTAGGTTTCATGAAAACCCAAGTTTGTTTTCGAAGCATGAATTTTGCAAATACTTTTAGGAATGTAGGTTTGTTCGTAATAAAAGTAGTAAATAATGATCCTTAGGGTTAAAAGAATTTTTGAAAAGACCTGGAGTTCATGATAAAAATTTGTTTATGAACTTTCAAAATTTTATTTAGAATATGTGGACCTTTGCAAAAATAGAAAAGACCCTCATTCCATAGACGAGTGCTCGACTGAGCAAAGAAGTTTTATATATATATATATATATATATATATATATATATTTACGTGAGTTATTCAGCTCACAATTTATTTATTTTTTTTAAAATACGTGACTTATTCACGTTTTTGTTTAAAGGAAAATCAAGTTTTGATTTATGAAAAATTGTTAAAAGCAAACAATGTTTCTATGAGTCGATGAAGTGTGTGTATGAGTTTGATGATTTTATAGTGTATGTACACGTAAAAATCAGCGAATGTCTACATGGAAGGTTATATGAATTATTCATAGTTTTGTGAAAAGCCGATGTTGACTTTAAATAATATGTTTTTTGCTCGTCTTTGCATGTTTGAAAGAACGAGCAAGTTTTGGGGTTTTACGCTGTTATCACTAATTTCGTGAAATCGTAAATAGGTAAGAGTTCAGGATTACCATTTTTGTAGACATTGATGTGAGCATCATAATTATCTTGTTGATTTGATTCCATTGTGTTGATGAAATTCGTGTATGGATGTCGCGGCAACTTTGCAAAAATGACTCAGTCCCGTAGCGCTTCTGAAGACGATGTTTCTTCTAGAGAGGATGTTTCCACAGACGAATCTTCCAGAGATAATGGTTCCTCCAGAAATGACGATTCTGAGATCTCTAAGGAGAAAGAGGAAAATCCCAAAACTAAGAACATTCCAACTGCTGAGGACAAATTCTTTGTGTATCTATAGACCCAAAAAGAGTCCCTTAGGCTCCTCGTTTCGGCTGCTCATAAACCCCAGGAGTACTACTCAGAATAAGTTGGTGTCTCCCCAAGCAATAACTCGGTTTTGTTTGCAAGGGAAACACTTTTTGGCTTCTCATGTGGAACTCAAGCTTTCTCGAGAGCCTTTGACACACTTCTCTGGATGGGCGAGACACATGTTGGGTCATCCGTGTAAGGGCCATGTTGGATCGTGCCCAGGTGACACGAGCCGTTCAAGCTGCGGGAGATTTAATCATCAATCATGATATACCAGGTATGGTGTCTTTGCTTGCTCTTTGATGCGTTCGTACTCACACCTTCATATGCAGATGGGGAGAATTCACTGTTACTTTAGAAGATGTAGTCGCTTTGTTGCATTTTCTAGTTACCGGTAATTTCCCTGAGGAGCTCTCAGCAGATGAGAAGGAGATATCTAACATATTGGAGGCTAAGATGCATGAACTCAACGAGCCACCCAAGTTTTTCTATGCTCAATGGTTGTCATATTGGTGGTCGAAAGATGGAACTCCTGAAGAACCTGCTGATAGTACTTTAACAATTGCTGCTTTCTTATCCTTGTGGCTCTCCAGGGACATTCTTGAAGATGGTGGACATATACTGAAGTTGTTTGTGATTCCATTCGCCATAAAGATGGCTAAAGGTGAGAAACTTCCAATTGGTAGTCTATTCTTGGGTTCACTGTTCGCCAATTTAGACTCTTTAGTTATAGACTCCAGCGTCTCCAATGTATTTATGAAAATTGGAACATATACCAATACTATGTTCCTCCAAGCATTGATGTGGGAGCACCTTGAGAGTTATGCTCCGATTCCTCGTAGCGTCTTGCAAAGACCCAAGGTTGATACTCGTCATGCTTTCCTATAGGACAAATAATGCCAGGATCATGCGCTGGTCTACCAAGCAGCCACAATATAATATATGCATTACTGACGTTCTGGACATTGAATCTGAGTTCAACATTCTTCCCTGGGTATTGGTCCCTGATCTCTTCTCGCAACTGATCACTTTTAATACAGCTGAGGAAAATGTGACGTTGAAGACTGTTACTGATTTGAATGATGGAGAGAGATCTTTCGTATTGAGTTGCACTCCTAGCCACTTAATATCAGTAATACATGGAGAATTCCGAGTAGAAGAATATAAAATCGACAGGGAAGCTCGACAAATGGGCATCGACCAGTGTATCCCTGGTCACCGAATGAACAAACCATCAGTCGAGTATCTGAAGGATAATTTAAATTGCACTCTTGTGGAGGGAAATGAGTATTTATTCCCATGCTCTGATCATGCTAATTTTGTGACGCCTGGTTACATAGACTTCTGGCGTCAACAGCTTGAGCGGTTGTATGCTTTTGTGACGGATGGTGAATCTCCAGCACAAGATTTTCCTTCCCTCGACTTGATTTCTTCTCGACCAAGGTTGAAATATCTTTCCCGTGGTGACAAGAGGAAGACGTCTCCAGAATGCGCACATGTAAGCTTTCTCATGATTTTGGCAAAGAATGTGATAGTTGCACTTTAATCACTCGTTAATTCTGTATAGGATGGTCTGTGTTGTGAGACCTCGAATCCGTGTATACTTCTCAGATTTTTAAGAAAGTCCCCATGGCGGAGAGGGTAGGAGCAAAACATCTCATAGGATGATACCGAGTGATGTGCAGTCTCCAGCCGCTTCTTTGGTAAGTTGTTAGCACTTCCTTTATCGTTGTGATTTACTTGTCCATGTAATCAGGATCTCGAATATTGTTAATTTCAGAATTTTGCTCCATCGGTCATTGACGGTCTTCATCTTTCCTGTATATGGGCAATTCAGGAATCCAGCACTGATGGAGAGGTCGATGTGAGTATCCCTTTGTGTGATTGATCATGGATTTTTCTTGATTGAAGTAATGACGATTATTATTGACGTATCCAGGAGGAAATCGTCATGGAGAGCCAACATGGTCATGCTACTTGTTCATCTTCGAATATTGGAGGGAAAGAGAACCATCAAGAGGCGGAACCGAATGGAGATAACAATGCTACTAATGTTGATGTCAACCATTCCAATCCTTTGGATGACTTGGGAACTCCTCAAGTAAGTATCTATCTTGTATTATCTTCATAGAAGTATAATGTTGCTGATTTGTTGATGAATGAATGAGAATCCCAATGAATATATGAGAAATTTTGCTGAAATACGTCACCAGAAAATTCAGACCTCTGTTTTTTAGTTAAAACGCTGTAGAATCTTTATTCGACGTCGGATTTTCGCGATCTGCATATGTATCCTCAAGCCCAGGAAATTCCCAAGATGTAGGAATGAAGACTTTTGAGTTTTGACATGCTGTAGAGTAAATCCATAAGGAGAGAATGGTATATGACTCAACCTTAGATTCCTTACCAAATGCTCCCAGTTCATTGTTTCATACAGGACAGTGTAGAATTTCTTCAGATGTGCTTGTTTGAAAAACGTATTTCATGACTTCTACATTATTTTCTCATGTCTTGAATGCATAATAAAGAACTTATATAGTGTTAGTTCACTTACGTGTTGGATTTTATGATTTTGTAGGATTTCTTCTATGTTATTTCTCTAATCCCATGTAATCTTCGCATTAGGTGCCAAATGCCTAAGTTGGGAATAATGGATCCAACAATAACGAATTGGGTAGTCCTGGATCTGTTAATAATGAGACAACCATTTCTGCACTTCAAGGCCACGAGACGCTTGCTGTTGATATTGTTGGAGAGACTGAAACACCAATGGTGACCGTTTCAGAAATAGAGGGAACCGTATTGGAAAACATTGTTCAAGAAGAAACTGTGCCTATGATTGTTGAGGTTTCTCCAGTGATCGAGAAACGCATAATAGTACATGAATACTCCACAACATGGATTATTTGTGATCCTCCATTTGGTGTCCCGTATCACGTATTGCTTCGAGTGTCTTTTGATTCCTCTACTTTGACAGTTTTCGTTCTTTCTGGCAAGGCAGGAGCGGTAGTTGTTGATCGCTTAGCCGCTTCGTGAAGTTCTGAGAAGGTCTGAAAACGAAGGTTTCCAGCAAAGCTCTGTAGACTGGGATCATCCCATTGATGCACAAGTCCACTAGTTATTGTTCAGTAACGTTGGGATCATGGCAATCCAGAGCTTGAATTCTGAATCTCTTCACATAGTCACTCGGATTTTCAGCATTCTTCTGAGCCATCCTTCCTAGGTCGGAAAGAGTAACTTGCTCAGAGACAAAGAAGTATTTCTTATAGAAAGCATTAATCATTTCTCCTCAATTATTTATGCTTCCTGGTGCGATGTTGTTGTACCAAGTATATGATCGGCCCGTCAGGGATTTTGAAAACTTCTTCAAACGGACGACATGGTTGTGTTCATGCTCTTCTAATGATTCCAAGAATCGATAAACGTGGATTCAGAGACTTATTTATATTGTCCTTCAATCATGGATTCAGAGACTTATTTATATTGTCCTTAGACGAGTGTTCGAGTGTTCGAATCTTGTCCTTCAATCATGGATTCAGAGACTTATTATATATTGTCAGAGTGGTGAACACATTGATCCCTGTAAGTGTGACGGTTTCTTGAGTGAAAGAGTGGGAATGTGGGAGATCGTGTTAAAGTCAGTTTCATGTCGTGTGGAGACTTGAATGATCATGCACCCACTACATTGCTAACTCCTTCAACCGTTTCCACGACTTACACACATTTCTCGTCGTGGATGAATCCACGTGACGTTGACCGCCATACCAAAATCCTAAGTGATATCCCCTCATTTGTGACGTGGTTGATGTCTCACGAATCGTGGAGTCTGTATGACAAACATGTCTTAGTTAGTCAGTTGTTGACTGATTAGACAGTGAGTCTAGATTTTGTTGAATCGAGCATGATTGACAAATGCTCAACGATTCATGAATATTAATATTGCTCATCTGAGCAAATAATGTAAATTCGACGAGTTGTTGAATATTGATGAGTTATTGAATACATGTGGATTATTCGAGCAATCTACTGAATATTGATAATGGGATCAATATTCGAGCAACTGAGCAAGTATCGCTCAATTCTACAAATTACTGAATATTGATAGTGGGATCAGTATTCGAGCAACTGAGCAAGTATTGCTCAATTCGACGAATTATTTACTGGTGACGTGACCCAATAAAATATTAATTAAAATATTGGTAAATTACCGAATATTGTATAATTAATCCAGATGTTGCTCGTTGGATCAACATAATTTAGTGTTTGAACTTGCTCAGAATGGTGATTCGTGGAGCGTTTGTTCGAAACCCTAATTTTTTGATCAATCCTTCATCAATTGACGAATTCCTGACAATTGGTCATGAGTGAAGAGGGACCGACCACATGGGATGATGGACGATCGTGTGGTTCCTGAATGCTCGAGTGAGTGCACCAAGGTCTTGAGTTGACCAGTTGGTGAAGGAATGATGATTGATGCCGATTTCATCATTTACTGAAATATTGTTGGGTTCAGCATTAGGCGATAAAACCTAGGTATGAAAGATAGGGACCGACCAAGAGAGCATGGGACCGGGTCTTGGTGGTCACGGGACCAGTTGTTGGTAGGAGAGAGTTTGGGCCTAGTATGAGCAATTGAGCAAATTAGGTCAGAATTATGAAATCATGTGGGACCGGCTTTGTGAAAGCCCTAGGGATGACTCTGGTCGGTCACGAAGGCATGCACATGTTGTCTTGGTGTCCGTGTCTCCATACTGACAATTTCAGAATTTTCTGACGTGCGTTCGAGCAACATTGTGAATTTTCAGAAGAGTTTCATCTTGACTGAAATTCTTTATTTTTGTTGGAATGAGCATGTATGCTCAATTGACCAATATTTTGTAAATATTAAAATAAGAGTATTTTAACGTTTAAAATTGTCGTGAGAGGCTAGTCGGTCGTGTGACCATGTTGGCTTTTGGTTTTTCATGATTCGAGCAAAATTTGAGAAATTAGGACGAAATCATGATTTTTGCTCAAACCAAGGAGTTTCATGAATTGAGGAAAATAATAATTATAAAAGACTAGGGATTGCAAGGTGTGGGACCGACCATGGTTAGGGCATGGCCGGCCGGCTATGTTGCCCGGTGCTGCATACCTTTCCCTATTTATAATATTATTTTTCATGAACCCGTGAAGTTATGGAGAATCCATGAGTTTTCGTTGAAACGGAGGAGTTTCATGAGTTTAGGGAATAATAATTATAAAAAGCTAGGGATTTTGAGGTGAGGGACCGGCCACGGCTTGGGCATGGCCGGCCGGCTAGGTTGTCCGGTCCCGCACACCTTTCCCTATTTTATAATATTATTTTTCATGAATCCATGAGTTTACGGAGAATCCATGAGTTTTACTCAAACAAGGAAAGTTGCTAAATTGAAGGAGTTTTTCATGAGTTCATGAAAATAACAAAATAGGGAAAAATAATGGAAGAGGCGTGGGACCGGCCACGGCTAGGGAATGGCCGGCCGGCCGGTGGGCCCAGCCCTTGGGCGCCTCTTATTATTTTATTATTATTTGTTGTTTTCTCCTGTTTTGCGTAGGATTTCTCATCTATCCATATTTTTGGATGCTCGTTTGTGCATCCGGGTGCTTAGTCGTGCATCATTGCGGAGTACACTTGCACCATTTTTGCAGGGCTTACTCTGTGATGATTTAGATGCCCGATTGTTGAGTATTTATTACTAATTTATGAAATTCAGTGGAGAATGATTCATAAAACTGAGTAATAAAAATGAGTAGTTGTTTATTATCAGTCCATAGGATCATCAGTGGATTCGACCATGAATTCAGAATAATAGAGTCGAATATTACCATTCCATGGGATCGTGGATTCGACCGTAGAATCGGAGTAATTAAATATTACCATTCCATGAGATCAGCCATGGATTCGATCATGAAATCAGAATAATGAGATCATACAATTGCTTATTTCCATTCCATGGGATCAGGCCGTGGATTCGACCATGGAATAGGAGCAATTTTTATTGCCACTCCATGGGATCAGGCCGTGGATTCGACCATGGAATAAGAGCAATAATAGATCATTCTGGGAATTCAATGGTGAATGTCACGACAGAATGAATCTATTGCAGAAAATATATTAGCCAGTTAAAGCGTCACATCCATTCTGAATGGTGCATAGTCAGGGAGTCACGAGTGTTGTTTACGACCTGAAGGCGTTACTATTCTCAATCTACGGAGAACCGCCTGAATCTATACACGGTCTCTCCACATAGTCAGGGAACAGTGAGTGTCACCGACATTCTGAAGGCGTTAATGCTCTCAATCTTCGGAGAACCGCCTAATCGTTCTTCTATGTGAAGGCGGGTATTTCTCCTGCATTCAGGGAACAATGAGTGTCACCGACGTCCTGAAGGCGTTAAGCTATTAATTTATGCCCAATTATGTTATTCTGCATAGAGGTCATGATGAAATGCCAGGGATCGAATCGCTTAGCTAGTGGGGCTTTTCAAAAACATATTCATCATGGCTTCATAAAATATGAATCGTTGCATGCCTGAAAGTCGTGTCAAAAACATGCCTCATGATTTTACGGTTTTTCCCTTTGTTGAAAATCCACCTTCAACAACATTTCAAGCAATTACAAGGACGCTACGAAATCGCTAAGCTACACATTTCTAACTTCTCTAATACATTTCTCTCTCTTTCTAGTAAAACTTATAATAATGATTAATATTAAATATCATATTTATGATTTACTTCTTTAATATTTTATATTTATTTTCATGTTTAAATTAATCAAATAAATAATCATTATATTATTTATTTAATTCTTTAATTGCCTCTTCAATTTTTCTAATTTTATTCTCTTTTTATTTATTTATCAAAACTTAATTAGGTGACTGTTTCCACCTTATGTCTTTAACAAATATAAGAAAAGGATTTTTAAATATCTAAGTTCAAATTCCACAACATTTCTAAATATCTATGTTCAAATTCCACAACCTAGGGTAAGGCAAATAAAGTGAGTCAACAAAAACTCAAATAGCAACTGACTTTGCTGATCTCTTAAGGGATGTTTGATGTAACTGTCTTCTTTCTATGTTTAATATATTCTTATTTGCGTCAAAAAAAAAAACCCAAATAGCAAGGTTAGCTAAGTCGGGTAATACTCGACCTGAAAGGGTATATAAAAATACAGGGTATTACATTTTTCATATGGATAGGGATATACTGATTACTGACCTGCGTATTGACAATTTCTCCACCATGTTAGATGAGATCTACTCCGGAAGCAAAAAGGCCTTCGAATTAAGAACTCTAATGGACATATACCATGTGCAACTGAATTTTTTATCACTATTTTCGGAAAGTCCTTCACAAGTTGTAGTGCTTTTTCTATAATTAAGATAAAGTGGTATCACTATACATTGGTATCATAGAATTGATTCTAATAAATTTATGTAAAGGTAAATCAAGAAAAATAAGAAATTTTAAATTACGAAAACTAGTTTTAGTTTACTTACCATAATAACTGGCCTCAATTACCATAAATCAAATATGTAGTCCATTATATCTCTCTGGCCCTCAGTAACATGTAAAAGTGCCACCACAAGAGGTAACATTTTATCCTTGTTCCTAACTTGCGTTGAGTCAAGGTTGTTCTGTATGATTAATTTTATGATGTCTTCTTTGCCATAAAATTTCGTTGTTGTGTGGAGGGGCGTGTTTCCTGTTTCATAGGTCTGGAGTGGAAAATCTTCCTTTTCAACTGGCCGATAATTCCTTCCACAAATTATAAATCCACCTTTTTTCGCATCGTCGTGTGTAGCAACATTGCGACATATGGCTGATTGGATTTCTAGCACCTTCGGGATCATAGTTAAGAACCTCTAATGCTTTGTCCCAACTGTTCTCCTCGACTTCATCATAGAGTCTTTTTGTGTTTAATGCAATAGGGTGTTCTCTAGCAACCAGAGGATCATCTTCAACTAGAGCATCATCTTCTGCTTAATATGAAACCAGAAACATCATAAGAACCAGCAAAAGAAAGCCAATCTTGACGCATTGTGCATGTTGGAAGCCAAAAATGTTAATAAAAGTAACTTTGAAACCTTGTTCTTCGACATTTATTTCAGTAGAATCAGAACCAGTAATTTGTGAACTAGTGAGAAAGTTAAACAATTTTTTTTCTGACTCCATTAATATCTTCTGGTAAATTCACCAGTTGCTGTTGTGATTCGATTAGTTGAATATGTGAAGTACTGAGAAAGTTCAACAATTTTGTTTGTGACTCCATTAACATCTGTGAATTACAGTAAAACCTCTTTGGAGGAATACTCCATATAGGAATAAACTCCATATATAAGAATAAAAATTTATGATCCCGACTTAGGCCAGTTATATTTAAGAATAAACTCCATATTTGGAATAAATCATAATTTTTTTGGTCCCTTCTTAAGGAACCTACCTCCATATAAGAATAATTGACATCCTAATATAAATATATAGCATTTGTCATGCATTAAAGTTTAAGATGAGAGATTCTTGTAACCATATTACAAGTTCGTTTTGCTTTAAAATGGATTTATTTATTTTTTTGTGCACAACTTAATACGAATATCTTCATACTCATTTGATTTCATTTGTCAATTTTTAATGTGATACTTGTGATCTATGTGAATTTTTTAATTACAAATTTTGTATATACATAAATATATAAAAAAAATATCCTCATTTAAATAGTTTTTGTATATACTTAGATACATTTTTGTGTTTCCTAGGCATATGCATGAATATGCCCAAATATACATATGATATATTTTCTTTTGGTCTATTCAAATTAGACCTCCATATAATAATAGCCTCCATATAAGAATATTTTTTTTGTGATACCTAATATATTCTTATACACAGGTTTTACTATACTGAGAAAGTTAGAAAGCTCTCTTTCAAATGTACAATGTGTTTATGTATGGAACTCCATTAGCACTTAACTAAAATGAGGTGATGAAAATGAATTGATAAAAAGATATATTATGATGAACTTTACTCTGTTAACATTTAAATGAATTGATAAAAAGATATATTATTACGGGACTGGGATGACACTATATATCCATCTGAATTCTCTCGACTCAATTATCACACATGCGACTCTAACCACCTATCCTAGGAGTTGGTCCTCAAACCACTCTACCATGGTTTTTTGTTGTGATTATGATCAACTTATGTTATAATTATATACTATTTTATCATATGAGTTTAGATAATCAAGCTTATTCATCAGAATTTTTATATATACATTCTTGTTTTTTTATATTTTAAGGTAATGTAATTAAGGTGATGTAAAAATGACTAAGAATCTTAATTATGAGATTAATATCGATGGATCTCATGCATGACGCTGCATATATCAAAAATTTCAACCATGTAGGAGTGTTTGATAAATGAGAATGAGAGACTTGTGTGTTATCAAGCTTTATTTGGCAGGCCATGGATGTAATAACACGAACTAATAACGGAATATTATTAATGTGGTGGCGTAGTCCATTATTGAATTCATTTTGGAGGAACATATAAAATAATCTAACGAAGACATTTAGGTAATTAAGGTAATTAGTATCTCTAAAATGAAAAAGAACTCTCGGGTTACGATAAAGTATGGGGAGCCATAAATTATTGAGCTTTCACTGTTTTTATAACTGAAATAATTAAGAGGAGAGTTTTTAGTCCTTTTCAGTTTTTTTTTCTTTTTAGTACAACATATTCAATTTTACTCGCATTTGGAAAAAGGGAATGAATATTTTTTTTGAGTTCATACTTGTTGTTGGGACATATTTTTACCTCCCTACTACCTACCCTACATAGGTCACAAGTGCGGTTGTGACATTTGTATGAGAAGTATGTCATGTTTTTGAGTTTGGTCTTTTTATTCCTCTTGTTGATTGGCCCATTCATAATGTAGCGTGCTACTTCAAAGATAGAATCTATATTAACGAAGAGTCATTTAAAAGTTAAAACTGCCTGACATTTCATCTACTTATATAATCCCTTATCAGTATACTCGGTACTACGAGGACATATTGTTGAATATCAGTCCATTTTATTTTTCGCTGGACTAGGGAAGTTATTTATCTTGTGTCAGTTATATTTCTTCTAACACGACAAACCTTCATAAATTCTTAGGATTCTTATTTTTAGTTATGTCTAGTCTCGTTGCTTCAGCATTAGAGGATTACATCAAGTACATATATGATTCAGAATCATCCCCATATATTTGTAGGATTACCTTCATTAAGGAACATGTTTGTTTGAGGGGCATATGAGACGATGAATGAAGTTGGTTGTGTGGCTTATGGAAAGAAACGACCTTCCGTACGAACACATAATGCAGGGAAGAATGGGACAGACTATGGTTAGTTATAATGGAACTCTATTCTTGAGAGCATTAAGATGACAAGATAGAATGCCGGCACACCCTAGTATAGCAATAAAACTTAAATATAAACTGAGACATTTGATATCTACCTTAACAAGTAGCATGTTATACTAGCAAAAGTACCGCGAAACAAAAGAGATATAAATTTGCATTGGTTCATCACAAAATGTCAGTTTGTACCTTAAGGCCATCACAAAAAATGTCGGAAGAGATACAAAACGCCTTTCCCGAGCAGTCTTACAAATTTGGCAAAAGTACCACGAAACAAGAGAAACTCTACAGAAACCAATTTACGTGCTTTCTGCAGAGCAGAAAAATTTACAGTGACTTCAGAGTTAAGTATAAAAGAAATATATAATGTGCCTGCCTCTAGCTCAATATATCATTAATAAATACAATTATCTCTAATGTGGTACAAGGCCAAGCATAATTTAAAAAATACTTATATAATATCATCCCTAATGTTTAAAATATGTTGTTATCTATACCCATTATGTTATCAATTCTGCACAAATGATTCCCTTAGATGACGTCCTTTACAGCCTAAGAGTTGCTTCAACTCAATTGAAGACTTTAAACCAATCTGCCTCCAATAGATAAGCTTATTTGTGTGATTTCCTTTTTGAGCGAACATCAAGGTGAGACTGGAATCAATAGTGAAAACGTGGGGGTACTAAAATACACCACCACCTTTTTCTTAGGAAAACTATGTGGACTAAATCAATACAACTACGAGAGTTAAACTCAATCAAGGAAGAGTATCTAGAGTTATATCTCCCTCTCTTGCGATTAAAACTTTTACAGAAACAAGTTCGTGAACCTAATCACAAAGAGATTACTTGGACGGTACCATAAGACCAATGTCCAAGAATCAACCAAGTCTTATCCAACAAACTAGGTCGGATGTCTCTACTATGATCGATCAACGCAAAATCTGTGATATTTCAATTACATAACAAAATATAATGCGGAAAAGAAATAACACAGACACCAGAAGTTTTGTTAACGAGGAATCCGTCTTGTTGGGAGCGAGACAGACACCGAGACAATTTTATCTCGTTGAGAGTCTCGGTGAAATTTTAAAGTCCTTATTTCAAAATATATCCACCTAATTAGTTGTTGAAGACATTTTAGATTTTAGACTAATTTAGAACTTGCACATTTGAAGAAAAAAGTCAAGCCTTTCCATTTTAATTTTGATTTTCTATAGTGAAAATTTTACGCTATTCTTCGACTTGGCAACTCATCTCGTCGAAAAAATTTTGGAAAAAACATACCATTCTCTTTCTTCTCTGAGGATCGGCGATAGATGAGTCAACTCATTTATCGACTCGGTGTTACTTTTTTTTGTGATTCTGTTATTCTCTGATGGTTTTAATCCTGTTTTTTCTTCAATCTACTGGATGATTTAACTTCTATCATCAAACTATACTCCATTAAGGCTTGTGGAACCACGATAATGGAGTTCTTTTCTGTTTTTTAAAATTTAAGATTCACGATATATTATTTTGAGTTTATTTTCTTCTTTTTCTTTCACAATTGCTTATTCTCTCCCTACAAATCTTACATGAAAACTCTTCCTTGATTCATTGTTTCAATCTTCTCTAATGGAAAACTAATTTTGCAGGTCTCCTGACTATTTTGTGGGATCCTGTGGTGGTATAGTATTCAATATGTGGAATGTTCTTGGTCCAAAAACAGTGGTGTTAAAAAACGGAAAGCTTACAGCAGTGGTGCTAACCATCATCTCTGTGATGGTCTAAATCAGTAGTATCAGTCTAGGATTCTTCTTATATCAAACACAACCAAGTCCAATTAGCAACCCTCATACAAACCAGATCACAGTCAGAAACCTCCATACCCATAAAATTCAAATTCAAAAATTGACTCCTAGAATACTGCGTATGAATAGCCGTAAACAAAGTCTAAGCCATAATTTCAAAAATGTTTCCTTTCTAGAAAAGCCTTTCCCTTTTTATAAAAAATCTTACCAACCCCCGCAATTTAGTCCAGATTTCAATATAGAAAGGAAGTTTACCACTCAGAAACAGCTCAAAAATATCAAGATATATACTCAGTACTGATCTTAAGGAGGAATGGTAACTATCTTTGGAAAGTTTACAACTACTGCAAGAGATATTCAACGCTGATATCCAGGATTGAAGATTACTATTCAAGGAAAGTCTACAACAACCCCAAGAAAATTTGTCTAAAAAGCTACATCATTCTAAAATCTCTAAATCTTTCTCTATACTGCCTCATAGGAAAGTTATACAAAGGAGATCTTTTAAGAAACCCTAATATGGCGACTCCCACTGACAACTACTGCAAGAGATATTCAACGCTGATATCCAGGATTGAAGATTACTATTCAAGGAAAGTCTACAACAACCCCAAGAAAATTTGTCTAAAAAGCTACATCATTCTAAAATCTCTAAATCTTTCTTTATACTGCCTCATAGGAAAGTCATACAAAGGAGATCTTTTAAGAAACCCTAATATGGCGACTCCCACTGATAACATGGCTGCTCTCACTGATAACATGGTGGATCCAGCTGATAACCGCGTCACTCAACTATCAAGACAACTTAGGAGAGCCAATATTGATTTACCAGAGAGAATAAGAACTGTTGGATCTACACAGATTGTTCAAGATGCTGCAGATGAGTGGACTTTTGGAATTCTGGGTAAACTCATGTGGAAACACAAGATTGATATGAGAACCATTAGAGAAGATATTAATTCTCTTTGGAGAAACTACATGAACAAGCAAATACGTGTCATTGGCCAAAACTTGATGCTAGTAAGATTAAACTCAGAAGAAGAAAGAGATGAGATCATACAAAATGGTCCATGGATTGTAGGGGAAGATCTTTTTGCTGTCCATAAATACACTATTGGAGTTCCAATCTCAGAATACAAGTTCACACATCAGATTTTTACTCTTCAATTCAAATATCTGAAACTTGTACATCTAAATAGCTTGGTAGTGGATGAAGCAATTGGGTTCATTGGAAGAAAGATATCAACACATCCACCAAACTGCATGCCTAGATATGGGAACACAGTAAAATCTAGATTGGAAATAAGCCTTACAGAACCACTGCATAGAGGAGGCTGGTGGAATACAACTATAAATGAGAAAGTTTGGATTAGATATCACTGGGAACTTCAGCCTAAGAAGATCTGTGACAAACGCTTTGTTATAGATCACAATGACAGCAAATGCATGCATACTTCTCATCTCTTGTATCTTGATAACTTGTCGTAAGAATAATATGCACAATAACTTAGAGATGAAGCAGATGTGTACGAAGGAAACGATGAGAGGAGCATGGACAAATATATCTCTTTCTTTGAGATGAATCCTGAAAATGAAGCTAATGATACCAGTGAGGAATCAAGGCACACAAAGAGAATGAGAAACTCAGTTCTTAACAATGAACCATCCTTGAACCCCTATAACATCCATGTTCAGCCATCAATCATCACTGGAAATACTGAAACTACTACTATGGACACTCATAATAACACGATGATGGAAGCAAATAGACCAGGAGCTAGCACATCTGAAACCACAATTACTAGTCAGGAGATGACCACGCAGGTATTTTCAAAACTTTTTCAACAAGTTATTTCATACGTATCTCAGGGTCTTAGGGATAATAATTTCTTTTTATTTACTACTTTTACTGCCTCCAAATATCTCTCTATCAATATGCGTATCATATCTTGGAATTGCAATGGGTATGATGCGAAAGACACAAAGAATTATCTATCTGATCTAAATAAAATGCTTCAACTTGACATTATCTTTTTACAGGAAACAAAAATTGACTCATATAAGATCCTTCAACATGTTAGACCTCTAGGTTTCCCTAATACTTTCTATGTTGCCTCAGTTGGTAGAGCTAGAGGTATTTGTTTAATATGGAAAGATGCTTTTTCTCTTGACATAGTCTACCATGACAAAAATATGATTCATTGTCTTGTTAGGAGTGATCCAGCTAAGCCACAATGGTTTTTTTATCATGTGTTTATGGATCTCCATATCCACAAGAAAGAACAGACCAGTAGACTTTTATCAAGAATGTTTGTGAAACTTTTAACATAGATGCCCCATAGATTTTACTTGGATATCTAAATATAATCATGCATGCTGATGAGAGAGCTAATAGTTCTGGCTCCTCATCAAAAACTCCTAATATAGTTGAACTCATTCAAAGTTTTGGTTTATCTGATTTAGGATATCATGGTAGTCCTTATAGTTGGACTAACAATAAGAATGGTACTGGTAGGATGAAATCAAGATTGGATAGAGCTATTATAAACCCCGACTGGCTTTTGACCTTTCCTGATGTTATTCTCAAGCACCTGCCTTTCATAGGATCTGACCATTGTCCTATCTTCCTAGATTTTTATCCTAATGAGACAGTTAAAAGTAGAAACTGGAATTTTTTTGAATGCTGGCTTAGAGAAACTACATGCGAAGAATAAATCAGCAACTCTTGGTCTAAAAATGTTCATGGTTCTGCTTCTTTTAGACTTGATAAAAAACTAGATATGACCATAAGAGATTTATCCAAATGGAATAGGGAAACTTTTGGTAATATTCATGAAAATATTAAATGTCTTCAAGATAAACTAACCATGATGCAGAAAAATGTCTCTGGTGAAGACTTAATTTCACAAGCCAAACAAATAGAGCTTGAAATAAATGAATGGCATGCAAGAGAAGAAGAGTTCTACATGCAACAATCAAGAGATACCATGTTTCGAGAAGTTGATCAAAACACAAAGTACTTCTATCAGCAGGCAAACAAAAGAAAGTCAAGAAACCGTATTGAATCATTACTAAAACCAAATGGAAATTGGTGCACTGGTCGAGAAAATGTTGAGAAGCTGTGCATATCTCATTTCTCTAATACCATGACTTCAACTGAATTGGCAAATGATGTTGCACTGCTCGATCTATTACCAAAGTCCATCGCTGAGGCGGAAAATGCTGCTCTTATCAAAATTCCAGATGAAGTGGAGATTTTCAATGCCTTACAAAGTATGCATCCATGAAAAGCACCGGGGCCGGATGGTTTTCGACCTGGATTCTTCCAATCTCAATGGAACACTACAAAGGAAGATGTTATACAGATGGTGCAAAGCTTCTTTGCCAGTGGAAGAATGTTGCGTAAAATGAACAAGACTAATTTGTGTTTAATACCAAAGACGCAACTACCTCAATCCCCTGGTGACTATAGGCCCATAGCTTTGTGTAATACTACATACAAGTTAATCACAAACATTATGGCGCTTCGACTGAAACCATTAATGGACAAGCTGATCTCACCGATGCAAGCAGCATACGTTCCACGCAGACAAATAGGAGACAATATTACATGAACTAATTCACTGTATGAGAAGAAAGGAGACAAAAATGGATTTTATGGCATTAAAGCTTGATATTTCTAAGGCGTTCGATCGTGTAGAGTGGTCATTTTTACGCATAGTTATGGAAAGTTTTGGTTCTACTGATCACTTTTGTGACTTGATACATGAATGCATCATTACCACAGAAATCCAAATATTGCTAAATGGAGTACCATGTAAATCCTTCAAGCCTACAAGAGGAATACGACAGGGTGACCCCTTATTACCCTAACTATTCCTACTCACCATAGAGGTATTTACAAGATCCCTGGCCAAAGCAGAAGCTGAGAAAAAGATTCAAGGCATCAAAATAGCTAAGAATGCACCACCAGTATCCCATCTGTTGTTTGCTGACGATTGTTTACTATTTATGAAAGTTGATCTTCATAATGGTAATAACTTATTAAAAGTTATATCTCACTTCAGTTATATATAAGGTCAACAAGTATGTAAAGACCCTCAAGCTCGTCAACGCTATTAGACTAGTCAAGAGACTTCTTAGCCGATAATAACACGATTAGTTTAACATGAACGATAACTAATGGAAATTAATCTAACAACGAGCTACAAACGAAACTGGTACCGTTGAATAGGTCTCGAAAAGTTACGCGGAATAGACTACTCGAATGTGTCATTCGGATACCGAACAAAGAAGATATCATCGGACTTGTTGAAGGGAAAATAGTCATTTTGCGGCTTAGCCGACCTGGGATGCCCATATCCAAGTGATGGGTTCCTTTATAGATTTCTTTGACCTTATCTTCCCCCTCCAAGAAGATAAACTCTTATTCTTCTTTCTTATTCTTCTTTTTTCTTCTCGTTTATTTCTTCTTCTCTTCTTCTTGTTCTTCGCCTGTGAGAGAGTTCAGAGTGGTGAGTGAGAATTAATTGATGAAAATCAGGTAATGACGCTGTGTAGATGATACATGGGATGTTGGAGATGTGAATCATGATGAAGAACAGTTACGGCTGAATCTGAGAGTATCGAAATTAGGGTTTGGTATGAAGATTGAGAGGTGAAATAGGTTGTTGTTAGATGAGGAATATGAGGGTTGTAGTTGAATTGAAGATATGAAGTTGATTCAGTGAAGAATCGAAGGGTTAGGGTTTCTGCAAATTGAATTGAAATTCAATTTAGGGTTTCATGAAATTAAACTTAGAGAAGATGGAGTTGAACTGTTGAGGAATTATTAGAGATGGGTTTTATATCAATTAGATTTTGGAATCGAAGAATAACTCGAAATGGATAAATGGGGTTTGAACAGTAATTCAGAAATTCAATATGAAGTTAATTGAAGCTGAGATTGAGGTTTGAAGCTGTTAATGATTCCTGGTGTTCGTGAGATTGTGTAGAAGAAGAGTAGTGGCAGCTAAGGTTAAGATGATAGCAACGTTTGGTGTTTGAGTACATGGCTTGGAGTTTGTTAGAGCATAGCTCGGTCGACCTCGCATGCATTGCTATATCAAGCATGTTTGTCAATGTTAGTGATCAAAACTATGAGTCTTGATTCTAGTCTATTATAGCTAAGTCTCGGACTAATATAAAAAAGTATAGTTGAGCTCAAGGACTTCATAGAGATTCATCATAAAAATACAAAGATCTACTCTAGGAACCGTGGAAATTCATCAACAAAAAGGTATGTGGAGACTTGAACTTATCTATCACTCAAAAGTCTATCTATTCTATCTCCTACTTCTTATGAGACAAAAAGTCGTATGATATATAGATTGGATCATACACATTTGACATTTCGAGCTGAGTATTCACTCTTCTGTTTTTCTCGAAATCGTGTGTTGGTAAAGCGTTTCGCTTTGATCAAGTTTATCTTCACCTAGTAACGAAAGTCATGAAAAGTTTCAATTACTTTGAGAATTTTTCTGACGTGAAACAGTCTGTGAATAACGGCTCTATAATGTCCTCTGAGAATGTCTCAATGATTGGAATGAGAGTTTAGATTACATAACCATGAACTCCTTAATCCGAAGTTTTAAAACTTTGTTGATTGAGAGAAACCGGAGGAATTGGCTTTTCCAAGTCCGCGAACTCAGTTTGCGAACTCAGTCCGTGAACTGACGGAAGTTCTCTTGCCGAGAATTTCTACTGGGATTTTCCAAAAACTCGTTTGCGTGTTTAGTCCGCGAACTGGCGGAAGTCTCTTTGCCGAGATTTTCTGCTGAGTTTGGAAAACTCTTCCGGTTTCCTTAAGTCCGCGAACTTGTTTGTGAGCTTAAGTGGTTATGATCTAAAGATGTGCTCTGAACATGAAACTTAAATTACAAAGGAATGCTTTATGCAAACCGTGGTTATAAAGTTCATGAGCCGATTCAATCGAATCGAATCATCTTTATTTCAATTGTGTCTTGTATAGTTACATAAGATATCACAGCAATTGAACAACTCTCCAACTAGTTCATTTGAGTCAATTGAACTAGTTATGGTGAAGAAGAACTAGGTTAATATGAATTGCTCATATGGTTAACCTTTTGGGTTACTATGTTTAACCAACATACACGTACACGTTTGGGCATGGTTTTCACAAACCCGGTAAACGTCTACCCAAGTGTGTGTGACAAGCTAAGTTTTTGATCTAACGGTTGAGAAATATTAGCTTGAATCTAAATCTGGTTTTCATCTAACGGAGAATATGGATTGCTTGTAACTAAGGCAAAACCCTGATTTGAAGGCTATATAAAGGAGACATCTAGCATTGTGCAAAACTAATCCCCACACGTCTGTGTGATACTAGTGTGCTTGCTAGAGTCGATTCTCCTTTAACATTTGGTTTTCTTCTCTAAAACTAGGTTAACGACTTAAAGACTTCATTGGGATTGTGAAGCCAGACCGATACTACTTTTATCGTAATTGTGTGATGTGATCTTGCATCTTCTATCGTACAAGTACAATCTATTGATTGTCTTGAGATCGTGAGAGTTCTCCTATAGGAAAGATAAATAAGTCACAAACATCTTCGTCTCACTGTTTGTGATTCCTCAACAAACTGCTTTTGTAGTCAAGAAGGATTGTTGAGAGGTGATTGATTAATCTAGGTTGTTCTTCAGGAATATAAGACCGGATTATCAATTGGTTCCTATTCACCTTGATTTTATATCTTAAGACGGAATAAAAAACCTAGGGTTTTTCTGTGGGAGACAGATTTATCCTTTGATAGACTTTTCTGTGTGAGACAGATTTGTTTATTATGAAGGCTACGATTTTTGGTTGCAGCAACTCTTAGTTGTGGGTGAGATCAGCTAAGGGAATCAAGTGCGCAGTATCCTGCTGGGATCATAGGCCTAGGAGTACAACTGTGCCTTGAATTAGTGGGAGACTGATTGGGGTTCAACTATAGTCCAGTCCGAAGTTAGCTTGTAGTAGGCTAGTGTCTGTAGCGGCTTAATACAGTGTGTATTGAATCTGGACTAGGTCCCGGGGGTTTTCTGCATTTGCGGTTTCCTTGTTAACAAAACTTCTGGTGTCTGTGTTATTTCTTTTCCGCATTATATTTTATATAATTGAAATAATACAGGTTGTGCGTTAAGATCATCAATTGGAAATCCAACCTTTGGTTGTTGATTGATCCTTGGATATTGGTCTTTGGTACCGTCCAAGTTATTCCTTGTATTTGATAAAGACTCGCTATTGTTTTTAGCTTGAGTAAAAATCAAATCAAGTGAGAGATATTAACTCCTTGAGATACTTTAATCTAGATTGAGTCTGACTGTCTAGTTGATTCTCTAGCAAAGTATTTCGGAGTTAGTCCATACAGATTGCTACGCGAAATATTGGGTGGTGTTGTTAGACCCCTCTTTTTCAATTGGTATCAGAGCAGGCAAACACGTTTAAGACCTAACAAGTCCGTGTTTGTAGCGATCTGACTCTATGGACAGAGGTGCTATCTCTATTAACGTACCACCAGTCTTTGATGGCTCAAACTACTCAGCATGGAAAGTTGCAATGTGTGCTTATCTTCAAGCATGTGATTTTCAAACCTGGGTATGTATTGTTAAAGGCTATAATCCTCCGGTTAATACAAAAGAAGATGTATCTATACCAAAGGATGTTGGTAGTTATAGTCCTAAAGAATCTCTTGCTGCAATGCAAAACTCTTTTGGATTAAATGCTATCAGACAGGCCATTACCCCATATCTTCAGTACTATGTGGCTACTTGCACTAAGTCTAAAGAATCCTGGGATATCTTAGAAACTGTATTTGAAGACAAGAGATACGTTTCTAAGAAACATTCCATCAATGGAGAAAACAACTTCAACACTCCTTCCACGAATACCTCATGTGGATAGGTAACAATTCGTGATCCAAATTCTGTCCAAACCTTTGCATTCAACGTTGTTTCCAAGACAAGTAAATCCTCTAACTTATCTTGGCTGATGAGTGTTGTTCATCTGGTTATCGGTTCAATAAACCGTTGTTAATAGAAAGGATCAAGGATTTTATAAAGAGGAGCGTTAGATGTGATAAACATCCCCTGTCAGCTATTTCTTCTAAAGATTCTATGGAAGATAAATCTCTTTGTGTCGACGTCTTGAATACGTCTGTTGGATGTGAATTTACAGCTCTCGCGGCAGAAACCTCCATACACTCAAAATCTGATTCAGAAATTGAGTCTGACACAGAGATTTTCGATTTCTTGAACAAAGAGGTCCTTCAAGAAAATCTTCAATTAAAAGCTTTATTGAAGAAACTGGAATCTTTAATCCAAGTGAAAAATCTTGAGATAGACTGTCTTAGTGATCAACTCACCAGGACCATTTTTATAAAGGAAAAAGAGATTAATACTCACAAAGATGATCTTCAACGATTATCTGGAAGTTCTGATAAAATATCAGCAATTTTATTTGGTCAGAAATCCTTTGGAAACACTAATGGTTTAGGGTTTAAGAGCAAGACTGCAGGTATCGTCAACTATGTTCCTAAGTGGTGGAAATGTAAATCATGTTCAAAACACGTGTTGGAGGTTCAAGTAGAGGAACAAAAGAATTTCTAAACTACAAGAAAACATGCAAAAGTTGAATATGGATAATCAAAGGTCTTGCAAAACCAATGCTTCCAGAATCAGAAGGAGGAGGAAACCTGTTTATGCAACAAGCCTTGACAAGCAAGGGGAGCATCCGGATCACATTGTCTCTGGTTGAGCTCGGAGACGCCTGCATCCTCATTCTTAGCTTGAGAGGTTGAGGCTCTGCATCTTGTGGCTCAAGTATGTATCTATGGTTGTTAAGAAAATTTCCTGCTAACGATATTGATTATGGATCCTTAAACTGTGGAATACTGTGTCAAGGATTAGGGTTTGACACTTATAAATCTTCTTATCTTCTTCTTTCTTCTCATACGTTTTCGTGGCTCCTGTAACTAGAGGTGCTTCCAAAAGTAATGCAGTAGAAGCAGTCAACGTATGTATGTGTAAAGGAATTACTTCCTCAAGGATGATAAAGAAGAAGTCTACAATCAATAGAAAAAGTTCTTTCTCTAACTGTCTCTTTTATGTTTGTCGTGCTGATAATCTTTTTAGAGAAATGGTGAAAGACTTCATCAACAAGAGAAATGATTTAAAATATCGAACCATTTCTTCTGTGGAAGAAATAACTCACTATGAACAAAGTTTGTCTCTAACCAAGAATACCTTGCGTGATCTAAAAAGGGAACTTAATGAGTTAACTGATATTTCTGAAGATTTAGAGGAATTGAACGATCCCATAATCAATGGGTTTTTCAATAACAAGAAGGAGTTCTCTGTAGATGCCCTGAGAAAGATTTACAATACCTAGTAAGTCTTCGATTTGATTTAGTAGGAAGAATAACTAGCGTTATGAATAGCGACGACTGTGACTACACATGGCTATCTTTGTTTTCATCTTCTTATTTTTATTTTTTAGGTTTATTGGTTTTAAATTCTAAAAATATTTGGAGGATGATATTATTGCAGTATTAATATGTTTTGAAGTATTGCAAAATATTTTTATGGGATATGTATTGTTTGCGTCCGTGAACTTGAAGGTCCCATATTGTGTCAAAAGTAAAGTCGTTCATAAATTGATATTCGTATTGATGAAAGGACGAATGGACTTTTGACAATTACAATAGTTATGCCTATACGGTCATTTATTTGATGGAAAATATGATGAAATCTTTTGTTTCACAAGGATAAAGTCTATTATGTCGTTATGCAAATAGTGATGGAAAATAGAATAAATCCTTGTATGTTATCCACGGTATTGATCTTCATTGATCCATTTTGTTATGTTTTACCCTGAAGGCTCCATTATGTATCTTATGTTGAGCACCTTACAACTATGTCGATTAATATTGGCCTTGTTGGTTGTTCCATGAGATGCTATATGTTGAGCATTCTTGAACTAAATTAATCATCTTGATTGGTTATTTAGTTATTTTCTCTGAAAGTCTTCTTTTGTCGAGCAAAATCTTTTGACAATTAAATTGATTGCTTCGGTGATTAGTTTGGTTGTGTACCAATTAGATTAATTATAGGTTCTCTTGTAATTAATCTAGTTGAGTTTTTCATATATTCCACAAGTTCTTGTGTTGAGTATATGAACGGCTATACTAATCATGTTCTATTGGTTGATGTAGTCGTATATTCCGTAAGGTTTTTCTTATGTTGAGTATTTGAACGATTAAGGTAGTCATCTCCGTGTGGTTATCTTAGTCGTAGCTCCGTGAGTTTTCTTATGTTGAGCACAACCAATTAAATTGATCACTTTTGTGCTTTGATTTAGTTGCGTATTCCGATTAAATTAATCATAAGTTTACTTGTGATTAATTTGGTTGAGTTTTGGATATAAAAAAAATCATTTCCATGGTTTTTGGTGTCCAATTAAAAAATCCTTCTTTTCTTTCGAAATTAAGGTCGCTCTTGTTGTTCTTTCGGGAATGACATCAAATGGGGGAGAGTTCTTTTGAACTTGTGCTTAATGGTAATATCTTGCGGGGTGTGCGGCTATGGAATTTTATAGGGGTTATCTTGTATCTTAAAACTCCTTGAAGAATGCATTTAGCTTCGGCTTTATGATTGCATCTAAATTAAGTTGGTATGTATTCTTTCTTTTAGTCTATGAAATGTCTCTTGTGGAAATTTCATTATGATCCCGTTCTTTTACCTTTGCCAATTTTATTGACAAAAAGGGGGAGAAATAATGTAGTTCACGCTACAAATACATATGGTTTTCGGATCATTGTGTAAGGGGGAGTGGTTTCCATGATCGAGATGGAGTATTGACTAAGGGGGAGTGATACATATCACCATAGTATTGTTGTTAAAGTTGTGATGCAATTGGACTTTGATGTTACATAATGATACTATGACATTGTATAATAATGATCGAGAATCTCGATTTCTCTCATTGTTATAGCTACGGATCTTCAACAACGGTGGTGCTAAACTGACAACCTTTGGGATCATTGGAGTACTTGGAAGGACGAAGATTTCAAGGAACGTTGAAGATTAGACTATGGAATAGGAGTCACTAAAGTTTATGTTTTTTGTATTCCATATGTATTAATAATTTTGTCACTAAAATTGACAAAGGGGGAGACTGTTAGAGCATAGCTCGGTCGACCTCGCATCCGTTGCTATATCAAGCATGTTTGTCAATGTTAGTGATCAAAACTATGAGTCTTGATTTCTAGTCTATTATAGCTAAGTCTCGGACTAGGATAGAAAAGTGTAGTTGAGCTCAAGGACTTCATGGAGATTCATCATACAACGACGAAGATCTACTCAAGGAATCGTAAAACTTCATCAACAAAAAGGTGTAGTTGCAGGAAATCCTACAACACACCCCTTGTATTATCATGACTATAATTTCTAGATCTAAACTTATTTGATATGAAAATAAAGATAAAGATAATGAAAATAGAAAATAAGACACAAGATTTACGTGGTTCGATCAATATGATCTACATCCACGGGGTTAGGGATCTTCACTATGGTTGTTTGTAATTACATATGGATTACAATTGAGACTCCATTAATGAGTATTTGGAGCTCTCTTTGGGGAAGAAGAAGGAGATAATACTACACAATAGAAAATCCTCTCCTAAAGTGTATCTCTCTTTCTCTATTTTGCCTTTCTCTTTATATAGGTGTTTACATAGTGGATGAAAGCTAATTACAGCTAACATTTCTCCTAATTTCGAATCTGGTGCTACATTCTCTCAGGCTCTTATTACAATTTCGCAGGCTCTGCTACATTCTCGCAAACTCTCTCTATAATTTCGCAAACTCTTACTGTTGTGCGATATTTGGATCCTACATCTTGCCTTTTTTTTCTTGAATATTGCTTGAAAAGCGATCTTCATGAAAAAATCCGTTGTTGTAGTTGTTGGAGAGAGATACGTGTTGTTGGAGTAGTCTTTGATCTTTGTTGATGAGGGAACGAGCGAAAGAATACTGGACTTGAAAAGTATGTACTTGTCTCTATTCTTTTGTGAAGTTCCGGAATGTTGCGAAGTAAATAATAAGTATCATCTTTTGAAGTATGCGAAGTATGAAGTATCCTTGAAGAAGTATAAGAAGCATGAAGTATCCTTGATGAAGTATAAGAAATATTCAATTCTCGAAATGTAAGAAGTATCCGTCCTTGAATGAGAATAATAAGCATTGCCTCTGTTTATGCGAAATTATTACTCCATTTTTGGTGATTCTCACCGAGAAGATAAAGAACATAAAATGTTTTCTTGGTAATCCATAGTTGCCTCTGTTCTTTATCTATGAGGGTAGAAACTTTGGGAAAATGTTGAATGTGCGAATTGTTTCTTCATTCTCATCTTTCCTCTGTCTCATGTTTTGTGCTCATGCGATAGTATAATCTCTTCAAGTTGCTTATAATTGTGCGAAATAATTGAGCGAAATGATCATATCGTTCGGAATAATCACATTTTGCGAAATAATCACATTCTGCAAAATTCTGACACATTCTGAATAATCCTATAAAACTCTGAATAATCCTACGAAATTCTGACACATTCTGCGAAATTCTGAATAATCCTGCGAAATTCTGAAAAATTCTGCGAAATTCTGAATAGTTCTGCGAAATTCTGAATAGTTCTGCGAAATTCGAAATAGTTCTGCGAAATTCTGAATAGTTCTGAATAATTCTGCTAAATTCTGCGATATTATTGCGAAATTCTGCAATATTATTCCGTACAGTTTTGTAAAGTATTTATGCGAACATAATGCTTATGTGATGATTATTTTATGAAATGTGTATGCGATGTTTATGCCATGAAATGCTTATGCAATGCTTTTATGATGCGGGTATGATGCTTGTATGATGAGAATGCTTATCTATTGCAATTTATAGTTAAGGTTTGTGTTACTTAGCTCATTTTGCCGTCTAAAATTGATGTAGCTTTAAATTGCTTCCATTCTTCATTTCTCTGCCTTTTTCTTTAGTGTATGCATTCTTCTTCGTGTAGTTATTGTTCTTCACAAGTTCTTACTTGTGTTTCATCTTTCCTTTTTCCTGCACTATTAGTATCTCATAACAGTATGATCATAATATCAAGTCTGCGGCATTTTCACTGCCTCAGTTTCATTTCTATGTACATATTCGCAAGCTTGTTTGCTTACATATAATCATTCTCGCAAGATTACTTGCTTACTCATTTTCTTATGTGGTCTTATTTTGCCTTCCTAGTTAAAGGTCTTATTTTTCCACCTCTTGTTATTGCGACAAAATCACAGGACGTCTTTGCACTTTCATGCAAAAACCCATTGATCTTGCCTTAACTTTTTCTTTTGTATTATTGCCTCTTCAGGATTGTTGCGACAATATGACACGCCTAAATATTCTTGCGAAAATAAAGCCCCATGACATTGTCGTCTTGCGACGAAATCCCAGGACGTCTTCACGCTTTCATGTAATGACCCATTGATCTCGTCTTATCTTTTTCTCTAGTATTATTGCCTCTTCAGGATTGTTGCAGAAATATGACAAGCCTTAATACCCTTGCGAGTAAAAAGACTCATGACATTTGGGTCTTAAGACACTTATCATCTCCCTAATGGAGGGTGCCGCCCTTATCTCCCCCCTGGTTGCCCCTTCAAGGAGGCGTACTTCTACCATACAAGGTTATCTCCTCCCATTTGGTCTTAACAACAACCAGTTGTTTTCGCAGCCTCTTATCCCTTTTACCTATAGGTCTTATGGTTACGAGACTGCACCCTAAGTGGGGTTTTCTTCGGGCCGAGTGCAGTATAAGCCAAGACTTGTCAAGAATGGCAAGGACGCTTCAAACGCCCCTGGCACTCTTGACTAAACCGAGTACCTCGGCGCCTTGATCAGATTATGCACTCCTTGGGAGAGTCCTTATTACCTTAGTCGCCCAACCTAAGTCATATGCTTAGGCTGAGAATCCAAGGTGCCTCTCCCGGATGGGCTTTATTGACCCTAAATCTCCATGACTCAGGTTCCGGGGGCGGTGTAACCTTTCCCTGAGCCATGCAACAGGTACCCCCTTATATTATGTACTTTAGGTCTTACATTTGCCTCTTGCGAAATTTTATTCGCGAACTAGGGTGTACGCCATAAAGGTTCGCCCCTATCTGCGAAATTTTATTCGCGTTTCTGCGAAATTTTCGCGTCTCTTTGTTTCCGCAAAATGTTCTCGTTTCTTTATTCTCTCATTTATCTTTTCATTTTTGTCATCTCTTTCATTCATTCTTTCATTTCTGTCATCTCTTTTATTCATTCTTTCATTCTCATAATATCATATCATTTGAATCAAAATAAATATTCAAGAGAAATTCTAATTATGGTAACTCTGAAATCTTTGTACTTGTGAAATCTTTGTAATTCTGCGATTCTATCGCGTTTTGTAAATCAAATCAAAAATCTTTTTATTCTCTGTAAAATAAATATTCTAGTAAATTGAATTTTCTCAGTTTTCTGTAATTTTGAAATCTCGCAATCTTTGTAATTTTGAAGTCTTTGTAATCTTGAAATCTTAGTAATATTTATAATTTTTAAGATCTTGAAATCTTTGTAATCGTGCGATTGAATCGCTTTTTATAAATCAAATCAAAAATATTTTTATTCGTTCTGAGTATAAAGTAAAATGTTCAAGGAAGTGGTACTTATCTTTCATGTGAGTCGCTGTTGTTGTCAAAGAAGTGAATAAATGCCTTGAAATGTATGAATTTCGCGCAGCAAAAAGAAGTGTGAGAAGTGAGACTTGAACCCTTGATCTGCTCCTTGGATTTTCTCGCACCATACCAACTGTGCTAAGCCTCTTTTGTGAAATAATCAAAGTTCTTGCGAAGTAATCAAATTCCAACTGTGTAAGAGGAAATTCTGTATAAATTTCGCATAATAAAAATAAACATGCGAGAAGCAAAAATTGATCCCGCGACCTGCTGCTTGTATTCATGCCTCCTAACCAACTGTGCTAACCCTCTCTTGCGAAATAATCAAAGACTGTGCGAAGTAATCAAATATCAACTCTGCGAAATGAATATTTGCGAAGCAAAAATTATTTGGTCGCAGGGAGAATCGAACCCATGTCCTCTAGTTTGCATACTCCTTCTCTGACCATCTGCGCTACTTGTTGCTTGCGAAAGAAACACACAATGTTGTACTTTATTTTATTTCTTCGCCTTTAGGATTTCAAAAATGTGCGAAAAATTAAGCTTGATGAGGGATTCGAAATCGAGTCTTACAACTCACTCTAGCAAAGCTTGACCAACTGTGTTACCTCTTGTTTGCGAACTAATGAAACAATATTGCGAAATTAATCATTTTTTCACTATCTGTAAAAAGAAGAAAACTATGCTCGCAGGGAAGTTCGAACTTGCGACCACGAACGTACATATTGTTCTCTTGACCAACTGTTCAAGAATCTCTTTGCGAAATAAACGCACAATATTTTTCTCTTATTCTTTTATTCTCCCATGCAAATGAGAAGAAAATGAAAAATATGCGTCTCTGCGAAATTCGAACCCGTGACCTATCGCTTACTCGCTCCAGCTCAAACCATCTGTGCGAATTTTTGTTTGTGATAGAAATTACAGCATATGCCTCTTATCTTTTCTTTGTCCTTCCTTAACTTCTTTCACATTTGCCTTCTTCTCCTGAACATGAAAATCTTCCATTTTTTTCTTAAATTTCACCACAACAACTAATTTTTTCTCTCACTCTTTTCATGTCTTTGAATTGTTGATGATGTTTATTCCCTGAAAGTGTGATTTCTTCCATAAAATTTCCATTTTTGAACCTTCATTTTGTAGATCTAGAATAATATGAACAGTAGCTAATCTTCATGAAAATTTCTTGAATCAACAAGTTACAGGAAGGATAAATCCTTTACTCGTTCCCTAATTCTAGCGCCATTATGTAGTTGCAGGAAATCCTACAACACACCCCTTGTATTATCATGACTATAATTTCTAGATCTAAACTTATTTGATATAAAAATAAAGATAAAGATAATGAAAATAGAAAATAAGACACAAGATTTACGTGGTTCGATCAATATGATCTACATCCACGGGGTTAGGTATCTTCACTATGGTTGTTTGTAATTACATATGGATTACAATTGAGACTCCATTAATGAGTATTTGGAGCTCTCTTTGGGGAAGAAGAAGGAGATAATACTACACAATAGAAAATCCTCTCATAATAATAATCCTCTCCTAAAGTGTATCTCTCTTTCTCTCTTTTGCCTTTCTCTTTATATAGGTGTTTACATAGTGGATGACAGCTAATTAAAACTAACATTTCCCCTAATTTCGGATCTGGTGCTAAATTCTCTCAGGCTCTTATTACAATTTCGCAGGCTATGCTACATTCTCGCAAACTCTCTCTATAATTTCGCAAACTCTTATTGTTGTGCGATATTTGGATCCTACAAAAGGTATGTGAAGACTTGAACTTATCTATCACTCAAAAGTCTATCTATTCTATCTCCTACTTCTTATGAGACAAAAAGTCGTATGCTATATAAACTGGATCATACACATTTGACATTTCGAGCTGAGTATTCACTTTTATCTTTTTCTTGAAATCGTGTGTTGGTAAAGCGTTTCGCTTTGATCAAGTTTATCTTCACCTAGTGACGAAAGTCATGAAAAGTTTCAATTACTTTGAGAATTGCTCTGACGTGAAACGGTCTGTGAATAACAATTATATAACGTCCTCTGAGAATGTCTCAATGATTGGAATGAGAGTTTAGATTACATAACCATGTATTCCTTAATCCGAAGTTTTCAAACTTTGTTGATTGAGAGAAACCAGAGGAATTGGCTTTGCCAAGTCCGTGAACTCAGTTTGCGAACTCAGTTTGCGAACTCAGTCCGCGAACTGACGGAAGTTCTCTTGCCGAGAATTTATGCTGGTATTTTCCAAAAACTCGTTTGCGTGTTTAGTCCGCGAACTCAGTCCGCGAACCTAGTCCACGAACTGGCGGAAGTCTCATTGCCGAGATTTTCTGCTGAGTTTGGAAAACTCTGCCGGTTGCCTTAAGTCCGCGAACTTGTTTGTAAGCTTAAGTGGTTATTATCTAAAGATGTTCTCTGAACATGAAACTTAAATTACTAAGAATGCTTTATGCAAACCGTGGATATAAAGTTCATGAGTCGATTCAATCGAATCGAACACGAAACAAAGATGATTCGATTCGATTGAATCGCCTCATGAACTTTATAGCCACAGTTTGCATAAGCATTCCTTAGTAATTTAAGTTTTCTGTTCAGAACACATCTTTAGATCATAACCACTTAAGCTCACAAACAAGTTCGGGACTTAAGGCAACCGGCAGAGTTTTCCAAACTCAGCAGAAAATCTCGGCAAAGAGACTTCCTCCAGTTCGCGGACTAGGTTCGCGGACTGAGTTCGCAAATGAGTTTTTGGAAAATCCCAGCATATTTTCTCGGCAAGATAACTTCCGTCAGTTCGCGGACTGAGTTCGCGGACTTGGCAAAGCCAATTCCTCCGGTTTCTCTCAATCAACAAAGTTTGAAAACTTCGGATTAAGGAATACATGGTTATGTAATCTAAACTCTCATTCCAATCATTGAGACATTCTCAAAGTACGTTATATATCCATTATTCACAGACCGTTTCACGTCAGAGCAATTCTCAAAGTAATTGAAACTTTTCATGACTTTCGTCACTAGGTGGAGATAAACTTGATCAAAGCGAAACGCTTTACCAACACACGATTTCGAGAAAAAGATAAGTAGTGAAAACTCAGCTCGAAATGTCAAATGTGTATGATCCAGTCTATATAGCATGCGACTTTTTATCTCATAAGAAGTAGGAGATAGAATAGATAGACTTTTGAGTGATAGATAAGTTCAAGTCTCCATATACCTTTTTGTTGATGAAGTTCCACGGTTCCTAGAGTAGATCTTCGTCGTTTTATGATGAATCACCATGAAATACTTGAGCTCAACTACACTTTTCTATCCTAGTCCGAGACTTAGCTATAATAGACTAGAAATCAAGACTCATAGTTTTGATCACTAACATTGACAAACATGCTTGATATAGCAACGCATGTTAGATCGACCGAGCTATGCTCTAACAAACTCCCCCTTTGTCAATTTTAGTGACAAAACTATTAATACATATGGAATACAAAAAAGATAAACTTTAGTGGCTCCTATTCCATAGTTTAATCTTCAACGTTCCTTGAAATATTCATCCTTCCAAGTACTCCAATGATCCCAAAGGTTGTAAGTTTAGCACCACCATTGTTGAAGATCCGTAGCTATAACAATGAGAGAAATCGAGATTCTCGATGATTATTATACAGTGTCATAGTATCATTATGTAACATCAAAGTCCAAATGCATCACGACTTTAACAACAATACTATGGTGATATGTATTACTCCCCCTTAGTCAATACTCCATCTCGATCATGGAAACCATTCCCCCTTACACAATGATCTGAAAACCATATGTATTTGTAGTGTGAACTACATTATTTCTCCCCCTTTTTGTCAATAAAATTGGAAAAGGTAAAAGTACGGGATCATAATGAAATTTCCACAAGAGATATTTCATAGACTAAAAGAAAGAATCCATACCAACTTAATTTAGATGCAATCATAAAGCCGAAGCTAAATGCATTCATCAAGGAGTTTTAAGATACAAGATAACCCCTATAAAATTCCACAGCCGCACACCCCGCAAGATATTACCATTAAGCACAAGTTCAAAAGTTCTCTCCCCCATTTGATGTCATTCCCGGAAGAACAACAAGAGCGACCTTAATTTTGAAAGAAATGAAGGATTTTTTAATTGGACACCAAAAACCATGGAAATGATTTTCTATATCCAAAACTCAATCAAATTAATCACAAGTAAACCCATGATTAATTTAATCGGAATACGCAACTAAATCAAACCACAAAAATGATCAATTTAATTGATTGTGGTCAACATAAGAAAACTCACGGAGCTACGACTAAGATAACCACACGGAGATGACTACCTTAATCGTTCAAATACTCAACATAAGGAAAACCTTACGGAATATACGACTAAATCAACCAATAGAACATGATTAGTATAGCCGTTCATATATTCAACACAAGAACTTGTGGAATATATGAAAAACTCAACTAGATTAATTACAAGAGAACCTATAATTAATATAATTGGAATACACAACCAAACTAATCACTGAAGCAATCAATTTAATTGTCAAAAGATTTTTCTCAACAAAAGAAGACTTTCGGAGCAAATAACTAAATAACCAATCAAAATGATTAATTTAGTTCAAGAATGCTCAACATATAGCATCTCATGGAACAACCAACAAGGCCAATATTAATTGAAATAGTTGTAAGGTGCTCAACATAAGATACACAATGGAGCCTTCACGGTAAAACATAGCAAAATGGATCAATGAAGATCAATACCGTGGATAACGTACAAGGATCTATTCTATTTTCCATCACTATTTGCATAACGACATAATAGATTTTATCCTTGTCAAACAAAAGATTTCATCCTATTTTCCATCAAATAAATGACTGTATAGGCATAACTTTTGTAATTGTCAAAATTCCATTCGTCCTTTCATCAATACGAATATCAATTTATGAACGACTTTACTTTTGACACAATATGGGACCTTCAAGTTCACGGACCCAAACAATACATATCCCATAAAAATATTGCAATACTTCAAAACAGATTAATACTGCAATAATATCATCCTCCAAATATTCTTAGAATTTAAAACCAATAAACCTAAAAAATAACATAAGAAGACGAAAACAAAAATAGCTATGTGTAGTCACAATCTTCGCTATTCAAAGCACTAGTTATTCTTCCAACTAATCCAAAAAGAATACATACTAGGCAACAATTCCTTTGAGAAATTCTTTATCATTCCCGAACTCCTTGTTATCGACAACCATCGGGACATAAGGTTCACGGAGATAAGTGTCAATACCCACGAACTGTCTTGGCTGAAGAAGTCGAATTAGGGTCCTCTGAATTTCCAAAGATTTAGACACGAACATCTTTATTTCATAAATCTCCCTTCTTATTTCCTTTAACTCATCAAGAACATCGGAAAACTTCTGAGAGTTAGAAGGAACAACCCTGGGTTTTCTTGTATTCCTTCTTTTTCTTTTCAGGGACTTAGAAACAGGAGATTTCTCTTTTTCCTTGATTGAAGACTTAACAATCATGTTGACATTCTTTCCATCTGACGACATAGTGCTTTGAGAACAGTTGTGAACAACTGGATTTTTGTGATGGAATCACTTAACTCAACAAGCAGTCTTATAAAGGATGTCAAAAGGAAAAATGAATGTAGGGTTCGAAACCTATTGACAGGTTCGTATACGCCCAACTCTAAAACCCTATAAAGAGTAGAATTGTCGATAATAACCCTTTCTTTTATTTGATAGACAAAAAATAACAAATCTAAGAAAAGAAGGAAAAACTTTTCTGAAGCCTGGATCAGCATTCAATCTTTTCTCTTTTCGAACAGGCACATGCGACAAGATTTTCCCATCAAGTTGTGTTGCGATGAACAACGATTTGTCCATCTTTTTTCTCATGGGAGGAATCCTCTGATCTATGTCTATCAAAACGATTTGACCATATTTTATTTTCAAATGGTCTTATTCTATCCTTGGAAACCAACTTCTTAAACGAAGATAAGATCCTACATACCTCGGCGGTCTTCTGAGCAAGTTTCAGCTTCCTTGCTAATCGATCTGCTCTTCGTTGAAGTTTGCTGGCGTGCCTTATTTGGTGTTTGTATTTATAACACCTTGATAGTTCGTGCCCATTCATCGAACTAAACGAGCACGTCAATCTTGGATAGTATTCAGGCATCTGAGATGTGCAAGCAGCTAGACATACTGTTGATCCTGAAACATCACTGATAGGGTTTCCAGTTATCGGATTCAGTGAATCTTCCAGCTTGATTGGGTTTCCCTCTTCTCCTAACCCATTGAGGTTGATATACGTATTGCTGCAAGTATCAAAATCGATGTTTTCACAAAGAAGCCCTACACTTGATTTCCTATCTTCATCGGAATCATAGGTTTCAGACATTTCATCAAGTGTTACAGCTAGACCTTTGTTCCCAGTGTATTTTCTACGATTTGGGCATTCGTTAGAAAAATGGCCAAAACTCTTACACTTAAAGCACTGAGGCATGTCCTCGTCAGCATCCCTGTTTTTAGGTGGTACGCGACCGTGAGGTTTGTCTGATGACTTAGGTTTGTCTCTTGAAACCGTTTACTTATCTTCAACAAAAGATCCTTAAACCGTCTTGTGATCAAGGAGAATGATTTATCAAGATCTTCATCCGAAAAATTATCCTCAGAATGATCATCCTCAGAGACATGAACACTCTTACCTTTGACAAGTAATTTAGTGTTCTTTTGTGCTTTAAAGGCAACATCCTTACCGACTTTGGATGTATGTTCATGGTCAAAGATCTTAAGCTTTCCAACCAAGGTATTTCTGGAAAGATTATCGAGGTTATTCCCCTCAATGATGGCATGCTTCTTAGAGTCGTATCTAGATGGCAGCGATCGGAGAATTTTCATCACAATGTCCTTTTCAGGAATAGTCTTACCCAATGCAAAAGAAACATTAACAATTTCAGACACTTTGTGATTAAACTCATCAAATGTTTCTTCATCTTCCATATGAAGGTTCTCCCAATTGGAATTAAGGTTTTGAAGCCTAGCATCCTTTTCACTGGAGTTGCCTTCAAATACGGTTTCTAAGATATCCCAATCATCTATAGATCTACTGCAGTTTGTCACATGATGTTGAATATTTGGGGTAATGGCATGTATGATAGCATTCAAACCGTCAGAATTTTGCTTTGCAGCAGTTATCTCAACAGCGGTGCATTCACCAATAGGTTTGGGAACGTTTACATCACCAACTGTCACAACCGTAGCATCATAGACATTAACCACATATACCCATGATTCAAAATCACGCGATTGAAGAAAAGCTCGCATAGAAAATTTCCACCATAAGTAATTGGAGCCATCGAAGACTGGTGGTACGTTAATAGAGATAGCACCTCTGTACATAGAGTCAGATCGCTACAAACACGGACTTGTTAGGTCTTAAACGTGTTTGCCTGCTCTGATACCAATTGAAAAAGCGGGGGTCTAACAACAACACCGAATATTTCGCTTAGCAATCTATATGGAATAACTCCGAAATATATTGCTAGAGAATCAACTAGACAGTCAGACTCAATCTAGATTAAAGTATCTCAAGGAGTTAATATCTCTCTCTTGATTTGATTTTTACTTAAGCTAAAAAAAATAGCGAGTCTTTATCAAATACAAGGAATAACTTGGACGGTACCAAAGACCAATATCCAAGGATCAATCAATATCAATCAACAACCGAAGGTTGGATTTCCAATTGATGATCTTAACGCACAACCTGTATTATTTCAATTATATAAAATATAATGCGGAAAAGAAATAACACAGACACCAGAAGTTTTGTTAACGAGGAAACCGCAAATGTAGAAAAACCTTGGGACCTAGTCCAGATTGAATACACACTGTATTAAGCCGCTAGAGACACTAGCCTACTACAAGCTAACTTCGGACTGGACTATAGTTGAACCCCAATCAATCTCCCACTAATTCAAGGTACAGTTGTACTCCTACGCCTCTGATCCCAGCAGGATACTGCGCACTTGATTCCCTTAGCTGATCTCACCCACAACTAAGAGTTGCTGCAATCCAAAATCGCGGACTTGATAATAAACAAATCTGTCTCACATAGAAAAGTCTATCAAAGGATAAATCTGTCTCCCACAGAAAAACCCTAGGTTTTTTATTCTGTCTTAAGATATAAAATCAAGGTGAACATGAACCAATTGATAATCCGGTCTTATATTCCCGAAGAACATCCTAGATTAATCAATCACCTCTCAAAAATCCTTCTTGACTACACAAGCGGTTTGTCGAGGAATCACAAACAGTGAGACGAAGATGTTTGTGACTTATTTATCTTTCCTATCGGAGAACTCTCACGATCTCAAGCTAATCAATAGATTGTACTCGTACGATAGAAGATGCAAGATAAGATCACACAACTACGATAAAAGTAGTATCGGTCTGGCTTCACAATCCCAATGAAGTATTTAAGTCGTTAACCTGGTTTTAGAGAAGAAAACCAAAGGTTTAAGGAGAATCGACTCTAGCGAGCGCACTAGTATCACACAGACGTGTGGGGATTAGTTTTGCACAATGCTAGATGTCTCTTTTATATAGCCTTAAAATCAGGGTTTTTCCTTAGTTACAAAGCAATCCATATTCACCGTTAGATGAAACCCTGATTTAGATTCAAGCTAATATTTTTCAACCGTTAGATCGAAAACTTAGCTTGTCACACACACTTGGGTAGGCGTTTACTAGGTTTATGAAAACCATGCCCAAACGTGTACGTGTATGTTGGTTCAACATAGTAACCCAAAAGGTTAACCATATGAGCAATTCATATTAACCTAGTTCTTCTTCACCATAACTAGTTCAATTGACTCAAAATAACTAGTTAGAGAGTTTTTCAATTGCTATGAGATCTTATGTTACTACGCAAGACACAATTGAAACAAAGATGATTCGATTCGATTGAATCGTCTCATGAACTTTATAGCCACGGTTTGCATAAAGCATTCCTTAGTAATTTAAGTTTCATGTTCAGAGCACATCTTTAGATCATAACCACTTAAGCTCACAAACAAGTTTCGCGGACTTAAGGCAACCGGCAGAGTTTTCCAAACTCAGCAGAAAATCTCGGAAAAGAGACTTCTGCCAGTTCGCGGACTAAACACGGAAACGATTTTTTGGAAAATCCCAGCAGAAATTCTCAGTAAAAGAACTTCCGTCAGTTCGCGGACTGAGTTCGCAAACTGAGTTCAAGTACTTGGCAAAGTCAATTCCTCCGGTTTCTCTCAATAAACAAAGTTCGAAAACTTCGGATTAAGGAATACATGGTTATGTAATCTAAACTCTCATTCCAATCATTGAGACATTCTCAGAGGACGTTATATAACCGTTATTCACAGACTGTTTTACGTCAGAGCAATTCTCAAAGTAATTGAAACTTTTCATGACTTTCGTCACTAGGTGAAGATAAACTTGATCAAAGCGAAACGCTTTACCAACACACGATTTCGAGAAAAAGATAAGTAATGAATACTCAGCTCGAAATGTCAAATGTGTATGATCCAGTCTATATAGCATACGACTTTTTGTCTCATAAAAAGTAGGAGATAGAATAAATAGACTTTTGAGTGATAGATAAGTTCAAGTCTCCACATAACTTTTTGTTGATGAAGTTCCACGGTTCCTTGAGTAGATATTCGTCGTTGTATGATGAATCGCCATGAAGTCCTTGAGCTCAACTACACTTTTCTATCCTAGTCTGAGACTTAGCTATAATAGACTAGAAATCAAGACTCATAGTTTTGATCACTAACATTGACAAACATGCTGGATATAGCAACGCATGCGAGGTCGACCGAGCTATGCTCTAACAAATGTGTTGTATTGAAGTCATTGGATTTTATGAGAATTGTGAACTGAATATGAACTGTAAGTTGTGATGGAGATGATGGTGAAACTGCAGGAGTAAGGTTGAACTTCAACCATGTTGTATCTAAAAGGAACGAATAAAGAGTTGAATTGAATTGAATTGGGTCAGTTGTATTGCAGGAACTTGAATTCTGTTCCAGGGAAGAGTTAAGTTGTAACGAAGACTTATATCTTATGGCTAAAGAAGTTGAATTAGATGTTATGTGATTGAGTTTTAGAATGAAGGTTAGATGAATATGTTGAGTTGAATCTCTTCAGTGGAAGCTTGCAACTGCAATTGCAGGTAGGCATAGTTTATAATTGAAATTTGTAGTTTAGTTGAATGATTGAATTAATTCATTATTAGATTGAAGTTGAACTTGAGCTAGGTTGTAGAGTTAGAGTTGCAGCTTTTGTGAGAAGAATCGTTGGTCTGTCTGACTGAGCTTATTCAGTCTGATTTAGTTTTGTTTAACTGACTCAGTTAATCTGACTGAGTCGGGTTGACCCTGTTAACCTGAGTTGAATCATTTTGACTCAGTGACCAGAACAGTAGACTGTTGACTTTGACCATGACTTGACCTTGGATGGACATTGACCGTTACTTGACCCTTCTGACCGTTAGAGACCGTCAGCTGACCAATTGTACCAGGCCTTGGTTAATGGGCCTATTTAGAGAACTTGGGCTTAGGACTAGTTATCTTATGTTGATGATTTAGACCACTTGTGGTCTGAGTTAGACTTTGGTTCCTTCTACAAGGTTGTAGATAGTCATAAGACTTATTTCATGGACTATATAGAACCAACCCAATTCAATTACTAAATGTTAGTTATGTTAAAGATAGAGAATGAAAAGGTGTAAAGTCATAAATGGGCTTAGAACCATTAGATAGACTTGTATGATTCTTGGATGAACAATTTTGGCTAGTTTCTTAGATTTCTTGTGTGATTAACAGTTAGTATATATTAACAACGATCGACTCAAGGATGAACCAGTTGATCGTGGATCTCGAGGTAGGCGAGGCTTGTCATCAAAAGAGGTGGGAATCGATAACGAGCTCTCTTGGATTCATTATGGTTTTACAAATCTTATATTGTAAAATTCATGCATATCTTTGTGTGGTATGAGATGTGTGCGACACTATATCCAGTATTTTATGGCTAGGGCGATACACTGCAATATTATTCTCCCTTTATATCCAGTATTCTATGGCTAGGGCGATACACCGCAATATTATACGACTAGGGCGATACACCGCGATATTATTCTTTATTATGTGCGCCAACACACATCTCATACATGGATGTTTACTGTTCTTTATGGATGTTTACTGTTCTTTTAAATTGCTTTGAAAAAATTAGGTTTCTACAGTATGGTTTTACTATCTTTCCGTGTATTTTCGACTTTCGATAAAACATGCATTGTCTTCAAATCATATTAATGATTACTTGGAAGTTAGTTTTTATTTCCACTAGGTACCCCTTTTAGGGATGATGTGCTCACCATTCCCACTTCGGTTTCAGTGTCAGATCAAGATGTGCATGTGACGATGAAAGCTTCGAAGAATTATTTACGTTAGTTAGTTAGGTTTCGCTATGTTTATTCTGTGTTTGTATTCTATTTGTAAATCAACTCACTATTGAATATGTACTATTTGAGAGGAGTTATTGTATATATATTTCAGAGCGGGGCTGGTTTTTGGGTTAAGTTTTGTAGCAGATTTCTTATTTGAATGCTTAAATTTATGTTGTACATCCTTAGTGCCTCATTTTATAGTTAATCTTTGGATTAGTCAGCTGCTAGCTTTGGGGGCGTTACAGACTTGGTATCAGATCTCACTATTAGATCTTACATGGGGAAAGATAGAAATAACCAGTGCCAGTTAGTGAACTAGATTAGTTTAGAACTGGGTTGTATTGTGACATAAATCTTAATCACTAAAAGCTATGAATAATTAAAAGATTTATTTGATTGATTGATTTGTTTGTTTGATTGTTTGTGTATGTAATGAAATAAAAATTGTAGTGTACGCCAATAACTTTAGCTAATAAAGGTTAGGGAATAATTAGTCTAAAAAGTATGAACACGTAGAAAATCCTATACTAGAAAAATAGTGATATTAGTATTATTGATAAATCTTGAAAGTTACATAGAAACTTATTGAATTCCTTGACTTATACATAGAGTCAACAATTTATAATTACATAAATGTTAATAATATTATTGAAACTTAATAAATTTTTTAAGAGTAGTTAAAATAATAGTTCGACCATTAATGTTAATCATATTAAATGATAATAATATCCCAAATAATCATAACAAGAGTAATTTTAACATTTATCAAATAATATTGTATTGAACTTTATCTAATTAAAAATCGTATTAGCAAATGTATAAGGGCAAAAATAATAATTAGGATCAAGTAATTACGCAAAAATATTAATAATTATCTACGGTTAGATTTTTAAATTAAATAGAACTAGGAATACATTTTGTGCATTGAAATCAGATACATAATGTAAGACTTAGTAGATAAACCTAAGAACGTGCGGATATATTGTATAAAATAAAAAGACTAAATTTCTTGGTAGTCTTATGTTCGAACTTTCTTTAGTCTAATGACTGATTTGGTAAATCACTAAAATTAACTAAGTACATATAAAGAAATAATAATAATAGTATTCGAATGCTTAGAACAATATTAGACTTGAAAGAAAATAGATTTATATATTGATAGGATACCTTACATTAATAGAAAAATCTAAAGACTAGTGAGATATACTATAATTTTATGCAAACTCAAATTTAGGTCATATTAAATTACCAACGCTAAAACTTATATAATAAGATATAGTATATGGATTCAATCTGAATGAATAAAATCTGTTATATCAACATTTACATGAATGTAGAATCACATTTAAAGATTAAGACAAGTGTACCAACTGACCAATCAACAAAACAGTAACGATAGTAGTAAGAATGATGAGAATAATAACACAGTTAATAATATTGTTTGAGTAAATAAGCTAGTAGCAAATCTATAGTAAATAATATTTGGAAAATTTATCTATGGTATTACGGTAAATTTAAAATTATCAAATATTATAAATTGACGTGAATCGAATTTGGATTACTTATAATGATAAATAACAATAAAATAAAATAAAATGAAGTTTGATGATTAAATTGTCTAAAATAATGTGAACTATTTATATATTTTACGAAGTAAATTTATTAGAATTACACCAATTACGATAAAAGTTTAGAGATTAATTAATTTTAATAAATTAATATTTAGTTAATCCAGCACTGGGAAATAGTGAGGTTGGTAATTCTGATGTGTTCGGGTGATACTTGTTACGTAGGAAGGCATTGTCAGGCGTCGCGAACCTAGACAGGGCAACTGCATTCTTGTATCACTATGCATAGAAGGAAGACTTGCTTCTATTAGTGGACCGATAGATCCCAAATTTTACTTAGAAACCTTGTTGAAATAGAACTAGTAACTTATTGAAATAAAAACTAATCTATTGAACCTAGAGCCACAAATTTTAGTTGTAGAAAGCTATATAGATTTGTGCTTTTGTTATCGTGTTGTTTTGCGCTTAGACAAGAGATAAGATTATTCTATAAGGTGGGGAGTTTTTGAAGATCAGAAGGATGGTTTGATTTTCGAGGACGAAAATGTTACAAGGTGGGGAGGATGTAAAGACCCTCAAGCTCGTCAACACTATTATACTAGTCAAGAGACGTCTTAGCCGATAATAACACGATTAGTTTAACATGAACGATAACTAATGGAAATTAATCTAACAACCAGCTACAAACGAAACTAGTACCGTTGAGTAGGACTCGAAAAGTTACGCGGAATAGACTACTCGAACGTGTCATTCGGATACCGGAAGAAGAAGATATCATCAGACTTGTTCAAGGGCAAAATAGTCATTTTGCAACTTAGCCGACCTGGGATGCCCATGTCCAAGTGATGGGTGCCTTTATAGATTTCTTTGACCTTATCTTCACCCACCAAGAAGATAAACTCTTATTCTTCTTTCTTCTTCTTCTTTTTTCTTCTCGTTTCTTTCTTCTTCTCTTCTTCTTGTTCTTCGCCTGCGAGAGAGTTCAGAGTGGTGAGTGAGAATTAATTGATGAAAATCAGGTAATGATGTTGTGTAGATGATACATGGGATGTTGGAGATGTGAATCATGATGAAGAACAATTACGGCTGAATCTGAGAGTATCGAAACTAGGGTTTGGTATGAAGATTGAGAGGTGAAATAGGTTGATGTTAGATGAGGAACATGAGGGTTGTAGTTGAATTGAATATATGAAGTTGATTTAGTGAAGAATCGAAGGGTTAAGGTTTCTGCAAATTGAATTGAAATTCAATTTAGGGTTTCATGAAATTAAACTTCGAGAAGATGGAGTTGAACTGGTGAGGAATTATTAGAGATGGGTTTGATATCAATTAGAGTTTGGAATTGCAGAATAACACGAAATGGATAAATGGGGTTTGAACAGTAATTCAGAAATTCAGTATTAAGTAAATTGAAGCTGAGATTGAGGTTTGAAGATGTTAATGATTGTTGGTGTTCGTGAGATTGAGTAAAAGAAGAGTAGCTGCAGCTGAGGTTAAGATGATAGCAGTGTTTGGTGTTTGAGTACATGGCTTGGAGTTGATGATGAAATGGTTGTGCTAATGAGTTCTGAGTAGTCTTGAGATGTGTTGGTGAATCAAAGATCAAAGTGAGAAGCAGAAACTGAATTCAATTTCCTGAGCAGCACGGATCAGAGGTAATGGTTATCTTAAGTTAACTTTGTTAAGATGTTCATTTTGATTGTTGGGTGTATGATGTTAATGGAGCTAATTAAGATTAAAATGAATATAAGAATCTGTAATGGAACTGCATATGTAGATTAGGTATATGTAATGAAGTACAGTTGAGGAGTATGTGTTTGAGATGTAGAAGTTAATGTTCTGTGTGGAATAGAATATAAATTATGATCTGCCTGTTGTGTTAATGTGTTGTATTGAATTCGTTGGATTTTATGAGAATGGCGATCTGAATATGAATTGTAAGTTGTGATGGAGATGATGGTGAAAATGCAGGATTAAGGTTGAACTGCAACCATGTTGTATCTAAAAGGGACGAAGAAAGAGTTGAATTGAATTGAATTGGGTCAGTTGTATTGCAGGAACTTGAATTCTGTTCCAGGGAAGAGTTAAGTTGTAATGAAGACTTATATCTTATGGATGAAGAAGTTGAATTAGATGTTATGTGATTGAGTTTTAGAATGAAGGTTAGATGAATATGTTGAGTTGAATCTCTTCAGTTGAAGCTTGCAATTGCAATTGCAGGTAGGCATAGTTTATAATTGTAATTGAAATTTGTAGTTTAGTTGAATGATTGAATTAATTCATTATTAGATTGAAGTTGAACTTGAGCTAGGTTGTAGAGTTAGAGTTGCAGTTTTTGTGAGAAGAATCGTTAGCCTGTCTGACTGAGCTTATTCAGTCTTATTTAGTTTTATTTAGTTGACTCAGTTAATCTGACTGAGTCTGGTTGACCCTGTTAACCTGAGTTGAATCAGTTTGACTCAGTGACCAGACCAGTAAACCGTTGACTTTGACCATGACTTGACCTTGGTGTTGATGGTGGTTTTTAGTTCGGGGATAAAATTGTAAAACCCTGTATTTAATGCGTCATTGCTCTACAAAGAGGTTGAGCCATTTAAAGTGATGAGTGCTCAAACCTCTCAACTTACATATGTATTGAGCAATTCAGTATATTTAATGCGTCATCGCTCTGCAAAGAGGTTGAGCCATTTAAAAGTGATGAGTGCTCAAACCTCTCAACTTACATATGTATTGAGTAATTCAGTACATTTATATATGAAATTTATCCAGAATGGTGCGTGAAGCAACAGTCCCAGATATTCTGTAAATTTTGACATATCGCATTATTCGCTAATGCATAGCCTGCCTAGTATTTTCTTATGCTATGTTCCTAGCCGAACTCTCAATATTGGCATGACATGACGATTAACGTTCACTCGCAACTGAGTAGCATAAATCTCCCGAAGTGTCAGTATTGAGACCTGCATGAAAATACTCATATAGGCTACACTACCCTCTGACAAGGAGATCAGCGTGTTTACACGCCTTTCAATTGAAAGTTAGTGCGATCGAACGCGTTTAAATTCCTTAAAGGAAATCTATCATGTCCATATCAGTCTTAAGAAGTGATCATGACCACATAATTTGGTCGCGCGATTCAGCAAGCCTGGGCTACTCCAGGCGGAACTAAGCAATCACTGTATTGACCACCGGCAGGCCCAATAGTTCCCTAGCTTATCTAATCCTACCTAGTACATCCACGGCTCTTTGAATGATGGACCCAAATATGGGTGATCCGGCTGTTGAAGGAAAGAGCTCAAACGAGCTAGACCGGCCAAAACGGTCTCAGAAACATCACGACCGTCCAACTTCGCCAGCCTAGTTGGACGACTTAGATTTTCCTACAAATGATTAAAGGAGTATTGGCGTGTTCAGTGGCGGCCCAAATCCTCCCTTGGTCGATCGACCTGCCCACAACAGGTCCAGAGAATGCCAAAATGTTTATCCAAACTAGAGCAAACGGGCTATTATAAAAACCCTAATTGGGTCGCGGCAGTATACAACTGTCACAAATCAATCATGTCCGTCCAACTTAGCCAGCCTAGTTGGACGACTTAGATTGCGTTTCAGACGATCAAGAATGCGGATATGAGTTCACCGCCGGTCCAACTTCATTACCATTCGATCGACTTGCCTGTGAGAAGTCAATAACGCATCGAATCGCTCGATTGAACTAGAGTAGTCGCGGCTGTTCGAAACCCTAATTCATGTTTGCGGTAGTATGCTACTATCGCAAATCGATCGTGACCACTTATCTTCGCCAGCCGAATCAAGTGGCTTAGATCCGATCTTAGATGACCCAGGAGATGTCAACACACTCACTAGCGACTCATCTTCACACATGGCCAATCGGCCTGTTCGAATCAACGCCCAGTGCTTTGATTCGACTAGCCAAAATAGGTATGGCCACACGGCCCTTAAACCGTAAATTACATCAACGACAATATACAACTGCCGCAAATAGATCACGACCATCCAACTTCGCCAGCCTAGTCGGACGGTGTAGATTTATTTTCAGGAAACTGACAAAGCAGCATTGTGATCACCTACCACCCCTCCTCCACGGGGAGTGATCGACCAGGTGATAGCTCACCCATAGGGTCCTCAAACGATCACCCAAAGAGGGTTGATCGTGCTACTTTTAAGACGCTCAATCCTAACTGATTTGATCGAGCTAAAAAACAGCGATGCCTCTAACACATCGATTATTTTCAGCTGCTTATTCGAAAGCGATGCTTTACACACATCGATTATAAGCAATGCTTTATAAATATTGGTTTCACAAATAATTTATTATTTAACCAAAAAGCACCATGTGCTGCTTTCAGCGACGAGTCCCGTGACTCGACCCACTTACTCGAGACATCAAACATGTCACAAACTGGGGGATGCTCACTGGGGTATCGGTCTGGCGGTTTACAGCGTGCGACGTGCAACGCGTCCATTACGAGAACGTGTCAGGGAAGAACGTACGATTAACACAATGAGATGGTGGGTGAAGGCGTGACCAGTTTCCTCTCATAGTGGAAACATGGTGATCACCACTCTTTACACAACTCCACTACTCCATTACTTAATCTTCTCCACTTCCTATGAGATCAGGGGTGCGCTCAAATGACTTGTATAAATAGGTTTTCAACCTATTTCGACAAAAAGAACACAAGTGTTATCAACACAAGTATCCAGGAACCATATTATGATACAAGTCATAAAACAGCCACACCTTCATAATCTCAAACACCTTTTTCGCTTCCCTCCCTAAGATCAACCCATCTCCTTCATCTTGTGACCGAATTGAATCTGGAACGACCATTTGATGGTTTAGGCCAGAGTCTTACAGATTGATCTCTCGAATCTAAAAGTACTCACGTGAAGTGCATTTGTTTAGGGTTTGACTTCGTTTCTCATCAACACACCCAAATTTACCAAAAACAGCAGAACCAGTTTTTACCCTAAAACAACTGGCGACCACAGTGGGAGATTAATCTCTCGGTTGCAAGATCAATTTTTAATTTCATTTTGATTTTCTCAAATTCAAGATGGTAGATCTTAGGTCTGGATCAGCAACGAATCCTGATGTTATTGGCGCTGACAACACCCCTGGTGTCAACATTCCTGCCGGCGACACCAATGTACCACCTACCAGCACGATCAACGCATCTCGTAGTACTACATCCTCAACTACCAACACTAGCGGTGCATGAAACATTCCCTTAGGCGTGACACCTCCAATCACCAGAGCCAGAGCCGCTGCCGCCACCCATAGTATTTCTTCGAGCTAACAACCCCGGTTATTACTAAAGCTGCTGCCACTCCCCCATCAAGACGAGAGACTGGAGGAACCATAGGAGGCCAACCCCCTATCACCATTGTTGATTTGATGAAAAGACAAGAAGTTCTCGCTAAGGCTCAGACAGACATGGCTACAACTCAGAAAGAGGTACTTACTTTGCTTAAGACACTGACGGAGCAACTACCACAAGAGCCGCATCAGCCCATGGAACCAATAAGAAGTACTTTCAACACTCTTGGCGCAAGCACTTCAACAGGGCGTGTGTTATAATTTTGAAAGTGGTAGTAAAAGTTCGTTGCTCGGACTTGTAAATATTTAAAAATAAAAATATATACAAAAAATATTAACACTGGTGCGAGAAACTGGGGCTTAGGATTCGGCCAAATTCATTTCTTAAATGGTTCAGATATTAATTCTAGGAAATTATAATTCAAATCAAAATGAATATTAACTCTATTCTTTGCCAAAGTAGATTTTATAAAATATTAGTTGTATTTCTTAAGCATGGCATATCAAAAATCCCTAGGACTAAGCATAAACCATCAAATGAAATCACAAATAATTAATTAAAATCTTAATTCAATTAAAATTGGTGCAAAAAGTAAATAAAGAATTAAATAAAATTACCACATGGATGAATTAAGGCTTCCTTCGTCGCCCCAGTGTTGGGGTTTATCTCCTCATATTAATCATAATCTCAAAATACATGTATAAAGCTCAAAAGTTGATTAAAGGGAGTAAAACAATTGAACAGAAAAATTGCAACAGAAATAGCTGTTGCAAAGTCGTTGTTCAACTGTTACAAGAAGAACGATACAAATGTTATGCTGTTGGAATACCCAAAATACGACCCACACTACGGCCCACTGCTCTGCGTCGTAAACACTGTTGGAGAAAGACTGTCTATGCAAGTCCGTTCTTCGTGTTCTTGTCCTTCATCAGTGGCAGCAGCAGCAGAAACTCAACTCGTGATTTCTGCTTCCTGCGCTCTCCTATCTTCTCCCCACTCTCGACCACCCTTCCCAATGACCGATACTTGTATTTATAGTGTTTTGGAGCAAGAAATCCGACCATTGATTGCGTATATTTTCTCTTTAATTCGATTATTCTTTGCTGCCCAAAAATGAGAATATTTACCATTTATAGAATTTCCACACGTTAACTCGCTCCCAAAACGCTCCAAATTAGTTTCTTCATGCCTCAGAAGCTTTCCCGCACCTCCATATCACTCCATGCACAACACAAACACACTTGAGCTCGTGTTCAGTGTGTGTTGCTCTGTTTTGAGTTTGGTGAATCGAACCGAGAATTCCAGCCTCAATTGATTGATTCTGACACCCATACTGTGTTCCTTAAGATATATCACATCTTCCTACCAAGTTTGGGCCATTGAATCGCACCACAACACCTTCATTTTGTCGATTGAAATTCTGCCAGTTGATGAACCAATTTTCCCGCCAATTTTATTCTTTCAAATCGTGAAGAAGGTGTCCCCTTAGTAATTAGGTTACCCCTTATCCAAAAGCGAGAGTCCGAATAACACTTGTCCTCCGTGTGCCAAAATTAACTTTTCGAGCCGAATTTTCCAAAAATGTTTATTTCCTAAAAATACATAAAAACACAATATTAATACAAAAATAGAGTTCCAAGAATACGGACATTGAGGACAAATTAGACACAAAAATGTGTCTATCAAATACCCCCAAACTTATTATTTGCTAGTCCTCGAGCAAAACTAAAAAATAAAACCGAGTTAATCTCGGGTGGGTTTAACAGAGGTGTACCCACAAAAACCATGAATTCTAATTGGTCACAAGTATCCAAAGAGCTATGAGGACATACATATTCTCAACCTATCTCCAAGTAACTAGAATGCCAGAGAAATTAAAGGTGTCAGCTCTAAAGCTGACTGAAGAAAAGGGGAGACACATCCGCACGACTGCTAGATAAAGAGATATCTGCTACACATCTAGATAAACATTGTAAGATGCGTCCGCTGCTTTACAGCTGGATAAGATTAGGAGAGAGATAAAGATGAGAGGGACATCTGCTACACAGCTGGACTAATTACGTGTGATGAGTTAAACCAGTGCTAGAAAGATCTTGTGCCAGATTGAAAGCAGACTAACAAAGCAACCAAAATGCATCTTTCTTCGACTCTCTCACAGTGCTCAGTAGAAATAACGTCTTCTTCGGTCTTCAACTGTTGATGATAAACTCTCGAACCTCATAGAACCTTGACAATTAACTCTTCTCTTCGATTTCTTGCTTGACTTATAAATTTCTTCTTCCCTATGGCCTTATTGAACAAAAAGAACGTAATGATGTTTCTTTCTTTTCTTTTTTTTTTCACTTCATTTTTCATTTTTTTTTACAAGACAAAAATTTACATGGTCATGAGAGAAGGACTTTAGAACTTGGATCTTCACAACTTGTGATGTCTTGATATCATGAACTTCAACAACTTATATCATTTGCTCTTGTACTTCTTGTAACTAAGTCTTCAACTTTGACTTTTGAATTATTCTTTTCTATTGTTGCTTCTAAACCTTAAACGTATTCAACTTTTTCATAAATTTTGATGTCACTCCGCTTGTTGATGATGATAAGTTTCTACTGAGAGAGAGTCGTAATTCAGTAACTAAGACTACATTGTGAGGTTGCTCTGTCTTTCTGGCATTTCCTTCTGACCTACTTGCCTTTCCATCATGGATGGTTAGGTCCATCACGGTTACCCTCTAAAAGGAACAAGTTCTCTCCTGAATTTCAAGGATCTCAATGTCTTTTTCTCTAATGTCTCAATAGGTTGTTATCTCTAGCATTCCAATTTCTATCTTTTCGGTGAGAAACAGTATGTAAACTTAGATAACCGGGTACTATGTGACGCTAGAAGTTTCAAATATGCGACTAAAATGTTTCTCCCATACCCCCAAACTTAAATCTAACATTGTCCTCAACGTTCTAAAGATGAAACTAAAAGCATGAACAAGGAGAAACTGTTACCATTTGAAGCAAAAAGAGTTAAGGAAGGATATTACCGTGTTGCATGAGATTGGGTTACCTCCCAAGAAGTACTAAGTTTAAAGTCTTCAGCCAGACGTAGGAAATGTTTAGTCAACTCGAACCGTATAACAGTAGCCGGAATAACTGTGGGTCTTTAAAACCAAAAAAGCTGACAAAAGGAAACTGCAGTGAACCAACGAAATGAACAACACTAGCATGCCCTTACCTAGTTTCCTGATAACTATTGCTAATTGTGGTTCAGGTTCAGGTTCTATGAAAGGGTCTAAATAGAATATTTTCATTGGCTGCGTTTCTTCATAGGTTGGATCCAAATTATTAGGTCCTAGAGTCTGGAAAAACTCAAATATGATCTTAGAAGCACAAAGTAATAACCTAAATAATTGGATCCTCTAAGTCAATCAGATATGACTTACATAATTGACCAAGTGAGAATAGTGGTCATTCTTAAGCAAATGTGTCGATTCTAATTTCCTAAGCATTTAGGTTTAGTCTCACAACTTAATATTCGACACATTTGGAATATAAACGTTCCCACAGTTGGAAGAAAACTATTTGGTGGGAAAACAAAGTCAATCTGGGGATCATAGCCTGGGCAAACCACATCAACCAGAGGATGGGTTTCTAACGACTGAACTCTACATGGACATCATTAGGCTCGGGAAAACGAGTATGAAGGTAATCTTGTAAAATGGTCGAGGCACAGATATCAAGTCCTAAGTGTGGGGACTTTCTGAGAGTTAAAGGTAAGGCACTAGGGAAGTGATAATCACCCCCAAACTTAGAGTTTTCAGTGTCTCTAGATAGACCTCTAATTATTTCTTGAATTTCCGTATCTTCAGAGTCCTTAAAATATTCAAGAGATTCTTCTAAGTTATTATCAGGTAGTGCATCTTTACTCATCTCTACGGGTCTATCTTCTTCTTCCAAGACTATTGTTTCTAAGTCGCTAGACTCTAAAACAGTATTTTCGAAATGAACCCGTTCCTCTAAACCACTATCGGCTTCGTAATCAAAAGGAAAAACTACATCGTCTAAAACGGTGGTATCCCTAATCAAATCCTCGTCCTTTTGAATAGGTGAATAATCATAAAAATTATTTGGATTTGAACTAGAAATAATATAATCACTATACATCTCAATTGGATTACTAGACTCCTGATCACTATGCCTACATATTTCAGATTCTTCATTACTGCTATCCTCATCATCATAGTACGAAGATGATTGAACCTTATCTAAATAAGTAGTGTCTGTTATTCTAACCTCGTCCTCTAAATTAGGCAAATATTCACTATTTACATCAAGGGTAAAATTGGAAACACTATTTTGGAAATTTAGATCTTTTAGAGAAGTTCTATTCTTGGTCTCTAACAAAAGCTTTTGGGCTGACTCACATGAATTCCTGACGTAATCTAGGAAATCAGGTAAAGAAAGTTCACTCATTGCATTATTTTCGTCCATAACTAAGTTATTCATTTCGGCGAACTTACGTGCTGTCTCAGCTAACTTACGTGTCGACTCAAGTAAAGAGGAATTAGCAGAATTTTTGTCGTATAACTGATGGTTGTGAGGATAGTGATTGGGCTCACCATGGTATGAACCATAACCTTGAAAAGTTTGGCGTTCCCAACCACTATTCCCACCATGGTAATAAAACTGATGATGTCCATATTCAAATTCAGGTCGATATTCATTGTATTGGCTTCTATCATACCAGCTCGACATTCTTAATTGCAAGGGAATTCTACAAAATCACAAACAAGGACGACTCGACTCCACCAAAACAAACCTAAATATTTCTAGCAAACAAAAAGCATGATGGCTCCACTTAGATTGTTTCTAGACCAGCTTCTATCTTTCGAAAGGGAATTCGTTGCAATTTGAGCAAACCCCTCTGGAATCAATCCGAGTCAAGGTAAGTTGAATTGAGGCGAGGGAAGCTCGGTGGAGCTTTGATACCCAAGGCCTCACCGCTATCACAAGGTGGCGCAGTCACGCATTCAACTCACAGAAACCATCATGAACTTTGGAGTGTGCTTAAAGAGCAACCAATATTTTTCGAACGAGTTTCCTATTAAGCTCGTTACCCTATCGGTCTCGTTCTATTCCAAATTTTAAGCTTGGGTTCGCGTTAGGTTTCGGTTTCCTAAGGCGGGAAAGAAGGGAGCGGTGATGAAATCCAAACCCTTATCTTGTATTGGCCAGTCCTTGCCCTTTACTAGGAATTTAAAAACAGTCCAAATTCGTCCTCAAACAATTAGCACCTTAAGGCAGACACTAACTCGCTTACAGGAGATTCGCGAGTGTTTCGATGGACTTACCTCCCGTACCAGACGGGGGATGAACCGTTGAAGTCGACTCGGACCACGACTCCTATGTCGTGTACGAACCCGAGGGGCCGAGACGATATAGTAATCGTCGTCCTTCCCTGCACACAGTTTATATAAATTTTTTTTTTTTTAATAATACCCTTCCGTAGGGTTAAAAAAAAAGTCCAATTGTTTAAAGTCCAAAGTCCAAAATAAATAAATAAAAATTGCAGTTTTCCTCACACACTCTAAAAAAAATTAAAAATTAAAAATTAAATCCTAAAATTGTCCTTTTTTTCTTCTCTTTTCGCTTTTCGCTTTAAGCTTTTTCCTCTCCAAGTCCTTAGTGCTCCACTTCGAACCTGTAAATCAAAGAAAAGAAAGACAAAGTAAAAAGGAACAAAGAATAAAAAAAAATAAACCTAAAAAAATTTAAAAATAAATCTATATACAAGTCTGCATCAGCGGCGCCATTTTGTTATAATTTTGAAAGTGGTAGTAAAAGTTCGTTGCTCGGACTTGTAAAGATTTAAAAATAAAAATATATACAAAAATATTAACACTGGTGCGAGAAACTTGGACTTAGGATTCGGCCAAATTCATTTCTTAAATGGTTCAGATATTAATTCTAGGAAATTGTAATTCAAAACAAAATGAATATTAACTCTATTCTTTGCCAAAGTAGATTTTATAAAATATTACTTGTATTTCTTAAGCATGGCATATCAAAAATCCCTAGGACTAAGCATAAACCATCAAATGAAATCACAAATAATTAATTAAAATCTTAATTCAATTAAAATTGGTGCAAAAAATAAATAAAGAATTAAATAAAATTACCACATGGATGAATTAAGGCTTCCTTCGTCGCCCCAGTGTTGGGGTTTAGCTCCTCATATTAATCATAATCTCAAAATACATGTATAAAGCTCAAAAGTTGATTAAAGGGAGTAAAACAATTGAACAGAAAAATTGCAACAGAAATAACTGTTGCAAAGGCGCTGTTCAACTGTTACAAGAAGAACGATACAAATGTTATGCTGTTGCAATACCCAAACTACGACCCACACTACGACCCACTGCTCTGCGTCGTAAACACTGTTGGAGAAAGACTGTCTATGCAAGTCCGTTCTTCGTGTTCTTGGCCTTCATCAGTGGCAGCAGCAGCAGCAGAAACTCAACTCATGATTTTTGCTTCCTGCGCTCTCCTATCTTCTCCCCACTCTCGACCACCCTTCCCAATGACCGATACTTGTATTTATAGTGTTTTGGAGCAAGAAATACGACCATTGATTGCGTATATTTTCTCTTTAATTCGATTATTATTTTATGCCCAAAAATGAGAATATTTACCATTTATAGAATTTCCACACGTTAACTCGCTCCCAAAACGCTCCAAATTAGTTTCTTCATGCCTCAGAAGCTTTCCCGCACCTCCACATCACTCCATGCACAGCACAAACACACTTGAGCTCGTGTTCAGTGTGTGTTGCTCTGTTTTAAGTTTGGTGAATCGAACCGAGAATTCCAGCCTAAATTGATCGATTCTGACACCCATACTGTGTTCCTTAAGATATATCACATCTTCCTACCAAGTTTGAGCCATTGAATCGCACCACAACACCTTCATTTTGTCGATTGAAATTCTGCCAGTTGATGAACCAATTTTCCCGCCAATTTTATTTTTTCAAATCGTGAAGAAGGTGTCCCCTTAGCAAACAGTGGTGTCCCCTTAGTAATTAGGTTACCCCTTATCCAAAAGTGAGAGTCCGAATAACACTTGTCCTCCGGGTGCCAAAATCAACTTTTCGAGCCGAATTTTCTAAAAATGTTTATTTCCTAAAAATACATAAAAACACAATATTAGTACAAAAATAGAGTTCCAACAATACGGACATTGAGGACAAATTAGACACAAAAATGTGTCTATCAGCGTGCATTCATAGATGAGGAAGTTCGTGTTTCTCATGAGCGCTCAAGAGAAAGGAATCATCCATCCAATTTCATCACATGTGAGGATCTAGAGCGACTTCTCCAAAATTAAGGCAAGGAAAACCCGGTAGACCTGCATCAGCATCAACCTCCTTATCCTCCTGATGTGCAAAGAGTTCCTCTCCCAAGAGGATACTCTTCTCCCCAATTTTCTCTTTATGATGGTACTGGTAATACTCGTGAACACATCTCTCGTTTTCTGGAGTCATTAGGAGAGCACGAATACAACCATGTCCTCCGCCTGAAAGAGTTCTCGAAGTCACTTACTGGGAAAGCGTACACCTGGTACAACAACATTGCACCAAACAACATATCCAACTGGTGTGAGATGGTAACTACTTTCTACAAGAAGTATTTCTTCATATCCGAGCAAATCACCTTTTCAGACTTAGGGAGAATGTTCCAGCGAAACAATGAGCATCCAAATGATTACGTCAAAAGATTTAGGATTCAAGCGCTGGATTGCCACGATCCAAACGTGACTGAACAACAACTGGTAGATTCATGCATTAATGGCATGGTTCCCATATATCGCGCTCTGCTGGAGAACTTGCGTTTCCAGACCTTTTATGAACTTCATGAATTCGCTAAACGCTCGGCAACGACATCACCGACACTACTAGAGAGGACCAGACCCGCCAGAAACGAAGATGCACGTGAGACTCGAGGAAGCAGACGTCTCATCAACAAACAATACAATGATGGGACCTCTGTAAGTGTAGTGGGTGAAGGAGGAAAGAGAAAAGCTCCAGCGGAGGAAAGACAAGGAGATCAGCGTGTTTACACGCCTTTCAATTGAAAGTTAGTGCGATCGAACGCATTTAAATTCCTTAAAGGAAATCTAGACTGTCCATGATTTGGTCGCACGATTCAGCAAGCCTGGGCTACTCCTGGCAGAACTAAGCAATCACTGTATTGACCACCGGCGGGCCCACTAGTGCCCTAGCCGATCGAATCCTACCTAGTACATCCGCGGCGCTTTGAATGATGGACCCAAACATGGGTGATCCGGCTGTTGAAGGAAAGAGCTCAAACTAGCTAGACCGGCCAAAACGGTCTCAGAAACATCACGACCGTCCAACTTCGCCAGCCTAGTTGGACGACTTAGATTTTCCTACAAATGATTAAAGGAGTATTGGCGTGTTCAGTGGCGGCCCAAATCCTCCCTTGGTCGATCGACCTGCCCACAACAGGTCCAGAGAATGCCAAAATGTTTATCCAAACTAGAGAAAACGCGCTATTATAAAAACCCTAATTGGGTCGCGGCAGTATACAACTGTCACAAATCAATCATGTCCGTCCAACTTATCCAGCCTAGTTGGATGACTTAGATTGTGTTTCAGACGATCAAGAATGCGGATATGAGTTCACCGCCGGTCCAACTTCATTACCATTCGATCGACTTGCATGTGAGAAGTTAATAACGCATCGAATCGCTCGATTGAAATAGAATAGTCGCGACTGTTCTAAACCCTAATTCATGTTTGCGGTAGTATGCTACTATCGCAAATCAATCGTGACCACTTATCTTCGCCAGCCGAATCAAGTGGCTTAGATCCGATCTTAGATGACCCAGGAGATGTCAACACACTCACTAGCCACTCATCTTCACACATGGCCAATCGGCCTGTTCGAATCAACGCCCAGTACTTTGATTCGACTAGCCAAAATAGGGATGGCCACACGGCCCTTAAACCGTAAATTACATCAACGACAATATACAACTGCCGCAAATAGATCACGACCATCCAACTTCGCCAGCCTAGTCGGACGGTGTAGATTTATTTTCAGGAAACTGACAAAGAAGCATTGTGATCACCGACCACCCCTCCTCCACGGGGAGTGATCGACCAGGTGATAGCTCACCCATAGGGTCCTCAAACGATCACCCAAAGAGGGTCGATCGTGCTACTTTTAAGACGCTCAATCCTGACTGATCCGATCGAGCTCCAAAACAGCGATGCCTCTAACACATCGATTATTTTCAGCTGCTTATTTGAAAGCGATGCTTTACACACATCGATTATAAGCAATGCTTTATAAATATTGGTTTCACAAATAATTTATTATTTAACCAAAAAGCACCATGTGCTGCTTTCAGCGACGAGTCCCGTGACTCGACCCACTTACTCGAGACATCAAACATGTCACAAAATGGGGGATGCTCACTGGGGTATCGGTCTGGCGGTTTACAGCGTGCGGCGTACAACGCGTCCATTACGAGAACGTGTCAGGAAGAACGGACGGTTAACACAATGAGATAGTGGGTGAAGGCGTGACCAGTTTCCTCTCATAGTGGAAACATGGTGATCACCACTCTTTACACAACTCCACTACTCCATTACTTAATCTTCTCCACTTCCTATGAGATCAGGGGTGCGCTCAAATGACTTGTATAAATAGGTTTTCAACCTATTTCGACAAAAAGAACACAAATGTTATCAACACAAGTATTCAGGAACTATATTCTGATACAAGTCATAAAACAACCACACCTTCATAATCTCAAACACCTGCTTCGCTTCCCTCCCTAAGATCAATCCTTCTCCTTCACCTTGTGACCGAATTGAATATGGAACGACCATTTCTTGGTTTAGGCCAGGATCTTCCAGATTGATCTCTCGAATCTAAAAGTACTCACGTGTTGTGCATTTGTTTAGGGTTTGAATTTGTTTCTCATCAACACACCCAAATTTACCAAAAATAGCAGAACCAGTTTTTACCCTCAAACACTTGGATGGACGTTGACCGTTACTTGACCCTTCTGACCATTAGAGACCGTCAGCTGACCAATTGGACCATGCCTTGGTTAATGGGCCTATTTAGAGAACTTTGGCTTAGGACTAGTTATCTTCTGTTGATGATTCGGACCACTTGTGGTCTGAGTTAGCCTTTGGTTCCTTCTATAAGGTTGTAGATAACCATAAGACTTATTTAATGGACTATAGAACCAACCCAATTCAATTACTAAACCTTAGCTATGTTAAAGATAGAGAATGAAAAGGTGTAAAGTCATAAATGTGCATAGAACCATTAGATAAACTTGTATGATTCTTGTGTGAGCAATTTTGGCTAGTTTCTTAGACTTCTTGTGTGATTGACAGTTAGTCTGTATTAACAACGACCGACTCAAGGATGAACCATCGGATCGTGGATCTCGAGGTAGGCGAGGCTTGTCATCAAAAGAGGTGGGAATCGATAGCGAGTTCTCTTGGATTCATTATGGTTTACAAATCTTATATTGTGAAATTCATGCATATATTTGTGTGGTATGAGATGTGTGCCGACACTATATCCAGTATTCTATGGCTAGGGCGATACACCGCAATATTACACGGCTAGGGCAATACACCGCAATATTATTCTTCATTTATATCCAATATTTTATGACTACGACGATACACCGCAATATTATACGGCTCGGGCGATACACTGCAATGTTATTCTTTATTATGTGCGGCAACACACATCTCATACATGGATGTTTACTGTTTTTTATGAATGTTTACTGTTCTTTTAAATTTCTTTGAAAAAGTTAGGTTTCTACAGTATGTTTTTACTGTCTTTCCGTGTATTTTCGAATTTCGATAAAACCTGCATTGTCTTCAAATCATATTAATGATTACTTGAAAGTTAGTTGTTATTTCCACTGGGCACTCCTTTTAGGGATGATGTGCTCACCCATTCCCACTTTCAGTTTCAGTGTCAAATCAAGATGTGCATGTGGTGATGAAAGCTTCGAAGAATTATTTACGTTAGTTAGTTAGCTTTCGCTATGTTTATTCTGCGTTTATATTCTATTTGTAAATCAACTCACTATTGAATATGTATCATTTGAGAGGAGTTATTGTATATATATTTCTGATCGGGGCTAGTTTTTGGGTTAAGTTTTGTAGCAGATTTCTTATTTGAATGCTTAAGTTTATGTTGCACATCCTTAGTGCCTCATTTAATAGTTAATCTTTGGATTAGTCAGCTGCTAGCATTGGGGGCGTTACAAAGTAAATCTCCAAAAATCTGTCGTATTCTTCTCAAAGTATCTCCACTCAAGGCATTGTAGGATCCTGTTAAGAAGATTGAAAATGAAGAAGATGACTCTTGATGAGAGATATTTGAGAATCTCATTATTTCTCAATAGAAGAAGAACCACATCTTTCTCCTCTCTGGTGGAAGTGATGAAGACAAGGCTCTTGATATGGAATGGAAAATTCTTAACACAATCAAGGAGGTCTGTCATGGTTAAGCATGTCTTAAATGCTATGCCATCTCACCAAATGAGTATCTTAAAAATCCCAAAGGCAACAATCAAAGAGCTGGATACAGTACAAAGAAGATTCTGGTGGAAAAAAGCAGAATGGAAAAGGCATCTACTTCACTTCTTGGGATAATGTTTACAAGCAAAAAGCAAATGGAGGTATGGGATTTCGCGATCTAGAATGTTTCAACAAGGCTATTTTAGCAAAATCCGTATGGAGATTGTGTCACAATTCTCACCAGATGTGGGCTAAAGTTCTAAAAGAAAGAAACTTCCCCGATACGTCAATACTTCATGTAACAAAAAAGAAGAACAAAACTTGAGCTTGGCAAAGCATTTATGGTGAAATCAGCTTTGTTCAAAAGCATAGCTTCTGGTTGTTGGGAGACGGGAAGAAGATACTCACATGGAAGGACAACTGGATAGTAGGCAAACAAGAACCACCAGTTTCTATTGATGATTCTGAATTAGCAGTCATTTATGGCATTGTAAGTGACTTAATTGATGAAGATACTAAAGCTTGGAAAGCTACAATTTTTCACCAGCTCTTCTCAGCAGATGATGCAGAGAAAATCCTAAGCATGAGAATACCTGCATATTCTACAGACATGCTAATCTGGACTCTCACAAGGAATGGTCAATTTACGGTGAAATCTGCCTATTAAAAAATGGTGGACATCAAGACTAATGCAGCTGATACTCATGATACGAATATGACTTTACTATGGAAACAATTGTGGAATTTGGACACTCTGCCAAGAATAAAACCTTCTTATGGAAGTGTATGAATGACATAATACCTTCAAGTGAACGCATGAGAAGAGTAATGCAATATTCTGGAGATATGTGCAGCATGTGTAATCAAGCTGTTGAAACGACTAAGCACATAATATGGGAATGTCCTTTTGCTCGAGCTATTTGGACTTCAATACTTGTAGCTAGAAGAAGTATGGATGATGCTGGTACTACGGGACATGACTGGATTAACAGCTGGTTCACAAATGAGTTCATCAAACTAGATGCGGACTGGATAATCAAGATGGCAAATGCCTGTTGGAAAATTTGGAAAGAACGATGTAGATGTGTTTTCGATGGGAAGAAGCCAAACCCTGTGGAAACTATTTGGAGTATCCAATATCTCAACTAAACAGCAGGGTCAGGAATGAAGAGGATACAACAACATAGCTGTCACAACAACTTAACTAATATTTCTCAAAATACCTGGATACCTCCCACTGCTTTTACCTATTCTATATGATGTGATGCTTCTTTTAAATCTACTTTAACTGAAAATCACGCAGGTATTGGTCTAATACTTCGTAATGCTGCAGGTGAATTTGAACAAGGACGTTTCATCTATGAACGTGGATACCTAGACGCGGAGCATGCAAAAATTGAGGGGCTGAGGCAAGCTATGCTTTGGACGGAAGAACTCAACATATACCAAGTGTGTTTTGAACTCGATGCTCAAACTGTAGTGGCAACGGTCAAAGAAGATTATCAGAAAGCTAGATGGGAGACTCAAAAACTAGCTTTGGACATTATTAGTCTGTTTAGCAAGTGCTCACTCTGGACTTGCAAGTTTATCAATAGGAAGAATAATAAACCAGCAGATAAGCTGGCAAGACATTCGCGTTTGTTTCAAATTAATAGAAGTTGGATTCAGTATCCACCAAATTTTATTGTGGAAGCACTTATATATGCGGACGCAAATGGTGTACTCAACCCTATCATCTAATAAATTTTTCTTTTACTATCATAAAAAAGAAAAAAAAAAACTCAACTCGTCGAGAACTCATATCTGTCATGGATCGTGATAGGAAATCTCGGCGAGATCTTAGCCGTCTCGGTCTCAGTCCACCACATTGGCTACTAACTATGGTTCGTACCAGCTCAAAAACCAACTTATGTACGAGCCCAGCCATTTGGAGCAAAAACTTCGATTGTCCCTAGATTTTTGTCCTTCGCTTCCAAATTAACTACAACAAATGAAACAAACGTGTCATCAGCGTTAGGGTTAGGGTTCGGGTTCTTTTCTTCATCCCAGGTCCAAAAAAATTATAACTTTCGTACCCAGAAGAGATGTAAAGTAAACCTTTTCATAATCTTATATCTCAGACTCTCGATACCAGATTTCATAATGATTCTTCTTCTATGATACTCTCCTTCCAATCCTTTTCTTCAATAATTTGGGTATCTTTTCTTCTGATCTATATAGGGTTCCAAATTTCTTCCAGCTCCACCGATTAACAACATGAAGGTTCATCCAGCTCCAAAAAGAAGCCATTACGATATCAATTCAACTCTTTCAATTACAAACAGAATAATCAACCGGCAAAAGAAACTCCGTCGCCTTCCTCATATATTCAATAAAGTTTTAGAACTTCCGTTTCATTCAGAAACAGATGTTTTAATTGAAGAAAATTCTGACTTATTACGATTTTCTGTTAGTACTGAGAATTTAACTGACGATGTAAGTGCTCATATGATTGAGATTTATCCAGGTGTTACGAAGATTGTTATTCGAGGTAGTAATGTTGATGAATTGAATATATTAGATGAATTTGAGCTATGGAGGTTTAGGTTACCACAATCAACTACACCAGAACTTGCTGCTGCTAATTATATTAATGGAGAATTAGTTGTAACGGTTCCAAAGAGTTCGAGTTTGGCAAATCAAGAAAATGGTGAAGAAGAGGGAGAAGTTTGGGGAGGAGAAGGAGAAAATGGGGATCTTAGAGGAGGTAGAGTGAGTCATCTTGTTCTTGTACAGTAATTTTTACTTTTGTTTCTCTTTTCCCTTCTAAACAACTTTGTTTAATTGTATGTTGGTTTGAATTCAGAATTAGCTGTTTATCTTTCATCGGATGATTAATGGGTCTAATGAATCTCTTTCGAGTTCATCATTGATTTATGAATTCCGAAATCTGAAGTCTTTTTAGGATATCAGAATCTCATATGAAATAGAATTGACTTTTAGCAGTTCCAATAATGAATTGAAAGATTATTATCCCTATTTTAGAAAATTGCTCACTGAATTTCTGAAATTTTGAGCTTGTTAATTATGAGATATAATTAGAATTTGGACATTGATTGCTGGAGGTTTAATTGAGATGGAGGGGCGATTCTAGGGAGCTCCTGTATAATGCAAACAGTAAGGCTGAAACATTTTCCTTGAAAACTTAGGTTAGAAGTCTTAGAAAGGCATGTTGTAAGGATGAAACATTTTCCTTGAAAGCTTAGGTTATAAGTCCTAGAAAGGGATGCTTCTCGGCGAGGTTGATCCCTTGCTGGAAGTCATCTTCGTGGAACCTAAGAGCAATGCAGTCTTGTTGATCTTGTTTTGTGATTAACACTTATCTTTTGAATTCCCAGGAGAACTATTAGTGGTTTAGATGTTGAGGATGGAACAATTTGGTTACTTTCGACTCACACATGGAATAACACTACTCCTGCAAAAAGAACAGAGATTCTTTTGTCTCTTATCTTTTAGATGAAATTACCTTTTGGATAGGCTTGCCTATAATAAACTAAAAAACTGAAGATAAAAGCACAAATTTTGCTTTATTAAAGTTTGTATCTTTTGGGTCCAGGAAATCTTCTTATCCTGTACTATCTGATTCATAGCTTGTGTGCTTTGGAATGTCAAGTAAATGTTGTAGGGTTTAGTAATGCTTTTTGCAAGTTCAACGGCCGAGTTAGCCATTGCCTTGATGCAGTTGCATTTGATTTGGAAAGCCGGTCCCATACTGGTATTACAAGTAAACTTATGGGTGCCCCTGATTTGTAGTTGGCATTTCCTGGAATCCCTATTATATGACATACTACTGGTCTGCCCTTTCAAATGCCTCTGTCTGAGAACCCTTTTTCCTATAAAGGACAGGGGATGTTCAGTCTTGAACTATTCATACTCATCCCCAAGTATCCCCTGCAGTTGAATGATAGTTACTAACCATCGTCATTAGCAGAAAAACAAATCAAGCAATTTTGGGGATGTCTTGTTCATTCATATTGTCTGGTCGAACAATTTTGATTGTTTCAGCATTGGTGTTGTCATCTGGTTTATGGTGGAGCTGGAACATATTCATTAAACTTGAATTCAATGGGTTTGTAAACTCAATTGGAGAATAGGATTTCGGGAGATTGCAGTTTGGTCACCTATATAAAGGAGCTTGTGATGCTTGTGGTTGTGGACTTCGCCATTTCATTTTGGACCCTGGGCGACACTACCTGGTAAGGGGTCCATCTCACACTACCTGGTAACGGGTCCTTCATGGTGATCTGGCTATGACTGATGGTATTCGCTACGTCATTTTTTTTTTTGATGGAAAAGTTTATATATTAAAAACTAGCAAATGTAATACAAAATATTTACAAAATCATTTTTCTCAAAGGTATTAGAATCAATGCTAGACTTATGAACTTTTTGATTTAGGTTCTCCGACATGTGCTGTGATCTTTTAATCCTTGTCTCCTTTGCGATGTGGCCCGTTGCTTTGTTGTTTTTTCTCTTTATATATTTCACTTTTGCTTGAGGTAGATCGCCTAATAAGTTCCTTATTTCCTGCAAAGTATTTTCTGCCGACCACGAAGAATCAGTAGTAACCCTATTAATATTGTCTGCCAAAGCTTTGCAGTCTGTTACGATGGACACACTTGATAAAATATTTTCTTTTAGCCACGTAAGAGCCTTTAGCAAGACCTTTGCTTCTACGTGGAAAGCTGACGTTGCCCACTCCGAACCCGCAGAAAGATGCATGAAAGACTCCTCATTAGTAGAATAAAGGATGAACGCATATCCCATCGAAAAGTCCTCTTTTTTATAGGAGGCATCAATGAATATTATCCAATCCGAATTTATGTTGGACCAATCAGTGTTGGTTGATATTTTATTTTGATACATCTTATTGCGCTGAGGAGTATTTGACGTGGTGGAATTTAAGAAACGGTTGATTTGTCCTATTATGCTGACTGGGTTTGGGTGGATTTTTTCAAAAACTACCGAGCATCTATATTTCCAGATGAACCAAATTGTGGTGGATATTTTAACTTGATTATGGCTCAAATCATCTTCCGTAATCCACCATTTAATCCAATCAATAATGGTGTTGTGAGAGTTTCTGGGTATAATGTTGTGAAGGGAGAGACCAAACCAGACGGCTCTTGTAAAAGGATACTAGCAGAAGAGATGAGCTTCTGTTTCTTGCACTTGGTTGTTACATAATTGGCAAAACGGGTCGATTTCCTTATTGTGAGCACCTAGTCTAGCCGATGTTGGTAGCACTTTTTGAGCTAGTTTCCAGATTAACAGTCTGATTCTTGGGATGGCTTGAATTCTCCAGATCTTGTTCCATGAGAAATCTAGGAAATCATTATTATCAATATCCTGTTTGGCTAAAAACGTATAGACGTTTTTTGCCGAGAAATTTCGCGATTGATGGTGTCTCCATCTAATAATGTCTTGTTCATGGTTCCTTGGATTTCAAAGCTTGAATTTTTTTTCCTTGTCCTCTGGGTAGAAGAATTGGTTTAGCTTTTCCTGATCCCATCTATTTTGATCGGTTATTAGCTCTTGAACTCTTGTTGGTGCCTGTTCTTGAAAGTTAGGAATTCTTTGGATTATATCTGCATTAGGGATCCATCTGTCTTCCCAGATTTTCACCGAGGCTCCATTTTTGACTTGCCAAATAAAGTTACCTTTTATTAACTCTAATCCTTTTTTTATGCTGGTCCAAATCCACGATAAATTCGAAGTTTTGGATTTCTCAAAAGGGTGGAAATTTGGGAAATATTTTGCTTTTAAGAGTTTGACCCATAATTGGTGTTGTTCTGTTACCAGCCTACTAACAAGTTTAGTGAGGAGAGCCAAGTTGAAATGATGGGGATTTTTAATTCCTAGACCACCTTGAGAAATGGGTTTGCATATACTTTTCCAAGCCCTTATAAATCCTCCTTGTATTTTTTGGCCATCTTTCTTCCACCAGAAATTTCTCTGAATGCGGTCGAGCTGATCAATTGTTTCCTTCGGCAGAGCAAGGACTTGCATTTGATATGTTGGGTAGGATTGAAGAATAGATTTTATCAAAACCGTCCTCCCCGCTTGAGATAACAATTTTGATTTCCAACCTTGTAGCGTAGAGTAGTACCGTTGTAACAAGGGCTCAAAGTTGGCTTTTCTGTTTTTATCGAAGAAAAGTGGTGTACCCAAATATCTATCATTTTTCGTCATCAGCGGCACCTTTAATATTTTTGCTAAAGTCTTTCCATGTCTTGGATGTATTTTTGGGCTGAAATAGACACTAGATTTTTGAAGATTAACCATTTGTCCCGTAATGTTCCCAAATAGTTGTAATATCTCTAAGAGACTTTTTGCTTCCCCCATGTCCGCTTTTGTAAATAAAAAGCAGTCGTCCGCAAAAAAGAGGTGAGAGATATTTGGAGCATCTTTGTTTATTTGGAGACCAGATAATCTCTTGTCTTCAATTGCCTTTTCAAGGAGTCTAGAAAGTATTTACATGCATATTAGGAAAAGATACGGTGATAAAGGATCACCTTGTCGTATGCCCCTAGAAGTATTGAAAGATGGTCCCGGGGAACCATTTAGAAGGATTGAAAAAGAGGTTGTTGAAATGCATTGCATAACAAGTTTAGTGCAGAAATCCGAGAAGCCAAAAGCCAAGAGTATTCTCTTAATAAAATTCCATTCAACCCTATCAAAAGCTTTTGATAGGTCTAGCTTCAGTGCTAGAAAACCCTTTTTTTCTTGGATGTTCTCATCGAATGAATAAGTTCGTGAGCAATTATGATGTTATCTGTGATTTGTCGACCAGGGAGAAAGGCCGATTGATTTGGGGAGATTATTTTACCAAGGATGGGTTTTAGTCTATTAGCTAAGATTTTTGAGATGATTTTGTAAATAGAATTACTCAGGCTAATGGGTCTGAAATCTCCTGGAGTTTGAGGTGTGGAAATTTTGGGGATGAGGGTTATGAAAGAATGATTAAGATCTTTGTCGAGGATGGCCGAGCGAAAGAACTCCTGGACGGTGCTGGTTATATCATTTCCCAAAATGTCCCAGTTGGCTTTAAGGAAACCCGACTGAAAACCATCTGGGCCTGGAGCTCCCCATCGATTCATATTAGAGATGGTGAGCCAAATTTCTTCTTTAGTGGGAATTACAGTCAAAGAGTCATTTTCTTCGGAGTTGATGCAAGGATTTATGATGGTAGATAGATCAAAATCAAAGTTGGTGTTTTGGGATGTGCCTATTTGTTGGAAGTGTTTAAGCAGCAGGGAATTGATTTGATCCCTATCCAAAAGCCAAAGTCCAAAAGGTTCTCTAAGAGAATTTATCGCATTGATTCTTTTTCTATTTGAGGCGGAAGCATGGAAATATTCTGTATTTTGATCATATTCTTTGAAGAACTTATCCCTAGAAAGCTGGTGGTAGTAATCATTTTTGATTTTGTACCATTTTCCTAGCTCCGCTTGAAGGTTTTTTAGTTTGTCGATTTCTTTAGCTATATTCCCGGATCTATGAATACTATCTATTCTTTATGGATTTGATATTTTTATGTATGTTCCCAAAAATATTTGTGGTCCAATGGGCTAAATCAGTGGAGGGTAACTTTAAAAGCCCAGAAAAAGAAGTCTCACCGGAGTTGACAGAGTGTAATTTCCAAGAGGCTTCAACTACCGTAGGAAGTGTGGAATGAGTTAACCAGGATCGAAGACATCTAAAGGGTTTCTGAAGCTTATAATTTTGTGGATTCGAATCTAATAAAATAGGCGTATGGTCAGAACCAACCCTTAGTAGATGAGTTACCTTAGTGTCCGGAAAACTTTATGCCCACATAACGGAAGTTAACGCTCTGTCAATCCTTTCGCTGATGTTTGCGTCACCTTTTCGATTGTTTGACCAAGTGAACGGAGCTCCCTCGTATCCCGCGTCTTATAGTCCGAGAGAGTCTATAGTCTGAACAATGAATGATTTACTGCTGGAGCTTGGCTGATTTCCACCTTGTTTTTCCGCCGGATCCAAAATTACGTTTAAGTCGCCAATTAAAATCCATGGCTTGGTAATGAGTTTTGCTAGCTCTGAAATATGAGTCCACTGTTCTATTTTATCATTAGTATCAATAGCTCCATAAACACAAGTAACCAATGCTTCTAATTCTCCTAATTTTAATTCAAAGTGGCACACATTAAGCTTTGAAGATATTAATCTCATGTCTATGTTATTATGCCACGCAATTGCTAACCCTTTCGCTATTCCCACAGAAGGCACAATAAACCAGTCATGGAAATGAGAGTTCTTTAAAAGCAAATCCATCAGAGACAATGGTGCTTTTGTCTCGGATAAGAAGACGATATCAGGTTTGTAATATTGGCAGAGGTATCCTAAATGATCTTTAGTCAGAGGGTTGCCAATACCCTGGACATTCCAGGAGAGTAACCTCATAATTACAGTAAGCAAGGGAGACCAAAGGCTAGCAAGAAAGCTTAGACAGAAGGGAGTAAAAGGAAGAAAAAATGGAAAAACAATGTCAAAATTTGAAAGGCAGTAGACAATGTGCAGTAAGGGACAGCAAAAGAAGTTTTTCGGAGCAAAGAAAAATGTAGTTGAGCTAAAACTATAAAACTTGAGATAATCCCTAACAAAGGGCTAAGGCACAGAGGCAGTAACACAATAACAGTGGCAAGGCAAAGGAAATAAAACAAGGAGCGGGAATATCTTACAGATCCTAAGTAAACAAGCATGAAAGCAATAAGTTACAGAGGTACATGAATAAATTAAAGCAGTACAGGTAGAGAACTAAAACAACAGGAACTAAGATAATAAGCAGACTAAGCAAAAAAAAAAAACCAAGAGGAAAAAACAACTACAGTACTGATAAAAGAAGGTTACACAGAAATAGAGTACCAACAAACTAGAGATGTAAAACTAAAAAAGAGAGCAATCAGAATTACTAAGAAAAAAAACAACAAAGGATTAAGAAGGACGATACCAATAAAAAACCAAGGAAAAGAGCTCACGGGCTCTGATGGCAATACACAATAAATTCCATATTCTGCTAATAGGGGTGAGTCCTGATTCTTTAAGAGTCTGAGAAATTTTTACTCTTGGAGGTTCTCCATTGAACCATTGGAGGGGGAGAGATATTGAAGCTACGATTCTTCCAAAAACTATTATCTTCCTTGATTCTTCTGTATCTTTAGTTGTAGCAGGGGAGTTCAAGTCAATCTCAGCAATTATAGGCAGAGGCAAAGACCCAGTGAAAACAGTTCTGAATTAGTGTCCAATTTCTCACCCAGGCAGTACTATTTTCCACTGATTTCTCCGAAAAAAGCTTGTTCCGACTGAGCATCATAAAGACTGTTCTCCTCTTGTTGGGCATTAAGGAATTCAAGAAAAATCCATGCAAGCCGTAAATCTCCTTAATTTATCACTGGTTCCTTGAGCAAGGTTCATATTGTGCACTGAGATAAAGGATATTTCTTCATCAAGACTTCATGTAGGAATATTTTCATTCCTTCCCCATTTCTTAAAACATAGTAAATCACCATATACTTTCCTAGTAGCAACAACTAATACTCTGTGCATTTCATATTCTCTTTCAAATCTGATTCAGTAAACCCATTGGCTAACTTTATGAACTAAAAGACCCCCTTGAATCTCCTACTGAAAGAGGAAAGCATTTATGATGTCCAGCTATTTCTATCAATTGGTTCAGCAAGTTATCTTAACAGACAGCTAGTTCAAAGTTCTTCATCAATTTGATATCTAGCAGGTCAATCTCGTTGAGGTTGAGCTGTCTACCACTACTCAAATTCAAGGATGGTTGAAGTTTGTTTGAGAGATTAGAAACATCACCATGACAACAACATGCATGGTGATACAATGTACTCAGCTAAAAAGCTACACACACATGAAAGATGATTTAAGGTTTGAAAAGACGGGGTTTTTCAATAAAACAGATAGAAAAGCAGAAAACTTGAGCACAACTGGGATAACACAGGCTTCAACTTTCAAAGTATAATATGTGAATAAATTAGGGCTTGGATTAATGAATTCGAATAATTAAACCCAAAAAGAGAAATTGAAAAGGAAATCTGATATTTAGCTGGAATTTGATGAATATTAATTGAAACCCAAATTCTAAGAAAAAAATTCAGATGAAAGAATTAGGGAATAAATTCTTACAGTAGGCACATATGAATCGAAAAACGATACAAGGAACAAAGATTTTCTTTCTGCATGAAGGCTAGGGATTAAAATTTGCATGAAACGTAACGGGCTAAAAACATTACCTGACCCTAAAAAAGCCTTGATTTGGAAAGTATTATATCCCCACTTGAACCTTTTTCAGATAATTCTTTGATCAGGATCAGATGAAATGAATTAAAATCCTCTAATTAAGACTAACTAATCCCCCACTGTCTCTATAATCTGAGAAGAAAATCTTCGTGATTATCAATTTAATAATCAATTCCAGATCTGCTGTATAAAGATGATAAATAATTGATTTTGCAAATCTTCGATCCCCCACTAACTTCGTCTTCTGAGAAAGGAGCTTTAATTTCTTCAACAAATTAAACTAAACTTATATAATTGCAGCAGAGACCTGTGAGATATTCAGCCAACTCTCGAGACCCCCCATATTTCCTCTTCAGACCTGAATTATCTCCAAATAAATCGAATCCAGACTCACCCATAGCAGACTTATTAGGTATCCTTGTATATTGTGACCATCAGAGCCCATGAACGGCCGATTAGCCACTCATGGAAGGGAAGAAAACCATGGAAGGAAGAAAAACTCTAAAGAAAACTGGTTTTCTAGTGGGAAAGCGAAAAGGGTTTCTCAGGCTTCCTCGTGACTCATGTATGTATCAAAGTCATGGCATGGGGGCCTCGCTACGTCACTTTGATTTTGCTTTGTGGGATAAAGTCGAGTGACTGAAAAAAAAATTTCAAAGCATGTAATTAAATAAAAGGAAACTAGTTTACAATTTGTGGTGGATATTTGATATCCCCGCAATCATGAAGTAGAATTTGACTAATAAAAAATGGGATTGTCTGGTCCCATATTTTGGTTGAAAAACTCCCCGTTTGGCTTCTATCTGCCGCATGATTGGCTAACCCGTCTGCCGCTTGATTTTCTTCCCGGTAGTTGTGCTGAATTGCAGCTTGCGGGATTTGTCAAAATCTGATTTTTATTTCTTCAATCATCTCTGATATGTGCCAAGGCGGTGGTGTAGATGAAGTGATGAAACGCAAAAGGTTTTCTGAGTCGGTTTCAAAGATAACTCTTGGCCATTACCTTTATGTTGTTGTTCTTGATGCCAATAGCAGAGCCCAAGTTTCTGCAGTTAATGCAGTCGTGATTCCTAGTGACTGAGCTAGAGCCATTATAGTTCGTGCATCAGAATCTCTGCATATGAACCCTGCCCCGCATATCCTGGGTGACCTCTGGCTGCTCCATCTGTGTTAATCTTAATCCAGTTTATGTTCGGAATGGACCATCCTAACGATATTGTTGATATCCTTTTGTCCCTCGTCGGGTGGTTAAATATCGGTGCGTCTCCTGGTGTGATTGGTGGTGAAGAGTGTAGTGCCCCATAGAATTCTTGTTGTAGTTTCTGAACCCATGTTATTATTTCTTCTGAAGTTGTTTGTTTTTGTTGGTATATTAGGTTATTCTTAGCTAGCCATAAGGTCCAAAATAGAAAACAAAAAGAGGAGATTACAGATGTTGACGCAGGTTGTTGGAGGATTTGGGAAATGGTTGTCTAAGGCGTTAAGGTGAAAGTGTGTGGGGTGGGGTGGAGTTAAGTGAAATTGATAGTTGAGTGAATAAGGTGTTCCAGGAGGTAGTTGCTGTTAGACAGTGGATTAGAAGGTGACTTGCCATTCTGGGTCAGTGTTGCATCTAGGGAATATGTCTGAGTTGGTCAGATGGATGTGATATAAGAGTGAGAAGGTTGGTAATCCTTCATTGATGGCTTTCCACAAGAAAAGCTGAATTTTTGGTGGACATGGTAAAGTCCATAGGAATTTGGTAGGTGGTAAAGGGGTGTGAGTTGGTTGACCATGAGTTAGACATTTGTATCCCGATGAGTTAGTGCAGTTTCTAGATTTTGAGTGTGGCCAGATAATTTTGTCTTGGGGGCTATTTTGGGGGAGATGAATGTTCATGATTTTTTGGATTATATGGTCGGGGAGGGTGCTTAATTTTTCATGATTCCAAGAGTGGGAAATTGGGTCGATGATATCTGCTACCATTCGGATTGGGTAGCATTGTGATGGGTCTAAATTCGTTGAGTGTGGAATCCAATTGGCTTCTATCGGAGTTGATAATCCATCTCCAATACGATGGAAAATCAAATTCTGCATGGTAGGGACAATTGAAGCCAATTGTCTCCATTGAGGACTAGAGGAGGATGGTATGGAATTAATGCCATGAAGAATTGGTTGTTGATCGAGATATTTTGCACTAAAGAAACTTCCACAGATGGAGATAGGTTGTTCATGTAAATTACAGATTCTCTTCATGAGAAGTGCCTTATTACGATCGCTGCTCTTTCTTATTCCTAATCCTCCTTCGGATATCGGTTTTGTTACTTTATCCCAACCTATGGGGTGAAGTTTTTTAATTGCTGAGTCATGTCCCCAGAAAAAATTTCTGGTGATACGATCTATTTGTTTATGAACATTGCTGGGTAGATTTTGTGTTTGCATAATGTGGTTTGAGGTGGGAATTAGGGAGGTTTTGATGAGAGTGAGTCTTCCGGCTGGAGTTAGGCCTTTTTTCATCCATCCTTTAGCTTTTCGGGCTAGTCTTTGTAGGAGGGGAGCAAAAGTTTGATTGGAAGTTCTGCCATGTTTGAACTGGACTCCTAGGTAGGTTGGAGGTTTTGAAGTAGCCGACATATTGAAGAACTGCTGAAGTTCGTTTACCGTGATCAGGTCTAGGTTTGGTTGGTGGATGATTATTGATTTGGAAGTGTTAACTATTTGTCCTGCAGATGTGTTATAGGAGTGGAATAGGATTTTAAGATGTTGGTTACTTTGGTTGGAAGCTTTATATGTAACCGGTAAATCATCTGCATATATTAAATGAATTATGGGTGGTGAATGATCTATAGACCTCTTTCAAAGAGTTTTTAAACAAGAATAAGATGCAAAAAGATAATTCTACTACCTTTTTTTACCTTGTTTAATTTGGGCCTACTTAATAAAACATAAAACAAAATAGGATCATTTAGAAGTAATGTCTGTAAACCCTTATTTAATTAGGGATAATTTTACTTACTAGTGTTAATTTTTTTTATTAGGGTTAATCATTTTTTTTTATTTTTTTAGATAATCCTCCTTATGTTTCTAAATAATGGCTGCTTTGTGTGCAAATTTACGCACAAATCAGCATATTATTTAGAAACGGAGGGAATCTTAATTACTAGTGTTAATTTTATTTAATTAGAGTTACTCATCTTTTTTTATTATTTTTTAAAAAAATTTCAACTTTTTATCCAGATTTGTATGAAAAGTTGTCTTTTTATGGCTAAAAAACACACCATGGGATTAACAAAGAAGAGAATTACAAACAACATTCAAGTTCTCCTTCCTCACAAGAGAGTTCAAAAAAGAGGGATAGGAGACCCAAAGACCCTTAAGACTAAAATTTCTAGCTCTACGGGCAAGCCGATCTGCTAGATGGTTTTTCACACGTTTTACAAACACAACTTTAAAGAAGCAAGAACTAGAAATTAAAACCCGACACTGATTGAGAAGATCTTCACTTCTCCAAGCAATATTAGAGCTGACTCCATTCACATAATCCACTAGTTGGAGACAATCACTAACAAAAACAACTTTGGAAAGATTCATCTCTTCTGCCCAAGAGATCTCCAAAATGAGAGCAGCAGCTTCAACACCTACTCCCAATATATGAAGACAACAAAATCTGAAAAGGAGCAGTGGCAATTAAATTGGATATGTCAAAGGCATTTGACAGAATCGAGTGGACTTTCATCATCAAAATCTTGCAGAAGCTGGGATTCTCAGGGCAATGGTGTAACTTGGTAAATCAGTGCATTTCTACAAAAACTATCTCTATTCTTTTAAATGTCTCTCCAATAGAAAAAATTCATCAAACAAGGGGTTTAAGACAAGGAGATAGTCTTTCTCCCTATTTGTTCATCATTTGCATGGAGGGATTCAGCAGAATGATACAAGCTGAAGTGAACAATAAAAATATAATGCCAGTTTTTCCTGCAATGAAGGGCCCCCCAATCTCCTCTTTGCAGATGACTGTATTTTATTCTCCACAGCCAATATAAGCTCCATCAAGAATTTAAAGCATACTATCAACAGATTCTGCAACATTTCAGGACAGATGGTAAATCTAAACAAGTCCAGCTTACACTTCAACAAGAGATTAAGTGAAGAAAGAAGAAATCAAATTAGTGAAATCCTAAATATGAATGTTATGCCTTTGGAGGAGAAATATCTGGGAATCAATCTTTTCATAGGAAGGAAGAGAACAAAGTGTTTCAGTCATATCCAAGATAAAATGCAACAGAGGATGATATGCTGGCAAGTTGGGATGACAAATCAAGCTGGAAGGAGCACCCAAACTCAGTCTGTAACCAATTCTATGGCTCAATTTCAGATAAGCTGTCTTATGCTTCCTCAACACAATATAAATAATCTTGAAGCAATTCAAAGAAGGTACTGGTGGAATAAAAAGCAGAGAAGTAAAGGCTACTTCAAATCTTGGGAGAGTGTGAGTATTCCCAAAAAATGGGGAGGTCTAGGGTTCAAAAACTTAAAAGTTTTCAATGAAGCTATGATCACCAAATTGTCTTGGAGATTAGATCTAGACAAAAATAGCAAATGGGCATAAATCTTAGAAGCTAAACATTTTCCTAAAGAGAACATTCTTCAAGAAGAAATCTCAAATAATAGCAGTGCAATATAGAAAAGTATCTTCACAGGAATCAGTTGGGCAAAAAAATTTCATATTTGGAAAATTGGAAATGGGAAGAAGGTGTATGCTTTCAGGGATAATTGGATTGAGGGGTATACTGCAACTCAAATTCAACAAAATTTCTCAACTTATGAAGAATATCCTTATTTCATGAAAGTGGAGGAATTACTGGTAGAAAACACTCAAAACTGGGATGTTCAAAAACTCCAAAAATATTTTATTCAAAACCAGATAGAGAAAATCCTAAATATCAGGCCTTCCAAGCAACATGAAGACAAACTCCTATGGTCCCTAACAAGAAATGGTCAATTTACAGTAAACTCCACTTACAAGGCTATTCTTTGTCAAAAAAATCCCAACCTAGCTAGCAAGGAAGAAGAAGCTAAATTCTGGCTTAGCTTATGGCACTTGCAAATCCCTCATAAATGCCAGCTGTTCTTGTGGAAGGTTATACATGACATTCTCCCAGTCAATGAAAGAAGGGCAAGGCAGAATCAACATATTCAAGCTCTATGTCAAAGATGCAGGAATGAAAATGAAACCATTACTCATCTTCTGATTCATTGCAATTATGCTACAACTGTGTGGAGTTTTATCTCTCCTGAGGTTTACCAAGAAGTTAGAAATATCTCAGATGTCAGGCAGTGGGTTAAAAGTTGGTGTAATCCAGACAACAACATCTCCTTCAACAAAACACCCATTATTAACAAGATTGTCATCACAATGTGGTTCATTTGGAAATCAAGATGTGAACTAGTCTTTGACAACAACAGATGCAATGTTTCAAGTCTGAAACACAAAATAATAACATTCTCCAATGAGAACAAGATTCAGTATAGCTTTAGAGATAACCAGAACCATAATTCCAACATTATTACAAGGGGAAATGCTACTAATACTAGAAGCAATAGAAATTGGAATCCCCCCAGGGGAAAAATTAAAATCAATATCGATGCTTCTGTTTTACCAAATTCTTTTCATACTGGTATTGCTCTAATTATCAGAGATTTTACAGGGAAGTTGGTGGAGGCCTGGACGCTGATAGAAAGGACTAGAGATGTTGCTCAAGCTGAAGCAATGACAGTTTTAAAAGCTCTTCAGTGGATTCTCCAGTTGCAGCTTCAGAATGTCATTGTGGAGGGAGACAACAAAGAAGTCATGGATAGTATCAATGGAGACAGTATCATCACCAGATGGGAAGACAGTAATATCATCAAGGAGTGTCAGCATTTAGTGAAGTGTCTAGGTAATGTTCAAGTTTTCTTTCAAAGTAGGAAGTATAATCAAGTGGCAGACTTACTTGCTAAGTATGCTAGAGTCGATAATTGTACTAGGAAATGGAGTTCTATTCTCCCACAGTCTGTCATGTCTAGGTTAGATTTTGAGAAAGAGTCTTGTAATGCTTAACTTTATTGGGTTGCTTTGAACTTCAATGAATATCAGTTAATTTTCTTTCAAAAAAAAAAAAAAGCTTCAACACCTACTGCATATGGAATCAAGCCAAAGTCTGAGCGAGAACTCTTTAAATTTCCTGAAATATCACACCAGATAACACCCAAGCCGATTTTAAAATCTTTAAAAGAACCATCGGAAAACATAAAATGATTCACAACATCTAAGGGGACTTTATAATCTATGACAAGAGCACCAGATCAAACAGGAGGGGCAATATAGGTGTTAATCATTTTTCTTAGTTTCCAAAATGACCTTGTTCAAATCAATAGTAGTCTGTCTAAAAAGCACATCACATCTTAACTTCCAAATACACCACATGACAATAGCACCAATACTAGGCCAAGAGACTTTAAAAGGAGAAATACCAAGAGCTGAATCATGCCAAAACAGAAAAAAGTCATCAATCCAGTCCAAATTTGTAAGGATCAAGTGCTGTAAAGAAACTCCAAACCAAATATGAGAAGCGATAGAGCATTTCACAAAAAAGTGCAATAAAGTTTCTTCATGGCAATGACAGAGAGGACAAATCACATCCACATACGGGTTATAAAGCTGAAGCATAGAGTTGACAGGAAGCATTTGAGCGAAAATTTTCCACAACAAGAACTTAATCTTTGGCAGACAATCAATACCCCAAACTTTCCTCCAAAAAGCCGAATCTTCAGAGGAACTAAAATCATTCATATAAATTCTATATGATGACTTAATCGTAAACTTACCATTTATGGTGTGACCCCACATTAAGGAGTTACACTGATTAAGATTTAACCTAATAGATCTAATTCTGATAACATCATCAGGAGAAAATAAGGTAGATAACAGACTGACATTCCAACACTTATTATGATTATCTATAAGGTCATTAACAAAGATATAATTACTGCGAGAAGAATGAGCAGAAATAGGAGGATTACTAAACCCTGGAATACAGTTAGAACTCCATATACGAGTAGAAACCCCATTGTTTATTTTTACCACTGAATTAGCTCTGATAAAGTGTAACCCTTTTACAATACCTTTCCAGATCCAGGATGAAGTATCAGCAGCTTTGTCAATTTCTAATAAGTTCTGGTTAGGAAAATATTTATCCTTTAAAAAAGTAGTAAGTAATATGTTCGGATTATTAATAATTCTCCAACCAAGTTTACAGAGTCAAGACTCTATTAGTGGCATAAGTATTCCCAATACCTAAACCTCCACTCGATTTAGCTTTACCAATATCACCCCAAGAACGAAAGTAAGCAACATGTTTAGGATTTTTTTGACCACCAGAAGGTTCTTTAAATAGCATCAATTTTAGACGTAACTGTTTTCGGCAGAGGAAAGCAAGCCATATGATAAATAGCTAAACTAGACAACACATGTTTAGTAACCACAGTTTTACCAGCAACATTTAAATTGGACTTCTTAGAAGAACTCAATCTAGCATAAAAGTTGTCAATGAGAAAATTGAAGGATTTAGTTTTATCTTTACCTATAAATAATGGGGTACCTACATATTTTTCAGAGTTACTAAGAAATTTCATTTTAAGGGTTCTAGATAAAAAAATTATATGCCTATGATGCATCTTACCACTAGTGATGAAACCCGACTTTTCAAAATTTATCGCCTGACCTGAAGCTTTAGCAAAGACATTAATAATCTTGATAAGGTTCCTAGCATAAGTAACATAAGCTTTAGCAAATAACATACAATCATCTGCGAAAAATAAATGTGAAATCGACGGACTATTCTTTTTGAACTTAAAACCCTGAATCAGTTTTTCATCTTCAGCTTTTATAAGCAGTTGAGACAGAACTTCCATACAAATAATAAATATGTAAGGAGAAAGGCAATCACCCTTCCTAATGCCCCTAGTAGGAATGAAGGTGTCTCCAGGTGAGCCATTAACCAGAACAGAATAAGAAACTCTACTGATACATTGCAAGATCATTTGACACCAGTCTTTAGATAAATCAAGCTTAATAGAAAGGTGACCATTTTTTGAATTTTTCTTTTTCTTTCTAAAGGAATGAAGAATTTCATGGGTGATAACAATATTATCATGAAACTGTCTATTGGCAACAAAAGCAGATTGAAAAGGAGTAAATCAAAGAGTCTAAAAGAGGTTTCAATCGATTAGTTAGAATTTTAGAAATAATTTTGTAGACTGAATTAGCTAAACTAATAGGTCTGAAGTCATGTGGAGAGGAGGCATTTTTAATTTTAGGAATTAAAGTAATAAAAGTGAAATTAGATTGCTTAAGAAGAAATTTATTTTTGAAAAAACTTTGAACATGAGACACAACTTCAGACTGAACGATGTCCCAATTATCCTTGAAGAATCCCGCCGGGAAACCATCCGGTCCCGGAGAACTCCAAGGAGCCAGATTGTTAATTGTATCATTGATTTCATCAATCGAAGGGATGACAGTTAAGGAGGAATTTACTTCATCAGAAATAATAGGACTGACAAACCTTAGAGCTTCTTCAATATCCTTATTCCCAGGGTTGGAAGTAGTATAAATTTTCTTAAAATGTTTAGAAAGCAAATCAGCAACCTGCTCTCTATTCTCAATCCAGTTACCTTGATCATCTTTAATGATGTGAATTGTATTGTACATGTTTCTCAGTTTCACAGTATTATGAAAAAAGTGAGTGTTCCCGTCAGACTGTGTAAAGTAGTCGATTCTAGATTTTTGTATGTAGAAACTATGTTCAACTTCATACCAATAGTCCAACTGTTGAGAGTAATTTAGGATATAACCACCAATTTGAGGAGAATAAGTTAAAGCCTGAAGTTTTTCTAACTCCGAATTTAATCTACCTATAGTAGTTTTAATATGACCAACGGAATTTATATTCCATTTAATTTAATCAGTCTTCACATTTTTGAGTTTGTTAACCACAACGAAACCAGGAGAACCTTTTACAGTTTTAGACCAAGAAGTATGTAGCACACCTTTGAAGTCAGGATTAAGTTGCCAACATTTAAAGAATTTATAAGGAATATTAATATTCTTTTTCCAATGAAAACACTTAACCAATATAGGGCTATGATCAGAGTAGACTCTCACTAAATTGGTGACTCTAGTATGAGGAAGAGTTGTGACCCACTTATCATTCATAAATCCCCTATCTAGCTTTTCAAAAATCAAATCAGTAGGATTTTTGAATCTTCTATTACACCAAGTGAAAGGATTGCCAAGCGAAAACACTTCATTCATATTCATCTTTAAAAGATTTTCTCTAACAAAATTAGGAGGAAAAGATTTATCTGGATTACCAACTTGTTTTTCAGAACTATGCAAGATGAAGTTAAAATCTCCGACTAATAACCAAGGATTGTTGTTGTTCTCGTTCATATTGGTTAGAAAGTTCCATTGATTTTTCATCCCAACTAGGTTTAAAGAATCATAAATAAAAGAAACCACACAGTTTTTGATTGTCGGTGTAATGTCACATAAGATATGGATCATCTTTAAAGACATACCAAGAACTTCAATATTCGACTTTTCAAAATGACCAAATACAAGACCCCTAGATTTACCCACAGCAGGAATGATAGACCAAGCATCAAAAGGCAAGTGATGAGTGTATTTACTAACTGTTTCAGCATCTACCATGGTTTCTAACAGACAAATATTATCCAGTTTGTATTTCCTAGTTAAGTTCAACAAGTGGCGCCATTTCTTGTCATAACAACACCCATTCATGTTCCAGCACAGGAATTTCATGATGATTACTATAGAAAATTCACAAGGTAAAGATTTTAGCAGATATAATAAAACTGAGAAAATACAAGAGTACTTACGGGGTCATGGGCTGAAGAAGGAGAAGCATCCATAGGGTCCATTGCATCTATCATCATGAGATTAAATTCATTCTCAAATTCTTCTTGAGACAACACAGATTCAGGAGGTAAAAAAGAAATCGGGGATGGCTCAAGAAACACAGCCTTGTCGACACAGTCTCCCAGCACAGAAAAGAATGCCAAGTGAAGCAATGTATCTGATGAAGTTCCACTAAATTATAATAAAATTGCACTAAAAATTAATAAAGTTACTGATTAACAAATCCTTCATCATCTTCACAAAGAACATAATAAAAGTGTAACAAGAGATCTCAATTTAGAAACCAAAGAAGAATAATAATACCCAACTATTAGAATTCTTCAACTAGGATATAAAAAGCAGAGATAAATATAGGTTCTAATCAGTAAACCATCTTGAAGATAAAGGACCTCCAATATTTTCTTTATCAAAATCCAATTCAACACTTAATCAGAAGAACCCAAGCTAACGCATAGACATAAGAATGAAGAAATATAATAATATGTTAAAAATAATTCCAATCCCTACAACAGTAGGAGCTCCTGATGCTAAGATAGTATTCCCAACTTCAGAAGAGCACAACCAATAAATTTGAAGAATTAAAACCGTACACCAATGAACCCATAAAATCAGCTGCAATCTCAATTCCAATCCACAATCTCATGATGATAATAGCTACTCAGACCCTATGTTGCTTCCTTCAGATGCCCATGAACGAATCTGAAAAACCAAAGAGGGAAGAAATTAGACAGATAAAATATATAAAGAGAAGCAAAACAATTCAAGAAACAACTCAGAGGGTGAATGAAATCATGACAAATACAGAATAATCGATTACAGAGTAAACAATTTGAGAAACCCTAGTGTAGATTAGCCTATACAAAATTAGGTTTTAGCAAAATTAGGTTAAAAAGATTCAGACAAATAATAGCATGAAAAAACAAAAATCAAATTAAAATAGAGCCAGAAATAGATTTAGACTAAGAAGAACATAATCAAAGAGCTAGAAATCAATATGAGAAGAGAAGATTGGATCGAAGAAGACGAAGAAAATTTTTGCATGACTAAGTCAGCATCGCCCGACTTATCGCCCCTTAAGCTCTTTGTACGAAAAGTTGTCATGATATTGAATTACGACCACGACGACTTTTCATCAAGTCAAAAAATTATTATGAAAAATCGATAAACTTTAAATTCGTATAAATTTTAACCACGACGACTTTTCATCATCAAAGTTATAGACTTTAACCGTGACGACTTTCTATGGTTTAACTGCGACGACTTTTCATTATTAAACAATTGTCATGGTTAAAATTTAGTATGACGCCGATTATAATCGAAAATTATGCAAGTTCTTTTTTATTTCAAAATTGGTAAGAATCATCGTGGTTGATAAATTTATACCATGATGACTTAACATAGTCGGTATGGATTATAAATAAGAACCGCGACGACTTTTTCATGATCAACATCTATTTTAAAATTTAACAAGGCCTTATGATTAAAATATAAAACTACAATGACTGTTTCAAAATTGACAAGAGTCGTCATGGTTGAAATTTAAGACCATAACGACTCTATTTTCTTCGTATAGAGTCATTATGGTCGAAAAATTTATACAATGATGATTTGGTAGAGTCATTACTGTTTATAAATTTGAATCATGACGACTTTATGGTCATCATCAGATTTAAAATTTAAAAGAGTCGTCGTTATTAACATTTAGGATGGCGACTCAATTTTCTTTAACTAAAATTTAAGTGAGTTATCATGGTCGTGATGGATCGACCATGATGACTGCAAAAATAATTTATGAAAAAAATAAAAAATTAATAATAAACTATATTATTTATAAAAAAAGATCATTAAAAGATAAAAAAAAGAAATTTAAAAAAATTAATTCATTAAACATTTTTTTATTATTGGATACAGTGTATTATTACAAGAAACTAGTTAGAAGCCTAACAAGCTAAGCACTAACAGCGTACCACTACATCAGTTGAGCAGGCTGTCGTGCTACCTTACCAGCGAGCCTCATGAGGAACCCGCCAAGGGAGCCGAAACGGATGAGGGGGGTGATTATGTCGCAAGAGGGGCAAGCTAACTCTACCTTCCATGTTAAATTCTGTAATATTGCGCTATCAGGGACTCAAATCTGGGACCTCCTAGAACACATGAAATCTTTGAGGAACAGGGATGACCAGCTGAGCTAGCTACCTGTTTTATTAATTAAATAAATAAAATTAATATATAAAAAAGATGACACGTGTTATAATCCTAGGAGTTAGGTAATCTAGTCTTTGGACTACATTCAGTCACCCCTCATCCACTTTCCATGGATGGGTGAGAATTAGTAGCCTCCAATTAATCCAAGCAGGCCCAATTAAACGAGTTTTTCTTATTGTTTGATTTTTTTTAGTGTTTCGATTTTATCAGAAGAAGAGTAAAAAGTAATTCGAGAATAACAAAAATCGTAACCAAAGTTCCTAGCTAAAACTTGTTCAGTATATTTTTTACTGGGACCTAAGTACCCCAACTAAATATATCCACCAATTACATAAAATTCACACTCTTTCCTCTCACCAACATCAATTCCTCGAATTCTAAATTCCAGTGGTTATACTCACAAAGCATTTTTTTTTTAAACAAGAAAATCGCAAATTCATTAAAACTTAGGAAGTTATCAAGTAACGACACCTAACATCAAATACAGTTAATTGTTCTTAATGACAACATTTCAATTACATATCAAAGTACTCAAAGAGAAGCCTTAAAAAACATTAGTACATCTATCCCAATTAAACAAAGTGTACTTGACTGAGATTATTAACTGATTCAAGTGTCTTCTCCTATTACCAAATAGTCTTGCATTTTTCTCATTCCAGATTGTCCACCAAATCCCAAATGGTAAAAGATCCCAAATTCTTTTATTCATCTTCTTACTTTTTCTCCTGGACAACTCCCACAAACTTGATTTAACTGAGTCGGAGAAAACCCATGCTAACCCAAAATTATCAAGAAAATAATTCCATAATTTTTGAGTCTCACTGCAATGTAAGAACAAATGATTATTTGTTTCAACTTTATATCCACAAAGTAAACAAACGTTAGAATTGCTCTTCCCCGCCCTCATCAAAAAATCTAAAGTTGGAGCACCATTAAAATAAAGTGTCCAACCAAGAAAAGAGATCTTCACAGACACTTTTGAATTTCATAGTTGTTTATATGAGAAAAACAGAAAGCCATCAACATCCAAAGAGGAGTAAACATTAGCTACAGAGAAATCTGTAGCCAGTTCCCATTTCCTTGTATCCTCTAATTCTGATGAAGAAATTCCAGTAGAAATATCACCCAGCTGTTGAAGAAGAAAGACAGTTTCCCAATTCAATCTCATTAGGATTTATTTTAGAACCAAAATGCCATGCACCATCTGGAGAAACCATTGCCCTAACAGAGGCATTTTTCTTTCTAGAAAGTTTGTAGATAGCAGAAAAAGAATGTTGCAGAGTATTGATACCCAACCATCTATCTTTACCAAAACTCAATTTGTTCCCATTATTGACAGTGAAAAGAGTATTTTGTCTGACATGTTCTCTGGAATTTAAAATACCATCCCAAAGACTACATCCCACTGACTTCGCATAAGTATTTGGAAGAAAAGAATCGACATTACCTCCAAATTTCTCCCAAATGTTTTTCTCCACAGTGCCTTAGATTACTTACCTTATCTCCATATCCATTTGCAATGCATCGCTTTGTTTACCAATTTCAGCTTTTTAATGCCCATGCCACCTCTTTTATTTGATAGAGTAGTTGTTGCCCAAGACACCCAATTTCTCTTCTTAGTTGTATTAGAATAACCTCACAAAAAGTTGTGTATAATTCTTTTAATTTCTTTCATAATTGATACAGGCATTTGAAATATAGTTAAGTAATAGATAGGCAAGCTTGCAATAACACTATTTACCATTATCAATCTTTGACCCTTTGATAAGTAACTTGTCTTCAAAGTGCTAAGCTTTTGTTGTATTCTCTGAATAATGATGTCCCAAACAACTCTACATTTTGTTTTGCTTCCCAATGGGATTTGCAAATAGTTAAATGAAAATGCAGTGAGTGCACAACCAAAATCAGCAACACATAATTCACCATTGTGATTGTCACCAATTCCAATAATAGCACTCTTTATGAAATTCACTCTTAAACTAGAGATTAGTTCAAAAGCAAGGTAAATGTTCTTAAGGTTACTTACTTGTTCTTCAAAGTCATCTAAGAAGACCATTAAATCATCTGCAAATTGCAGATGATTAATAATAGTGCCACTAGGAGAGACTTTGAATCCGGTAAGTAAGTTGTCAGCAGCAGCTCTTTTAATCATCAGAGAAAGGATCTCAGCAATCATGATAAACAAAAATGGGGAGATAGAGTCCCCCTGCCTGATCCCTTTTTGACTTATTAACATGTCAGTGGCCTCACCATTTATTAGAATACAGAATCTTGCAAATGAAATATACCATTTTATCCAGCTTCTCCAGATGTTACCAAAACCAAACCTCTGAAGCACCAAGTCAATGCAATTCCAATTTATGTTGTCAAAAGCCTTCTCAAAATCAACTTTTTACAAACAATGTCGGATTTCTTTTCTCTTTTTCTTGAACCGATCAACTCTCATGTACAAATGCACCTTGAAATTTAGAAATAATTGAAAGAAGAACCAACTTTAACCTTTCAACTAGGAATTTAGAAATAATTTTATAAACCCTCCAGTCAAACTTATTGGTCTAAAGTTGTTGACAGAAACAACACCATTGCATTTTGGGATCAACTTTAAGTTGGTACAATTTAGTCTCCGGTCCATATAAGAAGAAGATTCAAATTTTTTGATGACTAACATTAAATCATGTTTTATAATCTCCCAAGAAACCTTGAAGAATTCCATTGTAAAACCATCAGGCCCCGGAGACTTATTAGTGCCAAAATACATGATCACTTGCTTGACTTCATCCTCAGAAAAAGGTTTTTCCAAGGCAATTGCATCAGACACAGAAATAAAAGGCATTTTTAAATCTTCAAAACCCGGTCTGATTGGCATTTGCTCGGTGAAAAGATATAATAAAAGTCTATAGCAGTCTTTAAAATTTTCTCCTTATCATAAGTGATAGAACCATCAATATCTAAACAATTTATACTATTGGGTTTGTATTTGTAAGAAGCAATCTGATGTAAATACCTGGAATTTCTTTCACCATCTTTATCCATTTATCTTTAGCTCTTTGACCCCCTTACCAAATCCATAGTAAAAGCATGCTTGACTTTAGCTTCCTCTCTATCAACAATATCACCAGTCGTGAGAATACAAAATTCTTCCATGTTATCAATAACATCAATGGACTCTTCCAGATTATCAATCTGAGTTTGTAGGTCACCCTGAGATTTTTTCCAATTCTTTATAAAGAATTTTAGACCTTGAAGCTTCTTCGCAAAAACAAAACTAGGCTTCCCCTGAAATGTTAAGTTTTCCCACAAAATCTTCAAATTGTCAATAAAGGAAGGATTTTGCAGTAAGTAATTGTCAATCCTAAATGGAGCTTTGAATTTTAGACCAGAATTCCAAACTAAGCATAACAGGTGCGTGATCAGAAATTGGACGCTTTAATCTCGTACGTAATAGTGCAGGGAAATGAGTTTGCCAGTCATTAGTGACTAAAAATCCGCCTAATTTGATTAGCAGCGGTGGCTGTTAAGAATTGGTCTAGGTGAACTTACCTCCAGCCATGGGAAAATCAATAAGAGAATTTTGACTAATAAATCTCCTAAATAGTTTCCTACTTTCCAAACAACCACCAGGTAAATTCCCCTCCTCTTGAGCTTTAATCGCATTGAAATCACCACCAATTATCCAAGGCTCATCGTAGATATTTTGGATATCATGCAATTCTTGCCAGAATTGAGAGTAATATCCAGAATCAAACACCCCATAAATAAAAGTAAAATAACCAAACAAACCCATCAATAGTATTCCTGAATTTTATTGTAACTGAGAAAGCACCAAGAATATGGTCTTCCATTGTTACAACACCCTCTTTCCCCATTACAATTATGCCACCTGAAGCTCCAATAGAAGGAAGATATATGTAGTTGCAATTAGAATTACCCCATAAATATCTGACCAGAGCATCGTCTACAATCTCTTTTTTTGATTAATATTATTCCTCGGGATGGCACTACGAATAACAGTCACTTTAGGGTCTTGCCCTAATCTCCTGATGTTCCAACTCATTATTCTGTGATCCATTAAGAATCCAAAATATCCCCAGAAGAAGTAATTGGATTAAAAACATTATCGTCAAGATTTTCTTCCTTAAAAGAGCACTTAACTGCATAGATGTATTCCCCTTCTTCTTCTTCTTCTTCAGAACCACTAATTTTTATATTCTCCTCAGAATAAAAAACCCCTAAACCGTAATCATCTTCCTGAATAGGAATCTCTAAGTTAGAATCATTCGTTTCAATGAGATTTCTGCACAAAACTCTTATATGTGGGTGATTATCGGAGATACCCATTTTCTTGGTGAAATCGATTTTAGAGTTTATCACTTTTTCAGATTCAAGTGCAGCAGGAAATAATATTTTTTTTTCTTTATATGATTTTAAAAATTACGCAAAATTCGAGGGAACAATCAACGGAAGAGAAGAAAAGTGAACAGAGCCAGATTTAGGACAGGCAGAAGAATATAACGGCTTTAAATCCGGGCTAGAAATCAGATTTCTAGAATCATGGGAAGGAGTACAACTCAAAAGTTTAGGGTCGAATATAGGGCCGAATATGGTGTTCTCAAGAGAATCCGACAGAAATTTGAGGTCCCGAGTCATGGACATGAGTTAGATTCAAAAATCTAGAGCCGAGATTCGGATTCGTAAACAGACTCAAAGAGCACGCTCCCCCATCTGGCCCATATAACGACCCCCTTTTTCCTTCTTACAGTGACCCAGGGTATGTTTATTTGTTCATCATTAGAATTAAGATTAGGCATCTTGTCAGGCTCAGAGTTTTATAAAGAAACTGAGTCCATCTTAGAGTCGGTGCCCCTTAATTGTTGACGAGATACCTTTCTCCAGACTTTCTTTAGATTTTTAGCGCCGAGTTATTCGTCGAAGAAGAAAAATATGAATTTGAAATTGAAGATACTTGTATCTTATTTTCTGGCGAGAATTTCGTAACTGAGTTTGATGATGCTTGATTTTCTGCTACCAGAATATTTGATTGCGAGGAATTAGGAACATGATTGATCACTACATCAGGAATCACCAATTTTGATTTGATTCTTGGGACGTTAGTGAATTGTTGATAAAATGAACCACTGCAATCATGGATCCATTCGATACTCAACCAACTACCTTTGTAATGCACAACAACTGGGATTTTACGGAGATCAGCATGAACCATAATCTTGCAGCTGTTAAGTTTCGAAAAATGATCCGAAGTGTTGTGAATTGCTACCACTTTACCCCATAGTTAAACAATAGATTCGAAGCTACGCGCATTCCAAAGATAAAAGGATAATCCACGAATACCAATCCAATGGGTATCCGATTCAGTGACTGATAAAGATATTTCATCAGATTTCCACTGCCTTATAGATAACCTAGATTTAACTCTTTCCTTTGTGAATTTATCGTAAATAGAGTATGATTTTGCCATAAAAAAAAGCCAATCCTGAGTTGACACTCCGGAGTTCTATATTGCTCGTCCAATTTTATTTATTTTTATAAGTAGAAATTGACGTTTAATCCCATTTTTCCTGGGCTTTGAACATTTTAGTCCTTTCCGTTCCAGCCCAGTACTATCTAGTCCAAAATTCACCCGTGTTAGACAAGTTAGTCCAAATTTAAACGACTTAATCCAAACTCTCACCGATTCAAAAATTCCTGAATTTTCTCACTACCAAAATTACCCTTGAGAGATAATCGTTTTGAACTCATTTGATTATAGATCTCTGATTTAGGAGAGATTCAGAGTGACAATGATAGAAAGAGACCGATCGAAACTCTTCTTTTCTTCCTTCCATTCTCTTTCATTCTCCATTGTTTTCTTTGATGCAGGAACTGCAACTCATGCATGATTTTGAGATAGGATTTCCGGAGAAAAGGTGAAACAGAATTAGAGTTAGGGTTTCCTGATTTGAAATCTAGATGGAGTGGGTAATGATTTGATTTATTAGAGTTGTGATGAAGAATTAGATCGCGGTGTTGTTGCTGGTAGATGAATTAGGAATGAAGAAGACATAGAGATGGAAGAACAAGGATTTACAACGTTTCGGAAATTGATTGAAGATTTGATTTAGTGATGGTAAAGAAGGAATTAAAGGATGGGTTTGATGATTTGAGAACTGAATTGAATTAAATTAGAGAAAGAAGAGAGAAAGAAAAAGTCATAAAGATCCAATGGTTCTGGTAGTGATGGTAAGTCACGATAGAGTAATTGATTCAACATTTCACTATGTACAAATATATACGCACACATCTATATAAACATTACTAGCCGTCTTAATTAGCTTATACATGCTCAAGGTCCAGAAAATGACATATTAATCATATATTAGCGGAACACGTCAAATAAAACTTGGTATCTCGTACAAGTGAATGCTTGCTTATCATTTTAAAAATTAGATAGTAGATAATGTACATTTGTATTGAGTTCTGTTTTGCGATGTTTTCTCCATTTTCCTTTAGTTTCCGCACTCATCTTTAATGGACTTTGTAATTGTTGTCGATTTTTTTGTGCATTGGATCCTGCTGTCCTAGAAAGTGGTTGTCAACATCTACTCAGAAGTCTAGATGTCAGAAGTTCTTGATCTGGTGTATCAATATTCAAAAAAATATTTATATAGTTGCGATTGACACACCGCCTTGTTTTTGACATATATGATGCACTAAATATACTATGTCCAGAGGTGGAGTCATAGTATGCTGGTGCTCAAATAGAGTGGGAAGTTGCTTCCTTGGATTTCGTGAAAAAAAAATGCTGGATGACTTCGAAAAACCAGAAATCATTACAGGTATGAGTATATTTGTCAAATATAGAATATACATTCGTCAAATATACCTGCAAACTAAAAAACTTATTATGTATAAAAATGTTGAAGTGGTGAATAAGGCCTTTAAAATAAGGAGAGAGAGTATATGGTAAAGTGAAATGCCCTTATTGTTTCAAGTGGATGAAAACCCTGATTCCTCAACTAATGTGAACTTGCCTTTGAACCATGGGGGACAGAATTGTAAAAAATCATCAACAGTCTTAATTGGTACAATAACCAGAAGGGAGTTTGGGGATTGTTAATTTTGAAAACTACCAAATTGTGAATGTGAATCTGAATGTTCTCTACTCTGTTCTCAGGTATTTCTACCAAATTGTATTGCAAACAAGAAAAATGTTGCGTGCTTTGCCTTCATTGATTGATGTGTCAATAGCAGAGGGAAAACATTTCGCTGTTTGTGGTGATGTGGATGGTCAGGTAGGTTCCTTACTTTTGGGTTCCCTCAGACTTTCTAAAGTTAATGGCTTTGTGCTGATTATTGCTTAATTTACTAGAAGTTTTGGTTTTAGATGGTCAAATTGTGGTAACCTAAAACGTGAAATCATTATATCTTTCAGCATTTGTTTGTCAATCTTATTGATAATGTTGAATCACTAATTAAGTTTGTATTTTTTTTTTGGATGTATCATGTTTTCTCAGTAATTATAATCTACTATAAATCCTTGCTTTACTAGTTTGTACACATTTGGTCTTGAATTATTAATGTGTGCATATGATTATTTAGGTGTACATAGTTGTACACATGTTATTCGTTTTGAAGTCTAACAAAATTAGGGAAAGCACATATGTGTACATACTTGTACACACATGTTATGTTATTACGTATATATAGTTGTCAACATGTTGATCATTTAGGTGTACATAGTTATACACATGCAAAACTAAAAATTAGGAAAAGCATTAATGTGTACAGGTGTTGGATTTTTATAGGTGTATACATATATTATCCCATTGTGGAGTCTCCTCGGTTCGTTCTCAGACATATTGATGGGAGCATATTAGATTGCAAGTTCCAAGACCTTGTTTTTTGTTGGTTCATATGTACAAGAAACTTTTGCGCCTATGTTCCTCCTTCCATGAACGGTTCCTAGGTTGAAGTCCTTATCCGGTAAATGCATGAACTCCTATTCTCATTTGATATTTTTTGAAATAATTTACAATATATGACATGTGACATAAATTACATTTATACATATGTACATATTGGTACACCTATAATATAAGTGTACATTATCGTACACATGTTACAGAAATTACATGTCTACATAATAAGCCCACTGTAGGACTTTTAATCAAATTTTAGTGAATAATCATTTTTCATTTCTTGGATGTATATGAGTCATTGACGGTTGGTTATGACAGAAATTACATGTGTACATATTAATACACCTAGAATATAAATGTACATCGTTGTACACATGTGACAGAAATCATATGTGTACATATTAGTACACCTTTAATACAAGTGTACATTGTTGTGCAGATGTGATAAAATTTTTGCATGTATATAATAGCCCACATTAGGACTCTTAATCAAATTTTGATGAAACTAGATATGGACTTTTGGTCTTTGTGATTTTCTATAAATGAGTGATTCTCTAAAATGAGTAGTGGATGAATTCGCATCTTACAGATGAATGCAGTTATTGGAATGTCAAAGCGGTCTTACATGGAGGTGGTAATGAATGATGTTGGTCCAATCTCTGCATTAGTGTTTCAATTTCAGGTATGTAAGAGTGTCTATATATTCAATTTATTTTGTTTGATTAGGATCGACTTACTTTGGAAATAAGATACGTGAGAGTAGTTGATATTGACCTTTCTGGCAATCCTCCTATTGGGGTGGTACTTTCTCATCCCGAAGATCTGCAACAGTTACTAAATTGAAAAATTGAAATTGTTTTAGCTTTTCTTGGTTTATATTATTTTTCTTGGATTTTGTTAGATTTTTGTGGATGTGTACAAACTTTTACTCAAGTGTGTCATGCCATAGATGAAAGTAGATCTAGCCTGTTTTGTGTGAGCACAAATATTAAACTTGTTAGATTTATTAGATGTGTATATTATTTGCACACCGATGCGTCATGTCATGGATATATGACCTGTTTTGTAGTTTTCAATGTTGGATTTGCGCCATTTCTATAGGTGTGTACATACTTGTACACTGATGTATTATGTCATACTTGTATACATATATGTGTGCTCATGTTGTTTAATGTGTATACATAGTTATAAACATGTTGGTTCTTAATGTGTACATAATTGTACACCTGTTGATTCTTAATGTTCACATGATTCAAACAATGTCTTGATTCTTCGTAAGCTTCCTGTAGGAGCATGATACACAATAACTTGAGATTAAGTACAACTTTTCCATTTCATCTCTATGTATGCTTGAGCTTGCCTGATAACAAAAAGTTGTAGAACCTTTGACAGTTCTTGCTAGTTGTTAGTTGTTCTCATAGTTTATATGTCCTCAGTTCTTGTTAGTTGTCGTTCTTGACTGGAAAAGTATTCACTCTTTATCCAACATGTGTAGATAGTTTTACACATGTTTATTGTTAATGTGTACATAGTTGTTTTGAAGCTGACCATAGTTTTTGAATTATGAATCCCTTGACCTGAATTTTATGATTATGGTTGAAAATTGGACTTCAATCTTACACATTAGGGGTGACTTATGAGACAAAATAACCTGAATCTTGCTTTGTATATGTTTCTTTTTGATGGAACTTTCAAAGAACATATTGACGACATGTATGTAACTGCATGTTTTCTTTACTCTGTTCTTTTGTTATCTGTATAAAGTGGTGCCTACTTTTTTGTTTAATATTCGTATTAATCTAAAACGCCCAGGTGCTGATAAAGTTTACAAGGTTTTCAACAATCTACTTCCTACAGCTTTGAAAATTGAAATTTGACAAGCAACTTGCGGTGGAGAACGTATAATTAATGAATAAGTTGGTTACCAATCACATCTCATCGCCCCTGAACAAGGATATCGCTGTCTCATCTTTGTTAATTATCATTAGAGGTCATACAGAGTACTACCAATTGATGCAGTATGCATTACTTTAACTTACTACTTATATTTCCTGTCAAATATAGTTGTTTACTCTACTGTAAATTAACATTTTTGAAAAATGAAAATTATGTAATCATATGGGTATTCTTTTTGTAGATCTCGGAAAGAGCTTTCCGAATATATAAAGTTTGTGAATTTTGGATGAGTCGTTGTAAAAGATAAATTGGTTTTTAGTTATTTTTACATTTTGGACTAAAATGTAAATATTTGGATTAAAATGTAAATATTTGGATTAAAATGTAAATATTTGGAATAAATTATATCCGAAAGGTTATTTGTGTATTTTCCATATTTTAAATAACTTTTGGACTAATTTGTACCTAGTTGACTCGGTCCGGACTAAAATGTACTTTTTAACGCGCTTTTGGACTAAACCATATTTTTCCCTTTTTATAATCCAACAGAGATACGGTTCCAACCAGAGTGGTGTCCGTGAGATTCAACAGCAACACCAAAAGAATAAAATCCTTTGAAGTTCTCCTCATCTTTGTTACACTCAAGAGGTGGAAAGGTGTTGATGGTGGTTTTTAGTTCAGGGATAAAACCGTAAAACTCTATACTTGTATGCCTGCTTTATGGAAAGAAGTAGAGCTGTCAAGAAATTGATGAGCATCTATACCTCTCTGCTTACATATGAACTATGTCATTCAATATTTACGAAATTTATTAAATGAATTTCATTTAAGCTCCCGTCTGCATTATTCACTAATGCAGAGCTTGCTGAGTATCTATCTTATGCTATGTTGCCCAACTGAACTCTTAATATTGACATGATATGACAATTAATGTTCACTCTCGGCTGAGTAGTATGAATTCCCGAAGTTTCAGGATTAAGATGTGCATGAAGGTACTCAATCAAAGATGCGCAAGCTGCGCTGCTCTCCAAGATAAAAAATAGTGATTTTATACCAACGTGTAAAATTCACCAAAATTGATTAATTTTGTGCCAGCTCACAAAGTTCAATTTTTCTAACCTAATTTTATCAATTTACAAAATTAGGTTTTTGCCCTAAACGGCTGCATAATATTTCGATCCCTATTGGTCGAGACTAAACCTAGGCAAACTAGGAAATTGGTCCATCATGGAACTAGTAGGAGCATCATCCTACCAAAAGTTTAAAAATAAGAAATAAAGGGAAACTGCGATAAATAGAGGCAGCGGCAAGAGAGGCGCGGCCGCGCCACTTGGACTTTTCCCTAACTGGCGCCACTTATTACCGACCAACCATGCCCATATTGTTGTCTGCCGGCCCCCTTTCCCATCGGCCAATCAAATTGCTCTAAAGTCGCAGCCTACACTCTGGCCATGCCCATATTGCGGTCTGCCGGTCCCCTTTCCCATCGGCCAATCAAATTGCTCTAAAGTCGCAGCCTACACTCTGGCCATGCCCCATTTTGCTGTCTGCCGACCCCTTTTCCTTTTCAACCAATCAAATCGCTTTAAAGCAGCAGCTTAAAAGGCGAGCTAGGTCATGACTAAAAACTGACAGAATTCTTCCTGAGTTTTTACTGTCGGGTTGTTTTTACCCCCTAAACGAGCTCAAAACCTAAATATTCCCGCGTAGGAAGATATGAAATTCTTTTCTGATAATAATGGAGGGGCGGATCATCAAAATCAAAATCCGAGTTCGTATGAGAATTCTACAACAGTTTTAGTACGGGTCTCACACCTGAGTTTTCTGATTAGGAAATTTCACGAATTAACATAAACTGCCGCAAATCATCTCAGCAATCCAACTTGGCTAGATGATTTAACCGGTTTAGATCTAATTTTAGGCCGACCAATGAGATGTCATAATGGCTGCCAGCCATTCCTCTCCTATGAGGACCGATCACCTCTTCCTCAATCTACTCAAATAGCTCCTAGAAGTTGCTCAAAGTAGGTTAGTCGCGCTCCTAACAGCGGCACTTCATATGCATCGATTAATTTCGAGCTGCTTACTTAAAAGCAATGCTCTACAAGCACCGATTACAAACAATATTTTATAAATATTGGTTTCACAAATAATTCAATTATTTTACCTAAAAGCATCGCATGCTATTTTTGGTGGAAAGTCTCATGACTTGACTTATCACATATGATTGCCTGCCGCCTAGCTTGCGCGTGATTGGTCGAAATAATTAGGTCTTGCAAGCAAGACTCACTCAGCAACTACCATGTAGGACTTGTTCCATTCCTCATGTAACTTGCTACATATATTCTACAAAATACTCGAGACATCAAACATGTCACAAACTGGGGGATGTTCATCGGGGTATTGGTCTGGCGGTTTACAGCGTGCGGCGTGCAACACGCCCATTACGAGAAAGTGTCAGGAAAGGTGGACAGTTAGTGGAAGTAGAGAAGTAGTGGATGTAAAACCAACCGGTCTTCCCCTCATAGTAGGAACGTGGCTTTCACCATTCTACACGATCCTCACTTCTCCATCACTCAACTACTTCCACTTCCTATGAGATCAGGGTGTGTTCGACTATGACTTGTATAAATAGATTTTCAATCTATTTCAACAGACATGAGTTCACTAACGCAAGTATCCAGAAAACACTAAGAACTTGCAGCTTACATCCTGCAAGTTGGTTCTACATTCTGATACAAGTCATAAAATAACCACACTTTCATAGTTTGCTTCCCTCCCTAAGATCAACCCTTCTCCTTCATTTTGTGATCGAAGCAAGACTGGAACGGCCATTTCTTGGTTTAGGCCAGAATTTTACAGATTGATCTCTCGAATCTAAAGTACTCATGTGCAATATATTTTTTTAGGGTTTAGATTCATTTCTCGGCGGAACACCCAATTTACCATTTTCAGTAGAATCAGTTTTGACCCTACTACAAAAGGCAAAATGATTTACTGTGAAACCAATATTTTTCTATGTGTCTTGAGCCAAAGATGACCAGAAAGAAGCCCAAATTGATCCATTCACACCACTAGGGATGCAAATAAATCTAAAACGGGAATCAGAATCTAATCTTGAGATCTTAAGAAAGTCCCCATTTGAGTTGCAGCACATTTAAAATAACTACATGATGAAATCTCTGAGTCCATTTATGTGACTTCCTACCCAAGAAAGAAATAAGTACGAAGGTGATTTCCTTAACCCATGATATTCCATCATTAGGAAGATGAATCCAACTTTTTCGATTCTTAAATCTTTCAGCAATCCGAAGATCTTTAGATTTACCTCTGCTTACCCAACTGTTTGTGGGTGAAAACGGTTTCTGCTGTTTTTGGTAATTTCGTGTGTGTGGATGAGAAACGAGTCTAAACCCAAACAATATACTGCACGGGAGTACTTTTGATTCGAGAGATCAATCTGTACAATCCTGGCCTAAACCAAGAAATGGTCGTTCCAGGCTTGCTTCGGTCACAAAGTGAAGGAGAAGGGCTGGTCTTAGGGAGGGAAGCGAAGAAAGTGTTGAGACCAGAATAGTTGATTCTGGAAGTGTGGGTGTTTTGTGCCTTGTATCAGAAAGTTGAACTGGCTATCTGAATGAAAGCTATCAGATGATTTCTGGATGTGTTATTGTTCTCCTAACCAAAACTTGTTGTTTGGTGGAAATAAGTGAGACCTATTTATACAAGTCACAACAAAAACGTACCCTGGTCTCGTAGGAAGTGGAAACGATTGAGTGGTGGAAGAAGGGAGTAGCGGGTAACGCCTGGAATTTATGTTTCAATAATGAAGGATACGTTTACACCATTACTTCTTGCCATTACTAACCCCCCCCCCCCCCCCCCCCCCCCCCCCGCTTTATGACACTTTCCTGTAACGGGCATATTACACGCCGCACGCTGTAAACCGCCAGACCAATATCCTGATGAGTATCCCCCAGTTTGTGACATGTCTTGATGTCTCGAGTGTTTTCGTGGAAGTAGGAGATACCTATTGGTCCTAGAAATAATATATTAGAGACAGTCTAGTCCAATTGACCTAGTCAATTGTCTGTTTGGTCCATTTTGTAAATATAAATTATACTTTGGTCCTACGGTTTTGTCCACCCACACGGAATATTCTTTTTCTGTTACCAAAACACCCCTGCACGTGCAAAATTTATTGTTTGGTCCTAAAATTTTATTGTTTGGTCCTTTTACCGACATATATAAACATTAACCAACAAGAATCAGTTTCAGTTGCAGATTATTTTTCTCTCTCCTACTCCGATCTGTGGATTTCTTCTTTTGCTGCAGAAATTTTTCTTCTAGGGTGTTTATGGGTGAAAATCGTTTCTGCCGATTTTGGTAATTCCGGTAAGTGAGTGAGAAACATATCTAAATCCTAAACAAATGTACTGCACGGGAGTACTTTAGATCCGAGAGATCAATCTGTACAATTCCGTCCTAAACCAAGAAATGGCCGTTCCGGATTTGCTTCAGTCACAAAGAGGAGGAGAAGGGCTGGTTTAGGGAGGGAAGCGAAGAGAGTGTTGAGACCAGAACAGTTTTGGAAGAGTATTACTTGACTTGTATCAGAAGGTGAAATCTTTTGGGAAATCTAGCAAAGTTTCCTTTCTGAGTATTGTATTTCTCCTGACCAAAAACTTGTGTCTTGGTGGAAATAAGTAAGACATATTTATACAAGTCTAAGTGAAACGTACTCTGGCCTCGTAAGAAAAAGAATCAGATGAGTTAAATGGGAAGAGGTGGTAACGCCTGGTATTGATGGAATTTGATGGAATTGATGTTCCATAGTGAAAGAGCGTTTCACCATTACTTCCTACATTTACTAACCGTTTTATTCTTAATACACTGTCTTGAAACGGGCATCTGTGTATGCCGCACGCTGAAAACCGCCAAACCAAAACCCTAAAGAGCATCCCCCAGTTTGTGACATGTATTGATGTCTCGAGTGTTTTCGTGGAAAACGGGTATCATGTCGCTGGTTTTTGATAAGTTGAGCTTGAGAGACGTGCCGTCTCAGTGGCGACCTTCGACGGTCGAGATTTTGCATCTTAAGAGGAATCGTGGCCTTTGATGTAGGAGCGGCATGCCAAAGTGCAAGGTTTGCACGGCATGTGCCAATGGCTTGTGTGGAATTCCTTGGTTGTAGGTTGCACATCGGGTGCAAGTGGTAATGCCAAAATGCAAGTGTTGCATGGCATGTGCCGATGGCGCGCGTAACAGCTTTTGGCCCTAGGTTTGCACGGCTTGGCATGCTAGGTTGCAAGGGTCGCTTGGCATGTGCCAATGGCGCGTATGGCGGCGCTTGGCCCTAGGTTTGCACGTCTTGGCATGCCAGGTTGCAAGAGTTGCTTGGCATGTGCCAATGACGCGTGTGGCGGATTTGGCCTTGGTTTGCACACCTTGGCATGCTAGGTTGCAAGCGTTGATTGGCATGTGAAAATGGCGCGTGTGGCGGCTTGGCCCCTAGGTTTGCACGGCCTGGCATGCTAGGTTGCAAGCGTCGCTTGGCATGTGCCAACGACGTGTGTGGCGGCTTGGCCCATAGGTTTGCACGGCTTGGCATGCTAGGTTGCAAGAGTTGCTTGGCATGTGCCAATGGCGCGTGTGGAGGATTTGGCCTTGGTTTGCACGCCTTGGAATGCTAGGTTGCAAGTGTTGCTTGGCATGTGCCAACGGCGCGTGTGGCGGCTTGGCCCCTAGGTTTGCACGGCTTGGCATGCTAGGTTGCAAGCGTTGTTTGGCATGTGCTTACGGCGCGTGTGTCGGATTGGCCCCTAGGTTTGCACGGCTTGGCATGCTAGGTTGCAAGCGTTGCTTGGCATGTGCCAATGGCGCGTGTGGCGGCTTGGCCTCTAGGTTTGCACGGCTTGGCATGGTATGCCTTTGGCGTGCAAAGAGTGCGTGGTATGTGCGTTTGGCACATGTGGCATGGTGGGATTCCTTGGCGCGCGAAGATTGCGCGGTATGTGCGTTTGGCACATGTGGCATGGTTGGCATGCCTTGGTGTGGAGACGTGGCTGGCATGTCTGGCATGCTGCTGGCACGGTGGTGCGGCTGGCATGTGTGGCATGCTGCTGGCACGGTGGTGCGGCTGGCATGTATGGCATGCTGCTGGCGCGGTGGTGCGGATGGCATGTCTGGCATGCTGCTGGCACGGTGGTGCGGCTGGCATGTCTGGCATGCTGCTGGCACAGTGGTGCGGGAATTAGGGTTTGGTGTATCGAAACCCTAATTTAGCGTTAAAAAGGGTACCCCGGTAATTTTTGTGTAAGCGCGTAAAATGCTCTAATAAATGTGTTAGTGTCACCGGTGACGTCATGCTATACGTGAGGTTTTACGGTTTTACTCCTAGTCCTTAAACCACCATCAACATAGGGTTTACGAAATCTTCCTCGATTTCGTTTTTGATACGAAGATCGATTCGATTTACATCATATTAACTTGGTTATGGAGATTGATTTGTTACAGAGTTAATACCAAGATCGATTCGTTTTTGATACCAAGATCGATTCCATTTGATTACGGAGTTTGATTTGGAATTACAGATCTTTTGAAGATTCAAGGCTTTTTGAAGATTGATTCGAGGCTTTTTGGAGATTTGATTCGAGGTTTTTGAAGATTGATTCTAGGATTTTTGAAGATTGATTCGGTTGGATTTGATTTTTTGGAATTACAGATTCGGAGATCGGTGTTTTTTTGGAGCTTTGATTTGAATTCTTTCTTGTTGCTGGTGAGTTTTCACGCTAATGCTTTCCTTTATTTGAAGTAATTCTATAGATCAGCTAAGTTTTTCTTTGAATTTGAAGATGAAGTTGTTCTGTTAAGGCTTCATTCCAAAAATGAACTCTTCTTTTGTCATGGAAGAAGTAGTGTTGCTGCTTTGTTTATATGTGTTAGGATGTTAATGAATGAAGTCATTCTGTTTTTAAGGATTCATTCTTGTATTAATAGCGTTACGGCTTCATTCTAAGAATGAACTCTTCATTTTTGTTAAGGAATAAGCTATTAATAGCGTTACGGCTTCATTCCGAGAATAAACTCGTCTTTTGTCATGGAAGAAGTATTGTTACTGCTTTGTTTATCTGTTTAAGATGTTAATGAATGGAGTCATTCTGTTTTTTAAGGCTTCATTCTTGGAATAAACTCTTTATGTATGTGTCAAAATGTTATTGAATGAAGCTATTTTGTTAAGGAAGAAGCTATTAGTGCTATTCTATTACGGATTCATTCCGAGAATGAACTCTTCTTTTTTTGTCATGAAATAAGTACCGTTGATGCTTTTTTTATCTGTAAGAATGTTATTGAATGAAGCTATTTTGTTTCAGCTTCATTTCAATGATGAACTATTTTGTGTGTGTGTGTTCATTTTTCAGGTTCATTATGGTGCTTTCCAAGTGTTATGCAATTATGTATTGCAAAGGGGATGGTATTCCATTGGAATTTTCTTTACATACTATGATGCGTGACGTAAAAATATCTGTTTGTGATTATTGGAGAAACTTGACTCCTCGGAGCATAAGATTTAGGCATGGACAAGGGTCTGATAAAGCTGTCATCAACTGTGATTATTCTCTTCATTGTCTAATTGCCGTTACTTGTTCAAAGGAATTGCCAAGTTTTGATTTGTTCGTTGAGGAGGTTTCTAACGGTGGTGCGTCTAGCTCTTCATCTGGTATTTCCACGCAGTCGTTCAGTGACGATGAATCATGTAGTGGGTTCACTGAGACTTCAAAGATTAAATACCTGACGGAAGGTCATGAGCAATTAAAACCTCTTTTATCTGACGGTTGGGAGGGTATTTTTAAAGGTGTTGGTCAAGTTTTTCATGGTGGTGTTGATGAGGTTCGTTTAGCTGTCAGCAAATATTGCAGCAAGTCTGGTTATTCAGTTGCAAAGGTTAAGAATGACAGACTTGGGTTCATAGGCAAGTGTGGTAGGGATGCAAAATGTCCTTGGTATTTGCACTGTATTCCAATTGATACTGCTAAAAGTGTCTTTGCTATCAAGAAATTCAATGGGGAGCATAAATGTGGTGGTGCTTATAAGCTGAAGGACCCCCCTGTGAAGAAGAAATTGATAAAACATCTGTTCAAGGATCAAATACAGTCAAATCCGTCGATAAAGCCTAATGATATGGTTGCTCAGGTGAAGAGTTGTTATGGTATTAACATAAAATACCATCATTCTTATAAGGAAAGGAAGCATCTAAGGCAGAGATATATGGCGATGATGTAAAAAGTTATACATATCTTGTTTGGTATGTTGAAGCAATAAAGGCTACTAATCCTGGCAGCTATATTAATTTTGAGTATGATAAAGAGACTAAATGTTTTAAGAGGCTTTTCATATGTTTTGCTGCTTGTATCGAAGGATACCGTTTCATTCTCCCTATGCTTTACTGTGATGCAACATTTCTCACTAGGAGATTCAAGGGAACATTTATGGCTGCCACTGGTGTGAATGGAAACCAAGGTAATTTTTCTTTCTTTTCTGTATAACTCATATTAGTTTGTTTTTTTTGATTCTTAAGAGCAATGTGAATGAATGAAGTTTCTCTGTTAAGGCTTTCATTTAAAGAAGAAGTATTTTTCACACACTGTTATTTTGTTAAGATGTTAGCTGTTCATAAGTGGGAATGAACTCCTGCTGCTTTGTTTTTATCTTTTACTTTTGTTAAGGTCTTCATTTTTGGTATCTGCACTGCTATTTTGAAATGTTATTTCCTTTTCTTTTTTGGATATGTACTTCATTGTTCAGAATGGACTGTTATGGTATATATCATAGAATGAAGTCCATTTTATGGTGTGAACTGTATGAGTTTTTCTAGACTTCATTCTAGAAATGAAGTTTATTTTTATAGTATGAACTGTAGAAGTTCTCTAGACTTCATTCCAGAAATGAAGTTCATTCTATGGTGTGAACTGTATGAGTTTTTCTAGACTTCATTCCAGAAATGAAGTCCATTTTTATGGCATGAATTGTAGAAGTTTTCTAGACTTCATTCTAGAAATGAAGTCCAATACTATGGTGTGAACTGTATGAGTTTTTCTAGACTTCATTCCAGAAATGAAGTCCATTTTTATGGCATGAACTGTAGAAGTTTTCTAGACTTCATTCCAGAAATGAAGTCCAATACTATGGTATGAATTTCCTTGTTTAAGAAGAAGGTCTTCATTCTGTGTTCTTTTAAGTTTTTGTATGCATTGATTTCTTAATGAACTGACACTTTTAGTTCTTTTTCGTGTTCTTTTCATTCTGTAGGATTTTTTCCTTTTGTGTATGCTTTAGTTCCTGGAGAAGACATTGAAGGGTGGGAGTGGTTCATGGAAAACTTGCAGAATTGTGTTGACCCTAGTCCGATCACGTTTATCACTGATCGTCATGAAGGTCTGAAACAAAGTATTCCGAAGTATTTTCCCAACTCTTATCATAGTTACTGTTTCTATCATTTGAAGAATAACCTCCCCATCAAGAAATCACATGAGAAGTATAAACAAGTTCTACATTTGTTCCATAAAGCTGCATAATGCTACAACGTTGCCAAATATGAGTCGACTTTGAATGAGATGTGCATCATAGGATGTGGTTGGGTTGCCAAGTACCTTAGAAATATCGATCCAAAGCATTGGGAAAATGATTTTTCGTAGGATGTAGGTGTGGGACACACTCATCAAGTATTGCAGAGTCTTTTAATAACTGGATTCATCGTGAAAGGGATCTTCCTCCAGCTTCTCTTGTTGATGAGATCAGGATAAAGATTATGAGGATGAGTGCAGAAAGGCGTGAGCTCGGTGGAAATTATCATGATAGTTTGACTCCCATCTATAAAGCTTTACTCAAGTCACATGTCGATATAGGTCGTCCATGGAATGTTACCGAGTCAGGTAATGGTATATATGAGGTTCACTCTCCTAGCTCTCATGTTGTTGATCTGATGCAGATGACGTGCACTTACCAGAGATGGAAAGTGTTTGGCTTCCCCTGTGCTCACGCCACTGCTACTATTACTATGAATGGTACTGAGATGTTGAGGTTTATTCATCCTTACTTTGGTTCGAACCATTTTCGCAATTCTTATGCTCCTGCAATTCGACCCATTCCCAACTACGACAGGCCAGAAGCATATGAACCTGAAGAGAGAGTCCTTCCTGGTATTCCAAGGCCACCTCCAGGGAGACCACCAAAGAAGCGTATTCGCAGTTCCTATGAGAAGGAGAGGAGTCCTATGAAGTGCTCAAATTGCAAGAAGATTGGGAACCAAAACAAAGATACTTGTCGTGTATTAATGCTGCAGTAGTATGCCTGAAGTTTTTATTAGTTTCTGGTGTTAGTTTTCATATGAATTGGTGTTTTTTAGTTTGTTCTGTTCTGGGATATGCACTTATTTTGTGAACTTCACTTTCTGGAATGAACTCCTTTTTTTTTTGTAGAACTGTTATTTTTGAAATATTATTTTCCCTTTCTTTTTTGGATATGTACTTCATTGTTCAGAATGGGCTGCTATTATATATGTATCAGTTCATTTTTCTAGACTTCATTCCAGGAATGAAGTCCATTCTATGGCATGGACTGTAGAATTTTCCTGGACTTCACTCCAGGAATGAAGTCCATTCTATGGCATGAACTGTATAAGTTTTCCTAGACTTCATTCCACAAATGAAGTCCATTCTATGGCATGGACTGTAGAACTTTTCTAGACTTCATTCCTGGAATGAAGTCCATTCTATGTCATGGACTGTAGAACTTTTTTAGACTTCATTCCAGAAATGAAGTCCATTCTATGGCATGAACTGTAGAAGTTTTCCTAGACTTCATTCCACAAACGAAGTCTATTTCTATGGCATGGACTGTAGAACTTTTCTAGACTTCATTTCTGGAATGAAGTGCATTCTATGGCATGGACTGTAGAACTTTTCATGCTACAAAACATCAAAGAAGAACATTCATGCTACAAAATTCATAAGAAAATAAGACAGTAAGACAAAAGATAAGGCAGAACATTGATATTATACACTACCCAAAATATTATAGATGAAAAATAAAACATATTAGAGTATCAATTACATTAGAAGCTAATCTACTGTCTAAAATACCATATTTAGAAACGTTTTCTGTTGCAGTAAGAAGTAATCTACTGTCCAAAATACTATAGTTAAAAGAGTAAACATATCAGATTATATATGACATTAGAGAAGCTCATTTCAGTCTTTGCAACCTTCTTCAATCAGTTTATTGTTAAGATATTCTTCATTAGTTGTTTCACTCCAACTTAATCCATCTTTCTCATCATTTAGAAGCTTTCAAGCCATTCTATATCTCCACCGCTGCATCTTTTTTTATCATTTCATCTCTTGGAATCATATGCTCAGATTTCAGGAGCAATGGCTTACAACTTCTCTTTATCCAATAACATGTATTGAGAAGGCAATCTGGATGTGCTCCCTGATCAGGTACCTGCATTTTCTCAATGTTTAAGTCAGTGCTTCTTTCTTTATCATGTTTCACCAGCCATTTATCAATGTGTGGTTTACAGTAGGTGGCCATTTTTCTTGCATTCTTTGAACATCTTTCTCCTATTTCTCCTTTTTTGAGTGATGTGTAATGCTCCCGCTGATAGTTTCCGATGTTGTAAACAAGCAGGTGCCAGTGTAAACCCATAGGCCCTTCTGATTAGCCTTCAGCAGGCAGGTTCATTGGAATGATTATCTTCTGAGTCTTTGTATGCATATATGCTATGAAGTTATCAATCTCACATGCCCTATCATCAACTTTCTTCTCATGTAAATATGTCTGTAAAGATATATATAAATTTTCAAATTCACAATACCATCAAGAAAGTAGTTTCATCATAAAAATGAACTGCTGAATAACAATATTGAATGATAGTTTTTAAGACTAGTTCATATTGTGTAATGAACTGACAGGTTAAAATCCTGTTAAATGAATCAACTGTTTTTCTTTTTATATCACTATGTATCATCAATAGTTATAATGAAGACTCACATGTAATGAACTGACAGGTTAAAATCTTTCTAAGGAAATAACATTTCTTTATATCACTATGTATCATCAATAGTTTCCACTAAATTTCTGGAAGCAAGGACTTACAAATGCAGTAGGTGCCATCATCTCAAAGTGGATGTATTTCGCTGGATTTTGGCTGTCTTTACTATCCATTTTTTCTCTCTCCCTTTGTGCTGCAATCTTCCTCTTGTAACAGTAGTAGAAAAGAATTAGGACATCAAGGTCTTTATTGAACATTAGATCATTAATGTGTTCTCCTTGGATACCGAACTGAGCCTTGTTAGCTGTATCATCTATAACCCAAGCTGCTTGACTGCAGGAGGATAAACAAAAACTTTAACATTAATGAATAGAAGTTCATTTATAATATCAACATTAATTAAAATTAATAAATAATTCAAAAAACACAAATAAAAAACAATTCAATAATGGTATTGTGCATCAAAAGTCAGAGTTCACCCCTCAGAATGAACCCCTAACATCTATATTGTATCCAGAGTTCATCCTTGAGAATGAACTCCAACATTTTTAGACTTCATTCCTGGAATGAAGTCCATTCTGTACACTTCATTCCAGGAATGAAGTCCATTATATAACAATGAAATTAACCCCAACTTTCTAGACTTCATTCCAAAAATGAACTCCAACCTGTAAAGCATAAATTTTTTACAAAAGGGAGAAGAATAGTTGGAATATTTACCTAGGTTCAAACATTGATCCATACTTAAGGGAACTCTAGTGCTATCTATTGGAAATGAAGGTAGCTCTTCTTCAGCCATCGTATCAAGTAGTTTTTCCTGAATATTACTTGTATCAACTTGAGTAGAAGGATTCTCAACAGTTAAGACGGGAAAGACAGGAGAAGGTCTTCTAGCAGCTTCCATTGCAGCATCTGATGCTGCTTGCGTTACTTCATCCATAGCAGCATCTTCTACTGCTTGCATTCCTTCATCCAGAACAACATTTTCATTCACATTCCCTCCACCAGCTGCCATGCCTTCATCCACTTGTTGATTCAGTATATTGTTTATTTCATCACTCAACAATGAACTCTTGTACTCATCAGGGAAAATAGTACGCATGTATTCACAAGCTTGTTCTGCCATGAATTTCGCGACATTCCCGCCTTCACCTAGCAATGCATCAACCTCGGGTTGCTTAGAAGACAAGTGTTCTACAAGGGATTCCATCTTCCTGTCAAAAAGTGTCTTTGAAGTTGTTGCTTCTACAAGTGAGTGCTCAAGTTCTTGATGCTTTGAAAAAAGATTCCCCATCTCCTTTGAATGCTTTCTTGTCAACTCTTTAATCTCTCGAGTATGTTTAACTCCCAGGTTCTCCATCTCACCAACATGTGTAGCTTTCAAACTTTCTATCTGACCCGACATAATACTGAATTCTTCCTCGAGCAACTCAGCCCTTGTCTTGGCCTTTTGTTGTTGTAGTAGCTTGTTTTCAGCATCAATATATTCTTCCATGAATTTTTCTGATATCTGCACACACAAAATTCAAATTTTCAGATATCAACATTAATGTTTAACATTTTTTTAGGTTTTATTTTGTGAAATGAAACCCCAATTGCTTCCTCATTCATAATTTGAATTCATTAAAAGGAATAAACTACAAGTTCACAGCAATCGACATTAACAGTCAGAGTTCATTTTGTATAATGAATTAACAATATTTTAATATTTTAAAGTTGTTTATTTTCATTTTGCGAGAATTGAATACAATATAACAATATCATCTTAATCTAGTTTTTTATCTCTCCAAAATCATCAACATTCATTTCTATGTGATTTCAAAGGTTCTCAATGTTCCACCTTGCAAACCTTGGACAGTAGCCTGCTCTATTCTGCACCTTCCACTTGGGTTCTATTTTCTTTGAATGCTCAGCAAACCAAGGCTGTAAAAAGAAGAAATACACAAGTCAGTTATCAGCAGTTTTCAAATGAACTGCCAAAATGAAGAAGTATACAAAACTGCCAAAATAATTATGAAATATACAAGTATCTAACAGTTTTCATCTCATCAACAAGTAACGGTAACATCCTTCAAAAGAACCTCTTTTCAATCTTTCCATCAAATGCTTGTGTATGAGATGCAGCAAAGACACTCTATCTACTGACTCTAGGCAACCTAAGTACTTGGAGTGTATGGAAGCTCCATCACCAGTAGTAACAAAAATGGTAGACAAGAGAAAAAGTTCAAACATTTTTACAAGATCTTCAATAGGTCCTTTATTATTAATCAACTCAATGATATTATCTTTCAATTCTGTATTCTTTATATCACAAGGTTTCTTTTTTGGTGGATCAAATTTGTAGGTTTTCCAGAACCTTCCACAAGTGTAGTCTGTCTGGATTTTTGAGTCCAAGAAAGTATCTTCTATTCCACTTCCACGAATGCATGGTATTCCAAATATTAATGACAACTCTTCAGGTGAGGATCTTAGCACATATGTTTTATCCCCTACTTTGAAAACGAACACATGATCATTTGCTTCAGGAATGAACTGATGTGTGTTGCATATAATTTGGACAGCAGGTAATGACTTAATCCATTTAGTAGCAACAATTTTCTCTTCAAGAAACACAATTGTCTACATTACCCAATGGACTCATATACAAAGAACTTCTTTGTTCTTCATTCAAAGCCTCTCCATCCTTTAGTGCTTTAATCTTAACAACAAGTCCAATTACTCCATCATAGCTACACTTTATCTTCTTATCTACATTTTTTTTAAAAAAAACAAAAAAATAAAAAAACATTAATGGTCACTTTTTCATAAATATTAGCTGATATAAAGAAGATAAAGTATAGCTTGAAGGACCAATACTACAGTTCATTCTACAAAATGAAGGACATTCTATTGTATGAACTCTATAACTTTTCTATGGCATGAACTGTAGAAGTTTTCCTAGACTTCATTCCAGGAATGAAGTCCATTCTATGGCATGGACTGTAGAACTTTTCTAGGAATGAAGTCCATTCTATGGCATGGACTAGAACTTTTTTAGACTTCATTCCTAGAATGAAGTCCATTCTATGGCATGGACTGTAGAAGTTTTCTGGACTTCATTCCTGGAATGAAGTCCATTCTATGGTTTGAACTGTATGAGTTTTTCTAGACTTCATTCCTGGAATGAAGTCCATTATATGGCATGAACTGTAGAAGTTTTCTAAACTTCATTCCTGGAATGAAGTCCATTCTATGGTGTGAACTGTATGAGTTTTTCTAGTCATGGACTGTAGAAGTTTTCTAGACTTCATTCCTGGAATGAAGTCCATTCTATGGCGTGAACTGTATGAGTTTTTCTAGACTTCATTCTTGGAATGAAGTCCATTCTATGACATGAATTGTAGAAGTTTTCTAGACTTCATTCCAGAAATGAAGTCCAATACTATGGTATGAACTGTAGAACTTTTCTAGACTTCATTCCAGGAATGAAGTCCAGCAAAACATCAAAGAAGGAACATTCGATTTAGAACTTCATTAAACATCAAATGGAATGGACTCAAAGTGAACTCAGTCAAAACATCAAACATCAAATAGATCCACAACTTCATTTTCTGAAAAGATTCATTCGATTTAGAACTTCATTAAACAAAAATCAACATGCAACACGACGAATAAACATCGAAAATGAACTTCTATTACTTCGAATTAGGGTTTCATTGTACCTTTCTCTGCTTTGTATTTCTTTGAAACTGGTTTCTTTGCTTTGGATTTCTTTGAAACTGGTTCTTCTTCAACTTGATTTACTCCTTCAAACTCAACTAATTGGTTGTTTGTCTCTTCAGCTTGTTCATCTTCATCGTCAGAAGATGATTCTACTACTTGTTTTCCCTTCGATCTCCTTATTTTAGGGTTTTGATTTCTCTAATTTTCTAGGGTTTTTGATTTGGGGTTTTTGTTTTATTGATTTGATTTCGATTATGAAGATTGAAATGATTTTACTGATTTGATTTCAGTTGATTTTTTGTTTGTTTTTCAGTCGATCAAGAAGCAGTTTCTCTGAAAATGGAAACACGAAAGAGAGAGAGAGAAGGTTAACACGTTTTTAGGTAGAAGTGTGTTTATGGCGGGCGGTTACAATAAGGGTATTAATGTTTGTTTTGTATTTTTTTTTAATTGTGGACCAAATGGAAAATGCTTTTTCTAAAAGGACCAAACTGATGTGGGCCTAGGCATAAAAGGACCAAAAGGTATTTTACCCTTTCATGGAAAACATGTAGCACTTTGCTACGTGTGGAAAGTTAAAATCGAGAGGCTTTCCGCAGGTGAATAGCATGTGATACTAGGCTCGTTTTGGCTAGTCGCCTAAAACTTGTCGCGAGCACACCGACTCGGTGGCGAACTTCGATGCCCGAGATTGCATCTTATGAATAAGGGTAGCCGTTGATTGTGGATACCTTGTGTTGGAGCCTGATAATGGCATAGTGACGTTTTGGTGTACGTCAGTGGCATTGCGACATGGATCGTGCATGCCAGTGGCACGGTGGTGCAAGTGGCGCTCGGTGTAGCCATGGTCATTGGATTTAGGCGACTGGTTGCCTAAAAGTTGCCACAAGTCCATCAGTTCGGTAGCGAATTCGGATGGCTGAGATTGCATCTCAGGTGTAGGCAGTGGCGCCTTTAACGCGCGCCGGCAACGTTGCGGCATGGCTGACATGGCTCGCGTGGCTCATGTATGCCATTGGCACGGTTGCGTAAGTGACATAGCCGCGCCTGTGGCATGGCGGCATGGACAAAGCTGGGATTGGGTGCCGTGACCAATTTAGGGTTTGGAACTGTGGTCGAAGTTAGGGTTTGGCACTGTGGCCGAAATTAGGGTTTGGCACTGTGGACAAAATTAGGCGCCGTGGCCAAATTGGAATTTTGTGTCGTGGCTAAAGTTTAGGGTTTGGCGGCATGGTCTCCTAAAAGTTTCCACAAGTCTGTTAGTTTGGTAGCGAACTTGGATGGATGAGATTGCATCTTATAAGGAAAGGTACCCGTCGATCATGGTTACCTTTAGTTGGCAGTGGCGCCTTTAACGCGCGCTAGCGGCATTGCGGCATGGATGGCATGGCTCGTGCATGCCTTTGGCATGGTTGCGGTGTAGCCATGGCCACTGAAATTTTGGCACGTTGGTGTGGAGATCTTGCCTGATTAGGGTTTAGCTTGTCGAAACCTTAATTAGCCTATATGACACGTCGCGTGTGGTGTAGGGGTGTAAATATTACCCGAAAATACTCAGCCTGCATGTACCCGCCCGAGCCCGCATGTACCCGAAGGAGCCCAAAGCTTGTTATGGCCCGTCATGGGCCACCCGACCTGGCCTGGATTAATTTATTGGGCGGTCTCGGGCTTTGCAATTAATTATTATGCCCGGCTTGGTACCCGGCCTGAAAGCCTTCTATGTGCCATTAATCATTTAATATCCTCTTAAAAAGACTTAAAAGTTACAGTTTTATAATTGTCAATTTTGTGTCAAGAAAAATAAAGTATATAGTTGTTTTTACTTATAATTAACCTTTTCAAAACATTAATGGTAATATATTTTCTTATTAGAAAGTTTATTGTACTCTAATTAATTATTTATTATAGGCTAAAATTAAAAATTTGTCATTGTAATTTAAATATAAAATAATACTATCACTTACGGTATGCAATGTCAGAAAGGAAAGGATATTGTATTAAAAATAAATAAATTTAATATCGTTCATTTGAAAATGTAAACTTAAAAAAAATATTCAAAATAGTGGCATGTCCGGCCCGATCTGGCATGCCCGTATAAAAAGCGGGCTTTGGGCGGTCTTTGGGTAACAATTTTTATTTACTCGGTCAACAAAAATAGAATAAAAAAGCGAAATTGTACATGGACTAGGCTATATTAGCGCTAAGCCAAAAGGCTGCACGCTAATAAAACCTATTTAAAGCGAAAATAAACCTCTCCAGGCCATTCAACAGAATGAATAAAACCTGGCCTACCCTCATAAAACTCATAATTTTCCTCAGCCAACAAACAAGCTTGTTTGGACGAGGCATCCGATGAAAAATTAGCCTCTCTATAGCTATGAACATAACTAATATTGTTGTAAAAACTCTTCGCCATTCTCCACTTCTGCATTAGCTGCCACGACAACTCTCCTTTTTGGAGAGAAAAAATGCAACTCATCGAATCCGATCTGACGCATAGATTTTTGACATTCCATCTTTGAGCAACAACTGCACCATAGATAACCGCACAAACTTCAGCATAGAAGTTAGTCTGCCAGCCCAGTCCAACGCACAAAACTCCCAAAACTGCCGAGTTAGAATCACGAAAAACTACACCAGAACCAGCTTGGCCCGGATTTCCAAGTGATGCACCATCACAACAGATCATAAGCTCACCTGGATTAGGCGGCGTCCAAGTAACTTCAATTGGAACAGAGTGTTTGCAAGATCTATGCTTCACTCTAAAGAAATTCAAAATTCGCAAATCATCTAAGGCATTATACATGTGGCCCTTCATTCTAATTGAATTATCACGAATTACCTGATGAACCCGTCCCTTAAATTCAAGCCATCGAACTCGCATGTTCTCATAATAAGCCTTATTGCGCAGCTTCCATAATTCTGTAACTATTGCAAGATTTGCAACAAGCCACAGATCCTTTATCATCATACTCCGTCCTTTTGCAACCTTGTAAGAGGCCACAAGATCTTCATTCGGTTTCAGATTAAAAATATCATCTGCCCAATTCCAAATCTTCTTAGCAATTTTTCAATGCCAAGTAATATGGCTGACATCTTCACAATCCTCCCTGCACAAGCGGCACATAGAAGGCATCTCCCTACCTGTCTTCTTTATGATACTATCATCAGTAGCGCAACATTGCTTATTAAATAACTTCCAGTACTGAACACTTAAAGTAGGATGCCCAACACTTCTCGAAAATATAGCTGCAGTTTGTGAAATTTCTACAGGTGCCCTGATGGCAGCCTTAGCCGACTTGACAGAGAACACACCCTTGCTGTCCAAGTCCCAAATTTTGTAATCATCTCCACCACCAATAAGAGGCAAATTATCAACATCAATATTACATCGTAACATCAATTCCTTAGTCTTTGGAGGAATAACCCAAGAGCCATCAACAATAATATCACTAACTTTGGCCTTAAAATCATTAGGACCCTTTTTAGTGATGCCAAGTCTTTGCGCAATTGAAAAATCAGCACACCAATTATCAAAAAATAAGGAATTATTAGCACCATTACCTATAATTGAGCACGTATGCCTTTGCACAAAATTATGCATCAATCTGATTCCTGGAAAAACCGAAGAACCCAACTTATAATCGATCAAGTTGCCATTTATTTTGAAATACTTCGCCTTCAAGAATCTGGCCCAAGTCTTATCAGAGTCACGGATCGAAACCCACAACTTCATAAGCATGGCCCTATTAACATCAATCAATTTCTTAAGTCCAAGCCCACCTTCACGCCTAGAACGGCATAAATCATCATAAAGAACCGTAAAGTATTTACGCTTCTCAGCATCTCCAGACCACAAGAAATTTCGAATGGCCCTTTCCACTGACTTGATAGCCGTGCATGGCCATTTATACACAGCCATGGAATGAAGCAAATAACTAGAAATCACTGATTTAATCAAAACTAGCCGAGCCTGAAAAGACAAGAGCTTACCCTTCCAACCTGCCAGTTTATCCATAATCTTCACCATTACTTGTCGAACATGAATATGACGCACAATACCAGGTTTTAATTGGATTCCCAAATATTTATCTGGGAATAACGCCCTTTTCATGCCCATAAAATTTGCAATAGCAACAGCACGAGAATGTTTGTCGCCACCATAATAGAACTTGCTTTTGGCATAACTAACGTATTGAACAGAAGCAAGTTGATACATACCAAGCATCTCCTTCAAATGATGCAAACTGTGAATATTACCTTTACAGAAAATAAGAATATCATCCGCAAAGAGTAAATGAGTTGGCGCCACACCTTTCTTGCGCACCATATGGTGCATACTTTTCGCTGCAAACAACTTAGAGAGATTGCGGCTCAAGATATCTTCAATAAGAACAAAAATCAAAGGTAAAAGAGGATCACCTTGACGCATACCTCTAGTGATACTGAAAAAACCTTCAGGGCTACCATTAATCAAAATAGAAATCCGAGCAGAGTTAAAAATATTAAGCAGCCACGAACACCATGCATCAGAAAAACCATATTGACGAAAAACCATATTGACGAAAAACCTCAACAACAAATTCCCAACTAACCGTGTCAAAAGCTTGGGATATATCCAGTTTGAGGCCAACATTACCATGCTTCCTTTCCACACTAATCTCATTGATCAGTTCCGACGCCAAAGCTATGTTTTCATGAATGTTTCTTCCCTTCATAAACGCCACTTGCTCCTCAGAAATCAATTTATTCAGCACTGTACCAAGTCTGGTAGCCATAATCTTTGTAATGATTTTGAAGAAGAAGTTGCTTAAACCAATTGGCCTATAGTCCTTAATAGCATCAGATTTATTATTTTTTGGGATTAGAACAATAAAACTAGAGTTAATGCCATTAGGAATTTTCCGCATCGCCCAACAGTTTGCAATAGCATTAAAAATCTCTAGAAATAATGTTCCAACAGACTCTAAAGAAAGAACCTGTAAATCCATCAGGGCCAGGTGCAGAATCCGCGCCCAGATCAAAAACAGCTTCCTTAACTTCATCCAAAGACGGAATAGCATCCATAAAAGCACTTTCAGCAGCTGAGATGCTTTCATGCTCATATTCAAACAACTTTGGATCAATATGCACATCTCCACCATTGAATTTTGCACGGTAGTGATCAACAATGTAATCTTTTATTTCATCCTGCAAAAACAAAGTAGAGTTAGTAGAAATCTTCAATTCAGAGATTGTGTTTTGGCTTCTCCTCATTCGAATGGTGTTGTGGAAAAATCGAGTATTTTGATCACCATCTTCTAACCAACTAGTTCTCGATTTTTGCTTAAGCATAACTGCCAATTCAGTTCGCACCTCATCAACAGCTTTCCTGCGGCAAACCTTCAAAAATTGCAGCTCACACCTAACATTTTGATCCAGAATATCATTCTCCTTATCAAGATTCAATTCCGCTTGTTTTAAGCGAAACTGAACATCCCCAAACACAGTTATTCCAAATCTTCAATGCATCCAGTCTCTTCAACTTAGACGTGAAAACAAAAGGAGGCGCACCATCCAGCCTGACACTCCAATTTTCCTTTACAAAATCCAAAAAATGGGTGAGAAAGCCACATTTTGAATTCTAAAAGGAGCCCTATTTGGCCTTGGACTATCAAAAGCAAAACCAAAAAGAGGGGAATGATCAGAGCAAATTCTTGGCATAGCTTTGCACCTCCAATTAGCATACTTATCATGCCAAGCATCATTAATAACAGCCCTATCATGTTTAGAAACGATTCTATGAATGCCACTCCGACAATTAGACCAAGTATATTTCTTCCCAATAGCATCTGCTTCCACCAAACCATTGTCAGAGATCCAACTTCGAAATTCATTCATATATATTTCTTTGATCGGCCTTCCACCCTTCTTTTCATCTAAATGCAAAACACAATTAAAATCACCCAACACCAACCACGGAATAGAAATAAATCCCAACCCCAGTTGACGCCAAAGAGACCTCCTTGCCACCGCATCAGAAGAAGCATGCACAGCCGTGATATAATTACCAGAAAAATCCAAAGTGATAGCTTGTTTTGAAGAAGATAGAACATTCGGCCTTGCCAGAGAATTCCTCCAAAACCCAAATGTTACCTCTCTCACCATTCACCTCATTAGTGATAACATCTTCACAAAAATCAAGCAAATTTAAATTCCTAACAAAACGTGTAGTGCAACGAACCTGCGGCTCCGCAATACAAATAACATCAGGATTGTGCAAGCGGTAAAGCTCACTCAACTTGGCCCTTGCACCATCTTTAGCCAAGCCTTGAGCATTCCAATAAAAGACACGCATTAATTAACTCTGTTCTTCGAAGGGCTTGCCGAACCCTGTCTGGAAGATTTACCGCCTCGTGTTTGAACTTGACTAACATTTGCCACAGTAATAGTCTTCTTTTTAGTAACTTTTGGTTTTTTCTTTTTCAACCAATTCCTTCTTCTCACGCTCATCCAGTTCTTTGTTAGCAAGTAACTCCAAATTTCTTGCATCCTCTTCAACTACCTTGGAAGTATTTGTTGCTACCGTGTCCACCGCATCTGCAACTTCGTCATCAGTTTCAATAACTACCTCATCAATTTCTTCGGTCCCAGTTTCAAATCTATTAGAAAGCGTTAAGTTCTCTAAAGATTTAGCCGGAGTAGATCTTCTTGAAGTTTTAGTGGCGTCACTAAAACTAGCTTCATCATGATCATCCATAGGAGTCTGACTAGCAGCTGGGGAACAAGCTGCTACCATAGTATCATCATGTTCATTGTCAATAACATTAACCAAACTTGGCTGGGTTGCGGCATGTTGCAAATCTAAAACCTTCTTCCTCAAATTCTCTAGCCTTGTCTTAGCCACCTCTTGTTGAATTCTAGCAACTTCAGCATCAACCTCACGTTGCCGGGCTGTCTCTTTCATGGCCTCATAAGTCTTATAAGCTTCCATCTCTTGCATCTCCAGATTAGTATCATCCTCCTTGCGCAAATTATCTTGCACAGTTTCCGCAAGTTCTGCACCATCATTGCGCAAAACTGATTCAGCACCATCATTGCGCAAAAAGATTCTGCACCATCAATGTGCATCACAGGCTGAGTCCCACCACCATCGTTGGCATCTCTGCGTTGTACGGAATGAACAACACCATCATTGTGCTGCACAGAGTGGACAACCTTCATTGCGAACCCCAGATAATGACGCACCATCATTGTGCGGCACGGACAATGCCTCACCATCATTGTGCATCTCTGATTCATTACCATCTTCACCCAATTTTTCACCAGAACTAGCACTATGCTCGGGGAAAATTGTATGTTTTCCAGTAGCCATCTCAAGAATTGAATTCTTCATTGTTTTTGGATCATCTCCAGGCTTGTTAGTTTGATCGTTCTCCATGATTGGAGGATCCTGGCACGTTCTTCTTACCTTTAGGAATTCTTTTTTTTGCCAGAAATTCTTAAGATCATCCATATCAGCTTCAATTGATTTTTTGATCACAGGATCAGTTTCTTCATCAGCCTTGTCTTTCAAATCATCATACTTTTTTGTTCTACAATCAGATTTTTTATGGCCAATAGATTTGCAATAATCACAAAAACTTGGCCTATTTAAAATTTCATAATCTTGAACAAAAATTTCTTCATTCTCTTCACCATCAATCAAAATCCTTCCTAAAGGTTGAGAGAAATCTATGTCGATCAAGCAGCAGCAAAGTAACCATATTCATGACGCAGAGTACGCGGATCAACAGAAACCGGCTTACCAAGCCCTCTTGCCATTCGAAAAATCGTCTCTTCATCCCAAAACTCCATTGGCAAAGCCGTGAAACGAACCCAAACTGCAGCTCTAGTAATCTTATCCTTCCCAGGATCAAACATAGGCGTCCATGGATGAATTTTAAGCTGTTGGAACCCTGTTTCAGATTTAATCCTCCACGGACCATCATAGCTTACTCGTTTTCGATCATCTTCATTGTCTAGCTTAATAACAAAATATCCCTTTTTCCATGGAATAAATTGAACCGAACCTGATAGCTTCCATTGATTCAATAAATCTTTTTTGACATCCTCGAATTTTAGGGTTTTGAAAAATATCAAACGTCCAACCAAACTAAATCTCCACACAGCCTTAATTCTAGCATGAGTCTCTCGCGGAATTTTAATCAAAACATCATTGTTTGTTGTAGAACGAATTGGAGGGTGAGAGAGCGTTTCAGCATCAATCCTTGACAAAACATGTGTTCTCTTCTTTAATATAGCCGCATAAGAGCCTTCCTTATGTGCGCCTTGATTGCCATCTTCATGCAGATTCCTAAACGCGCTAGGATTTCCATCTTCATGCAGATTCCTAAACGCATTAGGATTGCCATCTTCGTGCTGCTTCCCAAACTCGGTCGAATTAGGGTTCATAGCATTAGGGTTTGCAGCGTTATTCCTTGGGATATAGATGCTCTTTGTTCGAGATTGATTCCATATCCTTTTAGGTTGATTATCTTGATGATTGCCTAAAACAGGCGGATTATTGTCTTGATTTTGCGCCATTGAAGCGCAAAATCATAAGGAGTTAAAGAACGCAAAGAAAGAAAGGGAAGGAGAGAAAACCGGAGCTCCTTCTCATGAAACCCTAGTTTTCGCTTTAAAATATGTGTAGGAGGTAGGATTTGAACTCTGGATCAATAACTTGCACTTTTAACTCCTTAACCATCTGTGCATCATGCTCTGTGCAAACAAACAACAATAGTGTGGTTGCCCACAAAAATTCCGTTGCCGGGACTTGAACCCAGGTGTCTGGGGTGAGAGCCGAGTATCCTGACCACCTAGACTACAACGGATTGCTAAACTTGAACTATGTCACTAAATAGTGGGACAGAGGGAGTAAAATGTGTGTAGGAGGCAGGATTTGAAATCTGGATCTACTTTTGCCCGGCCAGCCCGGCCTGAATTTGTTTACGGGCTCACAAATATTAAGCCTGGCCTGCCCGACCTGTCTTAGTTTTTGGGACGGGCGGCCCGGCCTGCCCGAATTTACACCCCTAATGTGGTGAGTGTCCATGTTTGTCGCGTTTGGCATGCGCGTCTGGCATGTGTGCTTGGCATGTGCGTTTGGCATGTGCGCATTTGGCATGTTGGCGCGGGTTTTGGGAAGCCAATTGTCTTTGCAACCATCTGGTGTGGTTTGTTCCTTTTCAACACTGTGGTGAGTTTAGAGCAACCTGATTGGTTAATATAAGAGCTTCGGCCAAGCATGGGGGTGGCGACACTTCTGGTGTGAGTGCGGCGGTTTTAGAGCGACTTGATTGGTCGATGGGAAGTGGGGCCGGAAAGCTAGGGCGTGGCCACACTTCCAGCGCACTGTGGAGGATTTAAAGCGACCTGATTGGTCGATGGGAAGTGGGGCCGGCAAGCTAGGGCGTGGCCACACTTTCAGTGCGCTGTGGCGGATTTAAAGCGACCTGATTGGTCGATGGGAAGTGGGGCCGGCAAGCTAGGGCGTGGCCACACTTTCAGTGCGCTGTGGCGGATTTAAAGCGACCTGATTGGTCGATGGGAAGTGGGGCCGGCAAGCTAGGGCGTGGCCACACTTCCAGTACGCTGTAGCGGACTTAATCGCCTAGTTTGGCTAAGCATAGTTGCGACCAACGGGTCTAGTGTACTGCGAGGGGCGCGAAGCCCTAATTTTTGCAAATTAGTCGAGTTTATGAGTTTTGTAGGATCAGAATCTCACAGCAATAATGCCTCAGGGAAATTATTAACAACACAACACGACAGTGTCGCAGAACAACTTCAGAAACGACATAATAAACGACATAATAAAATCATGAGAAAAGTGTGACGATCCTGCGAAAATAAGGAAGTTTGCGAGATTGATATTTATAAGGTTGCGAGAATGTCGCAAGTCATATCCGAAAATAAAGGACATATTAGCTGTCATCCACTATGTAATTCCCTATAAATAGCCGTTTAGTTGTAAAGGAAAAAGAGAGATCTTTTTTGAATGAGAAGCAAGTAAATAGGAGAGAGAAAATATAGAGCGGTGGTTATTCTTGATTCCTTCATCTTTTCTTGTAAGATTGTTCAAAGATTCATCAATAAAATTAAGATTGTTAATCCAAAAATGAGTTGAATGTTAATGAAATCTTGTGAGGGGTGTAATGTAGGATTTCCTGCAACTACATAATGGCGCTAGAAACAGGGAACGAAGATTAAAGACCACCCTAGAAAAGGTTGAAGATTAATATTCTGATTTGTGGGAAATTAGAATAACTGGTGAAGAATTTTACGGAATCTCTTACAATTCATTAGTATTGAAAAAATGGCTAGAAGGAGGAATATATCCGAACAACCAACAACCGCTAGAAGAAGAAGTAAAAGACTTGCTGGAAGGGAGAGAAGTGAAACAGAAGAATCTACTAGGATAAGAAATGATGGAGAAAATCAAATTCAACAAAAAGTTCAAAAAACACCGATACAAAATAGAACTATGGATTATGATAGAGTGATCATACATACTTGGCGATCAAATTCAGCAGATGAAGAAGAAGAACGACAAACGAGAAATAATAGACAAATAGAGGGAGGACAAGAAATAGTTGAAGGAATAATTCGTGAAGATGGGGAAATTGGAGCAATAGAGATGTTGAGACGAAGAATGCATGAAGAAAGAAGAGCTGAGACAGAAGAGCGTGCGAATCTAACAAGGCAAAATCACGAATTGAGGATGGAAAATATGAGACTACAGAGTAGAAGATCAAGAAGTACTACAAGATCGTATTCAAGGTCGACTAGAAGAGAGATGAGGTGAAACTCATCCACAGTTAATGCTGGAAATAATATTCGAGAAGAAATACGAAATCCGAATGAAGAACATCGCGAAGGTAGAGAAAGGACTGATGATCGTTACGTTCCACAAAATGAAACTTTTGATGATAGACAAAATGATAGAAATCAGGAGAATGGACAACGTCAGGGACGAAATAATCAAGATGGCGAAGGGAATCGAGAGGAAGGAAGGAGAATTTTACATGAGAGAGAAACTCAAAGAAATCAACAAACGATTGAAGAAGAAATTGAAAGACACTATGTTGAACAAGCACGTTTAACTTGCGAACGTGAAAGATTGAGAGCGTAAATGGAAGAACAAGAGCTTCAGGAGGAAATTCGCCAGAACAATCATGACAATCGAGAAAGAAGGCGTACACAAAACCGAAATAACGGTAATCTCAATGAAGAGTATGATAGAGTACAGAGGAGGGCTGAAAGACAGCGAATGGAATTGATAAGAAATGAAAAAAATCATGGAGGGGAAAATGAGAGACATCATCATATACGAATTCAAGATAGAGGTGAGGAAGAGAATCGCAGGAGAAGACGAGATGAGGATGATGAAGAAGAAATGCAAAATTTCGCGAGAGAAGAAAGACATGAACGCAGAAGAAGGTAGGCGAAATTAAAAAGACCAATGGATCAAAATTCAGGCGTAAATGAACAAATCTTAAAAGAATTGGAAGAAATGAGAGGAATGCTAAATAATAGAGGAGAAGTAGGCAGAAGACAATTAGATGAAGCTATAGAAGAAGCTGCGAAAACTCCATTTACAAGAGAAGTACAACTAGGAGGAATACCTCCGAAATGCAATTTGCCCACATTAACCAACATCTTTGATGGAACAACTTGTGCAATTCAACACATCAAAGCCTATGTGAGATGCATGTTACAGTGGGAAAATCATGATGCCGTATTGTGCAAATATTTTGCATCCAGTCTAACAGGAGAGGCGTTAAAATGGTTCGAAGGTTTACTAAAAAATATAATAACATCTTTCAATCATTTGCAGACCACATTCTTGGGGGCATATATAAGTAACAATTCTTCGCGACCTGGTATTGAAGATGTGTTTGGATTAAAACAAAGGATTAGCGAAAGTCTGAAGCATCTGACCAAAAAGTGGAGGACTATGTGTAGTGAGATGGATGGCCGTGTGGATGAGAGATATCTTATCTTGTCATTTATCAATGCTATGTTTGCAACCAATCTATTATATGTCCAAATTTTCAGAGTCAAGAACACCATCACAATGACCGAACTGCGAGAAATTCAGGAAGAGTATATTTCTCTAGAGGAAAGGCAAAATGAGATGGAATCATACCCAGTTGCGAATACCAGTTCACAAGCAGCGAATGCAAGATTATTACCCAAACTAATAAACACAGTAGCGAGCACTTCACAAGGACAACAAGAAAAAGTGACGGGCAACAATCAACAAAAGCTGGTGGCTATGGGAAGCCGAGATCAAAAGGAATATGAAATAGAAATAAATTTCTACAATCTTGGTGAAAATAACAAGATTCAAAGACTTGATCAACCGCAAGAAACCTATGGAGATCAAAGACAAAATTATAACAGAGGACAAGGAGGTCACAAGGTAGTATGGGAAGAAATCAAGATGCCACCTCTGAATGCAAGTGTGGAGAAAATATGGGAAGCCATAATTTTGATGGAGAATATACCAACACCATGGAACATGGGAACGGAACCACCTCCAAGCCGTAGAAGTCATGAATTCTGTTCTTATCATCATTTTCATGGACATACTACAAATGATTGCAGAAATATAAAGAGAATTATTCTGAGAATGATAGATCAAGGAAAACTAAACCACTTTCTGGTAGGGCACCCACAATATCAACCATTACTACCACCACCACCAGAGCATCACAGAGTAAACACGGTGAAAGAGAAGGAAACGTTCTTCGTAGAAGTTGGTGTAAAAGCAAAGAATCTATTCTGTCACTCTATCGTACATTCATACAAGACAATTGAAGATTTTCATGATAATGTTTTGAGTAGAGTGTTCGCAAGAGACAGTGATGGAAGAGAAATTATGAACAATGCAAAAATCTCGCCACTAGAGGAGTGTCATAAGAAGACTATTTCTTTTACCGCAGAAGAAGTCCCCGAAGGTGGAGAGGTACATGACAATCCATTGGTGGTAAAATTAGAAATTAATCCAAAACCGAAAGAAGATGGAGATGATGAAGCTGAAGATTCATGGGCAATTAATAGGATTCTAATCGATACTGGAAGCTCTGTGAACATCATATTCTATCATACTTATAAAACCATGGGAGGGAGAGATGATGATCTTATACCATCAACATATAAAATATATGGTTTTAATGGTACTGCCAACAAGCCTAAAGGGGAGGTTACTATGCGAATTCCATTGAAGGGAATATATTCTGAAATCCTGTTTTGTGTTGTTGACGTAGAGTCACCCTACAATGCATTAATTGGTCGACCTTGGATACATGGGATTCTAGGTATAGATTCAACTTTCCACCAGTGCATCAAATTCCCTCACCCCGGCGGTACATGAATCATAAAAGGAGATTGGGTTGAAGGAAAGAAATGTTACGAAACTGAGGTAGAATCCTGCGAAAGAAGAGCAAACAAGAAGGAAAGTTGGCGACGCAAAATCAAAGAGATACAAAGAAGTGAGAGATTGATGGTGGATGCAATCGAACGAAAAGAAGAAGAAATGTTGCGAAATTAATGCTAGCTCAGAATAAGAAATGGTGAACATACCACTACCAAGGAAGCAGTAGAAGGAAATAAGGTGTGTATGAATAGTTGATTTGTTGCGAAATTTTCCAAAAAATACATTTTACTGAATGATAAAAAAGAGATTGAGAAGTGCAAATATGATGTGATGATGTGCGAGAATCTCGCAGAGATAATGAATTCTACAAAAGGCAATCAGAGAACAATGACAAAAGAGAAAAGGGCGAACCTTTATGGCGTACACCCTAGTTCGCGAATACAATTTCGTAAGAGGCAAATGTAAGACCTAAAGTACGTCATATAAGGGGGTACCTGTTGCATGTCTCAGGGAAAGGTTACACCGCCCCCGGAACCTGAGTCATGGAGATTTGGGGTTAATAAAGCCCATCCGGGAGAGGCACCTTGGATTCTCAGCTTAAGCATATGACTTAGGTTGGGAGACTAAGGTAATAAGGACTCTCCCAAAGAGAGCAGAATATGACCAAGGCGCCGAGGTACACAGTTGAGTCAAGAGTGCCAGGGGCGTCTGGAGCGTACCTTGCCATTCTTGACAAGTCTTGGATTATACTGCACTCGGCCCGAAGAAAACCCCACTTAGCGTGCAGTCTCGTAACCATAAACCCTATAGGTAAAAGGGATAAGAGGCTGCGAATACAACTGGTTGTTGTTAAGACCGGATGGGAGGAGCCAACCTTGTATGGTAGACGTACGCCTCCTTGAAGGGGCAACCAGGGGGGAGATAAAGGCGACACCCTCCATTAAGGAGATGATAAGTGTCTTAAGGCGCAAATATCATGAGGATTTTTACTCGCAAGGGTATTAAGGCTTGTCATATTTGTGCGACAGTCCTGAAGAGGCAATAATACTAAAGAGAAAGATAAGACGAGATCAATGGGTTTTCGCATGAAAGTGCGAAGACGTCCTGCGATTTCGTCGCAAGACGGCAATGTCATGGGGATTTATTTTAGCAAGAAAATTTAGGTCTGTCATAGTGTCGCAACTATCCTGGAGAGGCAATAATACAAAGAAAAAAGTTAAGGCAAGATCAATGGGTTTTTGCATGAAAGTGCAAGGACGTCCTGCGATTTTGTCGCAATGACAAGAGGTGGCATAATAAGACCTTTAACTAGGAAGGCAAAATAAGACCACACAAGAATGAGATTTTGAAAAGAATCAAAATTCACTTCGCATATGATTGCGAAATTATACATAAACAACTGCGAAGTTGAGGCACAAAATAAGAAAAATCTGCAAAATCTCTCATTTGGATACAAATAACAGAGGCAAGTATGGGAATGAATGAAATTAGAAAATGTTATTTGTCTCCACATGATAGATTTACGCAAAAATTCAAAAATTAATGATTATGTTGATTAACCGTATTGAAAGGAAGAATTGTTTTAATGAATGCAGGTCAAAATGAAAGAAACTCATATATTAAGGAATATGGGGAACCAAAAGAATTCGCAAATATATAAAAAGAAGGAATAAATGTACAAGTATTACAGAAGATCAAAGAAAGAAACAAAGACTACTTCTTAGTTGATCCTTCATCATCTTCATCAGACTTGTTCTCTTCTTCGTCTGCATCAGAACCTTTATCTCCATCAGAACCTTCATCACCATCAGATTCTTCATCATCAGCTTCGCCATCAGAGATGGTCAGACTAGGAATGTTCTTTGGGATCTCCTCCAAGAGACAAGGATAATTAGAGTGAGGAATATTATGGTCATCACAAACCATTTGAATAGTTTGATTGCGAAAATGCAGAGCGTCGTTCTTAAAGTTCGCAACAGTGATCTTGGTTTGATTCTTTAATCTAGAATATTTGTCGTTGCGAGAAGAAAGATTCTTTGCGAGTTCCTCTTTTTCAGCTTCAAGTTCCTCAATTTTTTGGCGATATCTACTTTCGGATCCTGCGAAGTATATAGAAAATAATCAGTAACTTGATAAAAACTCGTGAAAAACCAAAGATTAATAAAGGAAAACAATTAATGACCTTCTCTCTCGGAAATCATATCTCTAATCAAGGATGTATGCTCAACTTGGAGACTAACATTTACACCTAAATCTTTTCTGACGTTATCCAAGATTGTCGCAGCCCAAGCGAACTCATCATCACTATTTATAAGAAGACGAGAACGAACTTGGTTTTCTCTCTCGCTAAGCACAACATTTTGACGATTGGCTTCATCTCGTTCAAGTTGAACCTCAAGAAGAGTCTCTTGGAATTTCGCCAAAGCCTTAACACCTTGATCAGAGATACGATCTTTATCATCTATAAGTTTGCTAATCTTGGTTCTTAATTCATTGACCTTCTCTTTAGAATTGAGATAAAAACGTTTAAATTGGTTGGCTAAACCTAAACTAGATCTATGATCAATCTCTAAGAGGCGAAATTTGGATTTAAGTTCATTCAAAGGCAGAGATGAAATTTTATCATTAGAGAAGCTATTCAAAGATTTATTAAGATGTTCAAGAAGAGTGTCATTATCTAGGGCATAGGGAAATGAACGAAGAAGAATGACTTCATCAGAAAGACCATAAATGTCTGCAAAAAGGATTAATCAAATAAGATAAGATAATAGGATGAATGAATGAAAGGAAAGGAGAAAAATTGCATACCATAGAGCTGATCATTAGCTTTTTGAAGAGTAGAAATTTTGTTCCTTTGCGAAGAAGTGTCGGTTTCCAGTTGTTTGTTCTTCTCGCGAAGACCTTTAACTTCAGCTTCTAATTGTTCGTTCTTCTCACGAAGACCTTTAGCTTCAGTTTCTAGTTCTTCATTCTTCGTACGAAATTGAAGATTCTTCTTTTCAAGAATTTCGCGTCTCCTCTCCAAATCTGAGGCAACATCGAAAGAAGCTTTTCCAGCCTGCGAAAAAAATAAAAAAAATAATTAAAATAAAAAGAAATTTTGAGTCACAATAATGAAGAAGTAAAAAGACGAAAGCATACCAAACTATTGAGGGAATTTAGGAATCTAGGAGTCACTAATCTGGAGACTCCACGAAGAGAACTATCACCATCCAACAAAGGAGTATCCCAAATAGTTGCGAGAGCTTTGCATATACTGGCGAGGCAATTATCTCCCATCCCTCTCCAAGAATCAGAGAAGATACCAGATAACTGTGCCATAGAGGATTCAGGTGGAGAATCTTTATTCGCAGCAGAGTCGTCATCATCACCTTTATTGTCTTCATCATCTTCAGAACCATCAGGGAAATGAACATCTGAAGGAGGAGGGGAATTCCCTATCTTTATTTTCTTTGAAGAGGATGCAGATGATTTTCCTTTGCGAAGAATATCTTTACCCTTATCACCAGCCGTCGCAGCCTTGGTGGATTCTTCTACTTCAGCAATAATCTTCACACACAAATGAAGATAAGAAACAGAGGAAACAATATATTGTTTAAAATCATAAAAGAATATTTCTTAGCTCATCTGTGTATATGCGAAGAGCTAGCAAGGTATTGGCTTTACCAGTCCTGCGGTAGCTATCTTTCAGTTTCTGGATCTGTAGAATGTCGCAAGAATCAGCGAACAAAAGAGTAAAGATAAATAAAGAAACATAAAGTGGGCGAAATTAGAAGAAATATACCTCTTTCACTTTATCAGGCCAAGAGAATACCCAGGGTCGATAAGCGGTGAGATTCGTAGGAATGACATTAGAACCAGCAATATAGGGTCTTTTCAGCATCAAGGGGAAGACGCACCATTTATCATCTTTGGATTGGCGAGGGGTTTTATTTATTCCAGAATTCCAATCAATGTCATGCATGAGCATTTTATCTTCAGCAATAACATCCTTCCTTTTCAAGCGAACACCCCAGCGAGTATTCTCCTTCTTCATAGATGTTAGTTCATAATTTTCGAAGAAATTCACTACTGTGTACTTCTCAGCGACTATCTCCAAGTCTACGAATTTAGGATCCCTAAGCTCTTTAGGATAAAGAGATCCTTTACCAGCACCGAGATTAGCAAACTCCAATATCAGACGGATGCAATCCCCACTCAATTGGAAGATAGCTCGCAAAAATCCCGAGTGAGCGAGAATCTCATAGAACATAGGAATATCTGGGCCATAAAGAGGAATGGGGAAACCTGCGAGAATTTGACCCAGCGAAACTATGATTGATCGATCATCACAATGTTGATCAGAGAAAAGTTTGATAGAAAGAATTGATTTGGCACTTTCACCAGGAATGGTAGAAAGTGTGAAACCTTTCTCGGAAAGATCCTTTTGAACATCATGTTTTTGACCACTTGGAGGCATATCTAAATATAGAGTATGTGAATGGACGAAGAATTAAGAAGATTGAAGAAGGAAGATAGAAGAAAAATTACAGCAGAGGAATTTACAGAGAAAATGATGAAGTTGCAGAGAAGATGAAGCAGAGAGTAAAAATGAAGAAAAGGGAGAGTAAGAAGAGTATATATAGAGGAGATTTTCGAGAAGATAAACACAATTAATGCGAAAAGACGTGAGCGGTTGAAAAGCAGCGGTTACAGAAGACGTGTCAAGAAACATATGGGAGAAAAGATACGTGTGATAAATGCAGAATATGAAGTGATGGATAGCTGCGGTATTTCTCACATCGTTAACTACTTCGCAGAGAAGATATGAGAAGAGGAAAGATGTAGGATCAGAATCTCGCAGCAATAATGCCTCAGCGAAATTATTAACAACGCAACACGACAGTGTCGCAGAACAACTTCAAAAACGACATAATAAACGACATCATCCAAATCATGAGAAAAGTGTGACGATCCTGCGAAAATAAGGAAGTTTGCGAGATTGATATTTATAAGGTTGCGAGAATGTCGCAAGTTATATCCTAAAATAAAGGACAGATTAGCTGTCATCCACTAAGTAATTCCCTATAAATAGTCGTTCAGTTGTAAAGGAAAAAGATAGATCTTTTCTGAATGAGAAGCAAGTAAATAGGAGAGAGAAAATATAGAGAGGTGGTTATTCTTGATTCCTTTATCTTTTCTTGTAAGATTGTTCAAAGATTCATCAATAAAATTAAGATTGTTAATCCAAAAATGAGTTGAATTTTAATGAAATCTTGTGAGGGGTGTAGTGTAGGATTTCCTGCAACTACAAGTTTTTTGTGAGTTATCACAATAATTGGATGGATTTTGTATGCTACCAAAAAATCCTTATCTACAGAATGTAGTGTGTTTTCTGTCTGAGCATTTCGTGTGATGGCCTTAATTTTGGTACTTGGAGGTTCATGCTACTCCGTTGCGAGTGAACATAAATCTGTCATGCCATAACGATATTAAGGGTTCCGCCGGGGAACATAGCATAGGAAAGTACTCAGTGAGTCTTGTATTGGTGAGGTGCCGACATTTACAGAGCGTTTGGGATGGTTGCTACATTCGCCAGTATGGATAAATTTCATGTAAATATATCGAATGGCTCAATAAATATGTCGGTGGAGAGGTTAGCACTCACGTCACCATTTCCTTGCAGAGTGACGTCACATCAGATGCAAGGTTTTACGATTTTAACCCTAAGCTAAAAACCACCATCAACATTAAGTCCCCTACTTAGCACGTAACAGTGGCCTTGTTGCGGGGTAAGCATGAGATGGTGACAGACAAGAGTAAAATTGAAAGAGCAAGACGTGAAGAGATTGCCAAGGAAATTCAACTAAACTTTGGTGGAAGGCATGAGGAATCCGTGATCCTTGTGTTGGCGGCTTTTGCATAAATTCGTCTTGGCCATGGGACGTTTGCCTCAGTGTTGCATCTTTGGCTACTGATTGGCAGGGGTGCCATTGCAATTTGGTCTGCGGAACGGTGCTCTGGTTGGCCACAGAAAGGTGGATGGCGGCTACTTTGTCCAGTTAAGGAATGGCTCATGGCACTGTTGGTTAGGACGCGGAGCGGTAGGCTTGGCTTGGCCGTGACACTGCTGGCTTGGCTTGGGCGTGAAGCTATTGGCACTATCTTGACGTGGAGCCATTGTTTTGGCTCGGGTTGCGCGCTTGGAGTGGAAGGATGGTGCTGGCTAAGTCACAGAATGGTAGGGACGGCTGCTGACTTGGATGCCAAACCCTAATTATCCCGTATAAACAAATATCTAATCCAGCTGGTATCACGCATCTGAAGCCTTAATTCACGGCTGGTAAAAGGGTTTTCCTTCTCAGGCTTCGTCAATCCACTGAATATAAGAGGTGATCTTGAATCCTTCGTTCATATAGATCATCATAAAATCGTGTCCACCCTTTTCACAGGTATTGTCTTGTGTTTCTTCTCCTAGTTCCCATTTTGTCTTCTTCAACATGTAGATTGTCGGTGCAGACATGGTAAAAAAAAATTTATAACATATAATGGGATCTTCTAGTGACGATCACACCTCTGACTCTTCGGAGAGAAATTTTGAAGTCGACAAAACCCAGTTTTCTTCTCATGAGGAGGTATTAGACATAATTGATTCTCTGTTCCGTGAGGCTGACGAGATTATACAAGGCATGTCTCTCGCCCATCTATGCAGAGTGCGGATGTGTGTTCAGACTCTCATGGATTCGATGGACATGGAGGAAAAGTGGAGACATGATGAAGCATCTCAGCGCATCGGGAGATCTCAGAATAATGAAGCTTTTCAACCCAGTGCTAGGACTGAACGATTCGCCTCTCTGTTGCAACGGCGGAAGACTGAGTCCATGAAACTTTTAGGTGAGAGCCAGTTTAATTACCCTGTCCATGATGGTATCGTAATCCTTGACTTTGATGCGGACGAACCGGGACATCCTCAAGAAGCTCCTGAGGAAGATGTCGACACGGTTTACGAAACTGAAGCAACTTCTGGAGTGGACGCCGAAACTGCTGTCAGGGACGTTGAAGCGACCGCTGAGGATACCGTCAAGGCGGACGAGGATGTGGAGGCAACATATGTTGGAGCCATTGGAGAAGCCATGGAAACATACGCTGGGACTGTTGTTGAAACAAATGCCGGACAGGATGCGGAAGCTGTTGCTGAGGCGGCTTCTGGATGGGATACTGAGGTCGCTACTGCTGAGGCGTCTTCTGGATGGAATGTTTGCTGCCAGAGAAGGTGCTGGGAAAAGTGCTGGGAAAATTGCTTGAAAAATCTCTGACGGAGGCGTTATTGATCCAGGCGTCTGCCATTGACGATCAATTTTTTTCACTTTTGTTATTTCTCCTCGGCGTGTAGCCGATTTTAATATTTCAAGGATTTATTTTCACTTTCTTGTTTTCATGGCAGAGTTAGGTTTTCGCCAAGTAACATTCCGTCATTCAGCTTGTATGGTTTCACATCTCTGAATGAATTAATAAAACCTTCATACTGAAAAGATCCAAAAACCCTTTATGCGAAAATAAGTTGCTCGCCCCTCCTGGCCATCCAGTAGATGGACAGACGTCGTACACAAATAGTGTGGATGAAATTTGCCACAGGTACTAGCCAGCCTGCTGTTTTCGCAGCCAATGCCTCCGAACGCCGACATCACCCATAGTAACTCAAAACAGGGGAAATAACAACAATGGTTAAAGGTTCGACTGACCTGTTTCTTGGCTCTCCCTTGTAGCATCATCGTTGTCACACATCCCGGAAAACAGAGGAGCGTCAGGTGAGATTTGAAGCCGGATATTTTTGAAGAAGATATATGTTCTGCCGCCTGATGATCATCTTCCTTGCATATTCCCTTCATCAGTATTTTTTGAATAGATATTTTTTGTGGTGGTTTGGTTTCTCTGGTTTTCAATTGACGGGTAATGACTCTGTGAGAGTTTGGGTTTACTTGGTAGCTTTCCTTTAAGATGGTTTGGGAAATATTTTCGAGGAAAGGTGTTCTTTAATTGAAATTGGAAACTCGACTCATGAATGCAAGCAGTGCAATCATTTTAGAGAAGTTACAAACATTGCATGAAAAGGAAAAATGCTAAAGGAAATGCTGAAAGGAGAACGCTGGAGGTGAAGGTAGCACAACATTTTAGGTATTGAAGGGTTTGAGCCATCGCGAGTGAACCGTCACACCTTCCAATTTGTCGGTATTGATGAGTTTGCAGTAACCACCCAAGATAACATCTGCCACCATATATGGCTCGTCTTCCTTTTCTTTAGGCGGGTCGGGTCGAGCGGCTATCTTCACTGTTACATCTCCAACTTGAAACGAGGTCGTCTTGACTACCACATCTCCAATTTGAAACGGGTTTGGGCGTTGCGCACCCACTTGATTTTTGAGCTCGTCATCTTTGGTTGTGACAGCTTCCAAATCTTTGACAAAGCACTTTAAAGGCCCAACGTCCCATTCACATCTCCTAATAACGCCCGGGTTGATAGTCGGACCAAGTCCCCATGCCTGATCGAGAGGAGAGGTGGCTGGGTGTAGAAAGGGTTGTTTAACCAGACTTACTTGTGTTCAGAATCTGCAGTGAACGTCGACGGGATCTCTCCCGGTAATTGGGTTACATTGGTAAGTTGTTGATACGGCAACATGTAATCTTCAAATTTGGACGGTTTGTTGGAAATCCTTTTGGGTATCGATATCGGTAGAGGGGATACTCCTAACTTCGCTTTGTTGTCGTGTACCCATGAGCGCCCCAGAATCATGTCATAATTTGAGAGTTCTTTGACAATGTGGAATTTTCCATGTGTTAGAGCGTCTCCCACCTTAATTTCAATGTTGATGTAGCCATATGCGTCTATTGACTCTCTTTCCAAATTTTTAACCATGGTTGGGGAACGGGTAGCCTCCTACTTCGAAATTCCCGCAGCTCTCAGAGTTTTGATGGTAACGATGTTGAAGTCAGAGGCTTCGTCGATCAATGTGTTGTCGAGCTCGGTGTCCCTCAGATAAACCGTGGTCAGCAGTCCCCAGTTGCATTTTCCAGCACCGCTTCCCGAGAGAGTTTGGGGTTCTGGCGTGGTTTCTTCGGTAGGAAAGAGTCGCTTGCCCGATACAACACGATTAAGGGCTGTGAAGATATCTTGACGTTGTGTCTTGGAGAGATAGAGAATTTCACACACATGCTGCATCATGGATTGCACAGTCTCGTGTACAGAGTCCCCAGAGACCATGTAACTCCTGACTGGAAGTGGATCTTTATGAACTCCCCCATTACCTAGTTGAAGCTCCCATGTTTCAATCCTTTCTTTGAAGATACGCTTCAGCCTATTGCAGTCACTGGTCGGGTGGTGGAAAAATATGTGATAGCGCCAATATTTGGGGTTTGCCATTTCCGCTTTGGTTGGTGGGAACCTGGTAGGAGGTAGCCTGATGGCATCATCTTGGATCCATGCTTCCAAGAGTTCAATCACTTCCTCGATTGGGAACGGTAAATCCAAGAGATTTTCTCCAGCTTCTTGATACCGCATGGGAGCTTTAGCGGCGGTCTTCCGTGACGGAGACGCCTGTCGTGCTGGCGCTGCACGCTTGGATTGTTGTTCTGCCGCTGGAGCCTTCATTTTTCCTCCTTCGTCTACCACGCTCACAGAGGAGGGACCAGTATTGTATTGCTTATTGATGAGGCGTCTATTTCCTCGAGTTTCGTGTGCGTCCTCGCCTCTGGTTGGCCTGGTTCTTTCCAACAATGCTGGTGCTGTTGTGGCCGACCGTTTTGCAGCTTCATGAAGTTCAGAGAATGTCTGGAATCGCAGGTTTTCTAGTAAGGTGAGGTAGATGGGAACCATGCCATTGATGCAAGAATCCACCAATTGTTGTTCGGTCACGTTTGGGTCATGACAATCCAGTGCTTGAATTCTGAATCTTTTGACAAAATCATTCGGATGTTCGTTGTTTCGTTGGAACATCCTTCCTAGATATGAGAAGGTAATTTGCTCAGACACAAAGAAGTACTTCTTGTAGAAAGTCGTAACCATGTCAGACCAGTTGGAGATGCTGCCTGGCGTAATGCTGTTGTACCATGTGTATGCTCTTCTAGTAAGTGATTTCGAAAAATCCCTCAAACGGAGAACGTGATTGTATTCGTGCTTTCCCAGGGACTCTAAGAATAGAGAGACATGTTCACGCGCATTACCGGTGTCGTCATACAGAGAGAATTTAGGGGAAGAGGACCCCCTTGGAAGAGAAATTCTTTGGACTTCCGGAGGATACGGGGGTTGATGCTGATGCATGTCCATGGAATCGCTTTTGTCTCGGTTTCGGAGAAGTCGTTCCAAATCTTCTCGTGTGAAAAATTGGACGGTTGATTTCTCTCTGCTGGAGTTCCTGGGCGAGTCTCTTCGTCTATAAAGGTGCGCCCTGTTGAGGTTATGGCGCCAGGGGTATTGGTGGTGCTCCTCATTGGCTCTGGCTGGTACGATTCTTGTGGTAGCCGCTCCGTTAGTGTCTTGAGAAAAACAAGTACCTCCTTATGAGTCGAGGCCATGTCTGTTTGGGCTCTGGCGAGAACCTCCTGTCTTTCCATTAAATCAGCAATAGTAATATAGGATCGGCTTCCTATGGCTCCTCCAGTTTCTCGTCCTGACGACGGAGTAGTTGCGGATCTGGTGACGGTTAGAGGTGTCATACTTGACGAAATGTTTGGAGCGGCGGCAGCGGCTATGGCTCTGGTGATTGGAGGTGTAACACCTGAAGGAGCATTTTCCGCAGCAGAGGCTCTGGCTCTGGTAACCGAAGGCGTAACCCCTGAAGGAACATTCTCCTTGTTGCTGGTGTTGACAGGTGGCGTAGTAGCACCACTGGAAGGAACGTTAACACCAAGAATAATTTCAGCGCCGGTGTTCTCAGGGTTTGTTGCTGATCCGGACTTGAGTTCTACCATCTTGAGATTGGGGTTGAAAGATAAAATCGGGAATTGAGAAATTAATATTGTAACCGAGAGATTAATCTCCCACTGTGGTCGCCAGTTGTTTGTGGGTGAAAACGGTTTCTGCTGTTTTTGGTAATTTCGTGCGTGTGGATGAGAAACGAGTCTAAACCCCAAACAATGTACTGCGCGGGAGTACTTTTGATTCGAGAGATCAATATGTACAATCCTGGCCTAAACCAAGAAATGGTCGCTCCAGGATTGCTTCGGTCACAAAGTGAATGAGAAGGGTTGGTCTTAGGGAGGGAAGCGAAGAAAGTGTTGAGACCAGAATAGTTGATTCTGGAAGTGTGGGTGTTTTGTGACTTGTATCAGAAAGTTGAATTGGCTAGCTGAGTGAAAGCTATCAGATGATTTCTGGATGTGGTATTGTTCTCCTGACCAAAACTTGTTGTTTGGTGGAAATAGGTGAGACCTATTTATACAAGTCACAACAAAACGTACCCTGGTCTCGTAGGAAGTGGAAACGATTAAGTGGTGGAAGAAGGGAGTAACGGGTAACGCCTGGAATTTATGTTTCCATAGTAAAGGATACGTTTACACCATTACTTCTTGCCATTACTAACCGCCCCGCTTTATCACACTTTCCTGTAACGGGTATATTGCGCGCCACACGCTGTAAATCGCCATGCCAATACCCTGATGAGTATCCCCCAGTTTGTGACATGTCTTGATGTCTCGAGTGTTTTCGTGGAAAACATGTAGCACTTTGCTACGTGTGGAAAGTTATAATCGAGAGGATTTCCGCAGGTAAATAGCATGTGATGCTAGGATCGTTTTGGCTAGTCGCCTAAAACTTGTCGCGAACTCACCGGCTCGGTGGCGAACTTCGATGGCCGAGATCACATCTTATGAATAAGTTGTGGCTACCTTGTGTTGGCGCCTGATAATGGCGCAGTGGCGTTTTGGTGTACACCAGTGGCATTACGACATGGCTCGTGCATGCCAGTGGCACAGTGGTGCAAGTGGCGCTCGGCGTAGCCATGGCCATTGGATTTAGGCGGCTGGTTTCCTAAAAGTTTCCACAAGTCTATCAGTTCGGTGGCGAATTTGGATGGCTGAGATTGCATCTCAGGAAGAAGGCTAGCCGTCGATTATGGCTACCTTCTTGTAGGCAGTGGCCCCTTTAACGCGCGCCGGCGGCGTTAGGCATGGTTGACATGCCTCGCGTGGCTCATGTATGCCATTGCCACTGTTGCGTAAGTGGCATAGCCGCGCCTGTGGCATGGTGACATGGCCAAAGCTGGGATAGGGTGTCGTGACCAATTTAGGGTTTGGCACTGTGGCCGAAGTTAGAGTTTGGCACTGCGGCCGAAATTAGGGTTTGGCACTGTGGCCAGTAAAAGTTGCAAACAAGAATAGAAAACAAACATTCAGTCGAGCAAAATCACAAATTTTTAAACAGTAAGCAAAAACAAAGCATTTCTTGTCTAATTCGTTTGGCTTCTTCCATGCGCAAGTGCCAAACTTCCAAGTCTTTCAGCACGGAGAACAACATCGTCAAAAAGAACTTTTATAACGAAAATGACATAAGACTATCAAAAGTAAAGAAGCTAATATCCGTTATAATCCCCACTTACAAATCACTAAACAAATTTAGTTTCATATTCTTTACAAAACGAGTCATTAAACAAAAGTAAAAATTTTAAAATCAAATTTTCAAGAGTAACTTCGTTAACAAAATTGTTCATATTGAACAACAAAAGAAATGAAAAAACAGTAAATATGACAATTAATAAATTTTTTTCATTTAGTATCATTTTTCAAGAAATGGGGGTACTATTGTTTTTAAGAAAACAACGTCAATCACAAAACACTTCTTATTAAACAAAACACTTATTTTGAACTTCCCAACCTTGTGCTTGACTTTGGTTTTCGTATTCCGATCCTTGATTTTCTTTGTATTCAGATAATTTAATCTCTCCCAATCTTGTTGTTGTTAGAGCATTGCTCGGTCGAATTCGCATACGTTGCTATCTCAAGCATGTTTGTCAATGTTAGTGATCAAAACTATAAGTCTTGATTTCTAGTCTATTATAGCTAAGTCTCGGACTAGGATAGAAAGTGTAGTTGAGCTCAAGGACTTCATGGCGATTCATCATACAAGTATAAGAACTACTCAAGGACCGGTGGAACTTCTCGACAAAAAGGTATTGAAGACTTGAACTTATCTGTCACTCAAAAGTCTATCTACTCTATCTCCTACTTCTTGAGACAAAAAGTCGTATGCTATATATATAGACTTAGATTATACACATTTGGTATTTCGAGCCGAGTATACCTCGCCTATCTATATCTCGAAATATGTGTTGGTAAGATTTTCGCTTCGACCAAGTCTATCTTTACCTAGTGACAAAAGTCATGATATGTTTCAATCATCTTGAAAATTGCTTTGACGAGAAATGGTGTAACAACTATATAACGTCCTCTAAGAATGTTTCAATGATTGAAATGAGAGTTTAGATTACATAACCAATGATGGACATAAGCATTGTTGTGGAAACACATTTATGTATAAGTCCTATTCCTAGAACCAAAGTTTGCGAATTTTGTTGATCAAGAGATACCGGAAGAATGGCTTGTTGCCAAGTCCGCGAACTGCCGAACTTCTCATCCCGAGAAATTATGCTGGAGTTGACAAACTACTTGCGTGAGTACCAGTTCGCGAACCGGCGGAAGGTCTCTTGCCGAGATTTTCTGCTGGAGTTTGTAAACTCTGCCCGGTTGCTTAAGTCCGCGAACCTAATGTGCGAACTTAAAAAGGTTATATATCTGAAGATGATTTTTGAACTTAAACTTTAAAAAGACTAAGGAATGCAGTTTGCAAACCGTGACTATAAAAGTTCATGAACCGATTCAAGTGAATCAAATCATCTTTGCTTCAATTGTGTCTTGTGTAGTTACATAAGATTTCCTTGCAATTGAACAACTCTCTAACTAGTTCATTTGAGTCATTTGAACTAGTTATGGTGAAGAAGAACATGGTTGATATGAAATGCTCATATGGCTAACCTTTTGGTTAACTATTGTTGAACCAACAATGTACACGTTTGGGTACGGTTAACAAACCTAGAAGCGTGCAGTTCATTTGTGTATAACAAGCTAAGTTTTCGATCTAACGGTTGAGAAATATTAGCTTGAATCTAAATCAGGTTTTCATCTAACGGTGAATATTGATTGCTTTGTTACCAAAGCAAAACCCTGATTTGAAAGACTATATAAAGGAGACATCTAGTATTGTGCAAAACTAATACCCACACCTTACGTGTGATACTAGTTTGCGTACTAGAGTCGGTTCTCCTTAACCTTTGGTTTTGTTCTTCTAAAACCTGGTTAACGATTTAAAGACTTCATTGGGATTGTGAAGCCAGACCGATACTACTTTTATCGTAGTTGTGTGATCTGATCTTGCATCTTCTATCGTACGAGTACAATCAGATTGATTGGCTTGATATTTGATATCTATGATAGGCAAGATATAAAAAGTAATCACAAACATCTTCGTCTCATTGTTTGTGATTCCACAACATCTTGTTTCACTACTATACGATTAAGATTGTTGTGAGGTGATTGATTAATCTAGGCTGTTCTTTGGGAATATAAGACCGGATTATCAATTGGTTCTTGTTCACCTTGATTATTATCAAAAGACGGAACAAAAACTTTAGGGTTTTTCTGAGGGAGACAGATTGATCCTTTGATAGACTTGTCTGTGTGAGACAGATTTGTTTATTGTCAAAGCCTGCGATTTTAGGTCGTAGCAACTCTTAGTTGTGGGTGAGATCAGCTAAGGGAATCAAGTGCGCAGTGGGAGACTGATTGGGGTGGGAGACTGCTGGGATCAGAGGTGTAGGGAGTACAATTGTACCTTGGATCAGTGGGAGACTGATTGGGGTTCAACTACAGTCCAGTCCGAAGTTAGCTTGGAGTAGGCTAGTGTCTGTAGCGGCTTAATACAATGTGTGTTCAATATGGACTAGGTCCCGGGGTTTTTCTGCATTTGCGGTTTCCTCTTTAACAAAATTTCTGGTGTCTGTGTTATTTCAATTTCCGCATTATATTGTTTTATCCTTATAATTGAAATAATACAGGTTGTGCGTTAGATCAATCAATTGGAGAATCCGACCTAACGGTTGTTGATTGATATTGATTGACACTTGGATATTGGTCTTTGGTACCATCCAAGTTATTCCTTGTATTTGATTAGTACACGCAGTTTCTGTTTGAGAAAATCAAATCAAGAGAGAGATATAAACTCGTTGATATACTTTTAATTGATTGAGTCTTGTTGATTCTCTTAAAAGTATATTCGAGTTTATCCATACAGATTGCTAAGCGAAATATTCGGTGGTGTTGTTAGACCCCCCGCTTTTTCAGTTGTTACATAAATTGATAGGTAATTACTCTCCCTATCGGTCAATATGGATCAAATTTAAAAAAACTCAATAGAGGATCTGGATCTTATCTTCATTTTCCTCTCTCATCAACCCCCTATCAATGCTGAATGATGAATTACAAGTTTTTCTTCTGAACTCTCTTAATTTAGATGTTGCTGCTTTTAAATTACTTAGTTACTTTATAATTTATTTAGTTTAGTACTCTGAACCAATTAGTTTTGATCCTTTATTTACCTAATATTCTAAATAATCAAAAATTAAAACTGGTTTAATTTGTTATAGATTAAATTACTGCAACTTCTCTTTTGCTTAAAACATGAAGAACATAACATGGAATATTCAGGGATGTACCTTATCATTTAAAACATATCGTAGGATAAACATGAAATTTTATTCTTTTCTGAAACATGAATATTCGGGCTCTTGATCCCGATGGGGATTGGGCGGGTCATGGGGATCGTGCACTCTGAGTGGAGTACCTAGTTTAGAAGAGCTACTTAGGTTGAAAAAAGACCTAGAAGAGCATTAAAGCTAACCAGAAACTTTTTCTAACCTTAAGGGTCAAATTAGATTGTGCCCCATCAGGATGCGGAGTCTTATAACAACTCCGAAAGATGAAAGTTTGTTGGCAGAGCCACAGATCGACGCTCCAATAGATAGGTCACCCTTCATTCGTCAAGAGGCTCATGATTCCGTGAACACTCAAATGGCCCACGTCAATGAAATAAATGGACAGCGAAATCTCTTGGAGGGATTCAAAGTAGATTTTTAAGGAACGAAATGGATATTTATCGCAACTTCCTGGCACACTTCAGCGACTAAGAATTCAAGGCGGACCCATAGGTTTAACCGGTGGGTTAGCAGTATCATGGATAGATGGTATCCATTTCAATGCGCACCGCTATGGTCATCTAGCAGCAGTTTCCTAGGAGGTCACTCATCCCTGGATTACTTCCGAGCATGCTTAACTGCAGAGTTTTCTACCAACTCTTAAGCCAGTTGTTTTGAAAAGGCCTCACTGTTAGGAAAAGAAATGTCATACTTATATTATATTCGGTGAACCACTGCCGAAATCCGGATATTACAATACGACCACCTTAAATTGGAGCCGTCCTCGCTATGGAATATAATCAACTCTATACCTCCGACATTTCGTCCCCTTCATGAGACAAGCACCTGAAAAAACCCTTCCAGCGTATCAACCTCGTCAGGTGACCCGTCATCGGCTTAGATACCATTTGTAATGACTCGTCCCTCAATCGATATTGTCTCTACTTAGCCACTGCGGTTATCCGGCAGTGTGGAGTTTTCAATAGGAATTATTGCGGTAATTCCGGCAGTGTGGGGTTTTCAACGAGAAACGCTCCGGTAATCCAGCAGTAACTTCCCGGGAGGTCACCCATCCCTGGATTACTCCCGTCCGAGCACGATTACCATTTTTAATGACCCAACCCTCCACCGATATTGTCCCCACTTAGCTATCGTGGTTATTCGGTAGTGTGAGATTTTCAGCGGGCATCGCTGCGGTTATCCAACAACAACTTCCCGGGAGGCCACCCTTCTTGTGACTACTATGAACCGAACATGCTTAACTTCAGAGTTTTCTGCCAACTCTGGAGTCAATTGTGCTGAAAAGACCTAGGTGTTAGGAAACGACAAACCATTACCTATATTCCAATCGGCGAACCCTACCTGCCGAATCGGAGTATTACAATTATAGGTCAGGAGCTCACAATATTCAGAAGAGACTAGATAGATCAATCCACAATGTTGTACGAAGTCTTCAGTTCCCTAATGATATTCTAACTCATCTAGTTGCAGACCATAGCCTTATATCAGTATCCCTTGATTCTGGTTAACCTCATTTGGAATGGGTCTTTAGATTTTATGATATCTGGCAACAAGACTCCTCTTGTGTGCAAGTAACCCAAAATTCTTGGCACCGTAACATTTATGAAAATCCGTCCAATTCCTTAGTCTTAAATCATAATATACCCCGTACAAATTCGCTAGACTGGAAGAACAACGTCCTTGGTTTATTTTCGAAGAAAATCTCTAATATGTTAAAAAAAATTCAAAAACTAAATTCTCCTAGGAGTTCATCCCTAAAAAGAGTAGCCATTCAAGAAAAACTAAACCATTTTGAACAACTTTATGATACCAAGAGGTTATAGAAAAATAACAATCCAGAGATAATACAATAGAACTAGGAGAGAAGAACTCAAAATATTCCCATATTGTTACTCACGAGAGAAGGAAATGAAATATAATAGAGTGCTTTAAGGATAGTCAAGATATAGTCACACATGATAAAAAGGAAATTTGTAATATTTTAACAGATTGCTTTCAAACCCTCATTTTTGTGGAAGACCATGATGTGCTTAGGCTATCTTCCCTGCACTTACAAGGGGTGTCCTAAAATTAAGAAATGACTAACTTACCGTTTATCCTAATTTAAATTATAACTAACCTAATAACTAACTAAACCTAATAACCTAATCAAAACTCTAATTCATAAATACAAAGACACATTTTTCCTAATAACATATTTTCATTTTAAACTATTCTCTTGTCCTCTTGTTTTCTCTTCCATTTTTATAATCGTTTTAAATCTGGATTTCAAAAATTTGTACATTAGAGGTACTTTCCGACTAGCCATGTTTTCTTTGTACATTTGTGATTGAGAAATTGAGAAATAATCATAAAAATTGAAGTTGCAGAGAGAAGTTCAGTTAGGAATATTGTGAAAAAAAACTTTGTCAAATTAGCCGAACCTGATGGAAATGAAGAACAATCCGGCTGTTTCAGGGAAGAAAAAATCCTACCTGAACTTTCGTAAATGTATGTTCGGATATTTTGAGGAAAAAAAATTTCCTCGCCAAACTTTTAATTTTCTAACTGAACTTTCTAATTTCCTTACTAAACCTTCTGCAAATATATGTTTGGTTGGGTTTGACAAGAAACATGGTGGACTCAACATTGCTAAACATAACTCTGTTAACATAAAATATGGAAATTCGGTTAGTCGTTCTTGAGCTATCCAAGCAGAACGTAGTCCACACACCATTAAAGATGATGTTCGGCTAACTATATTTATCTACTTTTCTAGTCGAACCTAGCCCAAAACTCCATTAAAGAGGATGTTCGGCTACATGATCATCATTCTTACTAGCCGAGCTTAGCTTCAGAATTTCCAATAAACCAAAGTTCGGCTATGGTTCATCAAAGTTCGGCTATGGTTAACCAAAGTTTCACTAACAATAAATCAAAAAGGATATTTTGGAAATTAACTAATCTATCCAGGTAAGGGTTATAGATTTTACTTTATAATGACCTCAGAAAACGAGGAATAGTTTCCTTTGGAAATTAAAAATAAAAATAAAAAATCAGGGTACCCAAAAAATTGTTCTTTCAAAAGAATGATTTTTTAGGGACCATGGTTTTTTTGGGGGACCATGGTCTTATTAGGACACCTTCCCTATAGTTATAAGGGGTGTCCTAGAACATTGAAATGACTAACCTACCCTTAACCTAATTTAATTTAAAACCAACACAATAACCACCTCTCTCTCTATATATATATATATAACCACCACCTCCTCCCACCACCGCCGATTACCACAACCACCACCAACCACCGATTACCACCACCACCACCACCACCCACCACCGCCGATTACCACCACCACCAACAACCACCGATTACCACCACCCCCCACCACCGCCGATTACCACCACCACCACCTCCAATTATCACCACCAACAACCACCGATTACCACCACCACCTCCGATTACCACCATCACCACTATATATATAGCTTAATTTAAAACATTAACAAAGATATTCTCACAAACCCATTACTTGTCATTCGTTTTTGGTTGAATAAATGAGAACTAATCATCAAAATGAGTTGAAAATGGAAGTTGCAGAGAGGTTTAATGGAGTTTTTTTCAGTAAAAAGTTCGGTTATCACAAATTATTATTTTCTTAACCGAACTCAAAGTTCGGTTGATTCGCAAAAAAATACTTTTAACCGAACTCCTTGTATTAGAACAATACAAGTCCATAAGTTCGGTTCGTTCGCAAAATTATTAAGTTTTCTTTGTAACCGAACTCTACCTATAAGTCCAGTTCGGTTGATTCGCAAAATATGTTGAAGTTTGCGAACCCACCGAACTTCTAACACTAGGTTACTTTTAACCTGAATTTCTGTTGGGAACTTGGTTGCGTTGAAGTTTGCGAACTAACCGAACACACAAGAAGTACTCAAATAAATTGTCAAGTTCAAAGTTCGGTTACCTACCATTTTATCCTAGGTAACCGAACATTGCACTGTACGACCAAAACCTCCATTAACGAGCGAGTTCGGTAACCTGCGTGTTTGGAAAACATAACCGAACTACACTTTCAGGTGTGTTCGGTTACATGTTCTTGACATATGGTAACCGAACTACACTTTCAGATGTGTTCGGTTACATGTTGTTGACATATTGTTAACAGAACTGGCCCAAATTTACATAAAAAATTTCATTTTTTTGAAAGTTTGGAGCAATTCAACCAACATTATCTAAGTTTGAAGCATACCTGGGTACCCAAATACCCTTCCTCCGGTTGTGGTTGGTAAAATCCATCGTTTTTCATGGTTTCCTTCTTCATCTTCTCTAACTTTACTCTCTCAATAATTCTATTTCTTTTAAAAAAAAAAACGTATCTGATTTTTTAATCTCACTAATTATCTTTAACTTAATCATCTCACTAATCATTACACTAACTATTATTAGCACTAGCTAATCATCACCCAAAATTAATCAGGAGGGTAATTTAGGTATTAATATAAATATCTAGATAAGGGATGACCTAGATTTACTTCTAATGTCTTTACCCAAAATAAAACCATGGTCCCCCAAGAAAAATCATGGTCCCAAAAAAAATCGTTCTTTCAAAACATTCTTGTAGGACTAATGAGTTCAGCAAAGCCCAATTCACCCAAAGAGCGGTAAATGGACTGATTGCAATTTGCAAGTCCCCAAATGCGAAATGATTGCAATCCAGGTTTGAGTTCATCAAGCCTTGGTAACTAGAATTTTGACTCTATTCAGAAGCTTCGTTAATGACTATCTACTACTTTAAGAGAAAATCAACAGCTCGTTAACCTATTTACAAGCTGAGCTACTAAAGAATCAATTCAAAAAACAAAATCTACTATTTTCTTTTGTTATAGCTCGATGAACCACAGGTCTTAACAGCTAAGACAAGAAGGTTAACCTTTACATACAATTAAAACCTAAACCTGAAGAATATACAAAAGCTGGTGATACACAACGCCTACCAAACCCCACTAAAGATGTAAATTTCAGTCTTCATTTTGCAAACCAAAATGTTCCATTAGAATACTTGTAGGAGTCCTTCCAAATCCTCTGGCAATTCGGACCATATCCTTAAGGCTCACAAGTTCCTGCTTAATCTCACTTACTCTGTTCAGAATGCTTGTAAGAAGGGTGTCCATGTCAGAATTCTTGCTCGAAGATGACCGATTATCTAGTTTATACTTATCTGCATCAAGCTTTTGGTACAAATCAAGTATAGCACGTTTCTTAGCATAAAGCTTTGCTTTTGCAGTTTCATATTCGACCTGCTGTGACTTCTTTAATTCTTGGAGTACTTGCTCCACCTCCTTCTCAAGCTTCACAGATTCAATCTGGTGGTCTGAAGTTATGTACAGAGGTTCTTGAGAACTTTTCTGCGCCTTCAGATCAGAGGCACCAACATTCAAAGAATATGACCCAGCTGAAACATCTTTATTTTCCACTACTGGTCTCTCGCTCTTGATATGAGGCTCTGCTCCTATTTTTAAAAAATATAAAAGTAAGCAGATAACTTGGTAAACTAAGGTTCACCAACCAACACGTAAGAGTCTAAGGATACATAATTTACTGTGTTTATCTTGTTCATTGACTATTCTAAGGTCTCACAGGTTCAGGTAGGAGATTCAAAAGAAACTAACCTGGAGAAATCTCTGAGATGTCGCCTTCCATATTCCAGATTTCATCAAGGTAAATCCCACTTTTGAGCTGACATAGATAGCAGTTTCGTCATTAAATACAGAATGGGACTCGAATGACCTGCTAAACAAGAACAGTACTGCAGATCTATTATGCCTATTTTAGAAAATGGATAAAAAAAATACCTTTCTAAAGGCCAACTCAATACTGTTGAGCAAGTTCAATGCACCCACACGTTGTGAGCCACGCACAATGCTTAAGCCCAACTTCAGAATTTTCTCAATCTCATCTGGGGAATTAAGAGATTGACAGGTTTGTAGAAGCCTTGTAACATGTGGAATGAGATCTGTTATCTTATCACATCGTCTACAATAATATTCCACATCTAACCCGATACTACCTCCCACTTTTCCAGCCATATAAGAACGAAGTGCACAGTCCAGATGAGCAGCATGCCCACAAATATAATCTTCACCTTGTTTAGCTTCACATCTAATAAAACTATAACCACCGTGAATCCAATCGATAATATTGGAACAAAGAATGCAACAACAATTGCGACAGAAATTGACTTCACTGCAGCAGATATCACAATCCATGTCAGGTAGAGAGAGGGAGTTGCTCCTTGCTTCTCGTTGGTCAAGGCACATTATATTTCGAGCCTTACAATCCACAGTTGAAGTATTTGATTCATGTCCAGAATGCTCAACCTCAGCTGAGTCTCCTCTGAGCGGTATGATTGGATAAAGCAGCTGATCTACAGGTGTCAGAGAAGAAGGAAATTACTAAAGAATGAAGCAGCACCCATTGACCAGACAGGCCTAAATGCAGCAAAAAACATAGATTGAGATGCATCAGAATTGACACCTTCAGGAAAGGTCTCTAGCATATCCTTTGAAAATGTACTACTATTAGTTTTGGTTTGAAGTGACCTAAGCCAAACAGAAGTGATGATATCCATGAAAATGCAACATGCATATTTCAGAATCAAAGCTGTGCATGCACATGTTGAGGATGGGTGTCCCAGACTATATTGAGTACATCCAGGAGTAATGTCAGGGAAGCATGTGTTAATTTCATTACAATAACAAATCATCCAGTAAAGGTCCCTTAGACATGCACACCTTCTTGCCAAGGGGAAGTTTCATTATCATGGCATTTGTACTAGGCCTGTAATTAAGCCAAGTCCCTACCAAATGTATGAAGATAAAACGATGCAGAAAGAATGTATACCTTTTTGCCAATCATATTCATTTGAAGGGATCTTCCAACAAAAAGACTTGAAGAAGGCATCTACATCAGCATTGGGAATTTCCTCCTGGAGAAATTTTACAACTCCTTGAATACTAGGAAAAACAGCTTTTCGCTGTCCTGACTTCCGTGGCTTTAATAGACGAGCAGGCGGAATCAAAAATCTATCCCACATGTACCCATTCAACAATGTCCTTCTACCTACCCTCCATCTCCAATTATCACCTGCTTTTGGCCAATTTTCAGGAGCATATGGCATACCTTCACCGGATTCACCAAGACCTACCGGACGAAGAACCAAAACAACCTCTCCAACACCACCAGCTGCGGAATCACTATCTTTATCAGGATCATCTAGAATCATCACATCTTTGACACCACCGGGTTCAGAACCATTATCTCTATCAGGATCATCGAGAATCATCGCAGTTTTGTCTGTCATTTAAGCAATCAGGCTCAAACCCTTGATCCTTCTGTCAAAACCAATTAAAATAACACATTCTTCTTCTCCGATCGATTATATTATTACAAGAAGGAAGAGAAGAAAAACCCTAAAATAAAGGTGGTGATGTCTAATACCTAATCACTCGAAACATCTGTACGAATTAAACTGGACATCGTGTACACGCGGTGAAAAACGATGAGAGCTAGCTCCATTTGTATTAAAGATTGTGTTATTTGCTGACTGCATAGCTATAAGGGCCACCTAAGGGCAATTCTTACGGCAATGAACATTTTTTTTGTTGAGCCATCATGGATGAACAAACCGTGTTTTCCACTATGGAAAACTACAGCAAAATGAACAGATTTGGCTTTCCAGGATCCCACTAATATTTCTTTTTAATATAAAATGTGTTGTAGGATAAAGATAAAATATAAAATAATATATTTGGTGAGATAAAATAGGATAAAGTGAGATAAAAAAGGATAAAAGGAATAAAAAAGTAGTACAATAATTGTTGGGAGTCTGAAATTGTACTCGGCGAAGGAGGAACACACGCCAGCGTTTTTTCTTGCAACGCCCGCGTTTTTTTTCCAACGCCCGCGTTTTTTTTCAACGCCCGCGATTTTCCTTCCAACTCCCGGTCTTCCCACGCTCGCCCGGTCTTCCATCAAGCACACGCTACATGTTTTTATCTCACTCAACAAACCAACAATTTTGTTGGTTTGTACATCCATTTTTCATGTTTGTTGAGTCCATAGTCGGAGCAAAATCAACAAACTTCAAGTTCGTTGAGTCCATAGGAACTGCTCTAAAGCGTGCAAGTAGCATTCCGCATTTCCACTCGATTCACCCCCTCCAAAACCAGTGGTGAGACCAGGAAAAATCATCTTCTAGAACTTATGGTAATCATATTTGAACTTAAACATTTATCCTCACATACATTCCATTGGAGTAGCTTTTAGTAACCAGCAAGACTATACCATGTTGAGTCAAAAAAAATTTAAAAAATGATTGTATTATGTAGGGACAACAAGTCTAAAAATTGGAGAAGTGTTGTCGCGGAAATATTACTTCAACACTTCTTAAGATTCGTGATTGATCAATGATATTTTCCAACTTTAGACAGTTTTTTGGTAACTTTAGCTCTCCTATAACTATAAATTTTCATTATTTCAGTAGAGTGAAGGTGGGGATACCTGCATGTTTCAACAAATAAGAGCTTTATGCTGGTTTTATGAGGAGAAAATGATTAGAGAACGTGTACTTGTACGGTTGGAATTTCACCTTTCTTTATAGGTTGTAGAGGAGATATATCCAGCTTTAAATCTTTTGGATTCATTTTGACTATGTACATGGACCGGGTATCCTTTAGGTTCATCCCACCTTTTAGGATAATTAGGGTAAGACTTTGTACCTAGACTAGTAATCAACCAGATTTATTCTTATCTTTAAACTTGAATATGTACATGGCTCACTTGTCATCCTGATCCATCTTACTTTGAAGATTAATGTACATGTTTTTTTCTCCTCTTCGAAAAATCATAGCAGATTAGGCTATTAATATTTAATGGACATAGGATTCAGTTTTCGAGTCCAATTATCTGTCTAGCGTAAATTATGCCAGATTCACTATGTTGAAGAGTTATTGGGCCCACTTCCCATGTAGCAAACTACATGTTATAGACATCATACTCTTTAACCTTAACTTATTGATGGGTGAAGAATAGTATTCCTGGATCAACTTTAACGACGTTGTATCAAACCTCCCCAAGCTAGTGCTTGCAAGTAAAGTTGTACTTAGTTTTGTTGGTGGAATTTTCCATAAATTGAATATGAATGAGACATGATGATTGTATCACAAACTGCAAGTTGTGTGCCTACAATTTTGACCATGATTTTTGTGTGTATTACAACAATGTTTTTCTCTTATTCTATAACAAAGTTATTGATCAAGTTGGCATATACATATTGGACTATGTATGAGTCTGTTAGACCAAAAATTGGTGTTGTGCTCATGCTTGTGACAATATCTCGTGCTTGCATGGCGCAAAACTTTATACCTCTCCTTGCAATATGAGATTTTGTGCTTGCAATAAGAGCAAGTGCTCACTTCTGAGGCTATCTGCCTACATGATTGCAATGCTTTTTGCTTGTAATGTGATAACACCGCCACAGTTACTGTTTGGGAAAATTGGTATATTTCTTTCTTGGAGTACGATTTATTATGCTCGCTTTGTTGCAAGATTATATGAATATACTCAATTGGTTTTCTGTTGATGCTGAGATGTGATTTGATTTGCGTCTTTTGGATGGTTATAAAATATCACAACTAGTCGGGCATTGAGTGATGACGTTTTCCAGGTGTTATACGTTTATTTTATTTCCCGAGTATTGTTTCACTATATCTCAAATCCAATATCATTTCAGATAAGGGAGCATGAATCCAAGTTTGACTACGAAACAAGCTTCACAAGTCTACTTTTATGTTTCTGAAATTGCTTTCTAACATAATTTCAAATTCATCTGAAAGTTCAACCCTCTAAATAACGACGAGTATCAATCAATGCAATGTCGAGAACACAAAGTCCATATACAAACTATACTTCTTAACTCCATATACTCAAAATTAGAGCATTTCTCAATCGAACTCACAAGTGGTGCAATATCAAGCTTGTTGTCAAATTTAGTTGATTAAAACTATATCTTGATTTCTAGTCGATAATTATTTAAGTCTCGGATTAGGATAGAAGATGTAGTTAAGAATCGGACATCACTGCGTTATACCGTTTGAAGTGGAAGATCAACCGAAGCTTTGGAGAACTTCTTCAACAAAAGGTAAGTGAAGACTGAAATACCTATTTCTCAAGTTATATTCATATTTCTAACTATGAGACGTTGTCGCATAACTAATTAGACTATCTAATTAAGCATATCAAGAATTTTGAGTCAAGTTTATCTTGATAATTAGTTATCGAAATATATATGACTAAGCTTAATGAAAATTTGTTCATACTTGATGAATTTCGGTTATGAACATTTAGAGAGAAAAGTGATTCAAGATTATCATTCGAAAATAGTCTGGAAAAGCATTGATGTTATTTTGGAATATTTTGAATTTATTTAGAGAGAAATATAAAACTTGTGTAAATCTGGATACAAGATAATATGCATACCAGTTCACATACTAGGAGAACTGTCATAGGTCAGGAGCCGTGGTACATGTACTCAGCACACATACAGACGTATCTATATGTCGACAATAACTTTGAGGTACGCATACCCGGTATTCATACCTCAAAAAGTCTGTTGCTCGTGAACCAGGAATGGTACGCATACTCGGTATGCATACCGTAAAGAAACTGTTGGTTCTGTAACCGGCGTGATATCCATACCCGGTACGCAAATCGGAAAATTTATGTGAGTTCCCGAACCATTTTTGTCTTAACGGTACACATATCCGGTACATGTACCATGACAAAAATAGTCACGAACAAGGAAGAGTACACATACCTGCTACACGTACTTGCCATGTCGAATATTTTCAGATGCACATAGAATTATTTCTGTGAAATAATTTGCATTTGAATAAATCTCTAAAAACACTATGTAGACACGATTGATCACATTATAACCTATGGTTGTGACTCAAACCTAAATTCTTAAGTGTTAATGAAAATGATTAAGCTTATAGTTCAATCGGCTAGTCCGGCTAACCGTCTATGAACAATGTCTTTGTACATGGTTCGGTTAGGGTTCATTCTAACCAGAGTGTATATCTTGGTATGTTAATCTCATTTCAAAGATTCGCCTAAGGGTGGATATTGTTTGCTTGGTTCCAAAGCTATCTTAGCTTAAACCCTAAAACAACCAATACTTTAAAAGTATATAAAAGGGGAACTTCTCACAACTGGGATCCTTGAATCCCGCCACTAATTTTGTGTGTCCTAGTTGTAAACTAGAGTCGTCCTCTCTTCAAACCCTTTTAGGGTTTAACGACTAAAAATACTTCATAGGGATTTGTGAATCCAAGTCCAGCTATCTTTTATCTTGATAGTTCGGGTATCCTGATCTTGTTGGATTGTTGAGTTACTCACTCGAATAAGATAGATAAAAATCGCAAAGTTCTCTTCATCACAGACTTTGTGATTCCACAAGTTTAATATTTTTGAGGTGAATAGTAATCTAGGCTACTCTTCGAGAAGCATAAGCCCGGATTTTGAGGTTACCTAGACTTTGTTTATTGTTATCGATTTCCAGTCTCACCTTGATCTATGATCAAACAGGAAATCACACATGTAGGCTTATCTGTGGGAGGCAGATTGGTTTAAAGTCTTCAGTAAAGTTGAAGCAACTTTTAGGATATAAAGGACGTCAGTTAAGGAAATCAATTGAGCGGAGTCCTGTTGGGATTCAAGAGGCATAAGGAATGCGACTGTAACTGAATTGTTGTGAGGGTTTAGTTCGGTCTCAACTACATTCCAGTCTGAAATTATTTGGTAGTAGGCTAGTTTCTATAGCGGCTTAATACAGTTTGGTATTCAAATCTGGACTAGGTCCCGGGGTTTTTATGCATTTGCATTTTCCTCGTTAACAAAATTTTTGGTGTCTGTGTTATTTCTTTTCTGTATTATATTATTTATCTTTATAGTTAAAATATTACAGGTTGTACGTAAATCAATCAAAGTATATACATCCATCCTTGTTTGTTGGATACGACTTGATTGATTCTTGGATATTGATATCTGAGATCGTCCAAAAAGTCTCACACATAATTAGGTTCACGGACTTGGTTTTGTAAACGTTCTAATTGTGAGAGAAAGAGATATAACTCTAAATATTATTCCTTGATTGAGATTCATTAAGTTAAACTCTCGGAATTATGTTGAAGTGTGTCCATACAGGTTGCCTAAGAAAAAGTTGGTGGTATATTTTGGTAACCCCCAAGTTTTCAATGGGTATCAAAGAAGGCAAACACGTTTAAGACCGAATAAGTCTGTATTTAAACCAATATGATTATATGGATAAAAGTGCAATCTCGATAAACGTATCGCCAGTCTTTGATGGCACAAATTACTTATGGTGGAAAATTGTTATGCGTTCCTTTCTACAAGCCCGTGACTTTCTGTTAGAACATTGCTCGGTGGAACTCACCAAACGTTGGTATATCAAGTTTGGTTGTCATATTTTAGTATCAAAACTCATCTAGAGTCGCTTGATTAAATATTAGAGTCAAATTAGTTTAGGTTAGACTAGAAAGTTTAGGAATGTTGAGACATACAAGTATTACTCTGAAGACTTGAAGAATGATAAGAAGTAAGGACTACAACAACGACATCATCCTTCCACTTGAGGTTAGTAATATTGACTTGAACTTGTTTCAATTCCTAACATATCTTTCAAGTCGTGCTATATGAAAACATAACATGCGGAGCTGTATATAATGTATATATTGTATACTCTAGTGGAGAGCCATGATCATAATAGTATAATCATAGTATTAAGGAATTAGACTACGAAGTATAACTCTTATCTTTTGAACTTCATAGATATGACATCGACATAATCCATTCATGAACTTGTTTCATGAATCGAAAGGGAAATCAATAGGTTTATTAGTCGTGCTATTCATTGCATATTCTTTGATGACCAATATGTGTGAGTTGGTAGAACCGATCTTAACTCCGGTTATGTATCTTGGTATAATCGATCACAATACCTAGACTTATGATTTGTTATGACCAGTCATGGTAATTGTTGTAACTGATCCTAAGTAATCACCGTGAGATGGTATGATCGATCCTTGTAACTGGTGTGACCGATTCTGGTATTGGTATGACTGATCATAAGTGATTGTGTAACCGATCCTTGTAATTGGTATGAACGATCCTAGTGACCGATCACAAGTAGGTACCATGTATAGGTAGAACCGATCCTAGTGACTGGTATAACCGATCTGAACCCATGTATGTGACTTGGTAGGATCGATCATAACTAACCATTGTGACTTGGTTTGACCGATCACATAGTAGTCTTGGAAGTCTGGTAGAACCAATTCTAAACTTGTTTGGAAGTGTGGTAGAACCGATTCCCAGATGCAAATCCATGTAGATACGGAATAAGGATTTGCAGTGTAAAGATGTCAACATACTTTGAACACAAGCAGTAACTATTATCATTTATTGTTTAAAGATATTCCTTGGTACTCAAGGTGATCCTGTGCCGAAATACATTAAGAATCTTTTAATTAAGGTTTTTGGTTTTATATACTTTAACTACCAGATGTTAATGCATATCTCTAGAGAATAAAAATTAGTAATGTGCATTTACTAATTGGAGATTTTCTATGAGAGATTTTGGAAATACTGGAGCAACATTTATTGGAATTAGGAAAACCGAATTTGGGGACTCATTGCATATCTTGAGAATATTTTCGGTTTTGGAAATTCCTTGGTGTCCAAACATCCTTGGTCTATAAATACCTAAGTTTGCATTTCTAGCAAACTATCCTAAGAGACAGGCAAACTTCATTTCTTGTTGTTTCTGGTGGATCCGTCTATTCGGAGAGGAAAGTATCCTAATTAGGTGAAATCTTTTACGACCGCTCGTTTAAAGACTTTTATGGTATCAAGAAGCTCTACGAGTATCGTTGGTGGGAAAATAGATACTATTAGTGTTATAAGTTTTCGATTTGATTTGATTGACTAACGGTTGTTGAAACTTTGATTGCACCTAGTTTGTTTATTCTTGAGAATCTTCTTTTCTGATATAAGATTCACTCATACTAGATCAAAGTATCGACGGGATATTTAGAACTGTTGTTAGATCTAAATACATCTTATGATAATCCATTGTTAACAGACTCCATTATGCGTGTGATTGATCACAAGAGGATTCAAGTGTTGTTTTGCAGGTATTTGAAGGCAATTTAAGATTTGAAGACGAAGAAGAATTCTTATTAGTTTTCTTATCTTGTGGATTTAGTGCACAAACCTTGATCGGATGGTATCCAACTAGAATCAACTTATCTTTGATAGATCTGATTGATTAGTTGCATGAGATCAGAATTCTCTATATTTCTCTTAGAGATATATATCTAGTGAGTGCAAATCTAAACTTGAATATTTCGGTAGTTATTGGATAGATTGATCTAACCACACAAAGGAGTTTATTAGATTAAACATAAGAGACTTTGTCAACAACTCATATTATCTTTAGCAAGATTGATTAGAGTGGTTACCAAACAGATTCTTCTTTTGCTGCTTGGAATACGATCCAAAGGACTTGCTGATGGTTTTTCAAAATGGTTGTAGTAATAATGGTAAAACTGGGTCTTTTCAGACTTGTGAAGAAAATAATTTTTTAGATTTAAATTAAAAATAAAAGATAAAACAAATTCAAAATTCAAAATTATGTAAATATTATGGAAAGACCAGGGTTTAGGATTTCACCATTCACCAATGTTCCAATGTTCAAAAATAAATAAAGTGCAAAAATAAAAATGAAAGCCTAAAAAAAAACAGAAATCTCTCTTCTTTTTTTCTCTTTTTTACAAAATAAAGAAAATCTTCTTCTTTCGCTCCTTTAGCTTTGCTTTTCACTCCCAGACTTTAAGTAAATCACCACAAGCTTTGGCAAAATTGTCTTTCGCTCCAATCTTCAAAAATCTGCAAGGAAACAAAAAAAACCCAAAAACATAAAGAAGAACAAAAATAAAAATAAAATAAATCTAAAAAAATGCTACCTAAACAAAAATCCGCGTCGGCGGCGCCAAAAATTTGATGGTTTTTCAAAATGGTTGTAGTAATAGTGGTAAAACTGGGTCTTTTCAGACTTGTGAAGAAAATAATTTTTTAGATTTAAATTAAAAATAAAAGATAAAACAAATTCAAAATTCAAAATTATGTAAATATTATGGAAAGACCAGGGTTTAGGATTTCACCATTCACCAAAATTCATGTGATTCAATAATAATTATTATCATGCAATTCTAGACATTATAATTCAAATCAAAAACAATTGTGATTCTAATCATTGCCTAAATCAGATTTTCAAAACATCCATTGTTAATCGCATGAAATATAAAAAGCAATAAACCAAGCATATTTCATCAGGAGAAAACACAATTAATTAATAAAAATCATTAATTCAATTTTCATTCGATGCAATTAATCATAACAGGATTGCATAAATAAATTTAAATGAATTTTACCACATAACTTTTGGAAGAATGGCTTCCTCCATCACCCCTGGGATTGGGTTTAGCTCCTCATACCAAAAACACACTCACAAGATAAATTCATGGCTAAAATAGGTGTTTTTATTGATGTATATAAGATGAAACAGGAATTAGCAACGCTGTAGAAGTGTTACAGCGTCACTGTTACAAAGGGGTAGGTGATATTGAAGACTGCTGTAAACGATAAGCCTTTACTGCTGTAAAAGAACGACACTGGTATTGTTATTTAAGACTGCTAAAGAACGGCTGACTATGTGAGTCTGTTCTTCGTGTTCTTGAAGCTCTTCAATGGCAGCAGAAGCAACACTGTCTTCTCTGTAAGCGCTTCTCCTCGGCTCTCCTGGACTCTAAACTCTCTCCTAAGGTTTTCTAACCCTTCTATGATGAAAACACAGCTATTTATAGCTATCCAACTCCCTAGAAACTCGATCAAATCCGAGAATAATCTCATTATTCTTCTCGGGCAGTTTGGAGAAAAATCACTTTCTTGTTGATTCACGTGGTTCTGTTGGCTATTCTCTCGTATCCAAACTATTCTCTGACTTGGAATGAACTGAATTGGTATATATCCACGCAAGAATATCCCATAAATCTCTCTGACCAATCCCAAACCCTAAATAGAGAAGCCGTATCCTGTTGGGACTTTGATCAATTATTCCGACTTATCCAGCCCAATTGGATGGGTCTAGACGATTGAATTAGGCCTGTTATGTCTTCTAGAGTCCGTAGGTACCAAATACACCCGTTTAATCTCCTCAGAACTCGCTAAGAATTCAACTCCAAAACTGTTGTCGCTGCAGCCAATTCTTCCCGCCAATTTCTGTTTTGAATTTTGAAGATGACCTCCCCCTATCCAGTTCCGGTGTCCCTTTAGTACATGCCCTTAAATGGGGTGCCCCTTATCCAAATTAGGGGTGCCTTTATCAATTCTTCTGGGTGTTTTCTGCACTTTTTCAGGGTTCCTCCGGGGTATTTTCGGTACACTATCAACGGCAATCCAAGAGCCACATTTTTAGCCAATTTTGCCGCAAAGCCTTATTTATGCAAAAACACCTACAATAGCATAAAAGGCCATAATAAGTACAAAATCGAGCACTAATAATATATACAAATGAGATATATTAGACACATAAATGTGTCTATCAAATACCCCCAAACTTATTATTTGCTAGTCCCGAGCAAATCAAAACTACAAAATAAAATCCTAACTCACTGTCGCAGGCATCGTCGATTGCATTTAGCGTATGCAATAATCATTTAAACCCCTAGGTGGCCCTAGTGGCCGAGTTATAGTCTCGGGAGGGCTTACCAGAGATATACCCACAAAATCTTTACTCCAGACCCTAGCTATCTACGCAGAACCTCGGAAAGCACTAAAGAACCTCCTTGGTTGGCATACTTATTGATTATTGGAGGAAGTACCCTGATGCGAAATTCCAATTATTGTACACGAGTTTTCACTCAAGCATACTAAAATTCATATAAAGTGACAGAGTTGTACTCAGATAGTTTCTGGACATCATAAACCGGAGTCAACCAATCACATGGATAGATTAAGAAGGTGGATGTACATGGATGATGTTGACTAAGGTGAACCTATCCTAATGGACTGAGATATTGGTCTTGACTAATATCAACACACTGGCATATACAAGGGAACCAGTGGTCGATAATCCTAACTCTAGGTCAACTCAGCTGGCATATACAAGGGTACCAGTGGTCGACTTTATTGTATTTATTCCGGTTGGTCTGGTGGTCTGGCCTCAATTTTTCATCTTTTTTTTTTTTTTGGAATCTCAGTCACTCTATTTCACCCTAGTAATGGTAAAAATAAAACAAAAAGAAGTGATCAGGATTCTTTCGATGTTTCCATCACGAGGATATGGCGAAACTACCATGTTTTTTTTCCTAACACCTGAGCTCTGTGCTTTTATGAATAGACTCTATAGATGTTTCCATCTAGTCAAATTGGTTCCTCAACTCCTAAAACCAAAATGCTTTCATCCACTTAGATTGGATAGTTCCCTCCTTAATAACGATAAATTTCTAGGCTCTGGAGTTTATTTATTATAACTTAAAACTAACAAAAAGTTTCTTCCCCACCCCCAAACTTAAATCTAACATTGTCCTCAATGTTTCTAATGAAAGAGCAATACCAAAATAATAATAACACGAGGAAAAGGTAAAGAGTGAAGTTGGAAAGATAGTACCTGTGTAAAGCGTAACAATCCTTCTACAGAGACTAAGGAAGAAAGTAATAAACAACATACAAACCGCCTCGATGGTCAATCAAGGGTAAACAGGGTCCTCCAGAGGACTTCCACAACATCACCTGTAGGCAAGGGCTCCAAAAAGGGTTTCAATATCTGACCGTTAACCTTCGAAAAACTACTACCATCCGGTGACTCAATTTCCACAGCTCCATGAGGAAAAACAGTGCGAACAATAAAAGGACCCGTCCACCGAGAACGCAACTTCCCAGGGAAAAGATGTAAGCGGGTATCATACAGAATAACTTTTTGACCTGGAGAAAATGTCTTTCTTAGGATATTCCTATCATGCACAAGTTTCATTTTGTTCTTATACTCCTTCGCACTATCATACGCATCTCTACGAATCTCTTCCAACTCATTGAGCTGGAGTTTCCTATGGGCTCCTGCCTTGTCAAGTGAAAAATTTAACTGCTTAATAGCCCAATAGGCTCTATGCTCTAACTCAACAGGCAGGTGACATGCCTTTCCAAGTACTAAACGATAAGGTGACATTCCAATGGGTGTTTTAAACGCAGTACGGTAAGCCCATAAGGCATCAGTAAGTCTCGACGACCAGTCTTTCCTATTAGGATTAACTGTTTTCTCTAAAATATGTTTAATTTCCCTATTGGAAACCTCTACCTGACCACTAGTTTGTGGATGATACGGGGTAGCTACCTTATGTGTAATACCATATTTCTTCATCAAGAGCCTAAAACGTCCATTACAAAAGTGCGACCCTCCATCACTAATTATAGCTCGCGGTGTACCAAAACGTGTAAGTATGTTTTCTTTCAAGAACTCTATCACAACCCTATGGTAATTGTTTTTACACGCAACCGCCTCAATCCACTTAGAGACATAGTCTACAGCGACAAGGATGTATAGATTACCAAAAGAATTAGGGAACGGACCCATAAAGTCAATACCCCACACATCAAAGACCTCAACTATTAAAATCGGGTTCAAGGGCATCATGTTCCTGCGGGAAATGGTTCCTAATTTCTGGCAACATGCACAAGTGGCACAATAATTGTGGGAGTCTTTAAACAATGACGGCCAATAGAATCCACACTGCAATATCTTAGCAGCAGTCTTCTTAGCACTAAAGTGACCCCCACAAGCATGATCATGACAAAAGGAAATAATACTGGACTGGTCACTCTCCGGTATACATCTCCTAATAATCTAATCTGGGCAATACTTAAACAAATAAGGATCATCCCAAAAGAAGTGCTTAACCTCGGCTAAAAACCTAGAACGATCTTGTTTACCCCAATGTTGGGGCATTCGACCAGTAACAAGATAGTTCACTATGTTCGCATACCAAGGTGATTGGGTGACAAGAAACAGTTGTTCATCAGGAAAGCTATCCATTATAGGAAGGGAATCATTTGGGGAACTAACAACTAGCCTAGACAAGTGATCTGCTACTACATTTTCTGTGCCCTTTTTGTATCTAATGTCTGGAAAAAATTCTTGCAACAATAGGATCCATCTAATCAATCTAGGTTTGGTATCCTTCTTAGACAAAAGGTATTTCAAAGCAGCATGATCAATATATATTACGATCTTAGAACCTAATAGATAGGGTCTAAACTTGTCTAGAGCAAACACGATGGCTAAAAGTTCTTTCTCAGTAGTGGTATAGTTCAACTGGGCTTCATTCAGAGTTTTGCTAGCATAGTAAATCACATGAAGTAATTTGTTTTCTCGTTGACCTAATACAACACCATAGCATAATCTGAAGCATCACACATGATCTCAAATGGTAGGTTCCAGTTGAGTGCCTGGACTATGGGGGAAGTAGTGAGTAAAGTCATAAACTTCTCAAAAGCCTCTAAACAAGCATCATCAAAGACAAACTTAACGTCTTTTGCAAGCAAATTGCAAAGAGGTCTAGAAATTAAGCTAAAATCCTTAATGAATCGACGATAAAAACCTGCATGCCCTAAGAATGACCTAATATCTCTTACGGTTTTTGGGACCTGTAAAGTCTTAATAAGATCAACTTTGGCTTTATCTACCTCTATAACCTTAGAAGATACGATATGCCCTAAAACAATTCCTGAACGAACCATGAAGTGACATTTCTCCCAATTAAGCACTAAATTTTTCTCCTTACACCTAGTCAAAACTAATGAAAAATGATGCAAGCACTCATCAAAAGACGAACCAAACACAGAAAAGTCATCCATAAAGACCTCTAAGAACCGTTCTACCATATCAGAAAATATGCTCATCATGCAACGTTGAAAAGTTGCAGGGGCATTACAAAGTCCAAAAGGCATGCGTCTATACGCAAAGGTACCAAAGGGATAGGTAAAAGTGGTTTTCTCTTGGTCTTCTAGGGAAATAACGATCTGATTATAGCCCGAGTATCCATCTAAGAAGCAATAGTGACTATGTCCAGCTAATCTCTCAAGCATTTGGTCGATGAAAGGAAGGGGAAAGTGGTCCTTCCTAGTGACCTTGTTCAATTTCCTATAGTCAATACACACACGCCAACCCGTGGTCACTCGGGTTGGGATTAATTCATTGTCATCATTCTGGACTACAGTAATATCGGATTTCTTGGAGACAACCTGAACGGGGCTGACCCACTTACTGTCTGAAATGGGGTAGATAATGCCTGCATCTAACAGCTTAAGAACCTCAGTTCGAACTACTTCTTTCATATTGGGGTTTAGTCGACGTTGCATCTCCCTAGAAGGTTTGGTGTCTTCCTCTAAATAGATCTGATGCACACAAACAGTAGGACTTATACCCTTAATGTCTGCTATGGTCCACCCTAAAGCTTCCTTGTTGTTTTGAAGGACGGTTACTAGCCTACTTTCCTGATCTCTATCCAAGTCGGAAGAAACAATCACAGGTAAAGTCTCTGACGGGCCTAAAAACACATACTTCAGGGTATCTGGCAATGGTTTTAGGTCCAACTTAGGAGGCTCTTCTAAAGAAGGAACTAGGGTAGACTTAGAAACTGGTAGTGGTTCGAACTTAGGTTTCCATCCATTACTAGTATCTAACAAAGGGGTTGAATCTAACAAAGTATTCACCTCATTAATCACCTTATCATCATTAAAATCAATCCCAAAGTGAGATAGGCATTTCTATAATGGATCTTCTAACAAAGTGTTTGGTAATGACTCATCGGCTAATGTTCCTATCATGTTCACCTCTTCTATATTCGAGTCATCTAGTTCAGAGGGTAGCTTACTAATATTAAAAATGTTAAACTCAATAGTCATATTACCAAAAGAAAAATTCATAATACCATTTCGACAGTTAATGATCGCATTGGATGTAGCTAAAAACGGGCGACCTAAAATCACTGGTATTTGGTTCTCTGGGTCCGGGACATGTTGGGTATCTAGGATAACAAAATCCACTGGATAAATAAACTTGTCCACCTCTATGAGAACATCCTCGATCACACCACGAGGAATTTTAACAGACCTATCAGCTAACTGAAGTGTCATCTGGGTAGGTTTCATCTCACCAAGTCCTAGCTTAAGGTACACATGATATGGAAGTAAATTCACACTGGCTCCTAAGTCAAGCAAAGCTTTCTCAACACGGTACTTACCTATTGTACAAGCAATGGTAGGGTACCCTGGGTATTTATACTTAGGAGTAGTGGTATTCTGAATAATAGAACTCACATGACTAGCTATGAAGGCTTTCTTCTGGATACTGAGCTTACGCTTTCGCGTACACAAGTCCTTAAGGAACTTGGCATAAGAGGGAATCTGCCTAATTGCATCTAATAATGGAAGGTTGATATTAACCTGCTTAAAAACCTCCAATATATCATTAAAGTTGGACTCCCTCTTAGTCAGAACTAGCAGCTGGGGAAACGGGGCTCTGGGAACAAAGCCGGGCTCATCAGGACCCTCATTGGTCTCTTTGGAGACTCTATCAGTCTCCTCATTTTCTGGCTCATAAGGGTGAAATACAACATGTTCACTTTCAGGTATGTCGACCTTATTATCAACTTTCTTTCCACTCCTAAGGATTGTAACAGAGTTCACATGATTGTACGATTTCTCTCCTCTAGGGTTAGGATCAGTATGACTAGGGAACCTTCCTTATTCTCTCTCATTGATAAACTTAGCTATTTGGCCGACTTGAAGCTCTAATTTAGCAAAAGACTGGGCACTATTCTTAAAATTCTGTTTGGTTTCCTCTTGAAAATTAACCTGGCTTTTTACTAACATTTCCTGGCTTTGTGATAGCATCTTCTGGCTCTTCCTTAATATACTAAGGGTTTCCTCTAAGCTGGTTATTCTATTCTCAGATGGGTTCTGGGTCTGACCTGAAGAGTTCTTAGTATAACCAAAACCTGGGGGAGGCTGAGAACTACTAGACTGGCCTTGATTCTTGCCCTTAGACCAAGAGAAATTAGGATGGTTTCTCCAACCATGGTTGTAGGTTTCTGAGTATGGGTCAAACTTCTGACGGTTCTCAAACCTAGCGTTGTTATAGACAACATGGGCTTGTTCTTAACTAACCTGACCTTCCCAAAATGAATTGTCGGGCTCTATTCCACAACTAGAGACTTGAGAGGCTCTATTAGGTTCAACAAGGGACCTATTTTTAGACTGACCCATTTCTAAAGCTTCTAACCTTCTGGACAAAGCATCAAACTTAGCATCTGACGGAAAACTCGTATCTACCACATTGGTGCTACTTCTATTGACCAAGAGTCTTTTAGGGGGTTCAACACAAGACTCCCACTGTTGGGATTTTTCAGCGATAGCTCCTAAGAAGGTAAAAGCATCATCAACATTTTTACTAGTGAACTCACCAGCGCACATAGACTCAACCATGGCTTTGGTCGAATAGTCTAAACCATCATAAATAATCTGTACGATTTTCATATTATCAAATACATGGTGAGGACACTGAGATAGGAGATCATTGGATCGCTCTAAAAACCTATAAAGAGACTCTCCCTCTTGTTGCCCACTAGCACTAATTTTCTGCCTAACAGCTGCAGTTTTATGCTTAGGGTAGAATTTCATATAGAAAGCAGCAATAAGTTCCTGTCATGTTTCAATGGATTCAGATGGTAGGTTGTTCAGCCAGGTCTTGGCTCTATCTTTCAAGGAAAAGGGAAACATATTAAGTTTCAAGACTTCATCAGTAAGGTCTTTTATTCTAATTGTCCCACAGATTTCCTCAAAGTCCCTAATATGGAAATAAGGGTTCTCATCATATTTTCCTAAGAATATAGGAATCATCTGAAGAATACTAAGTTTTATCTCGAAATTAGCCGTAGTGGCTGGAAATTTAATGCACGAAGCTCGGTTGGTCCTAGTTGGGAACATGTAATCTTTCAAAGTTGCCATCGCTGGCACAACAAAAGTACTAGGGGTACTTTCCTCACAAAGAGACAGATTCTCAAAACTGAAGTTTCCAAAAACACGGCTCTCAAAAGAAGAATCTTTGAGCTCCCTGCTTATATTAGAAGAACTACTAGGTTTTTTGCTAATCAATCGACCTAGAGTATCTCTTTTCCAAGACCTAACAAAATCGGGCATACACTAAAAATATCAAAAAGAAATAGAAATCCTAACAGGAAGGTTCTAGCAATCACACAACAGGCTGACTCGACTCTACCACAACAAACCTAAAGATTTCTAGCAAACAACAAGCATGATGGCTCCACTTAGATTGTTTCTAGACTAGCTTCTATCTCTCGAAGGGGAATTCGTTACAGTTTAAGAAAACCCCTCTGGAATCAATCCGAGTTAAAGTAAGTTGAATCAAGGCGAGGGAAGCTCGGTGGAGCTTTGATACCCAAGGCCTCACCGGTATAAGGCGGCGCAGTAACGCATTCAACTCACAGAAACCATCAAGAACTTCGAAGTATGCTTAAAAGGTGACCAATATCTTTTGAAATTTTTCCTAACAAGCTCGATACCCTATAGGTCTCTTTCTAATCAGATTTTAAAGCTTGGGTTCGCGTTAGGTTTTGTTTTCCTAAGGCGGGCAAGAAGGGAGCGGTGATGAAATCCACACCCTTATCTTGTCTAGGCCAGGCCTTTCCCTTTACTAGGAATATATAAAAAAAACAGTCCGGTTCGTCCTCAAACAATTATCACCTTAAGGAATACAGTAACCCGCTTGCATGAGATTCGCGAGTGTTTCGATTGGACTTACCTCCCGTACCAGACGGGGGATGAACCGTTGCAGTCGACTCGGGCCACGACTCCTATGTCATGTGCGAATCTGAGGGGCCGAGGTGATATTGTAATCACCGTCCTTCCCTGCACACAGTTTAAATATTTTTTTTTATTAATTAATTAACCCTTCCGTAAGGTTTCAAAAAATAAATAAATACAGTTCCAATGTTCAAAAATAAATAAAGTGCAAAAATAAAAATGAAAGCCTAAAAAAAAAACAGAAATCTCTCTTCTTTTTTTCTCTTTTTTACAAAATAAAGAAAATCTTCTTCTTTCGCTCCTTTAGCTTTGCTTTTCACTCCCAGACTTTAAGTAAATCACCACAAGCTTTGGCAAAATTGTCTTTCGCTCCAATCTTCAAAAATCTGCAAGGAAACAAAAAAAACCCAAAAACATAAAGAAGAACAAAAATAAAAATAAAATAAATCTAAAAAAATGCTACCTAAACAAAAATCCGCGTCGGCGGCGCCAAAAATTTGATGGTTTTTCAAAATGGTTGTAGTAATAGTGGTAAAACTGGGTCTTTTCAGACTTGTGAAGAAAATAATTTTTTAGATTTAAATTAAAAATAAAAGATAAAACAAATTCAAAATTCAAAATTATGTAAATATTATGGAAAGACCAGGGTTTAGGATTTCACCATTCACCAAAATTCATGTGATTCAATAATAATTATTATCATGCAATTCTAGACATAATAATTCAAATCAAAAACAATTGTGATTCTAATCATTGCCTAAATCAGATTTTCAAAACATCCATTGTTAATCGCAAGCATGAAATATCAAAAACAATAAACCAAGCATATTTCATCAAGAGAAAACACAATTAATTAATAAAAATCATTTATTCAATTTTCATTCGGTGCAATTAATCATAAAAGGATTGCATAAATAAATTTAAATGAATTTTACCACATAACTTTTGGAAGAATGGCTTCCTCCATCACCCCTGGGATTGGGTTTAGCTCCTCATCCCAAAAACACACTCACAAGATAAATTCATGGCTAAAATAGGTGTTTTTATTGATGTATATAAGATGAAACAGGAATTAGCAACGCTGTAGAAGTGTTACAGCATCACTGTTACAAAGGGGTAAGTGATATTGAAGACTGCTGTAAACGATAAGCCTTTACTGTTGTAAAAGAACGACACTGGTATTGTTATTTAAGACTGCTAAAGAACGACTGACTATGTGAGTCTGTTCTTCGTGTTCTTGAAGCTCTTCAATGGCAGCAACAACACTGTCTTCTCTGTAATCGCTTCTCCTCGGCTCTCCTGGACTCTAAACTCTCTCCTAAGGTTTTCTAACCCTTCTATGATGAAAACACAGCTATTTATAGCTATCCAACTCCCTAGAAACTCGATCAAATCCGAGAATAATCTCATTATTCTTCTCGGGCAGTTTTGAGAAAAATCACTTTCTTGTTGATTCACGTGGTTCTGTTGGCTATTCTCTCGTATCCAAACTATTCTTTGACTTGGAATAAACTGAATTGGTATATATCCATGCAAGAATATCCCATAAATCTCTCTGACCAATCCCAAACCCTAAATAGAGAAGCCGTATCCTGTTGGGACTTTGATCAATTATTCCGACTTATCCAGCCCAATTGGATGGGTCTAGACGATTGAATTAGGCCTGTTATGTCTTCTAGATTCCGTAAGTTCCAAATACACCCGTTTAATCTCCTCAGAACTCGCTAAGAATTCAACTCCAAAACTGTTGTCGCTGCAGCCAATTCTTCCCGCCAATTTCTGTTTTGAATTTTGAAGATGACCTCCCCCTATCCAGTTCCGGTGTTCCTTTACATCGCGTTTGGTTCAAGGAATTGGATTCCTGGTAATCTAATTCCGAGGGAATGTGACCAATTCCTTGAACCAAACGGTCCAAACCAACTCCATGTAATTGCGAATTTTGATTCTTAGGAATCCAATTCCCCCCAAAATAATTGATTTCCATTGCAGTGGTCTAGTAGTGCAATGGAATTGGATTCCAAGGTAAAAACAAAAGAAATTGGATTACCTCAACCAAACGCTAATTTTTTGGAATTGAATCCAATTCCATGGAATTCAATTCCGAGAATTGGATTACCCCATAATTGAATTCCTAGGAATCGAATTCTTCCAACCAAACGAGGTGTTAGTACATGCCCTGAAATGGGGTGCCCCTTATCCAAATTAGGGGTGCCTTTAGCAATTCTTCTGGGATGTTTTCTGCACTTTTTCAGGGTTCCTCCGGGGTATTTTCGGTACACTATCAACGGAAATCCAAGGGCCACATTTTTAGCCAATTTTGCCGCAAAGCCTTATTTATCCAAAAACACTTACAAAAGCATAAAAGACCATAATAAGTACAAAATCGAGCACTAATAATATATATAAATGAGATATATTAGACACATAAATGTGTCTATCACTTGCTATTCATGTGTGTGACTCTAGAAGTCGAAGGCGTAGGGATACTGAGGGAACTATGTATCTATGGGTAGTCTGCTTGGTCTCAACTATACGAAATTGGTATTTTATTTTGTATAGCAACTTAATTATGAGAGTATTCAAAACTGGACTAGGTCCCGGGATTTTTCTGCATTTGGGTTTCCTCGATAACAAAATCCTATTGTGCCACTTTACTTTTCCGCATTATAATTGTTTTATTATAATTAAAGTAAATTACACTCTAAGTTAATTGCGTAATACTTGATATTGATCCTGTAGAGTTTCGGTTTTCCAAACCTATTATCAAGTACACACTTTGTTGTCGTATCGTCTCGATCTTGTATCCATGGTCAAACACACAAGTGATCTTATTGTTGTATTGTCTCGATCTCGTATCCATAGACGATCACACGAAGTATAAACCGAATTTTCGTATTGTCTCGACTCTGTCCATAGACGGACACATTCGGTAGAGGACTTATAGGTTGAAATAAAAATATTGTGGTGTATTTGGGTAACCTCGTCTCTTTAATTTGTATCAGAGTAGGCAAACACGAAAAGATCTAACAATCTTTGTTTGGTGCGATGTAACCTATAAGATTTGAATCTATGTTTGATTCAGTTAACGTTATGCAAGATTGCGAATACTAAAAAGTTGAGAATGCTACTACTTCGTTAACTCATGACCCAGGAGTTAAGGAGATTAATAGTGCATTTGATTCAAATTTTGATGTCAAAGAAGATGCTGAGAAAGAGTTGGTAAAACTCCTAAACCCTATAAGATCTTTGTCTACAAGGATGTCATTATTAAAGACGGAGTCTAGTCTTCTAAAGCAAGAGATCAGAGAAAAATACATTCAACTAAATATTATATCCAAAGAGAATATGGATCTCACTGTCAAAGTAGAAGATCTTGGTAAATCTGTTACTCAAGAATAAGGGGTTCATCTTATGACTATGACTAATGATTCTGTTATAGTTTCTTATGATTAGGAAACCAAAAGTCCTTGATCGACTTTACAGATCGTGATAACAAGACTTGTTTGATCACGCTTGAAACAGATCATGATGATGGTAGTCTTCCTAACTACATCAAGTCATAAGAGAATGAAAAACCATCTTCTACAACCACTGATGATCAAACGAAATCTTGTCCAAAGGAAACTTTGAACCGGTTCCATGAGAAAGATCTTAAGGAATACAACTTTCAGTCGCTTGATAGGAAACTTATACTTCTTCAAATTACTCTTGTAAAAGTATTTAAAGAAGTATCTTGTCTTAAAAAACTGAAAGATCATTCCTCAGTAGAAAGACAGAATATACCCCAACCCAATGAAATCAACTCAAAAAAATTAGATAAAAAGATCACTTCTAGAAAAAGTTTCCACCTCATTCATGTCGGAAAAATCTCTGTTTACATGAAGGTAATTCCCTACTGCACGTTTCCATAAGAAAGGAAAGAAAATAATGTCTGCCAAAAGAAACAATTAGGGAAGTATTCAAAGAAATCCTATAATTGTTTCTGATGATCAAGCTGATGTGCATAATAAGGAAATCCTTAAAATGAAATCAAATGAAAATCTCATCAATAGAATTAAGAGAGATTTATCTATCTTTGAGAATTCTCGCATCAATTCACTTTCTCTTCATGATCCAAATCTTATTGTGATTAAGAAAGTTCAACTTTCTAGGAGAAAATATGTTGGGAGGAAACCTTTAAAAATGAACATGAAATATGTTTCTGATACTCGTTATAAGCATGAAAAGTCTTACTCCGATACAACTTAGTTATATGGAGTTTGTGCACCCTCATCAGGTTTGTGCTCATAATTTTTGGGATGAGGAAGCACATAAAACGAGCACATGTTTTGTGTTTTTATCAGAAAATCTTTGTGATAATTTTTGGATAACTGCGAATCAATTTTGTCTAGAATAATGTTTGTTCATGTTTATCATGATCTTCCATAATTAAGTTTTATTTGAAATTTTCGAATTTTAATAAACTTTCCAGCATGAGAGTTTCGGACATAGGAAACAAAATATATTCTTTATATATTTAAGAAAATCTCTGGGTATTTTCGGTCCAAAGTTGTTTCTTCTTAAGAAAAACTCTCTCTTGCTTGTACTGGAATACCCTGATTAATTCTTATTTAAATCCTTGCACATGCCTTCAAGAACTCGCAGTATTACAAAGGTAAATAAGGAGGAAGCTCAAAGAGTTAAGGATTGTCAAGGAATCAGTACGGAAAGGAAGAAGAAGATCATCTCAAAAATCATGTCTGATTATGAATCCGATAATTCTACTAGATCCCAAGATTAGTCATGTCTCTTGGCTTTCAACTTTCAAGATCCGAAAGAAACCAAGTGGATACCTTCTGATAGTATGGTAAACTTTATCAAAGGTTTCGAAGAAGTAAGAGCCAATCTTATAATAACTGTTCGAAATCAAGATTGGCTAAAGGATAGAATTGAAGAAACTATAGCTGATCTTGCAGATATGAAGGAACAAGTTGAAAAACTTGAAAAACAATGAGTGGTTGCTGACAAGTCTCTCGAGACGAGCTTTAAGAGTTTGAACACTTGATCCAGAAAATAGACATCAATGTATTGATTTATTTCGATATTTTTGTATAAGGTCTATTTTTGAATAAAACTATTAATATTTATTATGAATAAAATTATTACTTTATATTTTTGTTTCATGTGATAGTTTCCGATTGCATAACCTGTGTATGAATGCTTATATTTTTGCTATGTGATTTCGGTGTTTATGAGATGTCTGATTTCTGTTTTTATTAATCTTAATATTTGATCACATATGGTGTAGCCCTTATGATTTGTGTGGTTTTTTGATTTAGCGGGATTAAGTTCTAGCCCATGTTGGTAGGATTTATCAAAGGATCATAAGGTGTTCCGATTGAAACTCATATGTGAAAAGTCACAATATGTCGAATCAATTTATGTTTACATAAGTTGTGTTTAGCATAACATATGTGTTTCGGGTTTTTAACTTTTGCTATTGGCACGCATTAGTTAAAACCGATTCAACCTTTCTCTGGTAAATGTTGCTTTTGTTGTTATTCTTTTGTTCTTGCAAGAGGATGACAACACACAGGGGGAGAGTTCTTATTTGAACTTGCGCTTAATGATATATCTTTCTGGGGAGAAGTAGCTGCGGAAATTGAGGTAACGATTTTATTTGTTAGTTAATTGTTTTTCCTGTTTAAGAAAAGCCTGTTTATATTGTATATATTTTTCTTTTGCTTAACAAAATTTCGGTACAGTTTATATGTTCAATTATTGTGTATGAACTGTTTATGTGATTATTTTCGGTTAAGAAAAACTGTGTCAATTTATTTGGCTTATTGTTTGGTATCTTCTTTATGGTTGGGTATCAAGTGTTATTTCTCAACGAAATTCGGTGCAATTGCAGTGCTGTAAGATATATATTTGTTTCAATTGCTTCCGGCTAAGAAAAATAATTTCAAGTCAATTTATTTTGGTTTGTATCTATTGTTTTTGGCTTACTAAAATTACGGGATCTTTTGTTTAGTCCATTTGATTCCGGATAAAAGAAACTAAGTTAATTCTGATCTTAGTTATACTTATAAATAGAAGTATTCGGTTATTCAAGTCTAATCGAATGCCTTGATAAGAAAAGCTAGTTACCAACCTAGTGTTTGTCTTGTCTAAAGGGAAAGGTTTAAGTTATTGTCTGAATAATTAGAGTCCGATGAGAAAAATAAACTTAATTCTGATCTTTATTTTGGTCTTATCGAAACAAGTGATTATACATACGCAATCGGTTCAACAATAAAATTAAGTTTCTTGGTCGATTTGTTGGAATATAGGGAAATTGCTTCGGGAAATCGTTTCCTTGATAACATATTGAAATTAAATCACTTTTGTAGTTTTGGTTTTAATATCAGTTATCTAAAATGGTATGTGAAACCTTCGTGCTTTACTCTTATAGGTTTTACAAGTCTTATAGATTTGTAAGATCCTTTCGGTTTGTCCTTTATTTGCTCGAACCTTTGTCATTTTGTGACAAAAAGAGGGAGAAATATATGGAGTAAACAAGTGATCTTTAATCACTAAGAAATGCCAATTGAGCTTAAATATTAATCTAACAAAAAATTAATGCATTGACTAAGGGGGAGAAACATATCATATTGTTGTGTAGTAATTCTTACTACAAAAGGAGAATAACAAAGATGTTCGGATTGAATATTTACCTAGCTTTCCTTTAAGGGGAGTAAAAGCTTTTGTTATTCAAATGTCAACAACGACATTTATTGATTGAATATATGCAGGTTATTGTGTTGTTAAAACTTGGAATCAAGCGTATGAAGAATGAGTTATTTATGTAATTCGTTTAGCTCCATATGTAATAGAGTTTTGTCACTAAAATTGACAAAGGGGGAGATTGTTAGAGCATTGCTCGGTGGAACTCACCAATCGTTGGTATATCAAGTTTGGTTGTCATATTTTAGTATCAAAACTCATCTAGAGTCGCTTGATTAAATACTAGAGTCAACTTCGTTTAGGTTAGACTAGGAAGTCTAGGAATGTTGAAACATACAAGTATTACTCCGAAGACCTGAAGAATAAGAATAAGTAAGGACTACAATGACGACATCATCCTTCCACTCGAGGTTAGTAAAATTGACTTGAACTTGTTTCAATTCCTAACGTATCTTTCAAGTTGTGTTATATTGAAAACATAACGTGCGAAGCTGCATATACTGTGTATATTGTATACCATAATGGAGAGACATGATCATAATAGTATGATCATAGTATTAAGGAATTAGACTACGAAGTATAACGCTTATTTACTTCGTAGATATGACATCGACATAATTTTGTATATAGTTTTATGATTACGTGTATGGGTATATGGTGAAGATTTCATCATAGGAAACAATGTTTTACATTTGTTTAAAGGAAGTACATTCATGAACTTGTTTCATGAATCGAAAGGGAAATCAATAGGTTTATTGGTCCGGCTATTCATTGCATATTCTTTGATGACCAATATGTGTGAGTTGGTAGAACCGATATTAACACCAGTTATGTATCTTGGTATAACCGATCACAATACCTAGACTTATGATTTGGCATGACCGGTCCTGGTAATTGGTGTAACCGATCCTAAGTAATCACCATGAGATGGTATGATCGATCCTTGTAATTGGTGTGACCGATTCTGGTAATTGGTGTAACCGATCATAAGTGGTTGTGTGACCGGTCCTTGTAATTGGTATGATTGATCCTAGTGACTGGCGTGACAGATCACAAGTAGGTACCATGTATAGGTAGAACCGATGCTAGTGATTGGTGTAACCGATCCGAACCCATGTATATGACTTGATAGGACCGATCAAAACTAACCATTGTGACTTGGTTTTACCGATCACATAGTAGTCTTGGAAGTCTGGAAAAACCAATTCTAAACTTGTTTGGAAGTGTGGTAAAACCGATTCCAAGATGCAAATCCATGTAGATACAGAATAAGGATTTGCAGTGTAAATATGTCAATGTAGTTTGACCACGAGCAGTAACTCTTATCATCTATTGTTCAAAGATATTCCTTGGTACTCAAGGTGATCTTGTGCCGAAATAAATTAAGAATCTTTCAATTAAGGTTTTTGGTTTTATATGCTTTAATTCCCAACAATTAACGCATAGCTATAGAGAATAAAAATTAGTAATGTGCATTTATTAATTGGAGATTTTCTATGAGAGATTTCGGAAATATTGGACCAACATTTACTGGAATTTGGAAAACCGAATTTGGGGATTCATTCATATGTTGAGAATATTTTCGGTTTTGGAAATTCCTTGGTGTCCAAACATCCTTGGTCTATAAATACCTAAGTTTTCATTTCTAGCAAACTATCCTAAGAGCCAGGCAAACTGCATTTCTTGTTGTTTCTGGTGGAGCCGTCTATTCAGAGAGGAAAGTATCCTAATTAGGTGAAATCTCTTACGACCGCTCGTTTAAAGGCTTCTGCGGGATCAAGAATCTCCACGAGTACCGTTGGTGGGAAACTAGATAATTGCAGTGTTATTCGATTTGATTTGATTGACTAACGGTTGTTGAAAATTTGATTGTACCTTGTCTGTTTATTCTTGAGAATCTTCTCTTCTGATATAAGATTCACTCACACTAGATCAAAGTATCGACGGGATCATTAGAACTGTTGTTAGATCTAAAGACATCTTGTGATAATCTATTGTTAACATACTTCGTTCTGTGTGTGACAAGAGGATTCAAGTGTTATTGTGCAGGTATTTGAAGGCAATATAAGATTTGAAGACGAAGAAGAATTCTTATTAGTTTTTGTATCTTGTGGATTTAGTGCATAAACCTTGATTGGCTGGGATCCAACTAGAATCATTTTATCTTTGATAGATCTGATTGATTAGTCGTGTGAGATCGGCATTCTTTATATTTCTCTTTGAGATATATATCGATTGAGTGCGAATCTAGACTTGACTATTTCGGTAGTTATTGGATAGATTGATCTAACCATATAAATGAGTTTATTATATTAAATATAAGAGCCTTTGTCAACAACTCATATTATCTTTAGCAAGATTGATTAGAGTGGTTACCAAACAGATTCTTCCTTTTCCGTTTGGAATACGATCCAAAGGACTTGATATTCATGTGTGTGACTCTAGAAGTCGAAGGCGCTGGGATACTGAGGGAAATAAGTAGCTAGGGGTAGTCTGCTTGATCTCAACTATACGAAGTTGGTATTTGATTTTGTATAGCGGCCTAATTATGAGAGTATTCAAAACTGGACTAGGTCCCGGGGTTTTTCTGCATTTGCGGTTTCCTCGTTAATAAAATATTGTTGTGTCATTTACTTTAGTTTTTCGTAATACTTGATATTAATCCTATAGATTTTTGGTTTTTCGTACCTATTATCAAGTACACACTTTGTTGTCATATCGTCTCGATCTTGTATCCATGGTCAATCACACAAGTGATATTGTTATTGTATTGTCTCGATCTCGTATTCATAGACGATCACACGAAGTGTAAAACGAATTGTGGTATTGTCTCGACTCTGTCCATAGACGATCACATTCGGTAGAGGAATTATAGGTTGAAATAAGTCAGAGAAAGAAGCTTGGCTTAGAAACCGTATTCGAAGGAGATACCTCAGAGAAAGAAGCTAGGCTTCAAAACCTAAATTATGACTGGAAAAATCTTCGTATATATGATGAAGATTCGTTTGATGAGTTTCATCAAAAGGTGCCTGGAATTGTTAATCCATGGTATGCGTTAGGGAAGACTATTCCCCAAAATGACATTGTGATGAAAATTCTCCGATCTTTACCAGCAAGATACGAGTCTATGAAACATGCCAGCATGGAAGGAGATAACCTTGAAACTTTTCCAGAAATAGTCTCGTTGGGAAATTTTTTTTATCACGGGAACAAAATGGCTAAGGATAACGCTTTTGCACCTGAATCCAAAACCAACACAAGTGAAAATTCTTCAAAGGAAAGCCTGTCTTGGGATGACGAGTTTTGTGTTGATCATGATGAAGAGAATAATTTATAACAGCAAGTCAAAAATATCCTAAGGAAGGACACACATTCTGGAAAGCGGCGCTCCCGAACCAAGACCAAGATGGTTTAATTATTCAAGATGGAAGTTCTCTTCAACTAAATAATGCTCTCATTGTTTCACTTGAAATAACTCTGATGAGCTTACTTCTGAAAATCTAATAGAAAATTAAGCCTCTTGTGCAGAAATATCTGTTGATTCTGATTCGGTCTTTGATTCCAAATCAGAAAAGGAGATTCTAGAATTCTTGAATAAAAGTGAATAAATTCACCGAGAAAACCTACGTTTGAAGAAATTTGTAGAAAAACTCGAATCATCTCTTCAAGTGAAAAATCTATAGTTGGATAAACTTAATGAAAATTTTACCTATAAAAGATAATGAGATTGATACCCTCAAGTGTGATTTACAAAGGCTCTCGGGAAGCTCAGACAAAAGCTCATCTATGTTGTTTGGGAAAAAGTCTTTCGGTAACGCAAATGGTATTGGGTTCACCAACAAGACCTCATCAACAACAACTGTTTTTTTTCCATCTGGTTCATGTAAAGTAGAAATAGTTCGTTGTGATAAACAGGTAGCCGAGTCTCCTAAAGATGAGCCCTCTCTGAATTGCTTCTTTTGCGGATGTAAGAACCATGTTCAAGATAAAATGCTGGAAATTCAAGAAGAATTACAAGAAGATTGTTAAATTTCAGAATGACATGCAGAGAATGAGTCAGTTATTGAAGCATAATTCGGAATTCTCAAAGAGAGATAAACAGAGAAGAAGACGAACCAGAAAAGTAAGAATTATGAATATACAAATAACCTTGTTAAGTCACCTAGTGACGTAAGTGGTGAGTGTCCTACTCACACCATCACTACTTAGTTGTAGTAATGAGTGCAGCCTCAATGTTTTAGCTTTAGAAAATGAGGCTTGCAAAAAAAAAAACTCATCACAATACTCGTTGTGATGACAAGGTTACTCAAGTCGACTTGAACTTTTTAAAAGTTACTAATTCTATGTGAAAACCTCAATATAATCTCGTAGACATATTGTGTGTGTGATCTTGTCGAGCTAGCTCCAAAATCTAGAATGCATAATTGTGTTCTATCACCTATCTATAGTCCGTAATTTTTGAATCACTTACTCTTGTGCTCTAAACCATGTTTATTTGAGCCAAAAATATGTTTCAATCTTATATTGACATACTATGACTTTCATGAGGATAAGTAACAAATAATTAGTATAATAAAAAGTTGTCCGAATTTGTGTCTTTCATGGCTCACAGAAGGCATACTACTAAAGGCGTATTGGTTCGCGGACCCTCTTAAGGATGGTTATTTCTCTTATTTAGGGTTATATCCCTATATTTGTCTTCTTGATAAAATACGATCATGGCTCCTATAACTAGAGGTGTCACCAAAAAGGATGCACTAGAAGCTGTTAACGTTTACCTTTTTGAAAGAATCAAATCATCAAAGATCAGAAAGGAGAAATCACATGGAGAAGAACCAGGTTCTTCCTCAACTTTTCTTTTATCTATTTTTCGTCAGGATAATGATTTTGGGGCTACAATGAAGAACTTTGTGACTCAAAGGAATGATTTGAAATCTCGAATCAATCGCTCCTTTGATGAGATAACTTACTATGAACACATCTTGGCTCAGTCAAAGACCACTCTGTGTAAGCTAAAAACTGAACTTAGTAAGTTAATTAACATTTTTGAATACTTGGAAGATGAACTCGTAGTAATCATTCCAAAGTCTTATGAGATATATGTGTCCTTTACGTTTTGTAAATTTAACTGATATCTCATATATGCTCAAAAGTTATTATGTTTTTTTATAAACGGAGAATGGAACAAACTATTTGAGAATTTTTCGCAGTATCGATCTACTTGTGATCATACTTTTGTATTATTACTGCACTATACACTCCGTAAGATATTCTTATGTTGAGTTGTTAGAGCATTGCTCGGTCGAACTCGCAAGCGTTGCTATCTCAAGCTTGTTTGTCAAGTTTAGTTGGCAAAACTATAAGCCTTGATTTCTAGTCTACTTATAGCTAAGTCTCGGATTAGGATAGTTGAGCTTTAGACTCCACGGTGTTCATCAAATGAAGACGAAGAACTACTCAAGGAACTTGTGGAACTTCATCGACAAAAGGTATGTGGAGACTTTAACTTATCTATCACTCAAAAGTCTATCTATTCTATCTCCTATTTTGAGACAAAATTCGTATTGCTATATAGACTTTGATTATACACATTTGCTATTTCGAGCTGAGTTTATCTCGCTTATCTATTTCTCGAAATATGTGTTGGTAAGCTTTCGCTTTCGCCAAGTTCATCTTTACTCGTGACGAAAGTCATGTTGATTATTTCAATAACTTGAAATCGCTTTGATGAAAATAGTTTGTGAATAACGACTATTTTAACATCCTCTAAGAAAGTTTCAATAATTGAAATGAGAGTTTAGAACAAGTAACCATGTTTGGATATAAACATGGTGTGTCCTCACATTTGTGTAAAAGTCCAAACCGGGAACCTAAACTATGCGTACCCATACGCGTACCGGCGGTTGTTGGAAATCCGAGCAAGCATGCATATCGGTACGCGTACGTACTGGCGGTTGTTGGAAATCCGGGCAAGCATGCGTACCCGTACGCGTACTTGCGGAAGTTTCACGTCCGTGAATTTCTGTTGGAGTTTGGAAGAGTGAATAGGTATCCGCACCCGTACGCCTACTGGTGTAACCAAACTCGGTCCGGTCACTTAGGTATGCGTACCCGTTTGCATACTTAAGTAGGTTACTTTCTAAAATCGATTTATTCATGAACTAAAACATTTATATAATAAGGAATGCAATCTTTGAAAACCATGGCTATAATTTTAATGAATTGATTCGAGTGAATCAAAATCGATTTTGCTTTGATTATGTCTTGTATACTTCTATGAGATCTAAGCAATTGAACAACTCTCAAACTAGTTCATTTGAGTCATTTGAACTAGTTATGGTGAAGATGAATAAGGTTGATATGAAAGTGCTCGTATGGTTAACCATTGGTTAACTATTATTGAACCGACTAAGTGTACACGTTTAGGTACGGTTACTCAAACCTAAATGAAGGTGCATTTCATTGTGTATAACAAGCTAAGTTCGATCTAACGGTTGAAAGATATTAGCTTGAATCTAATCAGGTTTTTATCTAACGGTGAGTATTGAATGCTTTGTTACCAAGGTAACTTAGATTTCAAACCCTGATTTGAAATCTATATAAAGGAGAACTCTAGCAACTGGGAAACCTAATCCCCACACCTACTGTGTGATACTAGTTGCATAAGCTAGAGTCGATTCTCCTTTAACCTTAGGTTTTTCACGAAACCCTGTAGGTTAACGACTTGAAGACTTCATTGGGATTGTAAAGCTAGACCCAACTATTTTCTATGTACTTGCGTGATCTGATCTTGTTGTTTTCTATCATGTCTGAGTACAATCGTAAGATTGACTTGAGATTAGTTTCTCCATAAGGAAAGATAGAAAAGTAGTCACAAACATCTTCGTCTCTTGTTTGTGATTCCACAATATCTTGTTTCGTTAATCGATTAAGATTATTGTGAGGTGATTGATAATACTAGGTTGTTCTTCGGGAATATAAGTCTGAGTTATCAATTGGTTCATGTTCACCTTGATTTATCAAAAGAGGGAACAAAAACTCGTAGGTATATCTGTGGGAGACAGATTTATCTATTCAATAGACTTTTGTGTGTGAGACAGATTTGTTTATCAAGTCTTCGACTTTGGGTTGTACCAACTCTTAGTTGTGGGTGAAATCAGTTCTGGGAATCAAGTGCGTAGTATCCAGTTGGGATCAGAAACGTAAGGAGCGCAACTATACCTTGAATCAGTGTGAGATTGATTAGGGTTCAACTACAGTCCAGACAGAAGTTAGATTTTTAGTAGGCTAGTTTCTGTAGCTGCTTAATATAGTGTGGTTTTCAAATATGGACTAGGTCCCGGGGTTTTTCTACATTTTCGGTTTCCTCGTTAACAAAACTTCTGGTGTCTGTGTTATTTATTTTCCGCATTATATTTTGTTATATAATTGAAATATCACAGGTTGTGCGTTGAATCGATCAATTAGTAAATCCAACCTTTGGTTGTTGATTGAAATTGATTGATCCTTGAACATTGGTCTTTGGTACCGTTCAAGTTATTTCTCTTATATTCAATCAGGCTCGCAAATTATATTTGTTTGATTGCTGATTGAATTGAGAGATTGAGATATAACTCTTTGATATACTTTTTGTTAAGATTGAGTCTGACTGTCTAGTTGATTCTCTTGACAGTATATTGTAGTTAGTCCATACAGATTGCTAAGCGAAATATTATGTGAGGTTGTTAGTGTTAGAGCAGTGCTCGGTCGACTCGCATGCGTTGCTATCTCAAGCATGTTTGTCAATGTTAGTGATCAAAACTATAAGTCTTGATTTCTAGTATACTTATAGATGTCTCGGTCTAGGACATCGATTGTGTATTTGAGCCTTAAACTTCACGACGTTCATCATTTGAAGACGAATAACTACTAAGGAGAGCTTGTGGAACTTCATCAACAAATGGTATGTGGAGACTGAAACTCATCTATCACTTGGAAAGTCTATTTCTACTATATCTTCTTATTGAGACATATCTCGTGTTACGATATAGTTTTCTATTATACACATTTGAGATTTCGAGATGAGTTTAACTCGCTTATATATTTCTCGGAATATATGTTGGCAAGCTTTCGCTTCGACTAAGTTCATCTTATATTCTTGACGCAAGTCAAAAGATGATCATATGAAAATTTCCGAGTAACATCTTACATGGTTTGTCTGATACAATCATTTGGTGTAGACTTGGAATATTTCGTTATGATTATTTCAATAACTTGAAAATTGCTTTGATGCTAATAGTGTGTGGAAACGGATATTGTCATCCTCTAAGAAAACTTAACCATTATTGGATATGACATGTTGTGTACTCTTGCACATATGTAATCCCTGTTCGGGAACCATAATATGCGTACCCGTACGCGAACCTGTTGGCTTGAGAAATGAGGGAACCTAAGTATGCGTACCCGTTCGCGTACTGGCGTAAGGTTCATGTCCGAAATTTCTGCTGGGATTGGAAGTAAGCGTACCCTTTTGCGTACTGGCGAAACCCAATCTTGGTCCGGGTATTTCAAGTATGCATACCTGCTTGCATACTTGACGGTTAAAGTTCTAAAATCGGTGGTGTACATGAACTTAAACATTTATATATTAAGGAATGCAATCTTTGTAAACCGTGGGTATAATGTTCATGAATTGATTCGAGTGAATCAAACCGATTTTTCTTCAATTGTGTTCTTGTATACTTCTATGAGAATATAACAATTGAACAACTCTTTAACTAGATTCATTTGAGTCATTTGAACTAGTTATGGTTAGGATGAACAAGGTTTATATGAGAGTGATCATATGGATAACTTCGGTTAACTATTGTTGAGACAACATGGTGTACACGTTTAGGTATGGTTACATAACCTAAATGAGGGTACATTTCATTTTTGTGTAACAAGCTGAGTTCGATCTAACGGTTGAAAGATATTAGCTTGGTTGAATCAGGTTTTTCATCTAACGATGAATATTGAATGCTTTGTTACCAAGGTAACTTAGATTGCAAACCATGATTTGAAAACTATATAAAGGAGCACTCTAGCAACTGGGAAACCTAATACCCACACTTCAGTGTGCTACTAGTTACATAGCTAGAGTCGATTCTCCTTTAACCTTAGGTTTCTCACGAGACCCTGTAGGTTAACGACTTAAAGACTTCATTGGGATTGTGAAGCCAGACCCAACTATTTTCTCTGTAGTTGCGTGATCTGATCTTGTTGTTTCTATCGTGTTGAGTACAATTGTAAAATTGGCTCGAGATTTATATCTCCGATAAGAAAGATAGAAAAGTGGTCACAAACACCTTCGTCTCATCGTTTGTGATTCCACGATATCTTGTTTCGTTATTCGATTAAGATTATTGTGAGGTGATTGATAATACTAGGTTGTTCTTCGGGAATATAAGACCGGTTTATCAATTGCTTCCTTTTCACCTTGATTTATCAAAAGACGGAACAAAACTCATAGGTATTTCTGTTGGAGACAGATTTATCTATTCCAATAGACTTTTCTGTGTGAGACAGATTTATCTATTCCAATAGACTTTTCTGTGTGAGACAGATTTGTTTATCAAGTCTTCGACTTTGGATCGTAGCAACTCTTAGTTGTGGGTGAGATCAGCTAAAGGAGTCAAGTGCGTAGTATCTAGTTGGGATCAGAGACTTAAGGAGCGCAACTATACCTTGAATCAGTGTGAGATTGATTAGGGTTCAACTACAGTCCAGTCCGAAGTTCATTGGTAGTAGGCTAGTGTCTGTAGCGGCTTAATACATTGTGGTGTTCAAAGCGGGACTAGGTCTCGGGGTTTTTCTGCATTTGCGGTTTTCTCGTTAACAAAATTCTGGTGTCCGTGTGTGTTATTTCTTTTCAGCATTATATTTTGTTATATAATTGAAATATCACAGGTTGTGCATTGTATCGATCAATTAGGAAATGCAACCTTTGGTTGTTCATTGAAATTGATTGATCCTTGAACATTGGTCTTTGGTACCGTTCAATTTACTTCTCTTATATGCTCGTAAATATCTATTTGCTTATTGCAGATTGAATTAAGAGTTAGAATATAAACTCTTGTATATACTTTTCTCTGGATTGAGTCTGACTGTCTAGTTGATTCACTAGAAAGTATATTGGAGTAAGTCCTCTCAGATTTCCAAACGAATTGTTGGGTGTGGTTGTTGTACCCTCGTATTTTCAATTGGTATCAGAGCAGGCAAACACATTAAAGACCTTATAAGTCTGTGTTTGTAGCAATCTGTGTTCTGAGGACCTAAGAATTATCTCACAAGATAACGCATATTGATATGTCTTCCAAAGGCTCTGATTACACCAAAAATCTTGAGTTTGCCTCAAAGGATAACTCCTTAGTGGATTCTTCCGAATCCCGAGGGAAAAACAAGATTTGTGAGATCGTGTCAGAATCAGAAATGGAACTCACCAGATCGTTAAATTTTTTTGCTGAAATCAATGATTTTCAAGTTTCTCAAATCAAGACTCTTGAAGAAAAGAATGATCAGCTTATTGATGAATTTGAGAAATCTCTTGAAAGAGAACGTGAACTCTACAACATCATTGAATCTCTCTCTAACAATATCGAAAACTTGGTTCAAGAAACTATTCTACAACGAGAAAAGATTAGTATGCTTGAAGATACTGTTAAAGAAGATTCAATTAGAGAAGAACGTTTAGCCAAGGCTCATTCATCAGAATAAACAGTTATCGTGTTGAAAAAGAGAAACTTGTTACATCTCTTCGATATGGTCGAGAACAGTGTAACACCTTGAAAAAGGAAAACTCTGCTTTGATGAATAAGTCATCTCCTTCACCATATTCTGATACTCATAAGGATTTACCTGGCGTGAAGAAAAGTTCATCCAAGGAATTACCTACTGTGAACCACTTGCAAAATTTGCATGTGCCGGAAGAAGTTATGGGTCAAGGCAATCATGTCTCAAATCCACGATGATGTTCCTTCTGTGGGAAAAAGAATCACTATGCTCTTCATTATTTTTCCAGGAAGAAACAGATTTCTGATCTCCATAATTTGCTTTTTTCTACTGTCGACGGAGTAAATCGTCTGACGACGTCTACAGTGAATTTCTTTCCTGCAGAAAACCAGAAATGATCTCTCTTCTGGAAATCATCACAGGTTGCATGTTCCCCATTATGGTATAAGCTCTTGCGCCACTAATGAACACTTTCCATGTACTTATAAGATCAAGTCTGGTAAGTCTAGATCAAGAAGATGGAAATCCTCCAACTCCTCTCTTTTGGAACGAATTTCTAGAGGTCCTAGACTTAGTCCTCAGAAAAATCCTTCTGATGGATTTTTGAAAGGGTTTATGACAAATTCCTATGGAATAAGTTATAATCACTGGAAAGAAGGAAATACACAGTTGAAACGCTCAAAAAACTTGTACAACTCTTCTCCCATGATTCGTAGTGAGATCACTTCTCACTCCTTTACCTGATTCTAGGTAATTTCATCCTTGAATCTATCTTAAGAGGTGCAAGGATGACGATTATGGGGGTCTCAAGATTAGTTGTATATCTTTTGTTTATGCGTTTTCTTGTTAATCAATCTGAGTATTGCAATCCTGCTATCATGACTCAGGCTCTAATTTAAAGTGATTATTGAGCTATGTTAACAAACATTGTGTTTCCTCTTATTGGATTTTTTCTTAATCCATCTTTCTCTTGTGACCGGTTCACGTACGTCTGTGTCTCTCTCATGCGGTTTCATAAGGTTTCCTTAATGAGAAGTTTCTTCTCTTTACTCAATTAAATAAATATATTCTATATTATATTGATCCATCCCTAACAAAAAAATTATATGGAGAACTCTGCAAAATCTCAAGAGATTGTGCATCTTGATATGGAGGAAGACACTCAAGGACGTGATTCGATCCAAGAGCTGGTTCTAAAGAAGATGCTTGCAAGGAAAGAACACAACTCCTGGATTGGTGAATCTTGTCAAGGATTTAACTCGTTTTCAGAACAATTCAAAGGTCGGGTTTGCAAATCTTCAACTGCAAATAAACCAACTCTTAGATGGTCAAGCCAGAATCATTGCAAATCAAAATATTCTGATAAGAAATCAGAAGAAGCTCATCGTGGACAGTGTCAAAGCTAGACAACTTGCTCGGGTTGTTGATCGCAAAGTTTGTGTTCTAACTCATGAACATGGAAGAGAATAAAGGAAATCAGTGATACCTTCTATGATGAATTCATTGAAAGGTATGAGGTTCTCAAAGAAATTTGATTTTGTCTAGAAAACTTCTTACGTTAATTTTATTCTTGTGTTTTTAAGAAGGATAACTAGGGTTTGGAATAACCATTATTGTGAATACACATAGCTATGTCCAACGTTTTCATCTTCAATGTTTTTAGATTTATTTATTCAAAGTAATTTGGAAGATGATTTTTGCAGTATTAATCTTAATGATTTTATATATTGCAAATTGTTATGGGATATGTTGTTTACGTCCGTGAACCTTGACTGTCCCATACTTTTTCAAAAGTTATCTCTATCATGTCGGTATGAAAGTATTGATAAAAGATAGAATGAACTTTTGAATATAAAAGTTAAGCCTTTTATGTCATTATGCAAATATTGATGGAAGAAAGGATGAACTTTTGTTTACAAAGATTAAGTATATTATATGTCATTGTGGAAATAGTGATGAAAAATAGAATGAATCTTTATTTATTCCACAGTATTGGTCTTTCCCTGATCCACATCTTTGTGCATATATTGTGTTGATCCGTAAGTTCTCTTATGTCGATCATGGACAATTGAATTGATCATTTTTATGGCTAATTCAATTGTGATTTTCGGATACAAATTCATGTTCTCATGTGATTTGATTATGTCCAAAGATATCCTTCTTTTCTCGTAAAAGTAAGGTCACTCTTGTTGTTCTTTCGGGAATGACATTTTATGGGGGAGAGTTCTTTTTGAACTTGTGCTTAATTTCCAAATCTTTGTGGGGAGTGTGGATGTGGAATATTATAGGGGTTATCTTGTATCTTTATAAACTCCTTGATGAATGCATTTAGCTTCGGCTATATGATTGCATCTAAATAAGTTGGTATGTTATTCTCTTTTGGTCATGAAGTATCTCTATGAAAATTTCATGAGGATCCCACTAGTTTTCGTACCTTTTCCAATTTTTATTGACAAAAAGGAGGATAATTAATGCGTCGTTTCATACTACAAATACATATGGTTTACGGATCATTATGTAAGGGGGAGTGGTTTTCATGTCGAGATGAAGTATTGACTAAGGGGGAGTGGTACATATCACCATAGTATTGTTGTTAAAGTTGTGATACAATTGAACTTTGATGCCGTGTAATGATACTATAACACTGTATAACAATGATTGAGAGCAACTGTTTTCTCATTGTTATCGCTACGGACCTTCAACAACTATGATTGTGACTACTAATTTTCCCATAGTCTACGTAATGTATACAGCTCGGAGGATCGAATACTAAGTAATATTGATACCTCTGTTGAACTGATAATGCTAAATAATAAAAGATATCCAAGATCACAATAATAACAAAGAACACTAATGTAATGTAAATGTTACTAAGTTATCATGAGACAAAAGAGATTGCGTGGTTCGACTTTTGTCTACGTCCACGGGGTAATGAGTGATTTGTTTGTATTAAGTTGCGGTGGTTACAAAGATCTTAAATGCTTCCCAAAGTAATAGAGAGAACTCAAGTTGAAGTAAATACTTAAGTTCTAAACATTAAAGAGGTATAAGCTTAAGACTAGATCTTCTACTCCTACATATTGAAGGCCCTTAATTTGTTGGTGAAGCTTGGTATTTATAGCTCCTTCTGCTCCAGGTATATCTTTGATGTCTTTGGATCCATCGTTCCCTGATATACCTTCCGTACAAATGGTACCTTCATTCACCGCGCGCTTTCTCCAGTCGGACTCTGCCACCTCAGCTGACCCACGTTCCTTCGGGAACTTCCCAGCCTCAGTACAAATTGTACCTTCGTTCACCGCTAGCCTTTGCCAGTCATATTCCGCCACATCATCTCTCTCCACGTGCTTTGGTTATGCATGTAGATAAGAGATTTGTGCATTTAATGCTGATTAGATATGTCATCTACCTTTGTCCCTTCGCCAGCTGCCTCTCTCTAGACTAGGATTTGATGTTTCCATCTTGGCCGTCGAGGTACCCCTCATTGGGATGAGATAAAGTAGATATGCGAAGGTATCCTCTGCTACTCAGGTTTCCCTGTATAGCGAGGGCTACACAGTTATCCTGTACACGACCACTAAGATCGTGACACGTGATCCGCGGAATATTGGTATTCACAGTTTGCCCATTTTCTTTCATATTCTACCATCTGGTAGGATTGGGAGAAAAACTCCCGTAACGCCGCCATTTTTGCACGTACCTATTGGGTGGTCCCCACATGTCTTTTCATGCAATAACTTCCCCTTGAATTTCGGGACATCCAAATTTTTGGATTCTCCAGCCGCCTATAAGAAGAGAATAAAGAGAAGGAATTTCATTAATTTTCACTTCTCCTCTCGAACTGTCGCTTTCTCTTCCTTTCTCAGAGATTTTTTTTTGTCTCTTTTTCCCTCAACTGCCGACTCCCAAAATCTCTTGCTCCTTAGCGCTTCAATTGCCATATTCAGGTTAGTGAGCTTTTGCTCTGTTACTGTTGCTTTTCGTATTTTCCATGCCCGATTCTGTCTTCCCTTTTTTGGTTATTCCAAGTGGCTGTCGTATTTGCATGTGAGAATTTCAATTCTGTTTTACTTCTTTATGTTGTATGGGAACTTGGGTTTATTCTCATTTCGTATTTCAACAATGATTGTTTTTCTTCTGCAACTCTTCTTACCATGTTGAATCATCCTCTGTTTTGCTCCATAGAAGAATTGTGTTGTTTCCTTTGGTTGGTTTAAGCAAACCCATGCCCAAAGTATGTTTGTCTTTTCCCCCAACTTGTTTTTGGGTCGACTGTAATTTTGGTACGCCATTGTTGATGGACTGTTCGTCCTGCTGATATTAGAAATTATGAGACTCCTGAAGAAGCCTGTGCATAGAGATCCGAAGCCTAGGTCGTCTACTGATCCACCTCCGCGGATGGATCATCCTGATGCTACGTCTTCTCCACCTCCTGAGGACGCTGAGGTACCTGCTGGTACTGAGATATCTATTGGTCCTGAGGCTGTTGCGGATCCTGAGGTTGAAGAGGTTGCCGTTGAGGATCTTCCTCCCCCTCCTCGTCACTATGATCTTCAAAGGTTGTAGCTTCGTGACAAAGATAGCTACGCTCACTTGTCCCTGGCTGAGATCACCAAGTCTTTTCGCCTTCATAAGTTTGAGATCTCCTTTGTTGATGGCCCGAATGTTCTTACTGAGTCTATGATCCAGAGCTTTCCTTATGATGAGAATAACCTACTGATTAGTGTTGGCCAGTTGGCCGTAGGTATGTTCCTTCCTTTGTATAGTAGAAAGGATCCCTTCTACTACGACGTTTTGTCTACCAAGGATGACCCAGCGAACAAGACTCAGGTCCAAGGAGTCATGCAATACACTGGTAATTACTGGCGTGCCCTTCGTGAGTGCTGGTACCGTAGTAAGGGAAAGAGTACTTTGAAGTCTTATGACCCTTTTGCTGCTGAGAGGTCTAAGCAAGAGGATTACACCCCTGCGAACTTCAATGCTAAGTACGCTGATGCTATTCAGAAAAGTAATCTTCTTCCTTAGAGCGTTATCCCCCGTCGTATCCATGTTACTGCCAAGCATATTAGGGAGGGTAACAGCCTTCGTCTGTTGGAGGAGATTGATAAGACTGGTATGACTGTTATCCCTTACTCTGCTAAGCTACTTTTGTCGAAGCCTGACCGCATCCGTCTTGATCATGATGATCGTTGGGCTCGTACTCCTGTTCGTGTGGTGGGTCCTTGGGCCTACGGTTTTACTACCGCAGATCCCAACGTCCTTCGTACAGCTTTCTCCTTGCCTGAGAAGTATGATGGATATCAGCCTTGGGTTTTCAACCCCGCTGCTTCTCATGAGGTAACCTTCGCTTTCTTCGGAGGTTTTTCGTTTTATTCTTTGCTTTGCAATCTTTGTTTAGTATTTTGATGGCGTTTTTGCAGTCTTCCCCTGCTTCTTCTGCTGGAACTGCCCCGGGTTCTGCTGCTGGGACTGCTCCGGCTCTGGTGGTAACTCCGTATCCACTAGGACCAGGAAAACAAAGGCTTCGGTAGAAGCTGGTACACCAACACCTGCGGAGGTAAGGATTATAGCCATACCTTTATACTTGTAGGTCTCCTAGTTTATTGCCCCTAATCCTTGGCTTACGCATGTGTTTTTATACAGTCTTCCAAGAGAAAAAGCAAGTTGAAGGCTGTGATTGATCTTGAGGAATCCGATGAGGATCCTAAGGCTGTTGTGGAAGAACATGCTGATGAAGATATGAAGGACGTTGAGGATACTGGCCTTAGCCCTCATCTGGACGATATCGAGGAAGTTTTTTCCAAGAATAGCCCCAGTCCTATCCGTGTTGGCTCTGTAGAGGGTGAAAACCTTCCAGCAGGTGGTGATGCTTCATTGGTGACCCATGTTAGTGTTCAAGTTCCGACTTCTACTTTGTTACCAAAGGTGCCTTCGTTTTCTGCCCCTGGTGATTTGCAACCTGTTGTCTCGGCTACTACTAGTGTTGTAGTGGTAACTTCCAAGAGCCTTCCATCATCTCCTGCTACTTCGCTTCAATCGAGTGGCTCGTTTGCGAAGGGTGTTACTCCGGTGATGGGGGTTAGTAACTCAGACTCTCAGCCGAAGAAGAAGGATGTGATTTCACTGGCTATCTTCTCCTTCAATGCTATGCCCACCTCATTAGGGAGCACTCAGTCAGTTTCTACTGCCCCTGTTAGCAAGGTTGTTGGACCTCCACCTTCGTCACCAGATTGAACCGTATTGGGAAATCTTGCTTCAGCTGGTGATATGGACTTAGGTGGTGTTCAAGCCCTTTCTTCGGTTCCCAGATCATCCACCATGCCGTCTCTTCGTCCTGGTGAGGGTTCAGTACTCGTGCCCCATGCTCACTCTCACGCTATTGGTGGAGTTGTTGCTGAATCTGAGAAGGGTAAGCTGCATGAGAGATTGAGCCTTGGGAGTTCTAACGATGCTATTCTTGAGGCCATTCTCCGGGATTAAAAGGGTCCCTTTTCAGCTGAGCTTGATCGTCACCAACTGACTGGTTCTTTGGAGGTAGCTTCGCAGTTAGATGTTCTGTCTGCTCAGTATCGTGTGGCTAAGGATCTATTCTTTGACCCGGACTACCTTCGCTCTAGTCAGAGCTTTGGAGAAATACGCAGGGTTAGCATCCAAGAGATGGAGGCCTTCATGGACACCTACGCCGATTTCCTTCCTCATCTTTCGCTGTTCTCAGTAAGTAATTCTTACCTTACTGTTACATGTTTTGTTTTTAAACTCCGTCTGTTCTTATGCTCCGTTGTTTGCAGCTTTGCAAACAAATCGATGTTGGTTGTACCTTGTTCAGGTTCTATAGGGCTAAGTGTACTCACTTGAGTGCTCCATTAGAGCGTTCTCGTCAAGACTATGCCTTTGCTAGTGCACAACAACCTTCGTCCAGTGGTATTGCTTCTGCTGCTAGAGTATCTTCGTTGGAGGATGATCTGAAAAAGACTCAGAGATCCTTGGAGGATTGCTTGTTGGCTCTTGAGAAAGCTAACAACGCTGCTAAAGTTGCTGAGGATGGGCGTAAAGCTGCTGATTCTTAGCTTTGTCTTTATTTTTGTCTAGTAATATAGTCCTGAGACAACCTACGCCTCCCAGCTGGTAGCTCTAGTGAGCTTAGACATCTCCGGGAGCAGATAGCCAAGTTGACCTCTGATGTTTGGTATTATCAGAAGAAGTATGACAGGTTGATGAATGTGACTGTTCATAACGAGGCATAAATCTCTCTTGAATCTGCTCATAACGCAGATCTTGTGAAGCAGATAGCTTCGCTCCGTAAAGAACATGACGAAGCCCTTAAATGGAAAAAGGGTATTATTTTAAAGCAAAAGGAGGGTATTTCCTTAGTCGAAAAATGCCTCTCAGCCCAAGAAATCATCCGTAAAAAGTATCATGCAGATTTCAAAGATGCTTGTGCTTCCTTGGCTAAGGTTACTGCAGAGCATAATGTTTTGTCTTTTGAGGTCTGTTCTCTTAAGAATAGACTTGTCAAGGATGGCTCCACCTCTTCTTCCATGTCCCATGCATCCTTGGTTAAGAGATTGGAAGAGTTAGAGAATGTTTACCAAGTTTTATCCTCTGAGAATGCTTCGCTCCGAATTGATGTTGAGGATCTCCGGACTGAACGAGATACCCTTGTGGAGGATCTCTAAGCCGCTGAGGTTGACCTTGCTGAGGCCCAACATAGTCTAGAAGAGTCCCTTATCCATGCCGGAGGTAGCTTAGGGTTCTTATATCTTAGCAACATTATTTGTGTCCTTTGATGCCTTTTCTCATTACTTGCACCTTTCGTATCCGCAGGTCTCCAAGAGAAGCTTGAGGGTGCAAATGCCAAGATTAACCGTCTTGAGGGACAAATATCTTGATTGGAGGTGTCTCGTCAGTTTTATGTTGCCGTTAAGTTCAAGGCTGAGTCTCTCCAGTAGGCTAACGACCAGCTTAGCGCTCAGACGATGGAGCTCCGTCAAAAGTCAGCTTCGGATATGGAGGCTCAGTCCTCCCAGGTGAAGGTGCAATTTGAGCGTTCGACCATTGACGACATCAATAATGCCTTTGCGGAAGCCGAGCTCCAAGCTGATGGAGTTTTTTTTTCCTCGTCTTCCTTACCCTTGATTCTGTCGTATCTGTCTTAGTTTAACCAGACTCTTTGTTGTACTATGCCCTCAGTTGAGGTTCCCTTGTTGTCTCCTTTCTTTGAAACAATGCTTTGTGAAGGCTTGGACCTTCTTTATCTGCAACTTTTAAGACATGTTAGACATATTTTAGTAAAATTGTTATTTCACTTATGTTGTTGCATGAATATTTTGTTTTTAGACGTATTGTGTCTTTTTGATCGCACAATCAAGTTATCACAAGATGCTAAGGTATGCTTAACCTTTGGTGTAACATTCATCGTCCTACCTAAGTATCCTTTGGCCAGAAGGTACCGTGGTCGTGAAGGTTCCTATGTGGGAAATAATTTTCATGTAACCCTACGCATTCAGCGCGAAGACTGCTTTACTTCGACAAGGTATCTCTATAGGGGATATCTTACTTTTTCTTATTGCCTCATGAAGGGAGCTATTGCCTCGAGGATCCAAGTATTGACATATGTGCAGTTATGTCTTGCCTTGTCTCATCGTCAATCCTGACGGAGGGTGTCTATTCTATCCCAATTATATTTAATCAAACTAACTTTTTAGCAAAAAGTTTCTTTCGTTGATTAGTAAGGTTCATAATACCTTTGATCAGGGATAAAACATGGTGGGTCATGGCCCGTTCCTTTCTTCTCCTGAGTAATCACCATTCTCTTACGGGTAGTACCTTTTTAGGTACATTGCATTCCAAGGGTGTTGTAATACTTCACCTTTTGGGGTCCTTAGGTAGTAAGACCCTTTTCCGGCAATGTCATGTATGATGTAGGGCTCGTCCCATGTCGGGGCTAGATTTTCCCACTCCTTCTTTCTTTGATATGGTGGTACCTGACGTAGCACGTATTCCTCGACCACAAAGTTTATAGGAATGACCCGTTTGTTGTATTCCCGTGCTAGCCTTCGTTGGTAATTCACCATCTTTTGCAAAGCTACTTCTCGTCTTTCTTCAAGATCATCCAGCTTTTCCAACATCAATTCTGTTGTTAGATTCTTCTCCTATGCCTCCGTTTTTGTTGTTGGAAATATTATCTCCGTTGGGATGACTGCTTCAGCTCCGTAGGTCAGTAAGAATGGAGTTCTGAAAAGGCGAGGGAACCGAAATATACCTCAAGCTAAAACTTTTCCTACCTATAAGTCCTTTCTCCGAAAGTGATTGTCTATGGACTGAGTCGAGACAATGCAACTAATCGGTTCACAGTTCGTGTGATCATATATGGATACGAGATCGAGATAATACAACAACAAAGTATGTTTACTTGATAAAAAGGTTCGGACTTAACCAAACACAATAGGAGTGCTTATCAATTTGGTTGAGGGTGAAAACTGTTTCTGCTGGTTTTGGTAAATTTGGGTGTGTGTGGATGAGAAACGAATCTAAACCCTAAAAAAATGCACTGCGCGGGAGTACTTTAGATTCGAGAGATAAATCTATACAATTCTGGCCTAAAACAAGAAATGATCGTTCCAGACTTGCTTCGGTCACAAAGTGAAGGAAATGGGGTTGATCTTAGGGACGGAAGCGAAGAAGGATTTTGAGATTATGAAGGTGTTGGCTGTTTATGACTTGTATCAGAATGTCGAACTGGCTTGCATAATGTAAGCTGTCAGTTCTGGGTGTTTTCTGGATACTGTGTTAACAACACTTGTGTTCCTGTTGTCGAAATAGGTTGAAAACCTATTTATACAAGTCATTTGAGAGCACCCTTGATCTCGTAGGAAGTGGAGAAGGTTAAGTGATGGAGTAGTGGGGTTGTATAGGAGATGGTGATCATCACGTGGTCACTCCTTCACCCACTTCTTTCATCGTGTTTAACCGTTCATCTTTTCCTGACACGTTCTTGTAATGAGCGCGTTGCACGCCACACGTTGTAACCCGCCAGACCAATACCCCAGTAAGTATCCCCCAGTTTGCGACATGTGTGATGTCTCGAGTAAGTGGGCCAAGTCGTGTGACTTGCCGCTAAAATCAGCACATAGTGCTTTTAGGCTAAAATGATAAGTTATTCGTGAAATCAATTGCTTATAATCGATGTGTATAAAGCATCTCTTTCGAATAAGCAGCTGAAATATTCGATGTGCTAGAAGCATCGCTGTTTTTGAGATCGATCGAAACAGTCACAGATTGAGCGTCTTAAAAGGAGTGTGACCGCTCTCTTTCAGGGAGTTGGTAGGAGCTACGCACGCATCCCAAGGACTGGTCGGTCAGTCTCTATAGGAGAGTGGCGACTGGTGGCAGCGGCCGTCCAACTTCGCCCGCATGGTTGGAAGACATAGATCGTCCCATGACCGGTTGGACAAGCGTTTTCCTGCACACCGGCGGGCCCCCTTTTTACTTACTTGACCGACCTTCTCACGACCTAGCCAGGGAGGAGCAAACGCTTGCTCGAAGTTCGTCCGGCGTGATACTTTAAGGGTCACAGGAAAATCCACTAGTGTCTTAAATTGATCACAACCATCCAACTTCACCGGCATGTTTGGATGGTTTAGATCAAGCCTATGACCGTGTGACAAGTACACACGTGCTCACCACCGGCTCAATGTGGGTCCCACCTGGTCGGCATCCCCAAAGGAGGAGCATAACTTTCCAAACCGTTAGGTTGAAGTCGTGTACACACGACCGATCCAAAACCCTAATTAGAGTTTGCGGCATGTTACATGTGTCGCTAATTGATCACGAGCGTCCATCTTCGCAAACATGGATGGAGGGTGTAGATGTAGACTTAAAAGGTCCCGAGCATGTGAACATGATCACCGTGAGCCCATCTACACGCATGACCGATTGACCAAGGCCAATCATGGTTGAACGTCTCGGAACGCGCGCCCGAAGAAGGCATGTCGCGCGGCTTCCAACTCCTTTGCGGCAACGGATTTCTGCCGCAAACCGATCTCAACCACTCAACTTTGCCGAACAAATTGAGTAGCTTAGATCACATATTCACGGGACAGTGAGGTACGAACGTGTACATCGGCAAGCCGTCTACACGAATGCCCGGTCGGTCCTGCCAGAAACGTCTCCCATGCTTGGATTAGACCAAGATGGAGAGTGATGCTTGCGCACCTCTTCAAAACCCTAAAACTTCATCAACGGTCGCAGATGAGCGTCATATATCATCTCGTCCGTCCAACTCTACCAGTTTGGTTAGGAAGCCCAGGCTAGGAGTTAGTTGGCCAATAAAGTGTCGTGGAGATCACTATCCATCACTCTACCACAACATGTGATCGGCCAAGGGAGGGATTTCCTACGCAGCCTCCAAACGATCACTTGAAGTAGCTATGCGTGCAGCTGTTTTGAGACGCTTAATCCGTGGCTTCCGATAAGCTTTAAAACAGCGATGCTTCATGCATATTGAATATATTTGATGCATTACATACATAGAATACACATGATATTTCATAAATATCAGTTTCCAAATAACTTAGTTATTTAACCTAGCACCGTATGCTACCTTCTGCGGGTCCCACGATCCACCCAATCGAGACATCAAGCATGTCACAAACTGGGGGATACTTAGTGGGGTATTGGTCTGGCGGTTTACAGCGTGCATCGCACCATCACAAGAACGTGTCCGGAAGACATGGACGGTTAGTAATGATGGGAGAAGTGGGCAAAGACTGATCGTATGACACTAACCCGACTCCACTACTCCATCACTCCACTTCCTCCACTTCCCACGAGAGATGAGGGTTAGGCTCAATGACTTGTATAAATAGGTTCTCCTCCCTATTTCCAAAAAAAAAAACAGACAAGACAAAAACCAAGTGTGGATACAATGTATTCAAACACACAGAGCTTTGCTTACGTTATTGCAAGCCAGTTCGGTATTCTGATACAAGTCAAAAACAGCCAACACCTTCGCGATCTCAACACCTTCTTCGCTTCCCTCCCTAAGATCAACCCCATCTCCTTCGCTTAGTGACCGAAGTAAGTCTGGAACGGCCATTTCTTGGTTTAGGCCAGAATTGTACAGATTGATCTCTCGAATCAAAAGCACTCCCATGCAGTGCATTTGTTTAGGGTTTAGATTCATTTCGCATCCACACACCCCAAATCACCAAAACCAGCAGAAATAGTTTTCACCCATAAACAACGTTCAAACAACTTCAGGAGAGAGCGTGTGTTGAAGCGCTTCTTCTGGAGAGAGCGTTGAAGCGGCTTCAGGAGAGAGCGGGCGTTGAAGCGGCTTTTGGAGCGTGCATTGAAGAGGCTTCTTATGGAGAGAGCGTTGAAGCGGCTTCAGGAAAGAGCGCGCGTTGAAGCGTCTTCTTCTGGAGAGAGCTTTGAAGCGACTTCAGGAGAGAGCATTGAAGCACCTTCTTATGGAGAGAGCGCTGAAACAGCTTCAGGAGGGAGCGTGCGTTGAAGCGGCTTCTGGAGCGTGTTCTTCTGTAGAGGGCGTTGAAGAGGCTTCTCCTTCAGTTTGATTTTCCCTTGCAAATTACATGCTTCTTGATTGACCGTCTCTCTTGTGTTGAAGAAATCCTTGACTGGCGGTGAAGGAATTCCATGCTGAGTCTCAGTCCCCAAGCGTGAGTTACATGGCTCTATCTTGTATGGTCGGTGGGTTTATCATAATAAATACATCACCATCTCGCCTCCGTACTGGTGATTCTACTACTTCTCCATGGGAAAGTAAAATATGCAGAAGTTCAGATTACCTCTGTCCGTAGTGGTTGTTGCTATGGTGAAGCTCTGGCGAACAACAACGATTCTTGGCAGCAGCTATGATCAGAAGAGACTGGCAGGGAGAGGCATGGTAGCTACTTGTCAGTTTTCATATATGAGCTTTAAACTTGATAGATGCTGTCACGCTGGGTCTCTGAAGAAATAATTTAGGAGAGAGTTGGAGTTGAACCCAATGATGATGAGGATAGTACGAGTTGCTGATCATGATGTCGTCTTTGCGTCTACGTTGCGTTTCATAGACATCCAGGCATATCACTGGTCTTTAAACAATAGATCTGCTCCCTCGAATATGTCTACGTCTTTGAGAATCTTGGAATCATAATGACAGCGGGCTTACGTCTCTCCAAATTCAGCATCTTTGAGATGGGTAGTGCTAAGCAGTCTCCAGCAACGCTCCTTTGCCTTTAACATCTTTGGATCGTGTTTTGAGGAGTAGAGAAGTCCCCTCATGCGAATGACTTAACTAATAGGTTATGCAAATATGATGAAGCTCTTGACATGGAGAGTCTGTGTGTACCTCTTAAGTTCCAGGCGCAACCTCCATTGGTGACGCAACTACTTCTTCTACGGGAAACGAAATTATGAAAGCGTCCCTCATAGATGTTGTTGTCGTTGAGCCAGATATGGAATATCTTGGACGTTGTTTTATCATTGTGGCAGTCGTGCATGTGGTACTGGAGTCGAAGTGGGCGATTTTGGACGCGCGGGATGTTGTATATAGGTGGTTTTTCTCTTGCTTCTTCAGTGAAATCGCTTACAAAAGGTTGAAGGTTGTATTGCTTGTTGGTCCGACGTGTCGAAGAAGCTTTATCCTCCATTTATGTCATGAGCAGCGTGACTGGGTGCACTGATTCTGAGGAGGTGGTTTCAAACTGGGAGTTCCACTGAGATGTGTTTATGAAGTTTGAATTCAATGCTTCATGTTCTATGAAGGGTTTCCTAAAATAAAGAAGCTGCAAGATGAAACAAACGAAGTTCCCACCGTGGATTTCATTGCTCGGCAAGAGGAGGAGATCGAGAGGCTATCCTTGGATTTGAAGCTAAAGCAGGATGTTCTCCGCAAAATGAAAGGTTCTCTTTCCAAAAAGAATGAGTTGTTGCTGAAAGACTTCCCTTGAATACTTTCGCATTTTCTTTTATATTTCTCTTTTAGGTGTCTTGAGTGGTGTAAGGAGTTCCTTTCACAGTTTGATTTTCTGGTTTTTGAACTAGTAGGTGATTGAATTTTTGAATTGGTTTATTTTTGAGATGATTTTATGAATGACTTTCTTAGAGGAATCATGTTTGAATCGGCTGAAAGCCGGCATTCTGGTTTTGAATTCGATCATTCTAAGTATCTCGTAAAAATTTCAAATATTGAATAAAAAAGGGAAACATGTAAAAGGAAGATAATGTGGTGTCTAAGAACAACTGCATCATTGACTTCTTTCCTCGATGTGGGACGCATGCTTCAAGTCCCCAGCAGGCTTTTAAAATGTAAAATTGTTTAACGAAACTTACTTGTTCACAAGATCTCGATTAATCGAGACTTGAATTCTCCAAGGGTGATCGCTTCGAATCCAAGTTGTTATGGCGCGCCTCGAGAAACCCGTAGTTGGTTCGATCACTTCGATGAAACTGCGCACGTTAATCTTCGAAGAAAGAGGGTAACTCTCCTGAGTTAATCTTCCTTTGGAGAATATTCTTCAGGCCGTTGCATTCACTGGTAAAGCGATGAATGACTCTGTGGCAGTGGCAGTACCTCGTGTCCGTCATCTCTTGATCATTTGTATGTTCGTTGTTTCGCTGAAACATTCTTCCTAACAGAGTGATTCGCCCAAACTGCGGATTCTTTCTCGACATGATGACGCGGGCATCGTTATCTTCTTGAGGCTGCTCTCTTGAGGTGTCGGCTCCAGTAGACCTGAAGATGTCCCGGGCTAGCTCCTATCCGGGTTGACATAATAGGCGAACCCTTTATGATGATTTGAAGATGTGTCAAGCTTCCTTTGTTATTGTAGATGTACGAATTCTCGGAATTACACCATATTCTGGATCTACACGTTTTGTTGATCAAGTGATAGCGGTCTTGATCTTAAATTCGTAGCAGTGGTGGAATAGAGATAGACCTTTTCTTTTGTGACCTCTGCAGGTGTCTTCCCAGGACTCCATTGGTGTTGAATTTGTTGTCGACTATCTCCATACTGAAACATCGGATACGCGAATCTTCACTTCGTCTTTCTGGGTGTGGTTTGAGGCATTCCTGGATTGCTCCATACAACACTTGTGGTGTTGCAGAAAAGGTGATTGCTCCATCCAGATCTCGAGAGAAGCCGTTGCGTTCTTCTACGTAGCAGTAGCGTCTAGTGTCTCCATGCGGCTTTCTGGTCCTTTCATCTGGGAGATTTACTGGTGCTCAGCTATCCAAGGTATTTCCAGTAATATTGCTTGAAAAGGCATTTTTGTGAAGCTTCTTAGTGAATGGAACACCAGAATTGAAATTGGTTGTTGAACCTAAATTGAATTTGATAATTGAATTGAATCTAAGGTCTACCCTTTTGAAATTGAGAAAACTGGAATGAATCTTGAGAAACTGATTTCGCAACCGAGAGATCAATCTCCCACTGTGGTCGCCAATTGTTTATGGGCGAAAACTGTTTCTGCTGGTTTTGGTAAATTTGGGTGTGTGTGGATGAGAAACGAATCTAAACCCTAAACAAATGCACTGCACGGGATTACTTTAGATTCGAGAGATCAATTTGTACAATTCTTGCCTAAACCAAGAAATGGTCGTTCCAGACTTGCTTCGGTCACAAAGTGAAGGAAATGGGGTTGACCTTAGGGAGGGAAGCGAAGAAGGTGTTTGAGATTATAAAGGTGTTGGCTGTTTATGACTTGTATCAGAATGTCGAACTGGCTTGCATAATGTAAGCTGTCAGTTCTGGGTGTTTTCTGGATACTGTGTTAACAACACTTGTGTTCCTGTTGTCGAAATAGGTTGAAAACCTATTTATCAGTCATTTGAGCGCAACCTTGATCTCGTAGGAAGTGGAGAAGGTTAAGTGATGGAGTAGTGGGGTTGTGTAGGAGATGGTGATCATCACGTGGTCACTCCTTCTCCCACTTCTTTCATCGTGTTTAACCGTTCATCTTTTCCTGACACGTTCTTGTAATGAGCGCGTTGCACGCCGCACGCTGTAAACCGCCAGACCAATACCCCAGTAAGTATCCCCCAGTTTGCGACATTGTGATGTCTCGATTAAATGGGCCAAGTCATGTGACTTTCCGCTAAAATCAGCACATAGTGCTTTTAGGCTAAAATGATAAGTTATTCGTGAAATTAATTGCTTATAATCGATGTGTATAAAGCATCGCTTTTGAATAAGCAGCTGAAATATTCGATGTGCTAGAAGCATCGTTGTTTTTGAGATCGATCGAAACGGTCACGGATTGAGCGTCTTAAAAGGAGCGTGACCGCTCTCTTTCAGGGACTTGGTAGGAGCTATGCACGCATCCCAAGGAGTGGTCGGTCAGTATCTATAGGAGAGTGGCGACTGGTGGCCATTCTAAAATCCTATCGGTCGATCCAGTTTAGATCTGTACCGCTTAAATTAGCTAGCCAAGTTGAGTGGCTGAGATGATTTGAGGAAGTTAATGACTGCTGTTGAAGTAGCGTGAATGGCCACTTTTGGGTGATCGCTCGGAGGCCACATGAGCAAGTTGTCGCTTGGCCGATTGCTCCTCACGGAAGAAGGGTCGCCGGTGATCACAGCGTCACCCTATTGGCCATCTGGAATCCAATCTGAGTCGTTCGACCAAGCTGGCAAATATGGACGAACGCGATTGATTTGCGGCAGTTGCATAACGTCGTTTTTTCGATTTAGGGTTTACAAACGCCCCTACTTTGGCTGGTCGAATCCAAGCACTAGGTGCTAATTTGAACAGATCGATTGGGCATGCATGGAGTCGAGACGCCGACGTGCATGCCTACAGCTCTTGGTCCATCAAAATTGGATCTAGGCAACTCGATTCGGTTGGCGAAGATGAGTGGCCACGATCAATTTGCGACTGCCGCAAAGTAAATTAGGGTTTTGGTCGGCCGCGGCTACTCTAGTTCGGTCGAGCAATTAGATGCATCATTGACCTCCCACAGGTAAGTCGATCGAACATGGATAGAGTTGGGCCGGAGGTGAACTCGTGTGCACCTTCCTGATGGTCCAAAACGCGATCTAAGCCATACAAATAGGCTGGCTAAGTTGGATGGTCGTGATCGATTTAAGACGCTAGTGTACTTCCGCGACCCAAAATTAGGTTTAGAAGCATCACGCCTGCCATAGTTTGGGCAAACGTTTTATTGCTCTATGGTATTGCTGTGGGAAAACCGATCGAGTGGGGGAAAAGCTGGGATGCCGGTGGACACACCCGCGCTTCTTTGATCGCTCAAGATGCGATCTAAGCCGGCCAACTAGGCCGGCTAAGTTGGACGGACGTGATGTGTTTTGAGACCGTCTTTGCCGATCTCAATTCGTTTGAGCTATTTTACGCAGCATGAACGCCCATGTTTGGGTAACCGATTGAGCACTCTATAGGTTTGCCGCATGCAAATCGATCGACTAGAGCACTAGTGGGCCCGCCAATTATCATGTTAGCACTTCCTTAACCGTTCGTAGGAGGATCAAAGTCGTCCAACCAGGCTGGCAAAGTTGGACGTTCGTGATGCTTCTGAGACTGTTTTGGACAGTCTAGCTTGTTCGAGATTCTTTTAACAGCGTGATCACCCTGTTTAGGGTTGGCGTTTGACAATGCTAGAATGTGTTTAAATAAATTCTGATTGGTTGGGGCACTAGTAGGCCCACCGGCGGTCAATACGGTGATTACCTAGTTCTGCCAGGAGTGGTCTGGGTTTGCTAAAACATGCAGCCTAATTGTATGGTCGTGATTGTTTCTGAGACTGATATTAACAGTCTAGATTTCCCTTTGAGGAATTTAAACGAGTTCGATCGAGCTACCTTCTTAAAAGCGCGTCGATACGAAGATCTCTTTGTCAGAGAACGATGTAGCATGTGTGAGTACTTTCATGCAGACTTCAATACTGACACTTCGGGAGATTCATGCTACTCTGCTGAGAGTGAACATTAATCGTCATGTCATGCCAACATTGAGGGTTCTCCTGCGGAACATAGCGTAGGAAAATATAAGGCACACAATGCATTAAATGGATAATTCTACTAGGAAAATTCATAGAATATTCGGGATTGTTGCACCATTCTGAATGAATTCCATATATATTGAATTGCTCAATGAGTGAAGAGGTTTTTTGCACTCATCACTTCTTAAATGGATGTATACCCTTGCAGGGCGTCAGCGCATTAAATACAGGGTTTTACAATTTTAGCCCTATTCGAAAAACCACCATCAACACAAGTAAATAGGAATTAACGTTTTTGTAATTTACTTTAATTATAATAAAACAATTATAATGCGGAAATATAAAGTAAATGACATAACAAGATTTTTTTAACGAGGAAACCGCAAATGCAGAAAAACTCCGGGATCTTGTCCAGAATTGAATACTCTCAGGATTAAGCCGCTACACAAAATTAAACCAACTTCATATAGTTGAGACCAAGCAACTAAACCTATAGTTCACCTAGTTCCGTCTGTATTCCCATGCCTCCAACTTATGAATAAGTCACGTGCTTGGAATAATTCCTTTGGTTCGTATTCCAAATAGTAAAGGAACAACAAATCTGTTTGGTATCAACTCTATTCAACCAAGTGATGTGAGTAAGACAAATGCTATTCTGTTTATCTTAACATAAACTCCTTCATCAGGTTCTTAGATCTATCTTATGTTCAATCACCAAAGGTAATTGTTAAGATTTTGCAATCAATACTTTTAATCACAAAGAATTGTATTGATGCCGATTTACACAACGTTAACTAATCAATCCAGTCTACCACAAGGATAAACCGATTATAGTTGGATCCTCTTATACCGAAACAAATATTGTGCACACCAAAGATTATGAACCCCAAATCAGAAATCTTCAATATCTTCTTTGTCTTCAAATCTTCTTAGATCTTCAATAAACACCTAAACACAACAACTTGAATCTCTTGTGATCAATCACGCAAAAAACGGAGTCTGTTAACAATGGATTATCACAAGATCGTATTTAACACTAACAACATTCTAAAGATCCATGTCCAAACTTCGATCTAGTTTGAGTGAATCTTATATCAGAAGAGAAGATTCTCAAGCATAAACAAACTATGTGAAATCAAATTTCAACCACCGTTAGTCAATCAAATCAATCGAAAACACAAGATAAACCGCAATTATCTATTTTCCCACTAACGGTACTCGTAGAGCTTCTCAATCCCAAAGAAGACTTTAAACTGAGCGGTCGTAAGAGATTTCGCCTAATTAGGTTACTCTCCTCTCCGAATAGGCGGCTACACCTGTAACAACACAAACGAGGAAGTTTGCTGTCATGAAGGATTAGTTTGCTAGAAATGAAACTTCAAGTATTTATAGACAAGGAAGTTTGGACACCAAGGAATTTCCAAAACCGAAAATATTCTCAAAGATATTCAATATATTCCAAATTCGGTTTCCATAATTCCTGGAAATACTCTGTCCAAAATAATGACCGAAAATCTCTTTGGAAAATCTCAACTGGTAAATGCACATTACTAATTCATTTTCCTAAAATAAAATTAACAACCGTAATTAAAATATTCTTAACTTATTTATATTTCGATCCTGAGATTTTCTTCCTGTAGCTATTAAGGAATAACTTTGAAAAATACAAGATAAACATTACTGTACATGCTCAAAGTATGTCGACATCCTTACTTTGTAAGTCCTCTTTCATACTTACAACCTTGAAACTGATTTGCCACACTTGTTTAAAATTGGTTCATCTGGCTTTCAAGAACTATGTGATTGATCAAGAACACTCAATCACAAATCACGGGTTTCACGGTTCTACCAAAAAAAGTTTCGGTTCTACCTCCATGTGAGTATTGTGCATAGTCACACTACATTTCCAAAATTCGGTTGACTAGGTACTAGGATCGGTTCCCCACATATATATGGTATCTAACTTATATGTGTTGCACATGTCCATAGGATCGGTTCCCCTTTGCCTAAAAACGTGTTGCACCATAGGATCAGTTCCCCTTTCTGTTACAAACTTGTTGCACCTCATACAAGGATCGATTCCCCTTTGTGATATGTTGCACCTCTTCATAGGATCGGTTCCCCTTTACCCATATTTGGTTCAACAAATCACAAACTCGATCATACCATCTCAGGTGATAACTTAAGATCGGTTTTACTAATAAAAGTCATACCAATACATAAGTCAGGCCTTTGTGAATAGTTTAACCAAGAACACAAACAAGTCGTGAGCGGTTATACTAAATCACACATATTGGATGTTCACAAGATATGCAATGAATAACAATCCCAATAACGCCTGGCGATTTCCTTTTCGATTCATAAACAAGTTTATGAACTTACTTCCTTAAAACACATGTAAAAACATTGTTTCCTAGGATGAAATCCTCACCTCATACCCATACATAATCACGATAGCGTTTAAACGATTATGTCGATGTCTTATCTACAAAGTTTAATGGTTAAGCAATAAACTTCATATTGTATTCCTTAATACTATGTATATCTAGAGTGTTCATGCTTCGCAGTTTCATTTTCAATATGCACGACTTGAAAGATACGTTAGGGAATGAAACAGTTCAAGTCAAATATCACTAACCTCAAGTGGAAGGATGATGTTGTCGTTGTAGCTTCTTACTTCTTCACTTCTTCAAGTCTTAGCAATACTTGTAATGTCTCATATCCTAATACTTTGAAGCTAACCTATACGAAGTTGACTCTAGTACATAATCAAGCGACTCTTAAAATGAGTTTTTATTCACTAAAATATGACAACCAAACTTGACATACCAACGCTTGGTGGGTTCAACAGAGCTATGCTCTAACAAGTTTCTCTCGTAGCTGACCTTCTGGTAGTTTGATATGCCCATAGGAAATTGTGCAGTTGTTCGCACCATCTCTTCTTGTATGCTTCTAGATTCTTCTTCAAGTTCATTGCTATGGTTTTGTTGGTCGGCTCCATTTGTCCATTGCTCTTAGGATATATTGGAGTGGACTTGTTTTTCTGAATGTTGAAAGTGTCGAACAACATATCGATGTTCTTTCCTTGCAGCTGCTTGCCATTGTCAGAGACTATGGCGGCTGGTATTCCGAATATGCATATGATTTGCTCAAATAAGAACTTAAAGAAATATGTGTCCCTAATCCTTGCCAAAGCCTTTGCTTCTACCCACTTGGTGAAGTAATCCGTGGCCACAATAAGATATTTCCTTTTTTAGGTTTCCTCTATCAAGGGTTTGACAATATCAACCCCCCATTTGACGAATGGCCAAGGGATGATGACTGAGTTTAGCTCCGTTGTTGGTGCTTTGATCTTTCTGGAAAAGCGTTGGCATCTTTCACACCGTTTATCCACGTTCTTTGAATCTTAGTCCATGCTTATCCAGTAGCATCCTTGTATTTTGGCTTTGACCGCCAAGGACCTTCTTCCGCTATGGTTGCCGGCATCTACGTTGTGTATATCGTGGAGTATTTTCCTCCCTTAGGTACGAGAGAGGCACCACATTAGAGGTCCAAGAAATGACCTTCTATACAATATTCCATCACGAAGGTTGTACATTGCTTCTTTTGATTCGGGTTTCCGAGCTTCCTTAACATCGGCTGGTAAGGTACCTTTGTCAAGGTATTGGTGAATTGGAATCCCCCAATCATATTCTGCTTTGTCTTCGTTGCCTTCATCTGACATGGATGGATCTTTATCGGATTCTTCGGCTTCGTTGTCTGATTCTCTTATCTCTTCGTTTTTCTTTTCCTTTATCTGCTTCTCTCATGGATCGAGTTTGAACAGCCAAAGCCTCCTCATCACCTGAGGTAGGTCCTTCTATCAAAGGTTCATATATCCTTCCAATTTGTACGGCAGTGGTGTTTCTATCCCTTAGCATTGATGACATGAATGCTAAAGCATCTGCGTGTCTGTTATCTTTTCGACAGACATTCCTGAATGTTATGTCGCTGATCTTAGACGCATGCTCCTGAGCTAGCTTTAGGTACGAAGATAGCACTGTATCCAAAGTTTGGTACTTGAGCTCGATTTGTCTAATGACCAACTGTGAGTCACCAGCCAAACGAACATCTGACAAGCCTAGCTTCCGTGCCAAGCGTAGACCATGTATGACCGCCTCGTACTCTGTGATGTTATTGGTGTATTGTTTGAATTCTAACCTGAATGCGTAGATGAGTCGATCTCCAGTAAGGGTTGTTATCACAATCCCTATGCCTTCACCTTCGCCGTTGAAGGAGCCATCTATGAATATCTCCACCTTCGTGAATTTTGAGGTTCTAACAGGTCTTTGGGTTCTTGCTTGTCTTCCTCCATTCCTGGGATGCCGTCTATCTCCGCTTCGTCGCTGAGAGGTAGGTATGCCAGAAAATCCGCTAAGATCTGTGATTTCTCAACCTTCCTAGTTTCAAAGATTATGTGAAACTGTTTGATCATGGCATTCCATTTCGCCACCCTCCCGATTTTCTCCATGCTATCGAGGATTTGACCAATTTGAGCCTTCGTGAAAAATCGGATGGTATGTGCGTCAAAATATATCCTTAGTTTTTGTGTTTCCACTACTAAGGCATATATAAGTTGCTCCACCTTGCTGTAGTTACGCTCCGCTGAACTGAGTGTTTTTCTGATGTGGTAGATGGTTTTTTCTCCTTGCCCTTGGTCTCGTACCAGTACTGCGCTCACAACGTATCTTGTTGCTGTTAAGTATAAGGTGAGTATTTCACCTGGATCTGGCTTCTGTAGGATAGGTACTGAAGCCAAGTATTCCTTGATCTTTCGGAAAGCTTGTTCGCACTCCGTGGTCCACATGAACCTGCTTCCTTTCCTTAGCGTATCGAAAAATGCTTTGCATTTATCTGATGACCTTGCTATGAATCTTCCCATGGATGATAGGATTCCATTTAGATTTTGTACTCCTTTTAGCGTTTGTGGAGATGGAATTTCCATTATTGCTCTAACCCTTTCGGGGTCCACTTCTATTCCTCGCTTAGTCACCAAGTATCCTAGGAATTTTCCTGAGGTTACTCATGTTAGAGCATTGCTCGGGAAAACTCGCATGCATTGCTATCTCAAGCATGTTTGTCAATTTTAGTGATCAAAACTATAAGTCTTGATTTCTAGCCTATTTGTAGATGTCTCGGACTAGGACATAGATAGTGTAGTTGAGCTTAAATCTCTCGACGTTCATCTCTTGAAAACGAAGAACTACTAAGGGGAGCTTGTGGAACTTCTTCGACAAAAGGTATGTGGAGACTTGAACTTATATATCGCTTGGAAAGTATATTTCTACTATCTCCTATATTGAGACATAAGTCGTGTTACGATATAGTTTTCTCTATACACATTTGAGATTTCGAGCTGAGTATATCTCGTTTACATATTTCTCGAAATATGTGTTGGTAAGCTTTCGCTTCGACAAAGTTCATCTTATATCATGAGAAAATTTCCGAGTAACATATTATATGGTTTGTGTGATACAATCATTTGGTGTAAGACTTGGAAGGTTTCAATAATGATTATTTTAATATCTTGAAAATTGCTTTGATGTTGATAGTGTGTGAAAACGGCTATTAACATTATAGAAGAATGTTTCAATGATTGAAATAAAGAGTTGACGATGTAACCATCTTTGGATATAAGAATATATAGTGTGTTCGCACATTAGTGTATAAGTCCATAAACCTGAAGCCAAGAGTATGCATATGTGTGTATATGGATTTGGTGAAGGAGACAGGTTAAGTATGCGTACCCGTACGCATACTGGCGGAAGTTCTCAAACCAATAATTTCTGCTGAGTTTGGTTTTGACAAAACTCACAAACCAGTCACCTTACGTATGTGTACCTGTATGCATACTGGCGGAAGTTTTTGAACCAAATATTTATGTTGAGTTTGGAAACTTCACAAACTAAAAACCGGTTGCTTAAGTACGCATACCCGTACGCATACTTAAGCTGGTTACTTTGTCAAATCGGTCAAGTTCATGAACTTAAACATTTAAATCATAAAGAATGCAATCTTTGCAAACCGTGGCTATAATGTTCATGATTGATTCAAGTGAATCAAACCGATTTGATTTCAATTGTGTTTTCTAAACAATTGAACAACTCTTAACTAGTTTCATTTGAGTCATTTGAACTAGTTATGGTTAAGATGAATAAGGTTGATATGAGAGTAATCATATGGCTAACCTCGGTTAACTATTTGTGAACCAACATGGTGTACACGTTTAGGTACGGCTACACAAACCTAAATGAGGGTACATTTCATTTGTGTGTAACAAGCTAAGTTCGATCGAACGGTTGAAAGATATTAGCTTATTTGAATCAGGTTTTTCATCTAACGGTGAATATTGAATGCTTTGTTACCAAGGTAACTTGGATTGCAAACCCTGATTTGAAAACTATATAAAGAAGAACTCTAGAAACTGGGAAAACTAATCCCACACCTCATGTGTGTTACTAGTTGCATGACTAGAGTCGATTCTCCTTTAACCTTAGGTTTCTTCTCGAGACCCTGTAGGTTAACGACTTGAAGACTTCATTGGGATTATGAAGCCAGACCCAACTATTATCTTTGTAGTTGCATGATCTGATCTTGCTGTTTCTATCGTGTTGAGTGCAATTGGAATAATTGGCTCGGGATTATATATCTCCGGTAGGCAAGATAGAAAAGTAATCACAAATAAACTTCGTCTCATCGTTTGTGATTCCGCAATAACTTGTTTCGCTAGTCGATTAAGTTTATTGTGAGGTGATTGATAATACTAGGCTGTTCTTCGGGAATATAAGTCTGGTTTATCAATTGGTTCATGTTCACCTTGATTTATCAAAAGACGGAACAAAAACTCTTGGGTATTTCTGTGGGAGACAGATTTATTCAATCCTATAGACTTTTCTGTGTGAGACAGATTTGTCTATCAAGTCTTCGACTTTGGGTAGTAACAACTCTTAGTTGTGGGTGACATCAACTAAGGGAATCAAGTGCGTAGTATCCTGCTGGGATCAGAGACGTGAGGAGCGCAACTGTACCTTGAATCAGTGTGAGATTGATTAGGGTTCAACTACAGTGCAGTTCGAAGTTAATTGGTAGTAGGCTAGTGTCTGTAGCGTCTTAATACAATATGGTGTTCAATCTGGACTAGGTTCCGGGGTTTTTCTGCATTTGCGGTTTCCTCGTTAACAAAATTCTGGTGTCTGTGTTGTTTCTTTTCCGCATTATATTTTGTTATATAATTGAAATATCACAGGTTGTGCGTTAAGATCAATCAATTAGAATATCCAACCTTTGGTTGTTGATTTACATTGATTGACACTTGACCATTGGTCTTTGGTAACGTTCAAGTAATCCCTCTTATATTCAATTAGGCTCGCAGATTTCTATTTGTTGATTGAGGATTGAATTAAGAGTTAGAGATATTAAACTCTTTGATATACTTTAATCCAGATTGAGCCTGACTGTAGTTGATTCTCTAGAAAGTGTATTGGAGTAAGTCCTCTTAGATTTCCAAACGAATTGTTGGGTGTGGTTGTTGTATCCTCGCATTTTTAATTGGTATCATAGCTGGCAAACACATTAAAAACCTCATAAGTATGTCTTTGTAGCGATCTGATGATGGACGATATAGTCTCTGATAAACGCATCGCCAAAAATAAAAGTTCTGTTTCACTAAAGTCTATTAAAGAGAAAGATTTTTCAATCTCGGATATAGAAGAACCTTGTGTTCAAAGGAAACAGACAAACATTGACAAGTGCTTTCCTGACTATCTTACCGAAGAGTCTATCTCTGAAGTTGAAAGGAATGCAGCCAAAGAGAGTGATGTGATTCTAAAACTTGTTAGAATCTAGGATGATGATGTCAACAGGTTGAAACACAAAGTCAATGCTCTAGTTGGTATGATAAGTGAGCGTGAATCTCGTTTAAAGATCCTTTAGGAAGTGAATCTCAAAAATGATGCTTTGAAAATTGAACATCTCTTAAGCAAACTTTCAATTCAAGAATGTTCAAACAAGTCTGCCATAACAACTGCTTTTGGTTTAACTGTAAGAGAATCAAGTTCAGAAGCAAAACCGAAAAACCCTTCTGTTAAAAAAGATAAGCCTGTATTTTCTCCTAAAGGAAATTCCACATCACACAGAAGGAAGAATTCTCCCAACAATGGTGTTAAGGTTGTTTTATCTAATCACTCAGGTGATCAGAAAGTGTGTCTCTTTTGTGATTCAAAAGGGCCAAGTAAACAAAAGAGGAAGTCTAGGTTGAACGACAATTCTATTATTCGTCTTCAACACACCTTAGATTTAATTCTCAAAGGTGTAACTGACATTCATATGTCTAAACCAATTGGTTTTAGTACTCACCCTGTGTACCTCACCAGGAAAGTCAGTTCAAGATGTTCCTCGAATGTTCAAACACATAACAGTCTTCCTAAGCCAGTTCGACGACGAAGAAGAACTCATGGATATTCTTTTGTCAAGAAGGGAGGTTATGTTGTTCATGATGTGAAAAAGGTACCAGAAGAATAAAGCATATGGCTGTCAATTCCCTTTGGCTTAAATTCTTCAGGTAAGAATCAAAACTATGTGCCATACCTTGATGATAGTAAGTTTTATGATAACTTTTCACATCATAATGGTTTTCCTCCAAAGAACAGGAAAAAGAGGCTTAATCATAAACAACCCTCAGTTAATGAGCTCAAGGCTCATACTTGTGCTAATTAATCACAAGGTTGATTCTCACTCTCAATCAAAATCCTCACAGAGTGAGATATTGTTTCAGGTATACTTGATGACAAAATGTGTTTTTGAATCTCCATCTATCTTCTTATTGTTCTTAGCTGGTTTATCAATTATGAACACTTTTTGATGCATAAGTATCTTTTTGTTGTTTTTTTTTAAAAAAAGGAGTGTCAAATTGTTGTGCTCTAAAAATTTTCTCTTTTGAGAATAAATTTATTTTAGAGCTGAGTTTTTTACTCATTAAGCAAATATGTGTTATATTGTTCACAATCGTTTGATATAAGGGTAAGTCTATGTACGTGCATGTATCTCTTTTCACACAGGCACGAACCCAACTTGGAAACCCTAAACTTTGGTTCTTATGCAACCTATAAATACCAAACCTTTTATAGAGTACGCATACTTTTGTTGTGCTCTTTTAAGGATGGGATCTGCTACAAGTTCTTGGGATTTACCAGCCGATTCAATTGATGATTCAGTTTGTTTGGAGTTTGTTTTGAAGAAGAAGAAAACCCTTGTGAAGTCTGACGAACTCGGATCCTGTGCCTTATGCTAATATGCGTTTTCTCACCAAGATCGAGAGAATGCTGAGATGGTCTCTGCTGAAGTAGTTCATGGTTTTCTCACTGATCTTGAGAAGACTCAACTGAACCTCGAAAACTCTGTAAAGGAACTTAACTTGTTACGAACTGAGTTGAAAAAGGTTGATTCTGATCTTGTTCTCATGAAGTCACAAGTTAAGAATCTTCTTAATGAGGATATCTTCTCCGAAGACACAGTTGATACAGTTAGTCACAAGCTTGAAGGTCTCGAAACCAGTGAAGCTTCCGTACCGGAACTCTAAGTGTCGCTTGTGATTGCTCTCTGTTTTTAGAGTTGTTTTTGATTATGTCTAGTAAATCTTCTTTTTGTGTTTTTAGAAGAATAACTAGGGTTTGGAATAGCCATTATTGTGAGTACACATAGCTATGTCCAACGATTTTCATCTTCATTGTTCTTAGATTTATTTATTTAAATTCTAAAGTATTTTTTGGAAGATGATTTTTGAAATTTTAATGTTTATGATTTTATGTATTGCAAATTGTTATGGGATATGTTGTTTACGTCCGTGAACCTGTGACTGTCCCATACTTGTTCAAAAGTTATCTCTATTATGTCGATATGAATGTATTGATGGAAGATAGAATGAACTTTTGACATTACAAAAGTTAAAGCCTTTTATGTCATGTTTTTGATGAAAAAAAGGATAAAACTTTTGTTTACAAGGATTAATTCTATTACATGTCATTGTGCAAATAGTGATGCAAAATAGAATGAATCCTTGTCTATTCTGCAGTATTTGGTCGATCTCCGATCCACAATCTTTGGGCATATACTGTGTTGTTCCATAAGGTTTCTTATGTTGAGCACAATCGACTGAGTTTATTATTTTCTTATGATTAACTTAGTTGTTTCTCCGTGAGGTTCCCTATGTCAAACATGATCAACTAAATTAATCATTCTCTTTTGGTTATTTAGTTGTTGCTCCGTAAGTTAACTTATGTCGAGCATGACCAATTAAATTGATCATTTTTGTGATTAATTAGGTTGTGTATTCCAATTGAATTAATCATGGGTTCTCTTGTGGTTAATTTGATTGTTATCTTTTGATTGAACTAACTATGGGTTTCCTTGAGGTTATTTCAATTGCTTTTTGTGGATACGAATTCATGTTTTCATGTGATTTGTTTGTCCAAAATAAATCATTTTTTTCTTGTGAAAGTAAGGTCGCCTTTGTTGTTCCTTTGGGGATGACATTTTATGGGGGAGAGTTCATTTTGAACTTGTGCTTAATTGCCAAATCTTTGTGGGGAGTATGGCTGTGGAATTTTTAGGGGTTATCTTGTATCTTCATTAACTCCTTGATGAATTCATTTAGCTTCAGCTTTATGATTGCATCTAAATTTGTTGGTATGTTAATACACCTTTTGGTCATGATGTATCTCCGTGGAAATTTCATTAGGATCCCACTAATTTTCGTACCTTTGCCAATTTTGTTGACAAAAAGGGGGAGAATTAATGTGTAGTTCACACTACAAATACATATGGTTTACGGATCATTATGTAAGGGGGAGTGGTTTTCATGTTGAGATATGTATTGACTAAGAGGGAGTGATGCATATAACCATAGTGTTATTGTCAAAGTTGTGATACAATTGAACTTTGATGTTGTGTAATAATACTATGACACTGTATAACAATGATCGAGAATATTTTGTTTTCTCATTATTATAGCTATGGATCTTCAACAACTGTCATGTCGAACTTACAACCTTTAGGATCATGGAGTACTTGGAAGTGACGAAGATTTCGAGTCGCGTTGAAGATGCCAAGGATATCAAACATGTGGATAAGAATCTTATTTTTTATCTTTATTGTAATCCATATGTATTGATAGTTTTGTCACTAAAATTGACAAAGGGGGAGATTGTTAGAGCATTGCTCGGTCATCTCAAGCATGTTTGTCAATGTTAGTGATCAAAACTATAAGTCTTGATTTCTAGCCTATTTATAGATGTCTCGGACTAGGACAAAAATAGTGTAGTTGAGCTTAAACCCATACATAGGTAAGGTTCGTAGAACAATACATTTAATGAGCTGCCCCCATAAATGAGGACCTTCGTAACGTTCCATCCATGTATTGGAAGAATGATCACAAGTGGATCGTTGTGCATCTCGACCTCCTGGTTGACGTCTCTTGTTGAGAATGTTAATGACGTAGCCATCCATTTTTCCCAAGTTCTAGTAGGTGGTCCACTTAGCTTGAACACCTCGTGGGCTTCTAGCTTTCTTCTGTTTCGAGCTAACTCAAGGATGTCTTCGAGTAGCTCCTCCTGGCCTCCGCCGGAGAAAGTGATCATGTTGATGTATTTGTTGTCCTGAGGTAGTTCTACCCTTTTCTTGGGGGCTACCTCAATATTCAGCTGGTTGTATTTGCACGTACTCCATGAATTTGCCTTCGTCTCTGAATCTATGAATCGTGTTCCTTAGGTGATAGCATGTATCAGTTGTATGCCCATAGTACTGGTGGTACTCACAGTACTCCTTAGCCTCCTTTTTTTTATTCGGTTGCTTCCCCCTAGTGTTAGGGTACGGAAAGCCCGGATTTGCTCCTTCCTTGCTTAGAATGTGGGAGAATGTGGTGTTTAACTTTGTGTAGACCTTATCTACAAATTTTTCTCTTCCTTTTCGTCTGCCTTTGCCATCTCCATATTTTGATCTTTTGTCTCGAGAGTTGGTTCTGCCCCCGGCTTCATTTTGCTTCTTAGGTATCTCCGGAATTGGTTCCAGAGAGTTGGTTCGTTGCGGAGCTGTTGTTGTCTTTGCTTGCGCCCTGGGGTTGTCTTTCTGAATTTCTTCAAGTCTGATGTAGCGATCTTGGACAACCCTAAGCTCTCCTTAGGATTCAAGGGCTCGGTTGTGGAGATCCACGAAGATAGCTGAGGTTCTATCAAGTCCGTACTTATAGCAATTAATACTAATTTCTGGATTGACTTTCCCGATTGCTTGGCATGTATTCTGCCACCTGTCTGTGTATTGCATCAATGTTTCGCGGGGTCTGATAGCTAAAGAAAATAGCCTATCTAACCCTTCCTTTGTTGACTTGTTATACATGTATGTCTCCAAGAACACCGTAGACAATTGCTCAAAAGAGTCAATTGAGTTTGCTGGTAAATTGTCATACCATGCCAATGCTGATCCTGTCAAGCTTGCAGGAAAGTACCTACAAAGTACTACCTCATCTCTTTTCCAATGGGTAAGGACACGAGTGTAGTATCGTAGGTGGGATGCTGGATAAGATGTGTCATTGTATGCCTGAAATGTAGGTACTGGGCATTTCGCAGGGATAGGTTCCCTCAAAATGCGAAAAGACAACAGAGATGTTGTCGCTTCCTGGAGCACCTCTTCTATCCTTGCTCATGCTGACCAGTTTTCAATCCTTGTATCTCCTTCCACATTTTCTCTATTTGCTCCATGACCATGTTCACATTGTGAGCATCTCTAGAAAATGTATCATCATAAAGTGGGGATGCTCCGGTAACGGCATGCCATAAAGTGGTTATGCTCCCGATGTTTGAACCATACCTTCAGCAGGGGTAAGTGGTTTGTTAGCAACTGTTCTTCTTGCTATTTCACTTTGGCCGTCCTCAGCTTCGGTTCGTTGATTTGCTTGAGATGGCTTTTGAGATCTTCCTCTCGTAACTGTTGGTCGTAAGCTTGTTGATACATCACTTGGTTTCTGCATGCCTGTGATCACTGAAAAAATGACAAAATCTGCTACTTGGGTACCTTTGTTAAAAAGCAGCAATTAATGTTCTGACACAGAAGACGGCCAAGCAGCCTTTTCAGAAAAAGGACCGAAATGACGTCTAGAAATACGGGTATTAAATTTCTTATGACACCCTTGGAAAAAACAACCTTAAATGTTGAAAAAAAATTGAAAAAGGTGTCAGATCTTTTCGAAAGATAGGGTATTAAATGCTTGAAAATATTTTTGCTTTCTTAAATTCTCGCTGAGATTTCTCAATGCTCAGAGGTACTCAGATCTGAGGGATACTCTGTCGGAAAAGGTTGCTTTTAGTACAAAACAAAAGTTTTAACATTTTCTGGGTGCGTTTTTGCGGAGATTTTTGTAGATCTGTAAGATTACGAGTCTTTAGAGGCTATGAACTCCAAGAACTTGCGTAAAAAATGAATGAACGAGTCACTAAAAAGTGAGATTCATCGTTGTTGAACTCAGATCTCTTCGTTAAAGAAGATGTGTAAGTTAAAATAAATGACGGAACATAAAAACTCAAGCTGGTGAGCAAATCCTTCTAGCGCCAAAATGTGACTACTAATTTTCCTATAGTCTACGTAATGTATACAACTCGGAGGATAGAATACTAAGTAATATTGATACCTCTGTTGAACTGATAATGCTAAGTAATAAAAGATATCCAAGATCACAATAATAACAAAGAACACTAATGTAATGTAAATGCTACTAAGTTATCATGAGACACAAGAGATTACGTGGTTCGATTTTTGTCTACGTCCACGAGGTAATGAGTGATTTGTTTGTATTAAGTTGCGGTGGTTACAAAGATATTAAATGCTTCCCAAAGTAATAGAGAGAACTCAAGTTGAAGTAAATACTTAAGTTCTAAACATTAAAGAGGTATAAGCTTAAGACTAGATCTTCTACTCCTAGATATTGAATGCCCTTAATTTGTTGGTGAAGCTTGGTATTTATAGCCCCTTCTGCTCCAGGTATATCTTTGCTGTCTTTGGATCCATCGTTCCCTGATATACCTTCCGTAAAAATGGTACCTTCATTCACCGCGCGCTTTCTCCAGTCGGACTCTGCCACCTCAGCTGACACACGTTCCTTCGGGAACTTCCCAGCCTCAGTACAGATTGTACCTTTGTTCACCGCTAGCCTTTGCCAGTCAGATTCCTCCACATCATCTCTCTCCACGTGTTTTGGTTATGCGTGTAGATAACAGATTTGTGCATTTAATGCTGATTAGATATGTCATCTACCTCTATCCCTTCACCAACTGCCTCTCTCTAGACTAGGCTTTACTGTCTCCATCTTGGACGTCGAGGTATCCCTCATTGGGATGAGATAAAATAGATCTGCGAAGGAATCCTCCTCTGCTACTCAGGTTTCTCTGTATAGCGAGGGCTACACAGTTATCCTGTACACGACCACTAAGATCGTGACACGTGCTCCGCGGAATATTGGTATTCACAATGATGTTGAGTTGAACACGTTTAGAATCATGGAGTACTTGGAAGTGACGAAGGTTTCGAGTCATGTTGAAGATGCCAAGGAGATCAAGCATTTGGATGAGAAGCTACAAAGTTTTATTTATTTTGTAATCCATATGTATTGATAGTTTTGTCACTAAAATTGACAAAGGGGGAGATTGTTAGAGCACTGCTCGGTCGAACTCGCATGCGTTGCTATCTCAAGCATGTTTTTCAATGTTAGTGATCAAAACTATAAGTCTTGATTTCTAGTCTACTTATAGATGTCTCGGACCAGGACATAGATTGTGTAGTTGAGCCTTAGACTTCACGGGGTTCATCATTTGAAGACGAAAAACTACTAAGGAGAGCATGTGGAACTTCATCAACAAAAGTTATGTGGAGACTAAATTTCATCTATCACTTGGAAAGTCTATTTCTACTCTATCTCTTATATTGAGACATAAGTCGTGTTACGATATAGTTTTCTATTATTATTATGTGAAGTCGCCACTGTAGATACCGTCAAAATCGGTTAAGATCTCTAAATAACCAAAATGGGAATCACGTGGAAATTATTATTATGGGAAGTCGCCACCCAACTTAGGGAACTGAGACCCAATTTAGGCACTAGTCCAATTAACAGAGACATGTCCGGGAATCAAAATACAGGCTAGGAAGGTGTGAGGCACCCAGCCCGTCCAATCAGCAGATCGGCCTCTACTTTATAATCGGGATTTAGGGTTTAGATTGCAAAAAAAACTATATAAAAATAAGGGAACTTAACGAAATTATATACCTGCAAAAATACCAAACTTATCAGATATGCACGACTAAACAATAATTAAATTAAATTCTAAATAAAATTATTATTATTATATTATTACCAAGATAATTAAAGAATGCTAATCAAATCATTATTATTATTATTATTATTATAACTATCAATTATTATTATTATTGAATTTTTAGTCTCCTGGATTATGAATGGAAACTAAAGCCTAAACATGATTATGAATGGAACAATCAATAAAACTAAATTATGGATGGAAACGTAATATCATGTGAATCAATCTGAATAAGTCCAAGCCAAGCACTACATATATCAAATGACTATACCGAACTTTATTGTAATCCAAATAGTTTCCTGTATTCTATTGTGACCCGATAAATGGGAAGAAGGTCACTATACCAACCTTTGGATCAAGTAAAACAAAAGAGAACCATTAGCCCAATAATAATCAAGAAAATAAACTTTAACAAACGATATATAGAGTGAAATTGGAACAAACTTTGATTAACATTTGCCTCTCGGCACATACGAATACAATGGATTTGTATTTGTAGCGAGGACTCCAATTCAGAAACCCTAAAATCCTTTGATTCAAGTGAGGACTCCAATTCAGCAACTCGATTCTGTAACCCCTGGATTTGTAGGTCTTTGTCCACAATCTCATTTTGCAAGTCCTCGCGTGCAACTTTATGTCGTTTCTTAGAAGGGATGGCTTCTCCGTCAAAAGAAGTAAAGGATTTGCGCCAATGTTTGAACTCATCAGTAGAATGAAGGTTGGTGGCAGTGAGCAATATTATTGGTCTCTGATCTCTTTTATCCCAAGCTTCAATTGTCCGTCGAATGATTGCGGGTGACAAGTCTGTGGAACCATAAAAGGAGCCAGAAAGTTCAGGAACATCTTGGACAAAGCCGAGTTGTCGAACAATAAGTAAAGGGCAACAAAATGATCTCCTTTTCAAGCCCATAATGGAAACAATGCAGTGACCATGCGTGCGAAGAATGTCGGGTTGAAAATGCCAATGATCACAATGCCAACGGATGTTTCCACGGAAAAGTGACTTCAACCATTGATCATGATCTGAATGCTTTCGAGGTTCGTAGCCGATTTTAAGGTACAAGTTAATAACATTGCAACCCTTCTTTGGAGTCCCCATTAGCTTCAAGTGCTCAACCATCCATATCTAAAAAAGTGTGAAGGCAATGGTTAATTAATTGATGGTGGAAAGAAAAAAAAGGAGTAAGGTGAATATGTTACCTGTAAAAGAGGAGGACTTCCATGAATCATATTGTCAGTAGCATAGAAAGAATCCAAACTTTCAAAAAATTTGCCAGAATGGTTGGGATAATAGTATAATTCCTTTGAGAACAGTGCCTCATGATCCTAACAACGGCAAGCGAGCAAAGGCCAGGTCCTTTCGATAAGAGCAAGGTGCCGACAAGGCATAAACCTAATACATTCATCCTAACATCAGCCGACTTATGAGAGCGAAAGGAGTGCAACAGAGCTAAGATGTTAATATTCGAGCCTTGGAGATACGGATCAACGGACGTCTTCTTTTCCAAATCAAGGAAACGACACAACTCCAGCTTGCTATTGGTTAAGGTAGGAGGAATTAGTTTTGTAGTAATTGAATTATTGTCCCTATTTTTGATGGTCTATACAAATATCCTTATCACATAATAATTATGTCCCTCTTTATAATTAAGCTCATTAGGAGCCCATCAACAATTTAGGGACCTATAAATATACCCCAACCTTTATACCTTATTGACTTCTGCTTCTTCTTATCTTCTTTATTTCTCATCCAGAGAAAAACGATCGAGCTCACCACCATCTTCATCTCCGTCGCCACCACCATCTTCATCTTCGTCGCCACCATAACGAACGCAACCAACACCAGCACCACAATCATCTCAATCGTCATCATCACCATCTTTAACCTCAAATCTTAATCGTCATCATCACCAGATCGAGAAACTAATTGAGAAATGAATTGAGAAACAAATTGAGAAACGATTTGGTGGTTCGAATTCGATTAAGAAAAGGGGATCTGAGAGCTGCTACGATAAAATTAATTTAGAGATGGTTTTGGTGTGTGAATCAATAGGATATGTTGGAGATAATGAACTTGTTGTTGTTGAGAAGTAATGGGTGTGTTCGAATCTGAAGCTGTTGATGCTTCTAATGGATTGTGATTAAAATGAATAGATGAATGTGTAGGAATTACAGTGAATATATATAGAATTATGAAGAGAGAAGTAATGATGATAATGGTAGCGGCGGTGGTGGTTCTGGTGGCGACGGTGGTGGTGGTTCGAATTGGTGTTGAAGCTTCATAGAAAACAGTGACGGTTGTTGTTATGGATTATAAATGGTGGTTGATGGTTTTGTTGGTGGATCTGAAACTGCAGCTGCAATGGATAAACTTATACTGTTGATCCAACTAAAATGGATAAACTTATACTGTTGATCCAACTGCAATGGATAAACTTCTACTGTTGATCCAACTGAATGTATGAATTTCAGTTTTACGCCACTTAAAGTTGATCCATCATCATGGATAAACATCCACTATTGATCCAACTGAAATGGATCAACTACTGTTGTTGATACAAAATTATCTGAACCAGTGGTGGCGGCGGCGACGACGGTGGCGGCGACGGCGGCGGACTAGTGGTGGTGGAGGACTGTTGGTGGTGTAATGGTGGTGGGTGAAGGAGTGGTGGTGGAATATTGGTGGTGGTGGTGGAATATTGGTGGTGGTGGCGGTTGATAGGTGGTGGTTGTTGAACGGTGGTGGTGGAATGATAGTTGAATGTTGGTGGTGGAGGTGCTAGTGGTAGAGGAAGAAATTTGTTCTATTTTGAAATAAAGAAAAATATTATATGGGTGAGGATATCAAGGTAATGTAATGTTAAATGGATAAGGTTATAAAAAAGTAGGGACATATTTATTGTTGAATAAGGATATATTTATTGGGTGTCAAAAATAAAAATATATAATTAATATACCCTTTAGTTTTCCGGTGTACGTAACTCCCAGAATTCTTCCAAATTCTTCTATGGTGGGGCAAAGATCTTGTTTTCCAAAGCAAAAGACGTGAAGAGCTGGATTCCAACATGTTACAGCAGCTCGAAGAAGATCCCAATCCACAGTAACCTTCGTCAAATCCATTATATAGCCAAGACAAAGTTGTGAAAACACTTCTTGTTCATCACTGGTTAACGATGCAACCCAGTCACGGAGTAACTTGGTCGGTGAAGATTTTTAGGAAGGAGACATGTTCACATGGGATTGCCTGCTCAATCAAGGAACGGATATATAATATCAAAGAAGTTGGAATGAATGGAAGAAAGCAAAGAAAGGTGAATTCGGCTGTTGTGGCAAAGGGAGAAAGTTTCCATATTGGACTTGATTAAAAAAGGGGGATCAGGAAGAAGTTTGGTATACTCAAGACTCAGCGAGGAAAACTTGTTACAAGTTTCCATATACGAATTCACTAGCTCGAGACAAAAGGAGGAAAATTTTTGGTAGAAATCTAGGAAAAAAATTATAGAGGAGAAGTCGATAATTTATTGGTGCTCGGATACGATACGCGGCAACATTGTTGGTCTTTCTCAATTAATCTAAGGAACATCACGATCCTCTAATGGCGAAAACAGGTTAGAGTTATTAGCATCAAATCCATTGTATTCGTATGTGCCGAGAGGCAAATGTTAATCAAAGTTTGTTCCAATTTCACTCTATATATCGTTTGTTAAAGTTTATTTTTTTGATTATTATTGAGCTAATGATTCTTTTTTGTTTTACTTGATCCAAAGTTTGGTACAGTGACCTTCTTCCCATTTGTCGGGTCACAATAGAATACAAGGAACTATTTGGATTACAATAAAGTTCGGTATAGTCATTTGATATATGTAGCGCTTGGCTTGGACTTATTCAGATTGATTCACATGATATTACGTTTCCATCCATAATTTAGTTTTATTGATTGTTCCATTCATAATCCTGTTTAAGCTCTAGTTTCCATTCATAATCCAGAAGACTAAAAATTCAATAATAATAATAATTGATAGTTACAATAATAATAATAATGATTTGAATAGCATTCTTTAATTGTCTTGGTAATAATATAATAATAATTTTATGTAGAATTTAATTTAATTATTGTTTAATCGTGCATATCTGATAAGTTTGGTATTTTTGCAGGTATATAATTTCGTTAAGTTCCGTTATTTTTATATAGTTTTTTTGCAATCTAAACCCTAAATCCCGATTATAAAGTAGAGGCCGATCTTCTGATTGGACGGGCTGGGTGCCTCACACCTTTCTACCCTGTACTTTGATTCCCGGACCTGTCTCTGTTAATTGGACTAGTGCCTAAATTGGGTCCCAGCTCCCTAAGTTGGGTGGCGACTTCCCATAATAATAATTTCCACGTGATTCCCATTTTGGTTATTTAGAGATCTTAACCGATTTCGACGGTATCTACAGTGGCGACTTCACTGGGGATTTGGGACGGTTTCTCAATAATAATAATTTCAATAATTTTGGTGATAAATAATTTTGATAATAATAATAACAATAATAATTTTGATATTTCGGTATTTTGGTGATAATAATAATTCTCTTGATCTGACTGGGTTCTGTTTCCGTTTTACAGGATTTGGTGCGTTGTTTATAAGCTTAATAATTCAATTAGCATTATAATTTGATGTATTTATTTCATTATTTGTTAGTACGAATTGGAACCCTAAAAACCCGATTATAAAGTAGAGGCCAATTTTCGGATTGGACGGGCTAGGTGCCTCACACCTTCCTAGCCCGTATCTTGATTCCCGGACTTTTTCTCTGTTTTGGACCAGTGTTATTTTGGGTCCCAACTCCCTAAGTTGGTTGGCGGCTTCTCTCTTAATAATAATTTTCCACGTGATTCCCATTTTGGATAATTTGGAGACACCCTAATTTCGTACATAATTTGGAGTAGCACTTCCGTGAAATATGGTCCAGGCAAATACCGTATATGTGCCCACGTTTAAGGCCGAGAGATAGACATTTTCCACCAAGTCCTAAATGTAGTTGCAGGAAATCCTACACTACACCTCTCATGTGATTTCATTATTAATCAACTCATTTTTAGGTTTACACTCTTAATTTTATTGATTAATCTTTGAATGTTCTTACAAGAAAAGATAAAGAAATCAAAAATGATCTTTGCTCTTGACTTTCTCTCTCCTGTTTACTTGTTTCTTACTTACAAAAGATCTCCCCCTCTCTTTACAACTCGAACGACTATTTATAAGGAAATACATAGTGGATGACAGCTAATCTGTCCTTTATTTTCGGGTATGGTCTGCAACGTTCTCGCAACCTTACAAATATTAATTTCGCAAGCTCTCTAATTTTCGCAGGACTATCATATCTTTCTCGTGATCTTAGGTGACGTCATTTATTATATTCTTCCTGAAATTGTTCTGCGACGCTATTGTATTGTGTTGTTGATAACTTCGCTGAAATATTGTTGTTGCGAGATTCTGATCCTACATCTTTCCTCTTCTCATATCTTTTCTGCGAAGTAGAGAATGATGTGAGAAATATCGCAGCTATTCTCTTCTTCATATTCTGCATTTATCACACGTATTCTTTCTTCCATTTATTTCTCGACACGTCTTTTGTAACCGTTGCTTTTTAACCGCTTATATCTTTCCTTATTAATCGTGTTTATTTTCTCGAGGAGAAATTCCTTCTATATATATTCCTTCTCACTCTCTTCTTTTTTCTTTTTATTTTCTCTGCAACTTCATCGTTCTTCTGCAAATTTCATTATTGCAACTTTTCTTCTTTCTTCTTCAATCTTTTTAAGTTCTTCTTCATCTTCATACTATTTCTTCTGCAAATCTTCATAGTTCGTAATTTTCTTCGAAACAATCTCCCTGCTATTGTCTTCCATGGATTCATCAAGGTTAGTTTTCTTTTTTCTTCTTTATGAGTTTTGCTGAAATTGATCTTGTTTATTGCCTTATTTGATGTTGATGTTGTTTATATGATTCCCATACTCTTGTTATTTCAGCAAAAGCGCCTCCAACACTAGATTTACAGTTCAGAACCCTAACATTCCCAAATCGCAGCATAAGGTTGTTGCGCATAAAAGAAAGTCTGCGAATGAGAAGGTAGTAAGAAACACTATCCTTTTCTAATAACAATATTGTCGCCTCTGTTTCTTACCTGGATTGTAATTCGCAGGGTGATAAAGATGCTAATAAACCAATCAAGAAATCTCGCCACCTTAAAACTGTTCCAACTTTTGTTCCCTTCCACTTACTCATATCTTCTAAATCTTCTGCGACATCTTCGCAAGATAAACCTTTATCTCAAATTCGCGGAAAAGCTGCCTCAGACTTCATTTCTTCAGCTGACCTCTCAATGATTGAAACCCCCCTTGTTGATCTTGCTGTGAATGAAACCTCTTCTCTTCCATTGAGAATGTTTCTCAACCTTCTATCTCTACCAGTTCTCTACCTAAGTCTCTTCCTCTTTCGAAAGAAACCGTGGAAGGGATAGATATTGCCTTCAAAGTTTTATCTGAAGTTTTGGATGATGTCAAGAAGTCTTCTATTGATCCTATCAAGTCTAATGTTTTCGAAATTCTGAGCAAGCATTTGGGTTCTGACAGAGCTGCTTCGCGGACAGCTTTGGAAAAAGAATGTAATGCTCTTCGTCTCGAAAATCAGAAGCTTCAGAATATTTTACTGGATCGTGACAATCTTCGCAAGAAGAATGATGAATTGAGAGGTATGATTTTCTTATCCGTGTCTTTAATTTGCCTTTTTAATGGTTTTATCCTTCCCATATTTAATTATCCTTGAAATCCCTCTTTCGCATGTTAAGCTTTAAACCAGAAACGAATAATGGAGAGATATCAATTTGAATCTGCTGTTGAAAAAGCCCATGTTGATAAAGAAATCTTGATGGATCAATATAACCAATTAGATAACCTCTATTCATATTCTCTTGATCATATAAATAATCTTACCAATGAAAATACCCAATTAATTCAAAGACAAGATTTATTAAATAATGAAGTATCTCGTCTTTCTTATTCTTTAACTAAAGCTAATTTAGGGATAGAAACTTTATCAGATGAGAATAAAACCTTATCCGAAGAGAAGAGAACTTATTTAAACAAGATGGCGATATCTTCGCAACAACTTAGTATTCTTCAAAAAGTATGTGATGACCAAGAGCAATCTCTTCGCTCTTTGAGAAATGAACTTAAAGAAGTAACAGAGTCATCTATCGCTGAAAGAGATACACTCATTGAAGGTAGAATAGCTTTAAGTGTAAAGGAGAATCAGCTTAAAGAACAATATTCCAAATTAGAAGAATCTTATTCTTCTCTTGCGAAAAAAAAGTCTTTCTTATTTCTAAAGAGAAAAATCTTCAGTCTCGACTTAAAGGTTTAGTTGGAGATAAATTTGATGACGCAATGGACCATTGGGAGAATAGTTGTCTGTCCCTGATTTAACACCTTATTTCGCAAAAGGAAGGTAGTCATAATAGTTTGACTGCCTTAATTATCTTTTCTTTGTCATATCTCTCTGAATTCTTTATCTTAATGAAATTTTGTATTCTATCTTTCGCAGAGTCTGAGAAGAATCTTCATTCTTCCATTTCTGTTTTGGAGGCTAAATATGCCAAAATTCGCAAAGAAAATGCATTGCTCGTCTCTACCCTTACTGGTTCTCGCGACCGAGCAGAAAGAAGACTTGATTATCTTGCTTATTTTAAGGATATTCAAGATAGGAATCATCAGAGAGCACTTCTTCGCCAAGTTCATCTCCGGGCTGAAGTCCTTGTAAATGACATTTTATTGTCCAACTCTCTTCCTCCTACATCAATTGATCCTTTAGAAGTAGATGATGATGAAGTTCCTCGTCCTGCTGATAGTGATTATGATTACGAAAGCGGTGCAGAGGATAATTTCTTGGAAGATGAAGAAGAGATTCCTTCTAAAGAAGCATCTGCTGGTGTTAATCAAATGAGAAAGAAATTTCTCCTGAAGAAGTAATTGCTGGCGATAATCAAGATGCTAGTCAAGGCGAAGATCAAAACCGAAATGAAGGAGAGGCTTGCGAGAATATTGGCGAAGAATTTCTGTTATCTCCTGCTACTGAAATTAATACTGAAGCTTGAGCTTCTTATCTAGCTTTGTCTTCTTGAACTGTCTTATTTTATCACTTTTGCGAGTTACATTTTTCAACCAACTTTGGAGTCAACTTTTCCTTTTAATATTTTTTGATGAGAAAGATAATGCTTCTTGTGTATTGATTCCCATACTTGCCTCTCATTATCTTTCTTGCAAAAAATAATCTGTTACGAATACTTATAAATATTTTGTTTTATCATGTCTTATTTTCCTTCCTAATTAAAGGTCTTATTATGCCACCTCTTGTCATTGCGACAAAATCGCAGGACGTCCTTGCACTTTCATGCAAAAACCCATTGATCTTGCCTTAACTTTTTCTTTTGTATTATGGCCTCTTCAGGAATGTTGCGACAATATGACAGGCCTAAATATTCTTGCGAAAATAAAGTCCCATGACATTGCCGTCTTGCGACGAAATCGCAGGACGTCTTCGCACTTTCATGCGAAAACCCATTGATCTCGTCTTATCCTTTTCTTTTATATTATTGCCTCTTCAGGATTGTTGCACAAATATGACAAGCCTTAATATCCTTGCGAATAAAAAGCCTCATGACATTTGCGTCTTAAGACACTTATCAGCTCCCTAATGGAGGGTGCCGCCCTTATCTCCCCCTGGTTGCCCCTTCAAGGAGGCGTACTTCTACCATACAAGGTTAGCTCCTCCCATCCAGTCTTAACAACAACCAGTTGTTTTTGCAGCCTCTTATCCCTTTTACCTTTAGGGCTTATGGTTACGAGACTGCACCCTAAGTGGGGTTTTCTTCAGGCCGAGTGAAGTATAAGCCAAGACTTGTCAAGAAAAACGTCCTTGGCACTCTTGACTCAACCGTGTACCTCGGCGACTTGATCAGATCTGCACTCCTTGGGAGAGTCCTTATTACCTTAGTCGCCCAACCCAAGTCATATGCTTAAGTTGAGAATCCAAGGTGCCTCTCTCGGATGGGCTTTATTGACCCCAAATCTCCATGATTCAGGTTCCGGTGGCGGTGTAGCCTTTCCCTGATCCATGCAACAGGTACCCCCTAATATGACGTACTTTAGGTCTTACATTTGCCTCTTGCGAAATTTTATTCGCGAACTAGGGTGTACGTCATAAAGGTTCGCCCCTTTCTTTTATGTCATTGTTCTGTGATTATTTCTGCGAAAATTTCGCACATCATGATCTTGTTTTGATATGAGTAATCTTGCAATTATTCTTTCAGAATCCATAACTTCTCAAAGCTTCTTACGGATAATATCTTTTTAAGTACAACCTGTTCCATGGTCTGTCTAATCTATGACCAACATCTCTTCCTTCTGGATCCATTAATCTATAAGCTCTGTTCCAACTATCTCCTTAATGATGTAAGGTCCATCCCATTTTTTCGCTAATTTTCCACCATTTTCTCGCTGATATATTGGTGTTTCTCGCAGAACTAAATCTCATGGTTGAAATTCGCGTATTTTGACACGTTTATTATATTCTCGGGCTAATCTTCGCTGATAATTCTCCATATGTTGTAAAGCTTTTTCTCTTCTTTCTTCTAATTCATCAAGTTTATTTAAAATCAAGCCCGCACTAAGATTTTTCTCCCAAGCTTCTCTTTTTGTTGTCGGAATAACAACTTCTGTTGGTAACACCGCTTCAACTCCGTATGTTAAACAAAAAGGTGACATTCCAGTAGCTTCTCTTCTAGTTGTATTATAAGCCCATACTGCATTATGTACTTGTTCGCACCATGCTCTGTGATGTCCTTCCAATTTCTTCTTTAATATATCTGCAATTGTTTTGTTTGTTGCTTCTACTTTCCCATTAGCTTGTGGATACAAAGGAGTAGACTTTCCACATTTTATCTTGAATGCATTAAGTAGCATTTCTATATTTGTCCTTCAAATTGTTTCCCATTATCAGATACCAACTGTGCAGGAATTCCGAATCTGCAAATGATATTTTCGAATATGAATGTAAAGATATCTTTGTCGCGAATATGTTCTGTACTGCCTTCACTTCTGTCCATTTTGTGAAATAATCTGTTGCGACTATTAAGTATCTTCTTTGTCCAGATCCTGGTAAAAATGGCCCACAATATCTAAGCCCCACTTTCCAAAAGGCCACACTAGTTGAAGATGACAATGGTGCTCCAGGTGCATGTATTTTCTTTCCATGCCGCTGACAATCTTCGCAACGTCTTGATATTTGTTTTGCATCTTCATGCATATATGGCCAGTAATAACCTTGCATTTTTGCTCTATGTGCCAAAGATCTTCCTCCACTATGATTGCCAGCATCCCCACTATGTAACATTTTTAGCACCTTTTCTCCTTCCTCTCGTGTCAAACATCTGAGTGATGGTCCATTAAAGGATTTTCGGTATAGCAACCCATCTCTTAATTCATAATTCGTTGCACGGCTTTTTAACTTGTGTGTTTCCAATCTATTTCTTGGTGTTTCTCCTTTCGCCAAATATGCATGAAGTTCCATTCTCCAGTCTGCGATATTGTTCATTTGTTCTTCTTCTTCATTGTCTATTATCATCACATCCACGTCTTCTTCTTCTTTATTGATTGATGGTGACAGAAGTGTTTGTATTTTTATGCATCTCGCAGTTGGATCTGTCATCATGCTTGAGATGAAAGCAAAAGCGTCTGCGAGTCTGTTATCCTTTCTTGAAATGTGCCTCCATTTTATTTTTGGGATTTTCGCTGACAATTCTTCAACCAGCTTCTTGTATTTCTTCAAGGATGGTTCATTTGTAGTATACTCTCCCTTTATTTGGCGAATAACTAGCTGCGAATCACTAGTGATCCTGGCATTTTCTAGTTTCATTTCTATTGCGAATTTTAAGGCATGTATCACAGCTTCATATTCTGTTTCATTATTAGTGGATGCAAATTCCAATCTGAATGAAAAAGCCATTTTTATTCCTTCTGGCGAAATTAAAACAATTCCAACTCCATTTCCTTCTCCATTTGATGATCCATCTACCAATATCTCCCATCTATTTGGTTCTGTTAATAAATCTTTTGGATCTCCATGTTCTTCTTCTACATCCATCATTTCTTCTACTGCTTCATCTTCTTCTAAAGGAAATTCTGCCAAGAAATCTGCAACAACTTGTGATTTTGGTGAAGACAAAATTTCATATTTAATATCAAAGTGGCCTACTTGTGCATTCCATCTCTCCACTCTTCCTGATCTTTTAGAATTCTTCATCACTGATTCAATTGGTACTTTTTAATACCTTTATCTTATGTGCTTGAAAGTATATGCGGAGCTTAAATGATGCATAAACTAATGCTAAGATTAACTTTCAATCTTTGAGTAATTCTTCTCGGCAGTATTAAAAGTTTTGCTAATGTAATAAATGGGTTTCTCCACTCCTGCGTCTACTCGCAATAACACAACACTTAATGCATGCGACGTCGTCGCAAGATAGATCAATAATTCTTCTCCTGATTCTGCTTTTTGTAAAATAGTTGTATTCATAAGATGTTCTTTGATTCCTTGAAAAGCTTTTTCACATTCATCAGTCCATTTAAATTTCGCACCCTTCTTGAGTATATCGAAAAAATATTTGCATTTGTCTGATGATCGCGAAATGAATCTCCCCAGCGAAGCTAGCCCATTCAACTTCTGTACATCTTTTATTGTTGCTGGTGTTGGCATGTCACGAACTGCTTGCACTTTTTCTGGATCAACCTGTATTCCTTCCTTTGATACAATGTAGCCTAAAAATTTTCCCGATGCAACTCCAATAGTACACTTCTCAGGATTCAATTTAATGTTATACTGCCGCATTTGTTCAAAAATCTCCCTCAGGTCTTGTACATGGTCTTTAGCTTCTTTACTCTTTACTAACATGTCATCCACGTATACTTCTAATGTTTTGTGTATCCATTTTGCGAACACCTTCTCTACCATTCTTTGGTATGTCGCTCCCGCATTTCGCAAACCAAATGGCATTTTCGTGTAACAATATAAACCTCTAGGGGCAAAGAAAGCAGTATGTTCTTGATCTTCTTCAGCGAGAGGGATTTGGTTATACCCTTTGTACCCATCTAAAGATGATACCCTATCATTTCCCGCTGCGGATTCCACCATTTGAGGAATATCTGGTAACGGAAAACTATCTTTGGGGCAAGCTTTGTTTAAATCAGTGAAATCTATGCAAATCCTGATTCCTTTGTTTTTCTTTGGGACAATGACCATATTCGCTATCCATTCTGGGTATTTAGCTTCTCTTATGATTGCCTCAAGCATTTTCTGTAGTTCTTCTTCTATTTGGGAATGGTAAGTTGTTGCAATTTTTCTTATTCTCTGTTTAAATGGTCTCACATTTTTGTTAATCTCCAACCTGTGGCATGCAATTGATGGATCTATTCCCGGTATCTCATCCATGTTTCCTGCGAAAACATCTTTATATTCTCGCAACAAGTTAACAGTTCTTTCTTCTTCTTCCATATCCATTTTGGTTCCAATTCTCAATATTAGAGGTTCTTCTATAGTCCCAACGTTTATTTCTTTTGTTGGTTCTGCGGCAGTGTAACTGGGTTTAGGTTCTCCCATTGGTGTTGGTTCTTTTGTTGTTTTCATAGGTCATTCTCCTTCTTCCGAAATTTCGCTGGGTATTTCTTTGCCTTCTTTTGCCCTTATCATATATACTCTAAATTCTTCTTCTTTCTTTGCTTCCTTTGCCAACTTTCTGCGAAATTGTTTCTTTTTTGCTTGTCCTTCATAATGCTTTACTTCAATCTGATGACATAATTTCGCATTGTCAACATCTCCTCTGATTTCTCCTATTCCATTTGGTGTGGGGAACTTAATACATTGATGCAACGTTGATACCACATCTTTTATCGCATGTATCCATGGTCTTCCTAATAACATATTATATGGCGATTCCATATCCACCACGCACAACGTTACATGTGTTTCGATTTCTCCAAGTGGAATTCATACCACTATCTCTCCTTTAGGTTTTGTTGTGGATTTTCCAAAGCCGTGAACAAAATATGTTGAACTGGACATTTCTTCATCTTTAAATCCCATTCCCGGGAATGCGTGATAAAATATTATATCCACTGAACTTCCTGTATCGATTAAAGTTCTGTTCAATATCCATTCTCCTGTGGATTTTGTCTTTGTCTCCTTCTCTTTTCGCGTAATAGGCACTGTGATAACCAACGGAGATGTGTGGTTCAAATTTTCATTTGGTATTTCTGCCGCCATGAATGTAATTTTTTGCTTTTCCCAATCTTTCAAGGGTTATGTCTTTTCTACCGCCATAACTTTCCTTCCTTCAAAATTTCGTTTATGTATTCTTCCTTTGATGTTTTCATGGAATTCATTAATCATCGTTTTTGTTATCATATTACACTCCAATATTTTGTCATCTTCATTAATTCTATTCATCTTTCTTCTAACTGATTCACTGATTTATTTAATCACCTTCTTGATTTGATCATTCTCAACAACAATCTTCAACTTTCGATCTTCAGTCCCTGTTTCTAGCGCCATTATGTAGTTGCAGGAAATCCTACACCACACCCCTCATATGATTTCATTATTAATCAACTCATTTTTAGGTTTACACTCTTAATTTTATTGATAAATCTTTGAATGTTCTTACAAGAAAAGATAAAGAAATCAAAAATGATCTCTGCTCTTGACTTTCTCTCTCCTGTTTACTTGTTTCTTACTTACAAAAGATCTCCCCCTCTCTTTACAACTCGAACGACTATTTATAAGGAAATACATAGTGGATGACAGCTAATTTGTCCTTTATTTTCGGGTATGGTCTGCGACGTTCTCGCAACCTTACAAATATTAATTTCGCAAGCTCTCTAATTTTCGCAGGACTATCATATCTTTCTCGTGATCTTAGGTGACGTCATTTATTATATTCTTCCTGAAATTGTTCTGCGACGCTATTGTATTGTGTTGTTGATAACTTCGCTGAAATATTGTTGTTGCGAGATTCTGATCCTACACTAAAATCCGTCCCCAAGGTGTACACTTAATCTGGAGGATAGTCCATTAATCAGTTCACACTAGTTAGGAAATCCACCATCTAAGTATCCACTAAATCTAGTCCAAAGTTGGACGTTCACCCCGTTAACCAAATGAGTAAAAATGGCGACGCCTTAATTAGCTTTGTTTGGAAGACATTCCATGTTAGCAAAAATCTTGAGATTTAATGATATTTGGCTATTTTGGTAAGGAGATTAAAAATGATTTTGGAGATTTTTTATTAATTGGAAATAATAATGATTTATTTGGTTAGAGAATTTAGGTTTTTAATATGAGTCATCGGATCTAGGTCATTTTAATCCTAGGGTAATTGCTAACGGAAGAAAGCTATAAATAGGGTGTCATCTTTGAGTAAAAAGGGGAAGGAAAAATTCTGATTAAGCCTAGAAAGTTAGAGAAGAAAGCTTAGGAAATTTTGGTTAGAACGGTTTGCATTGGATAGGCTTAGATACGATCGTGTAGGCGGAAGTGCTAGCCCTTGTTGATCAATCCCGGTCTAAGCTACATTGTGATCGCCTACGTTGCGAAAACAGGTAATACTGGAACCTTAAACTCGTTGTAAAAGAAACGTGATCTGTTTGGTGATGGCTATGCGCAAATATTAATAAGAAGTGTTCATTACTCTGTTTTGGTTGTTCTTGAATATTCTGTTTATTTTGTGATCATATGAATGCTTAGTTGAGAATTGTTTCATCGTAGGTTCCATATTGGTGTGATTGGGTTGCTTAAATAGTTGAACGTTTCATCTTCCTTTGGATTAGTAGTTTCATGGTTAGAGTCATCATATAGTCTGTGTTGCATATTCCTTTAATGGTCGTTTTTTGTTTTTGTTTTTGTTTGCACTAGCAATTAATTAATGTTTGCCACAGCATGATCTCTAGTTAGTAGCTCTAGGAAAGCATCTCATGAGTAGTTGGTTCGCGTTATCATATACATCTTGCATGAGAATATCATCTAGGCATTAGTATACCTAAGTTCAAAATTCCATGATAATTGTGTAAACACACGCATTAAGTGGTAGTCGTCTATATCCCGTGATAATTTAGACAACGTATGCATACTGTGAACACAAAGATTATTGTCATCTGAGTATTCACAAATATTGCGCGCAGACTCATGACAATACAGTAAATAAGCTGCGCCTGAGGAAAATGAATTGGTTGTCGAATCCTTGACTCAGAGTTCTAATACTCTTCCTCGTCTTATCAACTACAATCATTATTCTTAGCTCGCACAAATAGATAAATAATGGATGAAGTATAAAATGTACGAACATGATATACCATAAGTATCGAATCGAACATATAAAGTATAAATGCAGGAATATAGATGAAACGATTAACTTATATGATTCATCACTCAGATCTCTGTCTGCGGGTTTGGGTTTTTCATTATATGTATGAAGGTTACAGAAATAGTCGAATGACTTTGAGATCAACATAAGCCTGCGTAGCAGGAGGAACTTCACTTACACTTACTCTATCTCTCTGTCTCTCTCCTATTCTCCTCTCAATGATTTTCCCCATCCCCCCTTCACTTGGGAGAGAGGGGTATTTATAGGGAGGTTACGTGGGGTCCACTTCTGAAGCCCGTTATAACCTTATCCTCTTGTGTCTTGTGCCACTCACGCAGAAGTCTTTGTGTTCTCGGCTGCATCTGCGTGTTCTGTCTGGATACGCTGTGTTATCTGCACTTCCTACACAGACTGACTGACACGTATGATGTTTGAGGGTATTTAATGCGGGTAGTTGAGATGTCTGTCTGCGGTAGACAGCTGTCCTCTGCCCCTGTCTTGTCTGAGTCAGTCTGACTATCCCCAGCCGTAGATCTTAGATCTTTCTAGGGATAGGTTAAAGTGACTCTTGGTTGTCCACGTGTGATATCATATCTTGATGCTCTTAGCCGCATGTCTTCCACGTGTGTCTTTGTGGACACGTGGCGGAAGATGAAATGTGTACCTACAATTTTCCCCTTTTCCTCCTACTGGGTGGTTAGTCGAAGTGGGAAGAAAAAACGTGTTACTCTCTTCATCTTCTCTTTATTATTTTCCTAGTTTTTAGGGCACGTTCCCCACTATTTGTAATAACTTCTTCTTGGGTAGTGGAAAAACGTATTACTCTCTTCATCTTCTCTTTATTATTTTCCTAGATTTTAGGGCACATTCCCCACTATTTGCAATAACTTCTTCTTGGGTAGTGGGGGGGTTTTATTTCTATTTGCATATATATATGAGAAGGAATGTGAAAATTCTCTAATCATAAATTTTATTCCTTCTCTTTCCTCAGAACTTTTATTCTTTGTTTTCTGCTTTTGTATCCTTGTTATTAACTGCTGCTGCTGCTACTGTTGCTCCTCAAAGTTTTCTGTTGCTGTTGTTTTTTGTTCCTCAAGGTTTTCTGCTGCTGCTGTTGTTGTTCGTCGAGGCTTTCTATTTGATTTTTTGTTTATAGGTAGGTGGTTTTACTGATTATCTTTTGATGAAAAAATATTTGTTTGCTATGTGTGTTTGTGATGAAGAACATATATATAAATGTGTGTATGATTACCCTTGTTCGTTATTACAAACAGTAATGATTTCTTTCTTTGTATATGCTTGCCCCTATTTGTTATTTCCCCTTTTATTTAGGGTTTGTTCTTATTTTCCATCTGGTTCATGATTATGAAGAACTGGATGAAATTGGGTTTTTTGATTTTTGTTTTGTCTCCGCGGAAATCTGAAACTTGTTTGTGTAATACGCAGACATGGCTGACCATCCGCGGGTTTCTTATCAAACTCCACTACCGAGTCCGCGTAGATCTCCTCCGCATAGAGATCCTGATGTTTCTCCGCCTGGTGGAGGTTCGTCTAAGTCTTCCCAAGGTGATGCCCGCGTTCATAGGGTTTCCTCTTCTTATGGTCAGAGGCACTTATCTTCTAAGAGGGGTGAGTCGCAGAGAGGGAGTACGCAGAGGGGGGGGGGGACCGGACAAAAGAGGCTCCTGGCTCCCGGTATGCTATTTCTCGTCCCTTAGTTAATCCGCGTGATGATCCGCAGAGAATGCGGGATGTTCTACCTCTTCGGTCAGTGGCGCCTCCTTCCGCGTATCATCAACATCCTCTACCTCCCCCTCCAGTGTCTCAGCCCAAGGGGAGGTCTTCAAAAGAAGTGGTTTCGAAGACTGATGTATCTAAGGTTCATTCTAAGAGGAAAGCTTCCGATAGAAACCCTTCGAAGGGTTCTGCGTCTGATCTTGTGGAGGAGGAAGATATTTCTCAGGAAATACGTAGCGTCGTTGTTGGGGAGAAGAAAGTGACCTTCAAACATATTGATCTCGAGGTTTTTAAGGAAAAGCATGGTCTTCAGCTATTCGATGTTCGTTTTTACGCTGCTGATGATGATATTACTTATGAGATGATATTGACATATAAGTTTGATGAATTTCATCTGCTGACCACGGTGGGGGCCTTTGAAGCGGGTCTTATGTTGCCTTTCTACAAGTCTGGGGATTCTTTTTATTATGATGTTCTGGCTGGTCGAGAGGGTTCTTCGACGAACACACATTGTCGCTCTATTTCTCAACTTCATGGGAATTATCTTCGTGCACTGAGGGAGTGTTATCTTCGGAGCAAAGGAGATACAATGATGACCCTTTATGTTCCCAATCCTGAGGAAAGGGAGTGGTATACGCCTGAGAATTTTAACAAGTCTTTTGGTGACTATGTTAACAGTACGAATCGTAAACCGTGGAGTGTGAGTCTTCGTAATATTGCCGCTCCTCGTGGTGAGATCCGCCTTCTGAGTGAAGTAAGTGGTGCTAAGGTGAAGTACGTCCCGGGTACAGAGAATTCTACTAACAAACTGGTGTTTCCTACTCGTGAGCGGATCAAGCGTGATCATGACTATGAATGGCACGCGACTGTTATTGAGGTTGTTGGTCCTTGGGCTTGGGGGTGGGTTCCAGGTCCGCAAGGATGGCGTCCTACCGCAGATAGCCAGATACGTGAGTCTCCTCCTGCTCGTCATGGGAATTTCCGTCCTTGACATTTGAATTTTGAGGGCATGAATTTCCAATATGCCCTCGATGTTGTTGATGGAGATGACGAAGAGAGTTCCGATGCTGATCTTCAGACGAAGAATGCTGCGGTTGCCAAGGTAATATTTCCAAATGCCTTGTCCTTCTTTAGTTGAGGCAGTTTTAATTCTTTTCAAAGTCGGGGATTTTTATTCTTATGTGCCTTGTCTTTTTAGGCGACGAAGAAGAGGAGGATAAATCCCAAGCAGTCCACCACCGTAACAATCGAGGAGGAGGAGGTTCATGAAGAAGTTAACAGTCCTGTGACTGAGCTTGGAGAGGATGAAGATATGTCTGATATGGAAGAGCGTACTGATACATCCCCTCCAGGTCATGATGATGAAGAATTTGTTGAAGGTAATACTACCGCTGGTGGCAGCGGTATTGGTGGTGAAATTAATCCCGCAGGTTGTCATGATACTGGTGCCGAAGCTAACTCCACGGGTTGCAGTGATGTTGGTGATGATAACATTGGCCTTGGTGATCAGGGTGTTGGTGGTGAAATACCCTCTATGTCTCAGGAGTTTTCCTTTGGTCGGATTTATTCTGCGGAGAATAGTTTTGAAATAAACGATGCCCTGGGCCTGGCTTCTGAGTTCAACCTGCTTTCCCCAAGCGATGATTGGGATGTGCTTGGTAACTCTAGCAAGGCGGATGGAAAGGGCAAGGGAGTCGTGGGTGCTAGTGATGTTCCAGAGGGGAGCGGTGCTAGAGACCTTCCAGATTTGGATGCGGGAGTATCCTCGAACTCTTCGGGTGCTAAGTTCATGGGCATGGGTAAGGCCTCGGTTGGGTCTTCTGGAGATGATTTTCCTCAGTCATTGATCCTTGAGGGTGATGATGCTATCTTAGCTTGGTTTAAAAAGAAGAACTTGATGTTCGTACCCAATCCAGCTCCTGTGGTGGAGGGTGAGAAGAAATCTGATGCCTATACCCGTAAGATGATGCAATTGTCTCCCGAGGACCAGGTTGCAGAAGCGTGGGATAAGAATATTCGGGCCTTGGAGGCTGCTCTAGTGGTCGACGCTCCCTCGACTGTCGCTGATATGATGGCCTTGGCTGATGGGTATCAGTATGGATTTCCCCAACAACGGATGTTAGAAGTGAGTTCTCTTATCATTTCGCCTTGTATCAATTTTTAGCAATTTTTAGAGTCAGGGTGTTCTAAACTTCTGATTCGCAGATGATGAGGAGTGAGCATTGCAACCACATGTTGTACCAGTTTTTTAAGGCTAAATCCCTTAAGTTGGGGCTAAGCTTCGTCTTCGGGAAGAGGAGCTTACTGTGGATGAGACTGTCATCGCTGATAGGGATAGGGAGATAGGTGAGTTGAAGAATATCCTCAAGGCTAAGGATCAACAAGGAAAGGAGGATGAGAAGCTTCGCTTGGATCTTCCTATGGCTCGTAGTGAGTTGGAAGAGGCCAAGAAGAATTCTTCGGCTGTTACAGGTTTGATTATCTGTTCTCTCTTCCTTGTTGTTGTCCTTTACTGTAATTAGTTTTCTGTCTGAGTCTCCATCCCCCATCCTATCTTCAGTGGGTGGAGTTCCTGAGTTAGTATGGCTTCGGAAAGAGCGGCAGCATCAGAAATATCGCATCACAGAGTTGGTAGAGAAGATAAAGAGCGAGGATGATAAGTGGAATGCTCGTGCCGATGAACATAATGCTCTGGCAGAGGAGTGGCGGGGCAGACGAGTCCAAATGATTGATATGCAGAACAAATATAGCAATGATTGTCGTTTGTTTAATGGAACGTTGTTGTGGACGCGTGATAATCTTCGTGAATCCCGAGAACAGGTCTCATCTTTAGAATCTAAAATCAATCTCTTGGAAGAAGAATTGCGTCAATCTCGTTCTTCTCAGTCTTCTGATGTTAGAGATTACATTCAGCGTCTTGCTAGGGAGAGAGATGACGCTAGGGCTGAGGCTGGTGCTCTTAGAAAAGCTTTAGCTGCGTCTAGGGCTGATATGGTACGCCAAGCTGAGTCTGAGAGAAATCTTGAAGTAAATATGTATCGGCTCAACAAGGGTCTAGAGGGTTTAAAAAATGAGGTCAACCATCTTCGTCACTTGGATTCAATGAAACAGGTAGAATTAGATGCGAGTCAGTACGCCCTTTCAACCCTTCAAGCGGATTATAAGAAGTTGTCAGATGAGTATGATTTTCTTGATGAAGCCCGTGATGCTGTTGTTAACGAATATGAAATAGCTTCGGCGAGAGTCGAAGGTATATGCTTATATTATCGAGTGTGATTCTGTAATTTCCTGGACCTAACCATCTGCATTTTTCTTTTCCTTGCAGAGCTCCAGGGGCAGATTCGCACTGCAAATGAAGAGCTTGTGAAGGCTCAATCTAAATTAGTGCATCAGGAAATCCAGATTAATTATCACAAAGGTTTAGCTACAGCAAGGGACGAGGCTGCCCAAGCCGCTTCGAAGGAAGTGAGTCGCCTTTCCTCGTTGTTGTCAAAGGCTGAGATGATGAATACTGTTATTGCGTACAAGGCTCGATGTCAACTAGTGGAAGAGACTAACAAGATTCTGGATAGCATCGAGTATGATCTTAAGACCGATCATGGCCTTATCAAGGGCTATCCGCGCCGTGAGAAACCCCCGCCTCCTACATATGGTTCTTCAGGGCCTTCCTCGGGTGGGAGCGTACCTTCAACGCAGAAGGGGAAGATTGCTAAACCTGTTGGTGGGGTTGAACCATCCAAGTAGATTATTGTAGAAAGTTGATCTTTGTTGATTATAAGCCTTCGTGAGATTCCTTTTGTATTTTCTTGTTCCCCCGTATCATTGCCAAGCCTGTAATCAACTTTTAATGAATTGATCATTGTTTTAATTTGTATCTGTGTTGTTCGACTTCTTTTTAAGTATTGTTATGGTTAATTTGGAATATATCTGAATGTAATCAAGTATAGCGAAGTGTTTGAGTGCGAACCCGAAGATATGTGTATCTTCGTGAACGTCTTGAGACCTGTGACCCTGCTGGCTAATCCTGGGCCAGAGGATTCCCAGACAGTGAGGGTCGGGGAAGCATTCTAGGATATGAGTTTTTTGGAATGTACATTCATTCCGTCAACCCGCTTCCATAAGATTGGTTGGGTATCTCTTTCTGCTGGATGCCTTTCCCATGGTCCTACACTTATAGACGCTGATAGGGGAGTCCCGAGAGATTGTAGGTGACTACTTTCCCCAATTAAAATAGAACAACAATTAACACAAGTGTTTACGTGGTTCGACAGCAGAGTGTCTGCGTCCACGGGTGAAAGAGGGTTAAAGTGTCTATTCAGTTTGTTGAGTTACATTTAGAAGAATTCCATTGATGGAACCTCTGAGGTAGTAAATAGCAAAAAAAGATAGGAGGATGAAGTATTGACGCGGAGGTCATTTCTCTGTATTTACAGGTGTCGGGTTCTCGCGAGGTGTTGTATTTATACGCGGTCGTCTTGTTACTATGTTGCTCCATGTATTTTGACTATTTTTTGCCAAAAGTTTGCTTGATTGATAGGTTGAGGTTTGCTATTCCTCTCTCAGAGATAGAAACATGTCGATCGCAAGCGTCGTTTTCTTCTTCTGGCACTCTTCACGCAGATGCAGGTCTGCGTTGCTTTCTACGGGTAGTATGGCTTGAGATATTTTGCATTCCATGGGTGTCTGAAGATCTCCCCTTTTAGGTTGCGCAGATAATAAGATCCATTTCCTGCGACATCATGTATGACGAAGGGTCCCCCCCATATTGATGTTAATTTCCCCACTTCTTTTCTCGTTGGTATTGGGGAATGGTCCTCAGCACATACTGCCCTTCTACGAAATTTCTAAGCTTAACCCTCTTATTATACTCCCTTGCTAGTTTCCTTTGATAGTTTTCCATTTTTTGTAGTGCTGCCTCCCTCCTCTCTTCCAGATCATCCAACTTTTCCAACATCATGTCCGCTGTGAGGTTCTTCTCCCATGCTTCAGTTTTCGTAGTTGGCATGATTATTTCTGTTGGGATAATAGCTTCGGCTCCATAGGTGAGTAAGAATGGGGATTCTCCCGTGGCTGATCTTCGAGTTGTCCTATAAGCCCACAAAACTTTGTGTAGTTGCTCACACCAACGCTTCTTGTATTCGTCCAACTGCTTTTTGAGGATGAGTGCGAGGGTTTTGTTTGTGGCTTCTGCCTGACCATTGCTTTGAGGGTAAATTGGTGTTGACTTGTTCTTTCGAATTTTGAAAGTATCGAAGAGTAAGTCGATGTTTTTTCCCTGGAATTGCTTTCCATTATCAGATATAATCTCAGCTGGTATGCCAAACCTGCAAATGATGTTTTGAAAGATGAAAGTGAAGACATCTGCGTCTCGGATCCTTGCCAGGGCTTTAGCCTCGACCCATTTGCTGAAATAGTCTGTGGCCACTATCAAAAATCTTCTCTTCCCTGATCCTTCGATTAGGGGACCCACGATGTCTATGCCCCATTTTGAGAATGGCCAAGGGCTGTCTACTGGGTTCAACATTGTTGCGGGTGCGTGGATTTTTTGGCGAAACGCTGGCATTCTTCGCATCTTCGTGACATTCTTGCAGCGTCTCGTATCATTGTTGGCCAGTAATATCCTTGAGTTTTCGCCTTATCTGCTAGGGATCTCATTCCGCTGTGATTGCCTGCGTCGCCGCGGTGTATGTCTTTCAAAATCAAATGTCCTTCGGATCTGGATAGGCAGCGTAATAATGGTCCGAGAAAAGATTTTTTGTACAAAATTTCTTTTTTCAGATCATATCTTCCTGCCTTTGACTGTATTTTTTTGGCTTGTTTTAGATCCAAGGGTAGTATTCCTTCTTTTAGGAAAAGATGAATTTCAGATCTCCAATCTTCTTCGCTGCTGAAGTCTTCATCTTGGTCTGCCTTAGTCATGATGTCGTCTTCTTGGAAATCATCCGCGATGAATTCTCACGCGTCATCATCTGCAATATCTTCTTCTGCGTTTGTCCCTTGTTTTACAGCGCAGAATTCTTGAATATCAATTGAAGGTTCGTAAATCCTGGTTACTTTGATTGCTTTGACGTCCTCGTTTCTAAGCATTGATGATATGTAGGCCAGGGCGTCCGCGTGCCTGAGCTCCTTCCTTGCCAGGTGTCGTAATTTGATGTTTGGAATTTGTGATGCCAGTGTTTGCACCAATTCCATGTATGCTGATAATGTTCTGTCATAAACATTATATTGCAACCCTATTTGTCGGATGACCAACTGCGAATCGCTTGTCAGACGCACATCAGTTATGCCCATTTCTATTATCAACTGAAGGGCATGCACCACTGATAGACGCATTTATGTGTCTAATATATCTCATTTGTATATATTGTTAGTGCCCATTTTTGTACTTATTATGGTGTTTTATTTATTTATAGGTATTTTTAGAGAAATAATATCCCTTGCGGCGAAATTGGTTAAAAATGCGGCGTTTGGAGCTCCATTGATAGCGTACCGAAAGTACCCCAGAGGTGTGCCGGAAGTACCCTGGAAATGTCCCGGAGGAACCCCGAAAAAGTGCGGAAAATATCCCGGAAGAATTCCTAAGGAGACACCACTGTTTGCTAAGGGGGACACCACCTTCACGATTTAAAAGAAAAATTGGCGGGAACTTCTCAAACACGTCTGCATGAATTTCAACCCGATTGTTGGACGTGTTTTTGGAAGATTCAATTGCTGGAAATGATTGGTATGGACCTAATATGTCTTAACAGGCCTGGTGCAGCTGTTTTAATCGAGCAAATTGGGCCAAGGAATCCGTGGGAGATAACACAGAGCAAAACAGTGAAGAATATTTTGAGAGTGATTCTCGAGATTTTTAAGCTATCTTTGGAAGATTGGCATGTTCCTGGACGAGCTTTACTCAATATTTAGGAGATTTGGAGCGTGCATGAGCAACAAAATACACGGGAGAATCAACAGAAGACGCGTGAAAGGTGAACAGGGAAAGAAAATATTCTCGTGAATAAAAACCATTAATGGGTATTTCTTGGAGTTATTGTGAGGATTAGAGGGGTTGGTGATGTATAAATAGGATACTAGGAAGTCTGTTAAGGTGATCAAGAGTTTGGGGTCGAGCCAGAGCCGAGAGAAGCGAGAAATCGGGACTTGCGGGATTGTTCAACTGCTACTGCTGAAGAAGAAGGAGGAGCTCAAGAACACGAAGAACGGACGGCCAAAGACCGTCGTTCTTCAACAGTTCCAGCAGTAGTGGAGAAGTGTCGCAGTTTAGCTGCAGTTTTCTGGTATCGTTTCTTTCTGGACGTGTTTTGTGAGTCTCAGAACCACTGTTTTATAACTTTTGACTCTTTTAGTCATACTTTGAGCATCAAATATATATTTTGAGAACATGATTATTATGATTAGCTAAACCCCAACACTGGGATGATGGAGGAAGTCGTTCTTTACGCATATGATAATTATATTAATTCTTTTTTTGACTACTTGCACTTTTTATTAATCGATTTATGATTTTCTTAATTGGTTGTGATATCGTATGATGATGTATGCTTGGTCGTAGTGCTTTTGATGCGTCATGCTAGTGATATACAATAAATATTCTAAAAATCTACCTTGGCAAGAATGAGAGTCCTTATGATTTGAGCTATAATTATTTCGAATAAATATATGAATTGTGTGAATGATTAATGGTGGAATCCTGTGTCCTAGTGTCTCTTGATCCTGTGACAAATATTGTGTATATATTTTTGTTTTAAAAATCTTTTCAAGTCCGAGCAACGAATTCTTATTTACCGCAAAATTAATATTACAACAACCACTGCTTCATATTCAACTATGTTGTTGGTATGCCCCTTGAATTCTAACCTGAAAGCATGTATGATCCTGTCTCCTGTTGGGGTGGTGATTACGATGCCTATCCCCGCCCCTTCTTTATTTTTCGACCCATCTACGAAGAATTCCCATTGCCTAGGATTTTTTGGTTCCAAGATGTCTATAGGGTCTTTACCTTCGTCCATTTCTGGTAGTCCTGCTGCCTTTCGTCCTTCGACGATGACTTCTTCGCAGTTATCCAATGGTAAGTCTGCTAGGAAATCTGCTAATACTTGTGACTTCTGAGAGTGTTGTAGCTCATGGATGATATTGAATTGATCTAGGTGAGTATTCCATTTTGCAATTCTGCCTACTTTCCCTGCGTTTTTAAGGACTGCTTCTAGCGGAGCTTTGCATGGGACGCGGACGTAGTGAGTCAAAAGGTAAGTTCTGAGTTTCAGGGTCGCCCATACTAATGCCAAGATGAGCTGCTCGATCTTCGTGTAGTTCCTTTCTGCTGCGTTTAGAGTCTTGCTGATGTAATAGATGGGCTGCTCTATCTTCCTGTTGGTTTTAACCAATACTGCGCTGACTGCATCTTCTGTTGCTGCTATGTATAGTGCCAACACTTCATCAGGGTCTGTTTTTTGTAGTATAGGGATCTCAGCCAGGTATTCTTTGATATTTCGAAAAGCTTCCTCGCACTCTGTTGTCCATTCGAATTTGCTTCCTTTTTTGAGAATGTTAAAAAAGTGCTTACATCTATCCGAGGACCTGGATATGAACCTCCCCAGCGCATCCAGTGAACCATTGAGTTTCTGAACCTCTTTTAAATTCTTTGGGGATGGCATTCTTACGATGGCTTCAATTTTAGCGGGATCGACTTCAATGCCCCTCTTCGTCACCAAATATCCGAGGAACTTTCCGGAAGTGACACCAAAAGTGCACTTTTCTGGGTTTACCTTCATGTTGTGCACTCTCATTGCTTGGAAAATATCTTTTAGGTCTTGGTGATGATCTTTGCGCAGCTTGCTTTTATCGAGCATATCATCCACATATACTTACAGTGTACTTCCAATACACGGTTTGAAAATTGCATCCACCATTCTTTGGTAGGTTTCCCCTGCGTTTCGCAGTTCAAAGGGCATTCTTACGTATCAATAGAGGTCGTGTGGTGTATAGAATGTTGTATGTTGCTGATCTTCTTCTGCTAGGAATAATTGATTGTACCCAGAGTATCCATCCATGAATGACATTTCTTCGTATCCTTCAACTTCCTCGACAAGTTGGTCAATGCTTGGAAGTGGATAGCTATCTTTAGGGCAAGCCTTATTGAGGTTGGTGAAGTCGATGCATATCCTTACTCCGCCATTTTTCTTCGGTTCGATGACCATGTTAGAGATCCATGTTGGGTACTTAACTTCTTTGATGAATCCTGCGTCCAGTAGTTTGCGGAGTTCCACTTCAACTGCTCGATGGTATTCTGGAGCTACTTTGCGCACCTTCTGCCTAAAAGGGGGGTACCTGGTTTTATTCGGAGTTCGTGATGAACTAATTTTGGGTCAATTCCCTGAATCGAGTATCCACTTTCATGGGTCCTGCGTCTACTTGTAAGACAATGTCCCCTAGGGGATTTGTAGATGCGCCGTTGAATCCGTAGATGGTGTAGTAAGATGACAGCAGTTTCTCGTCGTTGAGTTCCATACGTTTGAACGTGTCATAGAACATGACGTTGACTGAGCTTCCTCCATCGATGAGAATTTTCTTGACATTGCACCCTGCTATTGGGAGTGTGAGGACTAGAGGATCATTATGGTCTTCCATGTCTTCTTCCACATCGTCTGCATCGAAAGTCATGGGCGCGTCCATCCATTGTTCGTGCTCGTTTACCTCTTTCCCATCGATCTTATAAAGCTCGCAATAATCTTCGAATTGTTTTCTCAATCTCTTCCCAATCTGGGAGGTTAGGGATGGTCCTTGAATCTCTGAACATGAAATCGTATTGAGGGTGTGGTTGCCTTCTGGTAATTGAACCTGCTTGCCTCTCTTGGTTTTATCTTCGTTATCAATCTTCTGTATATATTGCTTCAGGTCTCCTGCGTCGATTAGTTTTTGAATCATTATCTTGAGATTTTTTCACTTTTCTGTTTGGTGACCGTTGAAACAGTGGTATTCACAGTATTCCTTGGATTTTTCTGATCTAGGAGGCTGCTTTCCCTTGGACCATGGCCAATCGAAGTTATCCCTCCCTTTGATCTCTCCCAAGATGCGCGAATAACTGGTATTCAGCTTGGTGTAGACTTGATCTTCAAATTTTTGACCATCTCTTCGTCTATCATCCCTTCGTTCTTTCCTTTCTTCGTTGGGACGTTCTTCTGCGATTCCTCTTTTGGACCCGCTGGCTTGATCTACGGAATTTGTGTGTGTGGGACGTTGAGTATGAGCTCTGGGATTTTCACGCTGAATTTCTTCTAACCTTGCATGCTTTTCTATGATTATCCGGAGATCTCCTTCGGTGGTAGGGATGGTTCCGTGGATCTCGACAAATAAAGGACTCATCCTGTCCATCCCCCATTTGTAGCAGTTGATACTAACCACGTGATCTATGTTGCCAATAGCTTGGCAAATCTTGTGCCATCTATCAGTACATTCTCTGATGGTCTCTTTGTATTTCATCTCCAGCGAGAATAGCTTGTCAATGCCGGTATTGACAACCTTGTTGTACATGTATGTTGCTAGAAATTTTTCTGTGAGTTTGTCATAGGAGTCAATGGAGTTTGATGGCAATTTATCAAACCATGACAACGCGGATCCTTTTAAACTTGATGGGAAGTATCTGCACGGTATGGAATCTTCGCTATCCCAACGGGCCATCATTCGATTATAATATCGAAGATGAGCTGCAGGATCAGTTGATCCGTCATAGTAATCGAAAGCAGGAACCAAACACTTCTGCGGTATGGAATCCCTGGCCAAGTGTGGCGTCAGAGGGGTAGTGTTTGCTTCCTTCATCACTTGCTCTAGCCTTCCGCCTCCTTGCATAGTCTTTAGCTCCTTGATTTCTTCCAGCATCTCAGCACGCAGATTTTCCATTGCGATCTGGTGCTCTTCATGAATGGTAGATTTTGCTCGTAGGAGGGTGGTATCGTCGTAGTAGTCCGAGTTCTCGGGATTGTAATCAGGGTCTGATCTTTGGATGCTCATTGCTCCTCTTCGATTTAATGTAAGTGGGTTGTCTGCGATCACCATTCCTCTATCTTGATTAGGTGCTACGGCCTTGGAGTTAGCTTCGTCGCGTTGGTTTTCTACCTCTGCGCTATGAATGATTCTTTCCTTGAGTGTTTGGTTCTCTTGTGCTAATATCGCCACAGCATCTGCGTATGCCTTCTGGTTCTTCCTTAATTCTGTCAGCTCGGCCATCATCTGAGCGGAATGATTTGACCCTTGATTTGGTGTTCTCGCCCGCAATTTCTCATCTGCGGCTATGGTTTGTTCCTCATCCACGATATTTATTACTGGTTCTGGTGGGTCTAACCGTGCACCTTGGGACCCCGACGATTGTTGTGAGGGTTGACCTGCTATTAGAAGCGGTTGCTTGGATGGAAAAGGTATGTTTTGTTCGTTGGTTAAGGGAATCTCATAGAGGGGCTGTTGTATTCCAGACTCTGCCACGACTTCCTGATGTTCCTGTAGTTGAGCATTGGTTACTCTGGGAGCTCCAACTTTAGATCTGCCAGCTCTTGAAGCTCCTGCTTTGGCTGCCGCGGCATTTACGGCATTTGCTGCGATGATGTTGGCATTGATGGGGGCCGTGATTTCCGCATTATCATGTGCCCTATCCGCTGCCTTTAGCTTTTCACCTCTCTGCTTACTCCTAGTTACCACTGGGGTTGTCCTTGGCATCTCTTTTGACGAAGCTTTTGCCTTCCCGACGTCTTTGCTTTTCTCCATTTTTTAATATTTTCCTGAAAAAGAGAAAAAAAATCACGAAGACAATGGGCCCCACGTGATATCTATTAGCGTTTTGAGTTCTCAAAGGTGTAAAATCTTGAAAATACTTAGGGCGCCCATCTACGTAGATAACCGCAGATCTGTTCGAAGTTTTGATTTTCAAAGATGTGAAAACTTAGAAAATGCATGAAGAATCAGATCGACTTAGATAAACGCGGATCTGTTCATAATTTTGATTTTCAAAGACGTGAAAACTTAGAAAATGCATGAAGAATCAGATCTACTTAGATAAACGCGGATCTGTTCAAAATTTTGATTTTTGAAATCATGAACGGAAAAAAAAAACCGTAGTGTTCCATGCATCGTTATTTTCAGAAAACGAAGCCTGAAACAAGTCACAGGAGAAGATAAATCTTTTACCGGGATGAAGTTCCCTATTTCTAGCGCCATATTGTGAACACAAAGATCATTGTCATCTGAGTATTCACAATAATGCGCGCAGACTCATGACAATACAGTAAATAAGTTGCGCCTGAGGGGAATGAGTTGGTTGTCGAATCCTTGACTCAGAGTTCTAATACTCTTCCTCGTCTCATCAACTACAATCATTATTCTTAGCTCGCACAAATAGATAAATAATGGATGAAGTATAAAATGTACGAACATGATGTACCATAAGTATCGAATCGAACATATAAAGTATAAATGCAGGAATATAGATGAAACGATTAACTTATATGATTCATCACTCAGATCTTTGTCTGCGGGTTTGGGTTTTTCATTATATGTATGAAGGTTACAGAAATAGTCGAATGACTTTGAGATCAACATAAGCCTGCGTAGCAGGAGGAACTTCACTTACACTTACTCTATCTTTCTGTCTCTCTCCTATTCTCCTCTCAATGATTTTCCCCATCTCCCCTTCACTTGGGAGAGAGGGGTATTTATAGGGAGGTTACGTGGGGTCCACATCTGAAGCCCGTTATAACCTTATCCTCTTGTGTCTTGTGCCACTCACGCAGAAGTCTTCGTGTTCTCGGCTGCATCTGCGTGTTCTGTCTGGATACGCTGTGTTATCTGCGCTTCCTACACAGGCTTACTGACACGTATGTTGTTTGAGGGTATTTAATGCGGGTAGTTGAGATGTCTGTCCGCGGTAGACAGCTGTACTCTGCCCCTTTCTTGTCTGCGTCAGTCTGACTATCCCCAGTCGTAGATCTTAGATCTTTCTAGGGATAGGTTAAAGTGACTCTTGGTTATCCACGTGTGATATCAAATCTTGATGCTCTTAGCCGCATGTCTTCCACGTGTGTCTTTCTGGACACGTGGCGGAAGATGAAATGTGTACCTACACATACAGTAATTTGGTTATCTCTTACTATTGATTTCCTAATTCTGGTATCGTTCGGTGCGACCTCTTACTACGTCTGTCTTGATAGATAATAATGATGATTTGATGGTTAATGGGTGAAGAGTGAAGTTGAAGATGATGATGATAATAATAATAATAATAACTACTAACCCATAAGCAGCTACTTCTGTTTGCAAAAACTTGAACAACTATCTTGGCAGTCACCAATATGGAGTTGGCATCCCTTGCGGCGGAGAAAGTATTCTACATGCGGCGAATAGATTGCTTGAAATGCATGGATCTGATAACACCAAATCTATGTTATTGATAGATTTTTCAAACGCTTTCAACATGGTTGATCGATCTACGATTATCCGTGAGGTAAGAACACACTGCCCTAGCATCTCTCGTTGGGTTGAATTCTGCTATATGCAACCCGCCAGGCTATATTATCAGGAACACTTACTCTCCTTGGCACAAGGGGTTCAGCAGGGTGACCCTCTTGGTCCCCTTCTTTTTGCTTTAGCTTTGCACCCTCTTATCGAGAAGATTGAATCCACTTGTATTTTGGATTTCCATGCCTGGTATTTAGACGATGGCACCATAGCAGGTGACACTTTGGAAGTGTCCAAGGCATTGAAGATTCTCCAAGAGGACGGTCCTGCCTACGGGTTAAATTTGAATATTTCGAAGACTGAACTATTTTGGCCCTCTTATGACCCGAGAAGGGATTCCGATACTGCCTTTCCTGCGAATATTGGTAAGCCAAAAGATGGTGTTAAATTGCTTGGTGGACCAGTCAGCCTAGATATGAACTTGTGTAGTAATGTGGTGTTGAACAGGATTGACAAAACCTCTCAGCTCATTGACAAGATTCAAGAGCTGCATAATCCTCAGTGTGAACTTTTGCTTTTGCGCAACTGTACTGGAGTTTCGAGGTTATATTTTGCCTTACGCACTACCTGCCCCAAGGCGATTCAGAATGTTGCCACACGCTTTGATGATTATCTTATGCGATATCTTCGCCGTCTTATAGTCGGACATGGGGCTGGTTTTGGATTAGTCCAACAGCGACTAGCCACTCTCCCCATCAAAGATGGTGGTCTGGGTATTCTTACTATGACAGATACTATGCAGTACTGTTACCTTGCATCTCAGGCACAGACCCAGCATTTGCAGAATTCTATTTTGAGGCTGCCTGCTATAACTGACTTATGCCTTGGTTTCCATACTACTTTACAGAGTTTCACACAATCTTGTGAGATCCCCCTCTCTGATTTCAACATTAATGATGCCGCCCCTCATTACATGAAGTCATTGGCTGCTATCTACTTTGGAGCTATCAGGGAAAAGGTACTTACTCGCTTTTCTTTTTCTACACGTGAGGCTACTGTTTGGCAATGTAATATATCTGATCATGCTATGGATTTCCTTAAGGCAATACCTATTCCTGGGCTCAACCAGGCAGTTGGTTCCAGGCAGTTTAGCTCGGTCTTACAATATCGTTTAGCTATACCCCTTTTTGAGGAAGGTAATAAATGTACCTGTTGTGGCAAACTCATGGATATCTTTGGAGACCACGCTATCCATTGTGCTAGCGAGGTCGGGCTTAAATTCAGACATGATTTAGTAAAAGATATTCTGGCAGACATGTGTTACAGAGTTGGGGTTGTGGCTAGAAAAGGGGTTTCTTTGGGCGTCATCAATAATAAGGATTTTCGGCCAGCGGACATCATGGTTTATAATTGGATAGATGGCAAGGATGTTTGTTTCGATGTCACTGGGGTCTCTCCGTTTACCAGTGCTAAGTCACGCCACTTCGTACCAGGTCACGCCATTTCTGCAGCAATTACTCGCAAGAACACTAAATACTTAGATGTTTGCACTTCTCTCGGATATGGATTCGGTGTTTTGGCTTTCTCCACTTTTGGCGAGCTTAGTACGGATTTATTAACTTTCCTGAAGAGATTAAGGAATTACATGGTAGGACATAATGCCAACTTTAAGATAGGCAATTCTCTTTTTCATAGGCTAGGAATTGTTATTCATAAAGGTGTTGGTGCCCAACTTGTTGCTAGGCTACCCACCATCTCTTGTAATATTGATTTTGATTAATAAATGCCTTAGTGGCTCCCTTTTATAAAAAAAAATAATAAAAAAAATAATAATAAGAAGAAGAAGAATAAGAAGAAGAAGAAGAAGAAGAAGAAGAAGAAGAAGAAGAAGAACGGGCCCCTAGCTCAGCTGGTCATCCCCGTTCCCCAAAGTTTAATGCGCTCCAGGAGGTCCCAGTTTCGAGTCCCAAATGGCGTAATATTTCAAGAATTAACATGGAAGGTAGTGTTAGTTTGTCCCCCTTGTGACACAATCTCAGCCCCCCTCCCGCCATTTCGGCTCCCTTGGGTAGGTTACCCATGAGGCTCGCTGGTAGGTTAGCACAACAACCTGTTCAATTAATGTAATAGTATGTCGTTGGAGCTTAGCTTGTTAGACTTCCAACTAGGAAGGAAGCTTCTTTGGGTCTCTACTCCAACGATAATACTAAATTATTGCATGCTGACTTGCTAGTGTATAATTGGGAGAATGATAAGGATACTTGCCTAGATATTACAGGTGTCTCGTCTTTCACGTGTGACATCTGTTACTTCACACCTGGCCAAGCAATTGATAAAGCAGTCCTTCGCAAGCGTAACAAGTATCTTGTCACATGCGAGATTCATGGGTATAGTTTGGGCATTCTTGCATTCACTACTTTAGGCGAACTTGGCGAAGATACTATCACCTTCTTGAAGAGATTGAAGCAATGTATTGCTAACAACAATGTAATTTGTGACAATGGTAGCTTTTTGTTTCATAGAATAGGCATTGCAATTCAAAAGGGCGTTGGTACCCAGTTGGTGGTTAGACTACCAACAAATTCTGTATAATTGACTCTTTTCTTTAAAAAAATAAAAATAAATAAAAAAATAGAAAATATAATAATAATAATAATAATAATAATAATAATAATTGTTTGGTTAAAGGATACGTATTGGTGCCTAGTATTTTCAATAATAATAATAATTTTCCCATAATAATAATAATTTTGGTGATAATAATTTTGGTAATAATAATAATAATAGTAATTTTGATAATTTTGGTGACAATAATAATTCTCTCGATTTGACCGGGTTTTGTTTCCGTTTTACAGGGTTCGGTGCATTGTTATTTAGCTTCATAATTTAATTGGAATTTCCAATTCTATGATTTTATTTCATTATTTGTTAGTACGAATTGGAACCCTAAAAACCCGATTATAAAGTAGAGGCCAATTTTCGGATTGGACGGGCTAGGTGCCTCACACCTTCCTAGCCTGTATCTTGATTCCCGGACTTTTTCCTGTTTTAGACCAGTGCTATTTTGGGTCCCAACTCCCTAAGTTGGGTGGCGGCTTCTCTCTTAATAATAATTTTCCACGTGATTCCCATTTTGGATATTTAGAGATCTTAACGGATTTCGACGGTATCTACAGCCACTGTGGATAGGAATCTAACTTGAAACATATTTGGGATATTAGGGTTTTAATTTGACACTCCTCGGTGTTGCACACACACTGCGCGCACCCATTCACCTTGCATTTTCATTTTGCATCGTCCGAGCCCGAATATTAGGAAAATCCGTGGTTAGTAAAGCTGAACCCTTTGGGCGTTATCAGCCGAACACCACAAGCCTTAGCCCAGTACCAAAGAAGACTAGTCTAACTACGTCTGAGGTATATTTTGCTAAGGTAGCCCAAGCCTACCCAAGAGTTAGTAAAACCTGCATGCACGTGCATTAATTGTAAATTGCATTCATTGTTGCACAAAATCCGAGGCATAAGCACCCTTGTGTTACCATATATTCTTTTTGTTTCCTTGAAAACAGGAACATGACCATGGAATCTGAAATGAATCGCGAAACTGGAGCATTGACATGGTTGCGCGCACAATTCCAAAAAATGTTGGATACCAAGTTCAATGAATTGACAGTCAAGATGAAAGCCGAAACCAAGAAGTTGATTGCTAAGTCCGCAAGAAAACATGTCGGGACTGATATGGAAAATGACAAAAATAATCATAATTATGAAGAGGTTAAAAAGAATAATTTTGAAGAGGTTAAAGAGGAAGATTTTAAAAAAATGGGAGAAAGAAAATTAGTCCTGAGGCTCAAAAAGATCGAAAGGACCTTGCAGAAAATGGGTAAGGATACAGATACACATGGGTTATATCCTTATCCCGATATTCGTTTACCTCCTGGCTTCAAATTTCCGGATATGGATAGATATGATGGAACTGGGACCCCGAAAACCCATATTCGTATGTATGTTGGGTACTTAAAACCATTGGGTATTAGTGATGGGTTGTTAGTACAGTTGTTTCAGAGAAGTTTGACCGGTACGGCCTTATAGTGGCTGATGAAGACAGACCCAAGTTTAGTTTCGATTTGGCAGGATATGGTCGATATGTTTGTGAGACGGTTTATGTTGGTCCCTGAAATTCAGTTTACTCGGAAACACTTAGAGGCGGTCAAACAAGGACCCACTGACTCATTTACGGAGTTCTTTCCACGATGGAGGACCAAGGCATTAGAGATCGATGAGAAATTAACCGAAGAAGAGATTGTAGATATTATCATGAATTGTTTGAAAAATGAATATTGGAACCAGCTGATATCATCTTACCATCCAACATTACACTCTTTATGGAAGGCGGGTTCACAGATTGAAAATGCATTGGACACGGGCAGAATGACAAGGTTGACCAACCCGGAGGACTCTAATGGGAATAATTGCGGAAGGGACACATTTACTTATGAAAATCAAGTGAATATTACACCAGTTGCATCAATAATTGCAGCACCCACATGACCATACCAAGGGCAGAGCCAGAATTGGAATCAGGGAAGATATGGACGTCCTCAGGGGAATTTTGCCAAAGCAAAGCACCCATTACCCTATCATCAAAGGAAACCCAGGGTCAATTTTGTCTTGGAAGAAAACCATACAAATTTAGCCGACTCAATCTACAAGCAAGAATCTGCTGTCAATCAACCTGTTCACATTAGTGAGCTCTTCGCGGATCAGGTACAAACTGTCAACTCATTTAATTCAACAACTAATCGTCCTGTTATTTTGTATGAATTAATGGCAGATTATTATGGAGTTGAGCAACCGAGGAACGTGCCAAATTCCAACCATTTCCCAGCAGAGCCTGTGTATATCTCTGCCCTTCTACCAAAGCGGGACGCACCTATTAGGCCTGTGCATATTTTAAAGATCTTGTCTTATTCCGATCAACCACCCGCAAGTCCAGTATATCTCTCAGATATCTTGCCTGATCCAGTGCATGCAACAAATCAATCTTCATTTAGGGGAAGGATCCGGTAAAAGATTAGGAGAAAAAAATCAGGAGAGAAAATTTTGTGGTAAAATCAGTAAGGAAAATTGAAGTAAAAAAAAAAACATTAGGAGAGCAATAGAACGATAAAAGAGTAGGGGTTCGGATACGGTTGGAGGCAATTGTGTTTTGTTGATTCAACTCCATCTAAGTAACATCATAAATAGACGTGCATCGAAAACAGGTTAATCTTCGAGCTATCTATTAATTTTTGTCATCTTCTCGTTAAGCAAAATTATTTCATAAGACTCTTGTGTAGTTGCTAATAGTAATGCAGGTCCTCCAGTATCTTATTATTCTACGTACTCATTTTTGCTTCCCATTTGTCCACTGTTTGCTCAATTTCTGATCTTGTCTTATTAATAGTAGTCCAAACCATTTAATAGTGCATATTAGTTGATCTTGTAGTTGATTTCGCGTGACAATTGTTTCTCATGCTAGCTAGTATATTTTGCTTGCATACACGTTTGGGTAATGATCACTAAATGCTTGTTTATGTTCACTGCTTGGGCAAGGTAGTCTCTGTGAGGTACATAGGTGCTCGGATTAATTTATGATTTCTTTGTGATGATATGATAATAAGGATGATGATTTAATTGCCATAATAATGATAACAATAATTGATTTACTTTGATTATTTTTCTAATAATAATATTAAAAATTTGTGACCATTTTGCAATAATAATAATCGGTTTTGTTTTGAGAGCAGGTTTTCTTGGTTGGAAAAAGTACGAGCCAGTGTGTTTATTATTCAATTATTTTGGTATATCTTATGAAGTTATTATTTTCTTGTCTGACGGTCAAAATCCTAGTATCCAATTATAAAGTAGAGGCCGATCTTCGGATTGGACGGGCTAGGTGCCTCATACCTTCCCCGCATCTTGATTCCCAGACTTTTTTTCTGCTTTGGACCAGTGCTTATTTTGGGTCCCAACTCCCTAAGTTGGGTGGCGGCTTCGATAATAATAATTCCCTTAATAATAATTTTCATGTGATTCCCCTGGATATTAAGAGATCTTAACGGATTTCGAAGGTATCCACACATTTGAGATTTCGAGCTGAGCTTAACTCTCTTACATATTTCTCGGAATATGTGTTGGCAAGATTTCGCTTCGACCAAGTTCATCTTATATTCTTGACGCAAGTCAAAAGATGACCATGTGAAAATTGTCGAGTAACATCTTACATGGTTTGTGTGATACAATCATTTGGTGTAGACTTGGAATGTTTCGTTATGATTATTTCAATAACTTGAAAATTGCTTTGATGCTAATAGTGTGTGAAAACGGCTATTGTCATCCTCTAAGAAATTTTCAATGATTGAAATAAGAGTTCAGAACAATTAACCATTATTGGATATGACATGTTGTGTACTCTTGCACATATGTAATCCATGTCAGGGAACCATAGTACGCGTACCCGTACCTATTGGTTTGAGAAATCCGGGAACCTAAGTATGCGTACCCGTTCGCATACTGGCGTAAGGTTCATGTCCGAATATTTCTGCTGGGATTGGAAGTACGCGTACCCGTTTGCGTATTGGCGAAACTCAATCTTGGTCCGGGTATTTCAAGTATGCGTACATGTTTGCATACTTGAAGGTTAAAGTTCTAAAATCGGTTGTGTACATGAACTTAAACATTTATATATTAAGGAATGCAATCTTTGCAAACCGTGGCTATAATTTTCATGAATTGATTCGAGTGAATCAAACCGATTTTGCTTCAATTGTTTTCTTGTATACTTCTATGAGAATATAGCAATTGAACAACTCTTTAGCTAGTTTCATTTGAGTCATTTGAACTAGTTATGGTTAGGATGAACAAGGTTGATATGAGAGTAATCATATGGATAACTTCGGTTAACTATTGTTGAGCCAACATGGTGTACACGTTTAGGTACGGTTACATAAACCTAAATGAGGGTACATTTCATTGTGTGTAACAATTGAAAGATATTAGCTTGGTTGAATTAGGTTTTTCATCTAATAGTGAATATTGAATGCTTTGTTACCAAGGTAACTTAGATTGCAAACCCAGATTTGAAAACTATAGAAAGGATAACTCTAGCAACTGGGAAACCTAATCCCCACACTTCTGTGTGTTACTAGTTGCATAGCTAGAGTCGATTCTCCTTTAACCTTAGGTTTCTCACGAGACCCTGTAGGTTAACGACTTAAAGACTTCATTGGGATTGTGAAGCCAGACCCAACTATTTTCTCTGTAATTGCGTGATCTGATCTTGTTGTTTCTATCGTGTTGAGTACAATTGTAAAATTGGCTCGAGATTTATATCTCCGATAGGCAAGATAGAAAAGTAATCACAAACACCTTCGTCTCATCGTTTGTGATTCCACAATATCTTGTTTCGTTAATCGATTAAGATTATTGTGAGGTGATTGATAATACTAGGTTTTTCTTCGGGAATATAAGACCGGTTTATCAATTGGTTCCTGTTCACCTTGATTTATCAAAAGACGGAACAAAACTCATAGGTATTTCTGTGGGAGACAGATTTATCTATTCCAATAGACTTTTCTGTGTGAGACAGATTTGTTTATCAATTCTTCGACTTTGGGTAGTAGCAACTCTTGGTTGTCGGTGAGATCATCTAAGGGAATCAAGTGCGTAGTATCCTGCTGGGATCTGAGACGTATGGAACGCAACTGTACCTTGAATCAGTTGAGATTGATTAGGGTTCAACTACAGTGTTCATTGGTAGTAGGCTAGTGTCTGTAGCGGCTTAATACAATATGGTGTTCAAAGCTGGACTAAGTCCCGGAGTTTTTCTGCATTTGCGGTTTTCCTCATTAACAAAATTCTGGTGTCTGTCTTATTTCTTTTCCGCATTATATTTTGTTATATAATTGAAATATCACAGGTTGTGCGTTGTATCGATCAATTAGGAAATCCAACCTTTGGTTGTTGATTGAAATTGATTGATCCTTGAACATTGGTCTTTGGTACCGCTCAAGTTACTTCTCTTATATTCAATCGAGCTCGCAAATTTCTATTTGCTGATTGCAGATTGAACTAAGAGTTAGAGATAAAAACTCTTGTATATACTTTTCTCTAGATTGAGTATGTCTGTCTAGTTGATTCTCTATAAAGTATATTGGAGTAAGTCCTCTCAGATTTCCGAACGAATTGTTGGGTGTGGTTGTTGTACCCCCGCATTTTCAGTTAGACCCCCGCTTTTTCAATTGGTATTAAAGCAGGAAAACACGTTTAAGACCTCATAAGTCTGTGTTTGTAGCGATCTGACTCTATGGACGGTAGTACTATCTCTGATAAACGCGTCACCAGAAACAAAAGTTTTGTTTCTATAATGTCTATTAAAGAGAAAGATTTGTCAATCTCAAATATAGACGAACCTAGTGTTCTAATGAAAAGGACTGACACTGACATGTGTTATCCCGATTACCCTTCAAATGAGTCTGACTCTATTGATGAAAGGGAAGCAGCTGAAGAGAGTAAACTGATTTTAAATCTTGTTAGAATCCAGGCTGATAGAATCAATCGGTTGAAAAATAATGTCAATGTTCTTCTCGGTATAGTGAGAGATTGTAACTCTAAAGAAAAAGCTCCTTCCAAGGAAAACGCTGAAGTTCGGTCATCATGAATCTTACTCGAGGCGAACCTCAAAAAGGATGCTTTGGAAATTGAACATCTCTTGAATAAAATCTCTATCCAAGGATGTTCCAGAAAATGTACTATACCATCTACTTCTATCACAACTGAAAGAGTTCAAGTTCCAGAAATAAAATCAAAATGCCTTCCTACTGGAAAAGATGTGCTCATTTCCTCCTCTAATCAAGGAAGTTCCACATCATGTGGAAGGAAGAAATCTCCAAACGATGATGTTAAGTATGTTCTCTCGAATCACTCTTGTGATCAGAAAGTGTGTCTTTTTTGTGATTCAAAAGGGCATGTTAAGCAAAAGAGAAACTTTAGGTTGAATAACAGTTCCTTTGTTCGACTTCAAGACACCTTAGATTTAATCCTCAAAGGCGTAACTGACATTCGTATGTCTAAACCAATTGGTTTCAGTACTCACCCTGTGTATTCTACCAGGAAACTTAGTTCAGTGTGTTCCTCTAATGCTCAAAAGCATAACAGACTTCTTAACAAAAATCGTCCAAGAAGAGCTCAAGAATTCTCTTCTGTCAAAAAGGGAGATAATGTTACTATTGATGTGGATAAAGTATTAGGAGAAGGGAACAAAAATGATGATATAAAAAATAACCTAAACGTGATAATTGAAGGTTATAAAGAGATCATCAAGAGGCTGTCAATTCCCTCTAGTCAAAATTCTTCTGGTAAGAACTCAAACTATGTCTCGTATTTTGATGGCAGTAAGTTTTATGATAATTTTCCACATCAAAAGGAATTCTTTCCTAGATTTGAAAGGAAAAGGAGACCCAATTGTGAACACCGTTCATTTAATGAGCTCAGGGCTCATACTTGTGCTAATTAATCACAAGGGTTGAGAACTTACTCATAAAAATCATGTTGAGTAAGATGTGTAATAATCAGGTATTCTTTTGGCAAAATGGTTTCCTGTTTAGTTGAGTTATGTTCTTATCATCCATAGATAAACTATTGTCCACAAACAACTTTGCTTAAGTATTGGTTGTATCTGAAGATGTCCTTCGTTTTTGTTTTTGTTTTTCTTTTATTTCGAAGAAGCTTTTGTTGCAACTAAGTTGCTTGCTACTCTTGTGCTCTAAATTTTTTCTCTATGGAGATATGAAATTTATTGAGCCAAAATTTTATGAAAATATTCACATAGAAAAAATTTAGTCGTGACATAAATATACAACCTTTTGTGTGTGTTTATTTGTTTTTGGGTCAAGTTGTGTTCGTACGGGTACCCGTGTTACTGTCACGAATCAATTTTGGAAACCCTAAAAGTTATCTTCCCTAAGAAACCATTTAAATACCAAACCTTTTAATTCACTTACGCATACTCTGGGTTATTTTGTTTTGTCAAGGATGTCTTCATCTTCTCGCTCTGGTGATTTTGCAAGAGGTTTTCTTGATAAAGGTATTGGTTTCGAGTCCAAAGGGAGGAAGAAAAGAACCCTAGTATAAGATGATCATCTTAATGCCTCATGATACTATGCCTATACATATCAGGATATTGAGAATGAGGATATGGTTTCTGCTGAAGTGGTTCATGATTTTCTTAAATACTTTGAGGAAGCAAAACTGCAACTCGTTGATACTATGAAGAGTCTTGATGTGTTAAGAACTGAATTGAAAAAGGTTCATTCTGACCTTGTTCTCATGAAGACACATGTTAAAGAACTTCTCAATGAGGATATCTTTTCTAAATAAGCAGTGGATGTTGTCAATCACAAGCTCAAAGATCTCAAGGCTCGTGAGGATTCCGAAAAGGCTATTTATTTTCAGTTTACGTTTGGTTTTAGTGGTTTAGGAGTCGTTCTTTTTGTCTTAGCTTGTCGATTTCTTATTATCTATGAAACTTATTATGAGAATTTATTCTTGTATTTTAGAAAGGATAACAAGGGTTTGGAATAGCCATTATTGTGAGTACACATAGCTATGCCAAATGTTTTTCATCTTGCAATGTTTTTAGATTTATTCATTTAAATTCTAAAGTTTATTTGGAAGATGATTTTACAGTATTAATCTTCATGGTTTTATATATTGCAACTCTTTATGGGATATGTGTGTTTGCGTCCGTGAACTATGATTGTCCATATGTGGTCAAAAGTTAAGTCTTTCATATGTCATTATGAAAGTATTGATAAAATATTGAATGAACTTTTGACAAACAAAAATTAAGCATATTATGTCATTATGAAAATATTGATAGAAGATAGGTTGAACTTTTGTTCACAAAGATTAAGTCTATTATATGTCATTGTGCAAATAGTGATGAAAAATAGAATAAATCTTTGTTTATTCCATAGTATTGATCTTCCCTGATCCATATCTTTATGTAAATATTGTGCGTCTCCGTAAGTTCTCTTATGTGAGCATTCCCGATTAAATTAATCATGGGTTCTCTTTTGGTTAATTTAATTGAGATTTTTGGATACAAATTCATGTTTCATGGGATTTGTTAATGTCCAAAGAAATCCTTGTTTTCTTGTGAAATTAAGGTCGCTCTTGTTGTTCTTTCGGGAATGACATTTTATGGGGGAGAGCTCTTAATTGAACTTGTGCTTAATTGCCAAATCTTTGTGGAGAGTGCGGCTGTGGAATATTATAGGGGTTATCTTGTATCTTTATAAACTCCTTGATGAATGCATTTAGTTTCGGCTATATGATTGCATCTAAAAAAGTTGATTTGTGCTTTTGTTTTGGTCATGAAGTATCTCTATAAAAATTTCATTAGGATCCCACTAATTTTCTACCTTTGCCAATTTTATTGACAAAAAGGGGAGAATTAATGTGTAGTTCACACTACAAATACATATGGTTTACGGATCATTATGTAAGGGGGAGTGGTTTTCATGTGAGATGAAGTATTGACTAAGGGGGAGTGATACATATCACCATAATATTGTTGTCGAAGTTGTGATACAATTGAACTTTGATGATGTGTAATAATACTATGACACTGTATAACAATTATTGAGAGCTATTGTTTTCTCATTGTTATAGCTACGGATCTTTGACAACGATGATGCTGAACTGAACATCTTTAGAATCATTGGAGTACTTGGAAGTGATGAATATTTCGAGTAATGTTGAAGAACCAAGGAGATCAAGTTTGTATGAGAAGCTACAAAGTTTATTTATTTTGTATTCCATATGTATTGATAGTTTGTCACCAAAATTGACAAAGGGGGAGATTGTTAGAGCATTGCTAGGGTCGAACTCGCAAGCGTTTCTATATCAAGCTTGTTTGTCAAGTTTAGTTTCCAAAACTATAAGTCTTGCTTTCTAGTCTACTTATAACTAAGTCTCGGATTAGGATAGTAAGTGTAGTTGAGCTCTAGACTCCACGACGTTCATCAAATGAAGACGATAAACTACTCAAGGAACTTGTGGAACTTCATCGACAAAAGGTATGTGGAGACTTGAACTTATCTATCACTCGAAAGTCTATCTATTCTATCTCCTATTTTAAGACAAAAGTCGTATTGCTAGATAGACTTCGATTATACACATTTGCTATTTCGAGCCGAGTTTATCTCGCTTATCTATTTCACGAAATATGTGTTGGTAAGCTTTCCCTTTCGAAAATTTCATCTTTACTCGTGACGAAAGTCATGTTGATTATTTCAATAACTTGAAAATCGCTTTGATGAAAATAGTTTATGAATAACGATTGTTTTAACATCCTCTAAGAAAGTTTCAATGATTGAAATGAGAGTTTAGAACAAGTAACCATGTTTGGATATAAACATAGTGTTTTCTCACATTTGTGTAAAAGTCCAAAACCGGGAACCTAAAGTATGCGTACCCGTACGCGTACTGGCGGTTGTTGGAAATCCTGGCAAGTATGCGTACTCGTACGCGTACTGGCGGAAGTTTCACGTCCGTGAATTTATGCTGGAGTTTGGAAGAGTGAATAGGTATGCGCACCCGTATGCGTACTGGCGTAAACAAACTCGGTCCAGCCACTTAGGTATACGTACCCGTTAGCATACTTAAGTAGGTTATTTTGTAAAATCGATTTATTCATGAACTACAACATTTATATAATAAGGAATGCAATCTTTGCAAACCATGGCTATAATGTTCATGAATTGATTTGAGTGAATTAAAATCGATTTTGCTTCGATTCTGTCTTGTATACTTCTATGAGATCTAAGAAATTGAACAACTCTCAAACTAGTTCATTTGAGTCATTTGAACTAGTTATGGTGAAGATGAATAAGATTGATATGAAAGTGCTCATATGGCAAACCATTAGTTAAATATTGTTGAACCGACTAAGTGTACACGTTTAGGTACGGTTACTCAAACCTAAATGAAGGTGCATTTCATTTGTGTATAACAAGCTAAGTTTGATTTAACGGTTGAAATATATTAGCTTGAATCTAATCAGGTTTTCATCTACGGTGAATATCGAATGCTTTGTTACCAAGGTAACTTAGATTGCAAAATTTGATTTGAAATCTATATAAAGGAGAACTCTAGCAACTGGGAAATCTAATCCCCACACCTCCTGTGTGAAACTAGTTGCATAAGATAGAGTCGATTCTACTTTAACCTTAGGTTTTCACGAAACCGTGTAAGTTAAAGACTTGAAGGCTTCATTGGGATTGTGAAGCCAGACCTAACTATTTTCTCTGTAGTTGCGTGATCTAATCTTTCCGTTTTCTATCGTGTGTGAGTACAATCGTAAGATTGGCTTGAGATTAATTTCTCCGATAGGAAAGATAGAAAATAAGTCACAAATATCTTCGTCTCATCGTTTGTGATTCCACATATCTTGTTTCATTAATCGATTAAGATTATTGTGAGGTGATTGATAATACTAGGTTGTTCTTCGGGAATATAAGTCCGGGTTATCAATTGGTTCATGTTCACCTTGATTTATCAAAAGACAGAACAAAAACTCGTAGGTATATCTGTGGGAGACAGATTTATCTATTCAATATACTTTTCTGTGTGAGACATATTTTGAAAAAGTGGGGGTACAACAACAACACCCAATATTTCGCTTAGCAATCTGTATGGACAAACTCCAATATACTTTCTAGAGAATCAACTAGACATTCAGACTCAATATAGATAAAAAGTATATCAAAGATTTTATATCTCAATCTCTCGATTTGATATATACTCAAGCAAATAGAAATCTGCGAGTCTTTATCAAATACTAGAGAGATAACTTGGATGGTACCAAAGACCAATATCCAAGTGTCAATCAATTTAAATCAACAACCAAAAGGTCGGATATTCTAATTGATTGAACAACGCACAACCTGTGATATTTCAATTATATAACCAAATATAATGCGGAAAAGAACTAACACAGACACCAGAATTTTGTTAACGGGGAAACCGCAAATGCAGAAAAACCCCGGGACCTAGTCCAGATTGAACACACATTGTATTAAGCCACTACAGACACTATCCAACTCCAAATTAACTTCGGTTTGGACTGTAGTTGAACCCCAATCAATCTCACACTGATCCAAGGTACAGTTATGCTCATACGTCTCTGATCCCAGCAGGATGCTACGTAGTTGATTCCCTTAGTTGATCTCACCCACAACTAAGAGTTGCTACGACCCAAAGTCGAAGACTTTAATAAACAAATCTGTATCACACAGAAAAGTCTACGGTAATAGATAAATCCGTCTCCCACGAATATACCTACGAGTTTTGTTCCGTCTTTTGATAAATCAAGGTGAACATGAACAATTTGATAAACCGGACTTATATTCCCGAAGAACAGCCTAGTATTATCAATCACCTCACAATAATCTCAATCGACGCAGCGAAAAAAGATATTTCGAAATCACAAACGATGAGACGAAGTGTTTGTGATTTCTTTTATATCTTGCCTATCGAAGATATCAATCTCAACCCAATTATTACAATTATACTCGTACGATAGAAACAACAAGATCAGATCACACAACTACAAGAAAGTAGTATCGTTCTGGCTTCACAATCCCAATGAAGTCTTTAAGTCGTTAACCTGGTTTAGAAGAAGAAACCAAAGGTTAAAGGATAATCGACTCTAGCTTAGCACAACTAGTATCACACAGAAGGTGTGGGGATTAGGTTTCCTAGTTGCTAGAGTTCTCCCTTATATAGTCTTTCAAATCAGGGTTTTCCATCAGTCTTAGCTTGGTAACAAAGCATTCAATATTCACCGTTAGATGAAAACCTGATTAGATTCAATCTAACATCTTTCAACCTTTAGATCGAAAACTATCTTGTTACAAACAAATGAAATGCACGTTTCTAGGCTTGTGTAACCGTACCCAAACTTGTACATTTGTTGGTTCAACAATAGTCAACCAAATGGTTAGCCATATGATCACTTTCATATCAACCATATTCTTCTTAACGATAACTAGTTCAAGTGACTCAAATGAACTAGTTAGAGAGTTTTCCAATTGCAAGGAAATTTTATGTAACTACACAAGACATAATTGAAGCAAAAACGATTTGATTCACTCGAATCGGTTCATGAACTATATAGCCACGGTTTGCAATTTTCATTTCTTAGTTTATGTAAGAATAAGTTCACAAACATCATTTTTAGATATAACCTACTCAAGTTCGCGGACTGGGTTCGCGGACTTAAGTTCCCGGACGGAGCTCACAAACTCCAGCAGAATTTCTCGGGACGAGAACTTCCGCCAGTTCGCGGACTTGGCCCACACCACCATTCCGGTTCTCTTGATCAACAAAGTTCGCAAACTTCGGTTCAAGGGATAAGGAATTATACATATATGTGTTTCCACAACAATGCTTATATCCTCCAATGGTCATATAATCTAAACTCTCATTTCAATCATTGAAACATTCTTAGAGGACGTTGATATTCTATAGTTGTTATTCACAAACTATTTTTCGTCAAAGTAAGCAATTTTCAAAGTGATTGAAACTTGTCATGACTTTCGTCACTAGGTAAAGATGAACTTGGCTAAAGCTAAAGCTTACTAACACATATTTCGAGAAATACATAGACGAGATAAACTCGGCTCGAAATAGCAAATGTGTAAAATCTAAGTCTATATAGCAAAACGACTTTTTTCTCAAGATATGAGATAAATAGACTTTTGAGTGATAGATAAGTTCAAGTCTCCACAAACCTTTTAGTTGATGAAGATCCATCGGTTCCTTGAGTAGTCATTCGTCTTGTATGATGACTGCCATGGAGTTCTTGAGCTCAACTACACTTTTTATCCTAGTCCGAGACATTAGCTATAGTAGACTAGAAATCAAGACTTATAGTTTTGATCACTGATATTGACAAACATGCTTGAGATAGCAACACATGCGAGTTCGACCGAGAAATTCTCTAACAATCTCCCCCTTTGTCACTTTTAGTGACAAAACTATCGATACATATAGAATACAAAAAATAAGTAAATTAACTTTTGTAGCTCCTATTCCACATGTCTAATCTTCAACATTACTCGAAATCTTCGTCACTTCTAAGTACTCCAATGATCCCAAAGGTTGTAAGTTTAGCATCATCGTTGTTGAAAATCCGTAGCTATAACAACGAGAAAACAAGAGTTCTCAATCATTATTATACAATGTCATAGTATCATTACACAACGTCAAAGTTCAATTGTATCACAACTTCAACAACAATACTATGGTGATATGTACCACTCCCCCTTAGTCAATACTCCATCTCACATAAAAACCACTCCCCCTTACATAATGATCCGAAAACCATATGTATTTGTAGTGTGAACTACATATTAATTCTCCCCCTTTTTGTCAATAAATTGGCAAAGGTACAAAAACGGGATCCTAATGAAATTTCCGATAGAGACATTTCTTGACCAAAAGAAAGCAAAAATATCAACTTGTTCTTTAGATGCAATCATAAAGCCGAAGCTAAATGCATTCATCAAGGAGTTTATAAAGATACAAGATAACCCCTATAATATTCCATAACCGCACTCCCCACAAAGATATGGCAATTAAGCGCAAGTTCAAAAGAACTCTCCCCCATTAAATGTCATTCTCGAAAGAACAACAAGAGCGACCTTAATTTCGAAAGAAAAGAAGGATTTCTTTGGACATAACAAATCACATACAAGTATGAATTTGAATCCAAAAAACTCAATTAAATTAACCACAAGAGAACCCATGATTAATTTAATCGAAATATGCTCAACATAAATGAACTTATGGAGACTCAAGAAAAAACAATTAGATTAATCACAAGAGAACCCATAATTAATCTAATCGAAATATACAACCAAACTAATCACAAAAGTAATCAATTTAACTGGTCATGCTCAGCATAAGAAAACTTACGGAGCAACAACTAAATAACCAAACAAGATGATTAATTTAGTTGAATATGCTCGACATAAAGTATCTCGCGGAACAACAACTAAGATAATCATAAAAATAATCAACTTGGTCATTTAGTGCTCAACATAAGACACTTTACGGAGCCTCACAGTAATACATAAAATATGGATCAGGGAAGATCAATACTACGGAATACACAAGGATTCATTCTATTTTCCATCACTATTTGCATAGCGACATTCAATAGACATAATCCTTGCAAACAAAAGATTGTAACCTATCTTTCATCAATAATTGACATAATAGGCTTAACTTTTGTGTTTGTCAAAATTCTATTCACTCTTTTATCAATATATGCATATCGACATATGAAAGACTTTACTTTTGACAAGGTATGGGACAATCATAGTTCACGGACGCAAACACACATATCCCATAACAATATTGAAATATATAAAACCATAAAGATTAATACTGCAAAAATCATCTTCCAAACAAATTTAGAATTTAAACCAACAAATCTAAAAAAATGAAGATGAAAGCGTTGGACATAGCTATGTGTAATCACAATAATGGTTATTCCAAACTCTAGTTATTCTTCTAACAAAAAAAAGAAAAATATAGAAGATTTACTAGGAAAATAAACTCTTATAAAGCATTTCACTTACTTTGAATACTCTTCTTGTATTCTTTGTATTCATCAAGCTCATCTTCGATCAGATCAATTCTAGACTCCAGATGATCCATCTTTTCTTCAAGTTTCTTGGAAGAAGTTTCAGGTTCACTTTTTAGGGCATGAACTTGTTCCAAAACGAGATTCATGGTTAAAGAGAGCTTATCAAAATGAGAAACAGAGGCGTTCCCGTCCAGATAAGAGCCGTGAAGATCAGGGCTCATCGCATTATCAGAAGAATCAAACCGTATCTTCTTAGATAGAATGGGAACAGTCCAAACATCACTTTCCTTGCTTGAAATACTTCAAGAGGACATGATAGAAGAGATAGATGAAATGTTTATGCAAAGGAAAAAAACTTTATTTAAATAGGAACTGAGGATAAGGGATAAATATCCAAAATAACCTTTGACCAAAACCCTAAGGGATTATCCTCAGAACGAGTCTTAAGAAGAAAATCCGTTTGAAAACAAAACAGTTCTAGGCTAAAACAATGACAAAAATAACTTATCACAACCCTCTTGAAGATCATGATTTTTGTCTAAGAGGGATAGACAAGAATCATTAAAACAGTATTACAAACTGTAGTTGTTCCAATCCTCCGCATGACTGGGTAACTTCTTTCGAGGGGATGAAGTATTTGATATACTTTGTTTCTGTCTTGTTTTCAAGAAAGAAGAATTATGTACTTCATCCTTTCTTTCTTTTAGCACGGATTTGAATACCTTGATTGTTGATTTTCGTAAACTATGTATTCTTTTTGAAATCTCTTTTACAAAAGATGAGGGTTTTGTATGAGATTTCTTTTCTTCTTCTGCAAACGACGTTTGACAGAGGAGTACTTTTCCTGTTTCAAAGTGTCACAGGTTTTAGGATGATCCCGACGATCACATGAGGAAATCTTTGTTAGAGCATAGCTCGGTCGACCTCGCATGTGTTGCTATCTCAAGCGTGTTTGTGAATGTTAGTGATCAAAACTATGAGTCTTGATTTCTAGCCTACATAGCTAAGTCTCGGAATAGGATAGAAAAGTATAGTTGAGCTCAAGGATTTCATGGCGATTCATCATACAACGACGAAGATCTATACAAGGAACCGTGGAACTTCATCAACAAAAAGGTATGTGGAGACTTGAACTTATCTATCACTCAAAAGTCTATCTATTCTATCTCCTACTTCTTATGAGACAAAATTCGTATGCTATATAGACTAGATCATACACATTTGACATTTCGAGATGAGCATTCATTGCTTCTCTTTTATCTCGAAATCGTGCGTTGGTAAAGCGTTTCGCTTTGATCAAGATTATCTTCACCTAGTGACGAAAGTCATGAAAAGTTTCAATCACTTTGAGAATTGCTCTGACGTGAATCGGTCTGTGAATAACGGCTACATAGCGGCCTCTAAGAATGTCTCAATGATTGAAATGAGAGTTTAGATTACATAACCATGTATTCCTTGAACCGAAGTTTTCGAACTTTGTTGATCAAGAGAAATCGGGAGGATTGTGGAATTGGCTTGCCAAGTCCGCGAACCCAATCCGCAGACTCAGTACGCGAACTGTCGGAAGTTCTCGACCGAGAATTTCTGCTGGATTTTCCAAAACTCATTTGTGTGCTAAGTCCGCGAACTCAATCCGCGAACCCAGTCCACGAACTGGCGGAAGTTCTCTTTCCGAGAATTTCTGCTGAGTTTGGAAAACTCAACCGATTAACTTAAGTCCGCAAACTTGTTTGTGAACTTAAGAGGTTAAGATCTAAAGATGTGCTCTGATCACGAAACATTAAATTACTAAGGAATGCTTTATGCAAACCTTGGCTATAATGTTCATGAGCCGATTCAATCGAATCGAATCATCTTTGTTTCAATTGTGTCTTATGTAGTTACATAAGATCTCATAGCAATTGAACAACTCTTTAACTAGTTCATTTGAGTCAACTGAACCAGTTATGGTGAAGAAGAACAAGGTTAATATGAAATGCTCATATGGTTAACCATTTGGGTTACTATGTTGAACCAACATACACGTACACGTTTGGGCATGGTTTTCACAAACCCAGTAAACGTCTACCCAAGTGTGTGTGACAAGCTAAGTTTTCGATCTAACAGTTGAGAAATATTAGCTTGAATCTAAATCAGGTTTTCATCTAACGGTGAGTAAGGATTGCTTTGTACCTAAGGCAAAACCCTGATTTGAAGGCTATATAAAGGAGACATCTAGCATTATACAAATCTAATCCCCACACTTCTGTGTGATACTAGTGCGCTCGCTAGAGTCGATTCTCCTTTAACCTTTGGTTTTCTTCTCTAAACCCAGGTTAACGACTTAAAGACTTCATTGGGATTGTGAAGCCAGACCGATACTACTTTTATGGTAGTTGTGTGATCTGATCTTGCATCTTCTATTGTACGAGTACAATCGATTGATTGGATTGATATCGTGAGAGTTCTCCGATAGGAAAGATAAAGAAGTCACAAACATCTTCGTCTCACTGTTTGTGATTCCTCGAAAAACCGCATGTGTAGTCAGGAAGGATTGTAGAGAGATGATATCAAGGCTGTTCTTCGGGAATATAAGACCGGATTATCAATTGGTTCCTGTTCACCTTGATTTTATATCTTAAGACGGAACAAAACCTAGGGTTTATCTGTAGGAGACAGATTTATCCTTTGATAGACTTTTCTGTGTGAGACAGATCTGTTTATTATCAAGTCTGGGATTTTGGGTTGCAGCAACTCTTGGTTGTGGGTGAGATCAGCTAAGGGACTCAAGTGCGTAGTATTTTGCTGGGATTAGAGGCTTAGGAGTACAATTGTACCTTGAATTAGTGGGAGACTGATTGGGGTTCAACTATAGTCCAGTCTGAAGTTAGCTTGGAGTAGTCTAGTGTATGTAGCGGCTTAATATAGTGTGTATTCAATCTGGACTAGGTCCCGGGGGTTTTCTGCATTTGCGGTTTCCTCGTTAACAAAATTTCTGGTGTTTGTGTTATTTCATTTTCCGCATTATATTGTTTATCTTTATAATTGAAATAATACAGGTTGTGTGTTTGTGATCATCAATTGGAAATCCGACCTTTGGTTGTTGATTGATATTGATTGATCCTTGGACATTGGTCTTTGGTACCGTCCAAGTATTCCTTGTGTTTGATTAGGACTCGCTGATTTCTATTAGCTTGAGTAATATCAAAAACAAGATAGAGATATTAACTCCTTGAGATACTTTTATCTAGATTGAATCTGACTGTCTAGTTGATTCTCTAGCAAAGTATTTCGGAGTTAGTCCATACAGATTTCTAAGCGAAATATTGGATGGTGTTGCTAGACCCCCGCTTTTTCAATCTTGAGATTAGACAAATCCTTGTGATCTTCTGTATGATTCTTGTCGTCAAGGTGACTTACGAATGATATAGAATCACGATTGTTCATCTCTAGTTTTAAGTTATACAGTTGGCATTCCATATTTTCAATCCTTTTAATTAAGACTTCCTTTTCAAGTTGAAGTATTTCTGAGGAGGTAAAATTTGTTTATCATGGAATAATCAGGAATGTTAGGAGGACACACGTGATTATCAGCAAATAGATTAAGAGAACCATCATAGATTTCATCCTCAGGACGGTAGTCAAGAGTAGCCATCCATGCTTTAGTTATCTCGCTTTTCTCCGTATCAGGATGAATAGAAGCATTGTGAACACTTCTATAGCACTTGAAACTAGAATTGTTGACATAGTTTTTTTGAACCTTTTTATTGATTGACTGACCTTTCTTTTGAGACTTTCTTTTCCTCTGTCTCAGAGATTTTTTAAGCTGTTGTATAAACAGTCCCAAGATTGAATTAAAGCAATTATCATTTCTATTGTCAGTCAATTTAGAACGTCGAGACTTACGATCAGATGCAGCAACAAGATTGTTAGCCAGATGATGTTTCTCTCTTTGTTCAAGTTCAAGATCGAAAAATTTCAACTTTCCAGTAAGGGAACTTCTGGAAAGAGTATCAAGGTTATTTCCCTCAACGATGGCATGCTTCTTAGAGTCGTATCTAGATGGCAGCGATCTGAGAATTTTCATCACGATGTCCTTTTCAGGAATAGTCTTACCCAATGCAAAAGATGCATTAACAATTTCAGACACTCTGTGATTAAACTCATCAGATGTATCTTCATCTTCACACGAAGGTTTTCCCAATCGGAATTAAGGTTTTGAAGCCTAGCTTCCTTTTCACTGGAGTTACCTTCGAATACGGTTTCTAAGATATCCCACGCATCTTTAGACCTCATGCAATTTGACACATGGTGCTGAAGATTTGGGGTAATGGCATGTATAATGACATTCAAACCGTCGGAATTTTGCTTTGCAGCATTTATCTCGGCAGGGGTGTATTCACCAATATCCTTGGGAACGTTTACATCTCCATCTGCCATGACGGGAGCATTATAGCCATTAATAACATATACCCATGATTGAAAATCACGTGCTTGAAGAAAATCTCGCATAACAATTTTCCACCACAAGTAATTAGAGCCAACGAAGAAAGGTAGTACGTTAATTGAGATAGCACCTCTGTCCATAGAGTCAGATCGCTACAAACACAGACTTGTAAGGTCTTAAACGTGTTTACCTGCTCCGATACCAATTGAAAAAGTGGGGGTACAACAACCACACCCAATATTTTGCTTAGCAATCTGTATGTAAAAACTCCAATATACTTTCTAGAGAATCAACTAGACAGTCAGAATCAATCTAGATAAAAAGTATATCAAAGAGTTTGTATCTCAATCTCTCGATTTGGTATATACTCAAGCAAATAGAAATCTGCGAGTCTTTATCAAATACTAGAGAGATAACTTGGATGGTACCAAAGACCAATATCCAATTATCAATCAATTTAAATCAACAACCAAAAGGTCGGATATTCTAATTGATTGAACAACGCACAACCTGTGATATTTCAATTATATAACAAAATATAATGCAGAAAAGAAATAACACAGACACCAGAATTTTGTAACGAGGAAACCGCAAATGCAGAAAAACCCCGAGACCTAGTCCAGATTGAACACACACTGTATTAAGCCGCTACAGACACTAGCCTGCTCCAAATTAACTTCGGTCTGGATTGTAGTTGAACCCCAATCAATCTCACACTGATCCAAGGTACAGTTATGCTCCTACGTCTCTGATCCCAGCAGGATGCTACATACTTGATTCCCTTAGATGATCTCACCCACAACTAAGAGTTGCTACGACCCAAAGTCGAAGATTTTAATAAACAAATCTGTATCACACAGAAAAGTCTACAGTAATAGATAAATTCGTCTCTGATAAGCAAAAAAGTGCGACGCATTTTCACCCATAAATACATTAGTTGGGACTCATTTTATTACTAATAAACTTGTTTTAAGTCTTTTCAAGGAAATAAGCTCTTTTGGAAAAATAGATCAAAAAAAGTGTTAAAAGCATCCAGAGGCACTGATAAAGGCACCCATAGTTTCAGATACGGTCACCCAACTTGTTAAAGACACCCAACAAATGAACAAATGGATAGAGACACCCTCTTCTTCTTCATTTGAAACAGATTCACATAATTTATGGGAGATCTCAAAGATTTAAGGCAAAGATATCTTGTTGCCTATTATACAAGAAGTTTTCATATCTTGAAGTTAAAAGAGATAATATATTGATGAGTTTGTTTTTATTGAAAAGGAGAAAGAAAATCTGTGGTTTTATTTATAAATAAAAAAAATGATAATATCCCCCAGGATTTTATTCTAGCAAATAGAGGAAGATGTGTAATAATGGAGAAAGAAATTATTCCTAAGATATCTTTCATCAAAGAGAAGATCTGGTGGAGTTATGGAAGAATATTTTGAAAAGATGTTTGAGTAATGAGTTGTTGTGTATAAATAGGGTACAAATAGGACCAAACAAAAAAAAAGAGGGGGGAGTTTTGGTAGAGCAAAATTGTTGCGTTTAATTTTTCTTCATTTTCACCATTGTAAACACCATTTGAGCTATTAATTATATTTTTTGAGTGTGTTTTCATCATGAGAAGCTAGACCCCAACACTGGGTCGACGGAGGAAACCGGACTTCATATATGGGTGAATTTGTTTTATTTTCTATTTGACTTTTGCACTTAACTAAAATAGAATTATGATTTGAAAAAATTAGTTATTATTTTATTTGATGGGTCATGCTTGCTTAGATGTTTGATGTCCCATGCTTACGATTTATAACTAATGTTTGGAAAATCTACCTTGGCAAGAATAAGAGTCGATGTTGTTTTATTTGTCGAGCGATAATTGTTTGAGAAGGAATAATTGAACCTATTGATATGAGTTTGGCCGAATCCTAGACCCAGTAACTCTCTATTTTATTCCTTTAAAATTAATCTTAACAATTATTAGAGTTCGAATCTTATTTACTAAAAAAACAACGACAATCAAAAACATTATCATTTTGGCGCCGCCGACGCGGATTTGTTTTTAGATTAATTTTAGGTTTATTTTTATTTGTTTTGTACAGTATTTTAATTTCATTTTAGATTTTTTTTCCTTTTTATGCGTTTCTTTTTGTATTTGTTTTCAGGGACTTTTTGAGGATGATGACTTCTTCTGAGGAGATGCCATCTACGATGACGCTGGCGGAATGTATGTGTAGAAATTCAAATTATCAGGAAACCTCATCTGCGATGACGCTTGGTGAATACATGCATAGGCAACGGTATGGAGTTTTTGATCCACATGCGGTAAGTGAAGAATCTCCTTTAGAGATATACGAGAAGTATTATAAACACACACCACCTAGTTTGGAACAAAGATTAAGAGTTCTTGAATGTCAAAGATTATTTGTTGATGATGATGATGAATCATGTAGTGACTCTCTGTCCCATACTGAATATATAGATGACCATGTGAATGATTGTGTAGATGATTCGTCTAATTTATTAGAAGAACCTATCTCGCAAGATCTTTCACCCAACTTAGAGGTTGTTTCTAGTCCCCTAGACTTCCAAAAGTTACCTAATTTAGGGTTATAATTATGTGCTTCAAAAATTTTGTTGGAATACTTTGCATCCAAATACCCAGAGGACGTCCCTGTTTCTAATACCGTGCATGAGCCAATTGACAATTTCCCAGTCCCAATAGTATCCCCATATTTTGTTCTTTACGCACTTCCTTGTGCAGTAAAAACTTGGTTTAGGGGTAAATCTTTGTTTTTGATAGTTTCAGTGTCTCCGCATCGTTATAACATAAGTGTGAAGCTGTCATTTACAAATGTTGTATTTTGGGTCGATCCCCAAATTTTCAGGTTGTTAATTTTTGGGGATCCTTTTTTGTACATTCCAGTAGGTGTATTTTATTTTATTTTTATTTTTATATTTTCGTTTACTTTTTTTCATCTTATAGATTTCCCATCTTAAATTTTGCATTGGATGACTCAATTACATTGAGGACAATGTAATATTTAAGTGTGGGGGAGTGGTTAACGTTTTACTTTTCTTTTTCAGGAATTTCCTTGCATGTTATGACCAGCTGTGTAGCGGGTCTCAAAAAAAAATGATTGTTAGGGTTATGACCAGCTGTGTAGCGGGTCTTTTCTTTGTTCTTGCATTATATGACCAGCTGTGTAGCGGGTCTTTAAAATAAAAATTATGACCAGCTGTGTAGCGGGTCTCTCTATGTCTCTTATTATATGACCAGCTGTGTAGCGGGTCAGTTTCTGTTTTGCTCGAGGACTAGCAAAATGTAAGTGTGGGGGAATTTGATAAGCACGAAAGTGCGACGCATTTTCACCCATAAATACATTAGTTGAGACTCATTTTATCACTAATAAACTTGTTTTAAGTCTTCTCAAGGAAATAAGCTCTTTTGGAAAAATAAATAGAAAAAAGTGTTAAAAGAAGCCAGAGGAACTGATAAAGGCACCCATCATTTCTGATACGGTCACCCAGCTTGTTAAAGACACCCAACAAATGAACAAATGGATAGAGGCACCCTTTTCTTCTTCATTTGAAATAGATTCACATAATTTATGGGAGATCTCAAAGATTTAATGCAAAGATATCTTGTTGCCTATTATACAAGAAGTTTTCATATCTTGAAGTTAAAAGAGATAATATATTGATGAGTTTGTTTTTATTGAAAAGGAGAAAGAAAATCTGTGGTTTTATTTATAAATAAAAAAAAATGATAATATCCCCCAGGATTTTATTCTACCAAATAGAGGAAGATGTGTGGTAATGGAGAAAGAAATTATTCCTGAGATATCTTTCATCAAAGAGAAGATCTGGTGGAGTTATGGAAGAATATTTTGTAAATATGTTTGAGTAATGGGTTGTTGTGTATAAATAGGGTGCTAATAGGACCAAACAAAAAAAAAGAGGGGGGAGTTTTGGTAGAGCAAAATTGTTGCGTTTAATTTTTCTTCATTTTCACCATTGTAAACACCATTTGAGCTATTAATTATATTTTTTGAGTGTGTTTCATCATGAGAAGCTAGACCCCAACACTGGGTCGACGGAGGAAGCAGGACTTCATACATGGGTGAATTTGTTTTATTTTCTATTTGACTTTTGCACTTAACTAAAATAGAATTATGATTTGAAAAAATTAGTTATTATTTTATTAGATGGGTCATGCTTGCTTAGATGTTTGATGTCCCATGCTTACGATTTATAACTAATGTTTGGAAAATCTACCTTGGCAAGAATAAGAGTCGATGTTGTTTTATTTGTCGAGCGATAATTGTTTGGGAATGAATAATTGAACCTATTGATATGAGTTTGGCCGAATCCTAGACCCAGTAACTCTCTATTTTATTCCTTTAAAATTAATCTTAACAAGTCTTAGAGTTCGAATCCTATTTACTAAAAAAACAACGACAATCAAAAACATTATCATTTTGGCGCCGCCGACGCGGATTTGTTTTTAGATTAATTTTTAGGTTTATTTTTATTTGTTTTGTACATTATCTAAATTTCATTTTAGATTTTTTTTCTTCCTTTTTATGCGTTTCTTTTTGTATTTGTTTTCAGGGACTTTTTGAGGTTGATGACTTCTTCTGAGGAGATGTCATCTACGATGACGCTGGCGGAATATATGCGTAGAAATTCAAATTATCAGGAAACCTCATCTGCGATGACGCTTGGTGAATACATGCATAGGCAACGGTATGGAGTTTTTGATCCACATGCGGTAATTGAAGAATCTCCTTTAGAGATACACGAGAAGTATTATAAACACACACCACCTAGTTTGGAACAAAGATTTAGAGTTCTTGAATGTCAAAGATTATTTGTTGATGATGATGATGAATCATGTAGTGACTCTCTGTCCCATACTGAATATATAGATGACCCTGTGAATGATTGTGTAGATGATTCGTCTAATTTATTAGAAGAACATATCTCGCAAGATCTTTCACCCAACTTAGAGGTTGTTTCTAGTCTCCTAGACTTCCAAAAGTTACCTAATTTAGGGTTATAATTATGTGCTTCAAAAATTTTGTTGGAATACTTTGCATCCAAATACCCAGAGGACGTCCCTGTTTCTAATATCGTGCATGAGCCAATTGACAATTTCCCAGTCCCAATAGTATCCCCATATTTTGTTCTTTGCGCACTTCCTTGTGCAGTAAAAACTTGGTTTAGGGGTAAATCTTTGTTTTTGATAGTTTCAGAGTCTCCGCATCGTTATAACATAAGTGTGAAGATGTCATTTACAAATGTTGTATTTTGGGTCGATCCCCAAATTTTCAGGTTGTTAATTTTTGGGGATCCTTTTTTGTACATTCCAGTAGGTGTATTTTATTTTATTTTTATTTTTATATTTTCGTTTACTTTTTTTCATCTTATGGATTTCCCATCTTAAATTTTGCATTGGATGACTCAATTACATTGAGGACAATGTAATATTTAAGTGTGGGAGAGTGGTTAATGTTTTACTTTTCTTTTTCAGGAATTTCCTTGCATGTTGTGACCTGCTGTGTAGCGGGTCTCAAAGAAAAAAAATGATTGTTAGGGTTATGACCAGCTGTGTAGCGGGTCTTTTCTTTGTTCTTGCATTATATGACCAGTTGTGTAGCAGGTCTTTAAAAAACAAAAAAATTATGACCAGCTGTGTAGCGGGTCTCTCTATGTCTCTTATTATATGACCAGCTGTGTAGCGGGTCAGTTTCTGTTTTGCTCGAGGACCAGCAAAATGTAAGTGTGGGGGAATTTGATAAGCACGAAAGTGCGACGCATTTTCACCCATAAATACATTAGCTGGGCTCATTTTATCACTAATAAACTTGTTTTAAGTCTTTTCAAGGAAATAAGCTCTTTTGGAAAAATAGATAGAAAAAAGTGTTAAAAGCAGCCAGAGGAACTGATAAAGGCACCCATCATTTCAGATACGGTCACCCAGCTTGTTAAAGACACCCAACAAATGAACAAATGGATAGAGGCACCCTCTTCTTCTTCATTTGAAATAGATTCACATAATTTATGGGAGATCTCAAAGATTTAAGGAAAAGATATCTTGTTTCCTATTATACAAAAAGTTTTCATATCTTGAAGTTAAAAGAGATAATATATTGATGAGTTTGTTTTTATTGAAAAGGAGAAAGAAAATCTATGATTTTATTTATAAATAAAAAAAATGATAATATCCCCCAGGATTTTATTCTAGCAAATAGAGGAAGATGTGTGATAATGGAGAAAGAAATTATTCCTGAGATATCTTTCATCAAAGAGAAGATCTGGTGGAGTTATGGAAGAATATTTTGAAAAGATGTTTGAGTAATGGGTTGTTGTGTATAAATAGGGTGCTAATAGGACCAAACAATAAAAAAAGAGGGGGCAGTTTTGGAAGAGCAAAATTGTTGCGTTTAATTTTTCTTCATTTTCACCATTGTAAACACCATTTGAGCTATTAATTATATTTTTTGAGTGTGTTTCATCATGAGAAGCTAGACCCCAACACTGGGTCGACGGAGGAAGCAGGACTTCATACATGGGTGAATTTGTTTTATTTTCTATTTGACTTTTGCACTTAATTAAAATAGAATTATGATTTGAAAAAATTAGTTATTATTTTATTAGATGGGTCATGCTTGCTTAGATGTTTGATGTCCCATGCTTACGATTTATAACTAATGTTTGGAAAATCTACCTTGGCAAGAATAAGAGTCGATGTTGTTTTATTTGTCGAGCGATAATTGTTTGAGAATGAATAATTGAACCTATTGATATGAGTTTGGCCGAATCCTAGACCCAGTAACTCTCTATTTTATTCTTTTAAAATTAATCTTAACAATTCTTAGAGTTCGAAAACTATTTACTAAAAAAACAACGACAATCAAAACATTATCATTTTGGCGCCGCCGACGCGGATTTGTTTTTAGATTAATTTTTAGGTTTATTTTTATTTGTTTTGTACAGTATTTTAATTTCATTTTAGATTTTTTTTTCCTTTTTATGCATTTCTTTTTGTATTTGTTTTCAGAGACTTTTTGAGGATGATGACTTCTTCTGAGGAGATGCCATCTACGATGACGCTGGCGGAATATATGTGTAGAAATTCAAATTATCAGGAAACCTCATCTGCGACGACGCTTGTTGAATACATGCATAGGCAACGGTATGGAGTTTTTGATCCACATGCGGTAAGTGAAGAATCTCCTTTAGAGATATACGAGAAGTATTATAAAACACACCACACCTAGTTTGGAACAAAGATTGAGAGTTCTTGAATGTAAAAGATTATTTGTTGATGATGATGATATGAATCATGTAGTGACTCTCTGTCCCATACTGAATATATAGATGACCCTGTGAATGTTGTGTAGATGATTCGTCTAATTTATTAGAAGAACCTATCTCGCAAGATCTTTCACCCAACTTAGAGGTTGTTTCTAGTCCCCTAGACTTCCAAAAGTTACCTAATTTAGGGTTATAATTATGTGCTTCAAAAATTTTGTTGGAATACTTTGCATCCAAATACCCAGAGGACGTCCCTGTGTTCTAATACCGTGCATGAGCCAATTGACAATTTCCCAGTCCCAATAGTATCCCCATATTTTGTTCTTTACGCACTTCCTTGTGCAGTAAAAACTTGGTTTAGGGGTAAATCTTTGTTTTTGATAGTTTCAGTGTCTCCGCATCGTTATAACATAAGTGTGAAGCTGTCATTTACAAATGTTGTATTTTGGGTCGATCCCCAAATTTTCAGGTTGTTAATTTTTGGGGATCCTTTTTTGTACATTCCAGTAGGTGTATTTTATTTTATTTTTATTTTTATATTTTCGTTTACTTTTTTCATCTTATGGATTTCCCATCTTAAATTTTGCATTGGATGACTCAATTACATTGAGGATAATGTAATGTTTAAGTGTGGGTTACTTTTCTTTTTCAGGAATTTCCTTGCATGTTATGACCAGCTGTGTAGTGAGTCTCAAAAAAAAATGATTGTTAGGGTTATGACCAGCTGTGTAGCGGGTCTTTTCTTTGTTCTTGCATTATATGACCAGCTGTGTAGCGGGTCTTTAAAAAAAAAAAATTATGACCCGCTGTGTAGCGGGTCTCTCTATGTCTCTTATTATATGACCAGCTGTGTAGCGGGTCAGTTTCTGTTTTGCTCGAGGACTAGCAAAATGTAAGTGTGGGGGAATTTGATAAGCACGAAAGTGCGACGCATTTTCACCCATAAATACATTAGTTGGGACTCATTTTATCACTAATAAACTTGTTTTAAGTCTTTTCAAGGAAATAAGCTCTTTTGGAAAAATAGATCGAAAAAAGTGTTAAAAGCAGCCAGAGGAACTGATAAAGGCACCCATCATTTCAGATACGGTCACCCAGCTTGTTAAATACACCCAACAAATGAACAAATGGATAGAGGCACCCTCTTCTTCTTCATTTGAAATAGATTCACATAATTTATGGGAGATCTCAAAGATTTAAGGCAAAGATATCTTGTTGCCTATTATACAAGAAGTTTTCATATCTTGAAGTTAAAAGAGATAATATATTGATGAGTTTGTTTTTATTGAAAAGGAGAAAGAAAATCTGTGGTTTTATTTATAAATAAAAAAAATGATAATATCCCCCAGGATTTTATTCTAGCAAATAGAGGAAGATGTGTGATAATGGAGAAAGAAATTATTCCTAAGATATCTTTCATCAAAGAAGATCTGGTGGAGTTATGGAAGAATATTTTGAAAAGATGTTTGAGTAATGAGTTGTTGTGTATAAATAGGGTACAAATAGGACCAAACAAAAAAAAAAGAGGAGGGAGTTTTGGTAGAGCAAAATTGTTGCGTTTAATTTTTCTTCATTTTCACCATTGTAAACACCATTTGAGCTATTAATTATATTTTTTGAGTGTGTTTTCATCATGAGAAGCTAGACCCCAACACTGGGTCGACGGAGGAAACCGGACTTCATACATGGGTGAATTTGTTTTATTTTCTATTTGACTTTTGCACTTAACTAAAATAGAATTATGATTTGAAAAAATTAGTTATTATTTTATTTGATGGGTCATGCTTGCTTAGATGTTTGATGTCCCATGCTTACGATTTATAACTAATGTTTGGAAAATCTACCTTGGCAAGAATAAGAGTCGATGTTGTTTTATTTGTCGAGCGATAATTGTTTGAGAATGAATAATTGAACCTATTGATATGAGTTTGGCCGAATCCTAGACCCAGTAACTCTCTATTTTATTCCTTTAAAATTAATCTTAACAATTCTTAGAGTTCGAATCCTATTTACTAAAAAAACAACGACAATCAAAAACATTATCATTTTGGCGCCGCCGACGCGGATTTGTTTTTAGATTAATTTTTAGGTTTATTTTTATTTGTTTTGTACAGTATTTTAATTTCATTTTAGATTTTTTTTTCCTTTTTATGCATTTCTTTTTGTATTTTTTTCAGGGACTTTTTGAGGATGATGACTTCTTCTGAGGAGATGTCATCTACGATGACGCTGGCGGAATATATGTGTAGAAATTCAAATTATCAGGAAACCTCATCTGACGACGCTTGTTGAATACATGCATAGGCAACGGTATGGAGTTTTTGATCCACATGCGGTAAGTGAAGAATCTCCTTTAGAGATATACGAGAAGTATTATAAACACACACCACCTAGTTTGGAACAAAGATTGAGAGTTCTTGAATGTCAAAGATTATTTGTTGATGATGATTATGAATCATGTAGTGACTCTCTGTCCCATACTGAATATATAGATGACCCTGTGAATGATTGTGTAGATGATTCGTCTAATTTATTAGAAGAACCTATCTCGCAAGATCTTTCACCCAACTTAGAGGTTGTTTCTAGTCCCCTAGACTTCCAAAAGTTACCTAATTTAGGGTTATAATTATGTGCTTCAAAAATTTTGTTGGAATACTTTGCATCCAAATACCCAGAGGACGTCCCTGTTTCTAATACCGTGCATGAGCCAATTGACAATTTCCCAGTCCCAATAGTATCCCCATATTTTGTTCTTTACGCACTTCCTTGTGCAGTAAAAACTTGGTTTAGGGGTAAATCTTTGTTTTTGATAGTTTCAGTGTCTCCGCATCGTTATAACATAAGTGTGAAGCTGTCATTTACAAATGTTGTATTTTGGGTCGATCCCCAAATTTTCAGGTTGTTAATTTTTGGAAAAACTTGTTGCGTTTAATTTTTCTTCATTTTCACCTACTTTTTGGAAAAATTGTACCTAGTTAACTCGGATGGACTAATCCTACTTTTTGATGCGTTTTTGGACTAAACCGTTTTTTTCCCAATAATTAAAAAATAGAAATAGTTTTAATCAATTACAGATTGACACGTAGCTCAAAAGGTGAATAAAGAATTTATAGGATGGAAATGAAAATTTTATACTCCCAATTAATTACTAATATCTAAGAATCTGTACTCCAAATGACCAAGATATATCTTGTGGGTGATGACACATGACTAAATGACTGCAGAAGCTTTGGCAACAATTTCTTCAACCCAAATTTGTGGAAACTAAAACCACTACAACGCGACACAAATAAGTACATGATCAAGATTCATTCGAAGTTGGGAATATATCGATTTCTCTCTCCTATGTTAGTGATGATGAAAGTAGGAGATAAGCAACGGAGGGAATTTAAGGAAGATAACTATCACAAAGTACTCACAAAGCGTACTTAACATTCAATATCCAGAAATACCCTGATGTCGTGTTTAGAGACAAAGCTCATTAATTGACAAACTTCAAAACCACAAAGCTTAGTACACAAAATACCTTAGACATGTTATTTTTATATAAATCTAGTATTTCCAAGTACAAATTCGTAAGAGAGTGCCTAAAAATCAGTCGTTGGCCTCGCCACGCCTTTCATGTGCCGGGTAACACATTGATAAACCATCCAGTTCTTAAGACTTCTTTCCTTGTCCGCTCATTAGAAATTTAGATCCTTGTAACATCCCTTAGGCAAAGATAATGTACATTCTAGGATATTTGTTGCAGCTTCAGTGCCATTTTCCAACAGTTTAATTAAAATAATCTCTGCAGACAGATGAATAGGTTTAAGCTCATACTTGTAAGTTAGTATAATCATTTTTTCTGAGTTGTAGCCTGTAAGAACTGGATGGTTTATCAATGTGTTACCCGGTATTCATGCTATCAGTGATTACTCAATTATAGGCCTAGGTGAAAAATAAGTTAGAAACTGGTGCTACAACGGTATTTTAGCTTACGAGTCACACCAATATCTAACTCGCACTGTATAATTATTTTGTTGTTTTATTAGATTCCTTGTCAGTTAAAAACTTCATGAAACAATAGTTTGATCTCTGTGCTGACCACTTTTTCCTCTTCGTCATTGTATGTATAGATGAACAATATAAATACATAATTTCCATGTCTTGCGTATTAACTTTCATGTGCCGGAGCTGACAGGCTTCAAACTGGTATGAGAGGAGCGTTCGGTAAACCCTTGGGAATGGATCAACTAGCTAACTTGTTATCGTATAAGATTCAGTTGCAATCTACTTTTGCTATGTTGGTGTACAAACTGGTGGACCTTGTTTTGTCTTTTGATTTTTTGGATTTTTGTAGACATGTACATGTTTGTACCCCAATGTAAACTAAGATTTTTTTAAAATGAGAATTATATAGTCATATGGGTACTCTTTTTGTCGCTCTCGGAAAGAGCTTTCCAAATATACAAAGTTTGTGAATTTTGGACAAATGGTTCGAAAGATAAAAAAAAATTATTTTTTTTTTATATTATTTAAAATTGCTGACATCATCGTGAGTCACTTTGGACTAAATTGTAAATATTTGGACTAAATTGTAAATCAAGAGGTTATATGTGTATTTTTCATATTTTAAATAACTTTTGGACTAAATTGTACCTAGTTAACTCAGATGGACTAATCCTACTTTTTGATGTGTTTTTGGACTAAACCGTTTTTTTCCCAATAATTAAAAAATAGAAATAGTTTTAATCAATTACAGATTGACACGTAGCTCAAAAGGTGAATAAAGAATTTATAGGATGGAAATGAAAATTTTATACTCCCAATTAATTACTAATATCTAAGAATCTGTACTCCAAATGACCAAGATATATCTTGTGGGTGATGACACATGACTAAATGACTGCAGAAGCTTTGGCAACAATTTCTTCAACCCAAATTTGTGGAAACTAAAACCACTACAACGCGACACAAATAAGTACATGATCAAGATTCATTCGAAGTTGGGAATATATCGATTTCTCTCTCCTATGTTAGTGATGATGAAAGTAGGAGATAAGCAACGGAGGGAATTTAAGGAAGATAACTATCACAAAGTACTCACAAAGCGTACTTAACATTCAATATCCAGAAATACCCTGATGTCGTGTTTAGAGACAAAGCTCATTAATTGACAAACTTCAAAACCACAAAGCTTAGTACACAAAATACCTTAGACATGTTATTTTTATATAAATCTAGTATTTCCAAGTACAAATTCGTAAGAGAGTGCCTAAAAATCAGTCGTTCACATAATTTATGGGAGATCTCAAAGATTTAAGGCAAAGATATCTTGTTGCCTATTATACAAGAAGTTTTCATATCTTGAAGTTAAAAGAGATAATATATTGATGAGTTTGTTTTTATTGAAAAGGAGAAAGAAAATCTATGATTTTATTTATAAATAAAAAAAATGATAATATCCCCCAGGATTTTATTCTAGCAAATAGAGGAAGATGTGTGATAATGGAGAAAGAAATTATTCCTGAGATATCTTTCATCAAAGAGAAGATCTGGTGGAGTTATGGAAGAATATTTTGAAAAGATGTTTGAGTAATGGGTTGTTGTGTATAAATAGGGTGCTAATAGGACCAAACAATAAAAAAAGAGGGGGCAGTTTTGGAAGAGCAAAATTGTTGCGTTTAATTTTTCTTCATTTTCACCATTGTAAACACCATTTGAGCTATTAATTATATTTTTTGAGTGTGTTTTCATCATGAGAAGCTAGACCCCAACACTGGGTCGACGGAGGAAGCAGGACTACATACATGGGTGAATTTGTTTTATTTTCTATTTGACTTTTGCACTTAATTAAAATAGAATTATGATTTGAAAAAATTAGTTATTATTTTATTAGATGGGTCATGCTTGCTTAGATGTTTGATGTCCCATGCTTACGATTTATAACTAATGTTTGGAAAATCTACCTTGGCAAGAATAAGAGTCGATGTTGTTTTATTTGTCGAGCGATAATTGTTTGAGAATGAATAATTGAACCTATTGATATGAGTTTGGCCGAATCCTAGACCCAGTAACTCTCTATTTTATTCTTTTAAAATTAATCTTAACAATTCTTAGAGTTCGAAAACTATTTACTAAAAAAACAACGACAATCAAAAACATTATCATTTTGGCGCCGCCGACGCGGATTTGTTTTTAGATTAATTTTTAGGTTTATTTTTATTTGTTTTGTACAGTATTTTAATTTCATTTTAGATTTTTTTTTTCCTTTTTATGCATTTCTTTTTGTATTTGTTTTCAGAGACTTTTTGAGGATGATGACTTCTTCTGAGGAGATGCCATCTACGATGACGCTGGCGGAATATATGTGTAGAAATTCAAATTATCAGGAAACCTCATCTGCGACGACGCTTGTTGAATACATGCATAGGCAACGGTATGGAGTTTTTGATCCACATGCGGTAAGTGAAGAATCTCCTTTAGAGATATACGAGAAGTATTATAAACACACACCACCTAGTTTGGAACAAAGATTGAGAGTTCTTGAATGTAAAAGATTATTTGTTGATGATGATGATGAATCATGTAGTGACTCTCTGTCCCATACTGAATATATAGATGACCCTGTGAATGTTTGTGTAGATGATTCGTCTAATTTATTAGAAGAACCTATCTCGCAAGATCTTTCACCCAACTTAGAGGTTGTTTCTAGTCCCCTAGACTTCCAAAAGTTACCTAATTTAGGGTTATAATTATGTGCTTCAAAAATTTTGTTGGAATACTTTGCATCCAAATACCCAGAGGACGTCCCTGTGTTCTAATACCGTGCATGAGCCAATTGACAATTTCCCAGTCCCAATAGTATCCCCATATTTTGTTCTTTACGCACTTCCTTGTGCAGTAAAAACTTGGTTTAGGGGTAAATCTTTGTTTTTGATAGTTTCAGTGTCTCCGCATCGTTATAACATAAGTGTGAAGCTGTCATTTACAAATGTTGTATTTTGGGTCGATCCCCAAATTTTCAGGTTGTTAATTTTTGGGGATCCTTTTTTGTACATTCCAGTAGGTGTATTTTATTTTATTTTTATTTTTATATTTTCGTTTACTTTTTTCATCTTATGGATTTCCCATCTTAAATTTTGCATTGGATGACTCAATTACATTGAGGATAATGTAATGTTTAAGTGTGGGTTACTTTTCTTTTTCAGGAATTTCCTTGCATGTTATGACCAGCTGTGTAGTGAGTCTCAAAAAAAAATGATTGTTAGGGTTATGACCAGCTGTGTAGCGGGTCTTTTCTTTGTTCTTGCATTATATGACCAGCTGTGTAGCGGGTCTTTAAAAAAAAAAAATTATGACCCGCTGTGTAGCGGGTCTCTCTATGTCTCTTATTATATGACCAGCTGTGTAGCGGGTCAGTTTCTGTTTTGCTCGAGGACTAGCAAAATGTAAGTGTGGGGGAATTTGATAAGCACGAAAGTGCGACGCATTTTCACCCATAAATACATTAGTTGGGACTCATTTTATCACTAATAAACTTGTTTTAAGTCTTTTCAAGGAAATAAGCTCTTTTGGAAAAATAGATCGAAAAAAGTGTTAAAAGCAGCCAGAGGAACTGATAAAGGCACCCATCATTTCAGATACGGTCACCCAGCTTGTTAAATACACCCAACAAATGAACAAATGGATAGAGGCACCCTCTTCTTCTTCATTTGAAATAGATTCACATAATTTATGGGAGATCTCAAAGATTTAAGGCAAAGATATCTTGTTGCCTATTATACAAGAAGTTTTCATATCTTGAAGTTAAAAGAGATAATATATTGATGAGTTTGTTTTTATTGAAAAGGAGAAAGAAAATCTGTGGTTTTATTTATAAATAAAAAAAATGATAATATCCCCCAGGATTTTATTCTAGCAAATAGAGGAAGATGTGTGATAATGGAGAAAGAAATTATTCCTAAGATATCTTTCATCAAAGAGAAGATCTGGTGGAGTTATGGAAGAATATTTTGAAAAGATGTTTGAGTAATGAGTTGTTGTGTATAAATAGGGTACAAATAGGACCAAACAAAAAAAAAGAGGAGGAGTTTTGGTAGAGCAAAATTGTTGCGTTTAATTTTTCTTCATTTTCACCATTGTAAACACCATTTGAGCTATTAATTATATTTTTTGAGTGTGTTTTCATCATGAGAAGCTAGACCCCAACACTGGGTCGACGGAGGAAACCGGACTTCATACATGGGTGAATTTGTTTTATTTTCTATTTGACTTTTGCACTTAACTAAAATAGAATTATGATTTGAAAAAATTAGTTATTATTTTATTTGATGGGTCATGCTTGCTTAGATGTTTGATGTCCCATGCTTACGATTTATAACTAATGTTTGGAAAATCTACCTTGGCAAGAATAAGAGTCGATGTTGTTTTATTTGTCGAGCGATAATTGTTTGAGAATGAATAATTGAACCTATTGATATGAGTTTGGCCGAATCCTAGACCCAGTAACTCTCTATTTTATTCCTTTAAAATTAATCTTAACAATTCTTAGAGTTCGAATCCTATTTACTAAAAAAACAACGACAATCAAAAACATTATCATTTTGGCGCCGCCGACGCGGATTTGTTTTTAGATTAATTTTTAGGTTTATTTTTATTTGTTTTGTACAGTATTTTAATTTCATTTTAGATTTTTTTTTCCTTTTTATGCATTTCTTTTTGTATTTTTTTCAGGGACTTTTTGAGGATGATGACTTCTTCTGAGGAGATGTCATCTACGATGACGCTGGCGGAATATATGTGTAGAAATTCAAATTATCAGGAAACCTCATCTGCGACGACGCTTGTTGAATACATGCATAGGCAACGGTATGGAGTTTTTGATCCACATGCGGTAAGTGAAGAATCTCCTTTAGAGATATACGAGAAGTATTATAAACACACACCACCTAGTTTGGAACAAAGATTGAGAGTTCTTGAATGTCAAAGATTATTTGTTGATGATGATTATGAATCATGTAGTGACTCTCTGTCCCATACTGAATATATAGATGACCCTGTGAATGATTGTGTAGATGATTCGTCTAATTTATTAGAAGAACCTATCTCGCAAGATCTTTCACCCAACTTAGAGGTTGTTTCTAGTCCCCTAGACTTCCAAAAGTTACCTAATTTAGGGTTATAATTATGTGCTTCAAAAATTTTGTTGGAATACTTTGCATCCAAATACCCAGAGGACGTCCCTGTTTCTAATACCGTGCATGAGCCAATTGACAATTTCCCAGTCCCAATATCCCCTATTTTGTTCTTTACGCACTTCCTTGTGCAGTAAAAACTTGGTTTAGGGGTAAATCTTTGTTTTTGATAGTTTCAGTGTCTCCGCATCGTTATAACATAAGTGTGAAGCTGTCATTTACAAATGTTGTATTTTGGGTCGATCCCCAAATTTTCAGGTTGTTAATTTTTGGAAAAACTTGTTGCGTTTAATTTTTCTTCATTTTCACCTACTTTTTGGAAAAATTGTACCTAGTTAACTCGGATGGACTAATCCTACTTTTTGATGCGTTTTTGGACTAAACCGTTTTTTTCCCAATAATTAAAAAATAGAAATAGTTTTAATCAATTACAGATTGACACGTAGCTCAAAAGGTGAATAAAGAATTTATAGGATGGAAATGAAAATTTTATACTCCCAATTAATTACTAATATCTAAGAATCTGTACTCCAAATGACCAAGATATATCTTGTGGGTGATGACACATGACTATGACTGACTGCAGAAGCTTTGGCAACAATTTCTTCAACCCAAATTTGTGGAAACTAAAACCACTACAACGCGACACAAATAAGTACATGATCAAGATTCATTCGAAGTTGGGAATATATCGATTTCTCTCTCCTATGTTAGTGATGATGAAAGTAGGAGATAAGCAACGGAGGGAATTTAAGGAAGATAACTATCACAAAGTACTCACAAAGCGTACTTAACATTCAATATCCAGAAATACCCTGATGTCGTGTTTAGAGACAAAGCTCATTAATTGACAAACTTCAAAACCACAAAGCTTAGTACACAAAATACCTTAGACATGTTATTTTTATATAAATCTAGTATTTCCAAGTACAAATTCGTAAGAGAGTGCCTAAAAATCAGTCGTTGGCCTCGCCACGCCTTTCATGTGCCGGGTAACACATTGATAAACCATCCAGTTCTTAAGACTTCTTTCCTTGTCCGCTCATTAGAAATTTAGATCCTTGTAACATCCCTTAGGCAAAGATAATGTACATTCTAGGATATTTGTTGCAGCTTCAGTGCCATTTTCCAACAGTTTAATTAAAATAATCTCTGCAGACAGATGAATAGGTTTAAGCTCATACTTGTAAGTTAGTATAATCATTTTTTCTGAGTTGTAGCCTGTAAGAACTGGATGGTTTATCAATGTGTTACCCGGTATTCATGCTATCAGTGATTACTCAATTATAGGCCTAGGTGAAAAATAAGTTAGAAACTGGTGCTACAACGGTATTTTAGCTTACGAGTCACCAATATCTAACTCGCACTGTATAATTATTTTGTTGTTTTATTAGATTCCTTGTCAGTTAAAAACTTCATGAAACAATAGTTTGATCTCTGTGCTGACCACTTTTTCCTCTTCGTCATTGTATGTATAGATGAACAATATAAATACATAATTTCCATGTCTTGCGTATTAACTTTCATGTGCCGGAGCTGACAGGCTTCAAACTGGTATGAGAGGAGCGTTCGGTAAACCCTTGGGAATGGATCAACTAGCTAACTTGTTATCGTATAAGATTCAGTTGCAATCTACTTTTGCTATGTTGGTGTACAAACTGGTGGACCTTGTTTTGTCTTTTGATTTTTTGGATTTTTGTAGACATGTACATGTTTGTACCCCAATGTAAACTAAGATTTTTTAAAATGAGAATTATATAGTCATATGGGTACTCTTTTTGTCGCTCTCGGAAAGAGCTTTCCAAATATACAAAGTTTGTGAATTTTGGACAAATGGTTCGAAAGATAAAAAAAAATTATTTTTTTTTTATATTATTTAAAATTGCTGACATCATCGTGAGTCACTTTGGACTAAATTGTAAATATTTGGACTAAATTGTAAATCAAGAGGTTATATGTGTATTTTTCATATTTTAAATAACTTTTGGACTAAATTGTACCTAGTTAACTCGGATGGACTAATCCTACTTTTTGATGTGTTTTTGGACTAAACCGTTTTTTTCCCAATAATTAAAAAATAGAAATAGTTTTAATCAATTACAGATTGACACGTAGCTCAAAAGGTGAATAAAGAATTTATAGGATGGAAATGAAAATTTTATACTCCCAATTAATTACTAATATCTAAGAATCTGTACTCCAAATGACCAAGATATATCTTGTGGGTGATGACACATGACTAAATGACTGCAGAAGCTTTGGCAACAATTTCTTCAACCCAAATTTGTGGAAACTAAAACCACTACAACGCGACACAAATAAGTACATGATCAAGATTCATTCGAAGTTGGGAATATATCGATTTCTCTCTCCTATGTTAGTGATGATGAAGTAGGAGATAAGCAACGGAGGGAATTTAAGGAAGATAACTATCACAAAGTACTCACAAAGCGTACTTAACATTCAATATCCAGAAATACCCTGATGTCGTGTTTAGAGACAAAGCTCATTAATTGACAAACTTCAAAACCACAAAGCTTAGTACACAAAATACCTTAGACATGTTATTTTATATAAATCTAGTATTTCCAAGTACAAATTCGTAAGAGAGTGCCTAAAAATCAGTCGTTGGCCTCGCCACGCCTATCATGAACCCCCCCCCCCCCTTAAAATTTTATACTCCCAATTAATTACTAATATCTAAGAATCTGTACTCCAAATGACCAAGATATATCTTGTGGGTGATGACACATGACTAAATGACTGCAGAAGCTTTGGCAACAATTTCTTCAACCCAAATTTGTGGAAACTAAAACCACTACAACGCGACACAAATAAGTACATGATCAAGATTCATTCGAAGTTGGGAATATATCGATTTCTCTCTCCTATGTTAGTGATGATGAAAGTAGGAGATAAGCAACGGAGGGAATTTAAGGAAGATAACTATCACAAAGTACTCACAAAGCGTACTTAACATTCAATATCCAGAAATACCCTGATGTCGTGTTTAGAGACAAAGCTCATTAATTGACAAACTTCAAAACCACAAAGCTTAGTACACAAAATACCTTAGACATGTTATTTTTATATAAATCTAGTATTTCCAAGTACAAATTCGTAAGAGAGTGCCTAAAAATCAGTCGTTGGCCTCGCCACGCCTATCATGAACCCCCCCCCCCCCTTCTTCCTTTATGCTGGCATGGCTATGCAGAAAAGACTAATAAATAACAAACAAAATTGGAAGAGTTGCAGAAACAGGAAAGACCATGATTGAGTTTCAAACTAATTTTGGCGGTTGCCCTTGTTTCGCCTAGGGGGGACGACAGACCATCCATCATCTGCTTGTCCTGTCTGGTTCTGATTATCAACCGATGTGCTATTTGTTTTTGAATTTGAGCTTGGCCTCTGCGGCTCATCTACTGCCATGTCTGATGCTTCTTCGTCATCAGAACTCTCATCCTCATTTTCATCAACCAACTGGGGAAATAGACATAAAAGTGTAGTGTGCTTAAAATAGACAACAATGAGTTTATATACCATTGAACTCCTGTTCTATATCAGATCATGATTCCAAGTAAAAAAAAGAGTAAAATACAGTTGACTGGAGTCCTCTTCTTTCCTTCCCTTCCATATGTAATCAAGAAACCAAAAACATCATAATTTAGGGGTTGAACTTGAGATATCACTTATCAGATGCAACAGTGACTGTTATAAATCTTATGTTCACACTTCTCACCAAGCATTGATGTACAACATGCTATAATGAGCAAACTCTAGATTTACGGGCATAAACTTACAAGTTCAAACCACTAAGCTACAACCAAAATGCAGCATGAGTTGGGAGCAATATGTATAAAGTCATTTCTCGAAGTCATTCTACAAAGGTGTATATGGTGAATCTAGTCCTTCAGTAAATGCATATATACCTCTAAAATTCTCAGATGAGGGGTAAGTTCTGTCACCTCAGATATTCTGGTGAATCTAGTAATTTGGTAAAGGAATATATACCTCTACAGCTTAAACCATAATTTTCTTTCGCCCTGTGCAAATCCTTCAGGGAAAACTGAAAACCAATCTGATAAAAGTAACTACAGCCATTCTGGTGAATAATTGCAATACAGCAATCAGTAGTACCTAAATGTCAACCGTATTACTTAGTCCACACTATCAGTAGCCATTCTGATAAATGTCAACCGTACTACTTAGTCAACACTATAAGTAGCCATTCTGAATTTTATGCTGATCCTTAACTATCAAGATTGTAACATACACACAACTATAAATCACATTTTCTGCCCAAGTTTGTGGAAACTAAAATTTCTAGCCTCTGCCAGGATCTACAAAGCAAGTGTGAAAACAGACAATACAGATTCCTTAACAAATTATATGTGCAAGTGTGAAACCTTGATGCAATCCAAAATATAACTTGTAGTGTAATTGAAAAGTAACTTTAAAATGAGTTACCTGTCTACTTTGAGAGACAGCTTGCGCTCCATTACTGGATATCCTTAGTCTTTGAATCGACTCATAATTTTCTTGCAGGCACTCTTCATGCATAATCATAAGCTCTTCTGCTATCTGCTTGGTCCAATAAAACGAAAAAAAAGCAGAACATCAGAAGAATAGATCTCTCTAAATCTCCCATATGCAACCAGCTATAGAGTACTGATAACAGTGTCAGTTGTTCCATTGTTTGTTTCTAATCTTTATCCTTTAGATTCTTATAAATACAAATGTATCACATGATCAAGGATCAAAATACCAAAATCAAACTTGCATAACGTTTCTGCTTGACAAATCTGAAGGTACATGGGCACAGCACCATCAGACCGCCACACAAACTCGGATTCTTAGATAACAATTCAAAGTAGATTGTTAAGCTTCAATACGTAAGTGAAAATTATAATTTTAAGTTTAAATGTCAATCTTCTACTCACACCTCTTTCTCGCTCCCATCGTCAAGCACAACATTGAATTCATCTGTCATGGTTTTGAACAATATCTTCTCCTCTAAATCATCAATATAAAGCGGCTCTGCCAAACAAAAACAACAGAAAACAACAGAAAGTAGAAAAACAATTATCAGCCCCTCTAAACCTGCAAAACCCCAACTATTATTTAAATCCCTAATTATACCTTTAGTTTGGGTAAACCAGGAGAGGATATCATAAGAGAATTGGTCTGATTTCTGACGAGAATCTCTTCCTCCCCATTCGTTTTGAATAGCCATCTGAAGAGCAGTCCACCGAGATAGAACAAGATATATGCCTTGAGAGAAGGCAGACAAGGATTGGGGAGTTAATGGAGGATTGTTAGCAGCCATGGTTTAGGGTTTACTCTGTGATTCCAATAAAGCTGCGAGCCTGCGACTTTATGAGCACCTTAAGATGTGTTTTTCACTGAGAATCTTTTCTGCGGCGGGGAGTGCGGCTTTGCAAAGATGATTACTACAGGGGACTAATTTAACAGGGTAGCCCAGTTGGTGAAGATCTCGTAAAAACCCCGCTCGCAAAAAATTAAAAAAAAAAAAGAAAAAAAAAAAGAAAATGAAAATGAAACCTAAAACACGTCTGAGACAGCAAGTGCAGCCAATCAAAACATGACGTATCATCTAATAATCTGACGTGGCAAACCTTGCAATGCCAGATAAAACTAATTTTTGATAAACGGAGCTTACTTCTGTATAAACTAAACTATTAAGCAGGGTAGTTCAGGAATTCAGAATAACACCGATATTAGAAGCGAGAAAAATAAAAAACTTGGTATAGACAGACTTTCAGTTGAATTTCGTCTTCTTTGGATCTGTTTCTGAGTGTCTCGTTGTTCCGGTCTGAATTTTGTAATGGTTGAAGTTTAAAACTCTTTGAAGAATTAGAAAGAGTTATTAAGAAATGGCTGCACCTTTCTTCTCTACTCCTTTTCAACCCTATGTTTATCAGGTAATCTTAGCTTTCATTATAATCATGTTTCATTATTTGAAGATCTTTGTCTGTGTGGAAAATTAGGGTTGTTTTAGTCAATTTTGATGCATTAATCGTTGATTTTCATGTCAATTGAGTAGTTCCTTTTTTGGGATCGTGATGTTTGCACATGTGAAATTGCACTGGAATGTTTTTCTATGAAGAACTAGAGATTCAGGGGTAAGTTTTATAGCGTTGATCAATTTGAAGTGAAAGTAGTGGTGAATGTTAGTTTCCCCTAAGAATTATTAGATTTTCTTGGAAGAGGATTTCTCAAGGTGGAATGTCGTATTATGATCACACTGAATATGATAGCCAAGAAAAATCACTTGGATGTGGGGAACTTTCTACAATGAATTTACATACTTGAGGTACTGATAACAGAGGAACCCTAGTAAACCAGCTGTCACAATGAAAATGTATTTAGATCAAATTCATGATTATTTGGTGCTTCACTGCTTCAGAATCTGAATGGTAGGTTTTAGTTATGCATACACGGACTTACCTTACCTACCCTCTGGCGAAAATCGGAGGTCTTAATTCACCATTTTGAAGAAGGCTTAATTCTTAGTAAAACTTTGAAGATCTCTTAGACGGTTCATTCCACTTCAATGAGTGGAAATAATGTTGGAATAAAAGTTTGTAGTGTTTTGGTAATCTCGTCTATATTACGTAACTAGGCTTGTTCCTTTCTTACTCACAAACATAACTAGGCTTGCTATTGAATATGTGTAATTGTAAGATGGAACTGGATGTTGGGTGTGTGGTGTGGGTTCCATATTCAATGTTCTGAATCCATGGATCTCTGCCACCCAGTTTCTGTAGCTTTCTGGTTTGAAGAAACAAATGCTAGTGTACAGCATTGCTTCTGGAGCAATGCACCTTTCTATGCACCTAATAGTTAGAGCAGTATCACAAAAGTTCAGCACACCTCCTTTGTACAATGAAGATACCCTGCTTTTTTAGTTATCATTGTTGGGTTTAGAAGGGGGAGTACCATTTCAAAATTCTTAGTTGGGCTCTAAACTGAGAACCCAAAGATTGGCCCACGCCGTATTTGATGTTGCAGTTTACTTGTGTCGCGAAGATAATTTGGCATTTGTATGATCATCCGGAGTTGCTGTTGCTGATAAGCATAAATCTATGAACTGTAAATGTCTAATATCCTTCTGTGAGTTTTTGACTTTTACTTGGAAATTTGAACTAGAATTTGTTGTTATTGACTTGCATGGTAGAATCTGCTTTTATCGAAAAGATTATCGTAATGTACGATGCAAGTTTTTAAATTGCGTTGACTTGCTAGTTATTGGTTAAACTCATGAGAATTCATCATTGACTCAGAGTCCCCAAGCAGCTTGCGTACCTTTTCAAATTTTGGGAGGCGAAGCTCAGATTGTACAGGTTGTTGTTAACTATTTGTTTGAGTTTTGGTGATTGATAAGTTCTTTGTTGATCCATGGATCCCTCTCCATCTACATTTGTTAGCGTGTTTAATTGAGTATAAAGTTTCGACTTATGGATACCTGCTGTCTTTGCTCTGTTATTATCAGATTATGTTAAAGCCACAAGAGAAGGTAATTGCAAAGCCTGGTAAGTTTTACTGTGCTTGGCAGTAACTTTGCTGAATTCTGATGTCAACATTATTGTGGGAAGATTGCTTTGATCTCTTCATTGACAAAGCTTCAAATAGTCTGGCACTAGGGCTTTATTTTTTGAAATCAAATGTGGATGAAACTTGTTGACCACTTTTCATTAGTATTGGTTGATGAAATGAATTCTTTAACATGAAATTGCACATTCTTAATGCTTCTTATATCATTTATTTTCTTGCAGCAGATTTGTTAGTATTTCCATTTAGTTAGCTATAATCTTTTTAGGAGTTTCCTTTTAAATTATAAATAAAAGTAAGTATGAGGTTAGGCAGTTGTACAACATAGGGCAGTGTCTTCTTTCCACCACCCCCACCCCATATCACGTATCAAAGTCACAGACTAATTTTCATTGTCATTTAGGAGCAGCTTCCATTCTTCTCTTTTACGTCACTATCTTGGGCCGCTTATCGAAATAAATAAAACGGCCGATACTCTGTGCTGATTGCAGATTTAACTGTTGACTTCAAAAAATGAATTAGGCCCGCATAAGCTGCTGATTTTTAAAATTAAAGACCTTCCTTATATGGCTTAGTTCATTGTAACATAATTAAGTTAATATATGGATCAACGTGCTTTTATTTTATGGATTTGAATTTTTATATTCTTTTCTTTTTCTCAGAGGCTACTGAAAGGCTGTAGTTAATGTTAAACTATACATCCGACCTTGGGCTATTGCAGGTTCCATGTGTTACATGTCTGGGTCTATCCAAATGGACAACTTGTTTCTCCCTGAAAATGAAGGAAATATATGGTACTGGCTTTTTGGCAAGAATGCAACTAGCGTAGTTTTTCTCAATCAAGGTGCAAATGATGGTTTTGTTGCAATTGCTGCTCCTTCCCTTGCAAGGATACTTCCGGTTCGTGTTCTTAAAGCATTTCTGGTTTATCTAATAGATTCAATATTCAAATTGTGCATTTTCTGCTCAATGACTTAGTGGCAACACACTTTGTAAGTTTAGGCAAATATGTTTTGATAATTGTGGATTAATTGCTCCATTCATGTTTCATTACAGATTGATCTTGCGATGTTTGGTGGACAGCTGTTGTGCCAGGTAGAGCTGATTTACTCATTACGTTTATTTAGTTACTGTAAGAAATTGGATCACCACCCACCCTCCTTTCCTTTGCACATACATATGCACAACCACACACCTAGTATACGTGAGATCATGAATTATGAGTTAGTCATTCATGTTAGCAGAAGATGTAACTATTTCTTTGCTTCTCTACCGTTGTGTTTGACTTAGTTGAAATGGTTTCTGTAGCCAGATGCATTTCTATGCTCTGTCAATGATGTGAGAGTCACTAACTCGATTGATCAAAGGGTTCGTAATGTTGTCGCTGGACCAGAGGTGAGAAAATGGTTTCTCAAGCTGGAATTTCTCTGATTATCATTTGATAGTCGAAAAACAGATGTCAACGGCCCTCGTGTGCATCTTTTATTTGTACTTTCAATTTCATAATTTTTCTTTTTCTATCCAAATACACTTTTATTTTAAGATTTTGCTCAAAATCTTATAGGTCATTCTGAGACAGAAGATTGAAGGTCAAGGTCTAGCTTTCATAGTTGCTGGTGGGTCTGGTATGTGCTCTGCCCATCCTTTGTCATTACATTTCAAGTTTTTCGATATTATTTTAATACATTGTCATTTTTGTAAGTATGTAAAGATAGACTTAATATGTGTTTTTACCTTTGAAAGCATATCTGTCAGTTGTTATAAGTTGATGTTGGAGGTTATATTTGTAATATCAGGTTAGTCCATATTGTTGGTAACAGGCCAAAAAAAGGGTTCTCTTTATAGTAGTTGGATATAGATATTAAATATTATCATGCCAGGAAGATATGCCACCAATTTTTGTGCCGGCAAAAGAACTGTTAGTTCCCATCTGGTTACTCAGCTAGAAATAGATGTGTTTTGAATGTTTGTCTTGTTGTAGTATGCTCATGAAAACCGAAATTGTGAACAGGCCGCGTGGTGAGGCCTGAAGTTTAAATATTTTTGGTCAGCTTCTATATGTACTAACTCTGGAACCTTCTGGATTCCTCCTATTGCAGTTGTCCAGAAAAATCTTGATGTTGGGGAAGTACTAATTGTTGATGCATCTTGCATTGTTGCCATGACTGCTACAGTAAATTTTCAAATCAAATCCACTGGTCCCATAAGAAGGATGGTCTTCGGGGTGAGTTACTTTTTTGACCTTTTAATCTTTCAAACTTCTCCTGTTTCTTTTCCTTTTATTCTCTCATCTTGCCACTACGTCCTCCTTGATAAGCGTAAAGGTGAGTGTCCTGTGGAATATTATGGGACAACTCTCACTTTAGTTGCTGAAATCCAGCTTTAGTTGTTCTACGGACTTTAGATTTTACTAAATATTGAGAGGATGAAATAAGCACAGTATGTTAGTCGGTTCCGTTCAGTACTGACAGGAAATATCTCTTTTGTCTGAGTTGAGCATTTTCTGGGGTTAAATTTCAATGATAGACCTAATGCTGATTGTTATTTTTGAAATTTCAATGTCAGGGTGAGAACCTAATTTCAGTTGAGCTAACTGGCCCTGGCATGGTCTTTCTTCAGAGTTTGCCCTTCTATAGGTTTTCACAGCGAATTGCAAGGTAACTTTCATCTGCGGCAATGTGATTTCTCCAAAGAGCATCACCACTGATTAATTTCTTTGAAGTATATTCTTCTCTAGTTTTGACAAAGCCTTTCTGCTTGCAGGGCCGTTACATCACCCAACATGAGGGAAAATCCCAAGTTCTTTATTCAGATAGCCATTTTCTTTGTTCTTGCTTATGTAATGATTGTATCATCCTTGATCTTGACAGACATTTGATCTCTCTCTCTCTCTCTCTCTCTCTCTCTCACTTTTTGTTGTCTCTTTGTTTCTTCAAATTTGACCAATTTTCTTCATAGTTTTTCATAGAAATAGTGAAATACTAAGTGAGCCCTAGAGTCCTAAACGGCAGTGCTCTAGTTAAAGCTCATTAACGTTATATGGTTGTGTTACTTGTGTATGTTATCTTAGGTTGATAATAAGATTTGAATACTAATTCATAGTACCCTAAAAAGTCTTCAAGAACCTAATAATTCATTCTATCCTTTCTAAAAAAAAAATTACCGACTGATCCCACATTGTATTGACTGGGTCTTGGTCATACAGATTTCATTGACAATCAGTCATGTAGTAGCTACTTCGCATTATGTTGACTTGACCACAAGGTTAAGAAGAGATCCAGAACTTGGAACTTAAAAAACACCTAGCTTGGTCTCATCATTAGATTTTTGATTAACGAGGTTGCTGGCTTTTGGTCTGACCGTTAGATTTATCTTAATCTAGAAATTAACGCCGTTTTGGATGAATGAGGAATCAAATACATGGAAATTCAGGCAAGTCTCAGATAGTAATTGATGCTCGTACAAACAGATGGAATCTCCAAAGATGCAGGAAATACATCTCAGAGTTTACTGAAATGTCTAATAGACACTCAGTTAACCCAACTAGACAAATCAGAACTAATGTGCATCTCCGATGATGGAGATCTGACATTTTAAACCTAAGGGCCTAACCCCAGTTAACTGAAATGCCGTATCTTAAGTCATTATTGGTTACTTGTCACTATGACACTATCAGCCACAATGCGATATTAGTCATAACATGAATTTGCTTTTTACTTTTTCATTTGTTTTGGATTTAAGATTGAATATTCTGAATATCTCATATCTCTTTCAAACGGGAGCTTCAAGCTTAAAATCTTTACAACGGTTCAAATGAAAGTAAGCTTGACATGTATGGTAAATAACTGTATGGTATATACGAATAGGATTTCCTAGGATCCATCTATGATCGAAGGGGAAGCAACCCATCATGTCAACAGAAGTTTAGAATGAAGGGGAAGCAACCCATCATGTCAACAGAAGTTAAGAATGAAACGAGGTAAAGATCTTTCAGTACCGGGTAATCAATTGCGTTTTTCTCTCCTGCCATACTTCTGTTCATGCAATGATTTATACTAGCTAGTATGGTTTCATGAAGTACCGTACAATTTATAAAGAACTTGTTTTCATATACGAGCTATATAGATAATGAGGGTCAGAGACAAGACAAACAAGTAGTATGGGCTTTTTAATAAAATAGCCATCTTTTCGTACTATATTTAAGAATATGGCCGTTTGTTTTTTTTTTTTTGAATCTTTCTATAAACTGGCCGGATTTGACATTTTCTGTCTCTACTGCAGTTAACTGTCTACGTGTTAGTTATCTACCTAGGAAAAGACATATAAAACCTCACATGATCCGACTAGGTTGAACCTAATTAAACAGAACCAAGAGACTGAGTCAATCGACTCACTATCTAGCTAAACCATGACCAGTTCATCTTCTTCTTCCCAAAACTGTAACATTTTCTTCTCCAAATTGGATCCAATAAATCACTATCAAGAACCCTGATCAACCAAATAATACAAATTAACGATATTTAAATTAAATCATTTTTATCAATTGAAGGCCCAATTGACCTAATCAACTATGAACCCTAACTAATAACACATGCAAGAACAAACAGGGGATACTAATTCACATTTGATAAATACCCAATAGTAAAACTTAATCAAATCAATCAGATTCCCATTATTCATTAATCAATTGTTCAATTACAAATAAACATCAAATCAATTGTTCAATTACAAAAAAACAACAAACTTAGAAAACCCAAAATTGCCAACATAACCATTGAAATCAATAGAAATAAACCCTAATCAATTGTTATTTCTTCTTCCATGGTCTTTGTTATTACCATGATCAGATCCTAAGTTAGTAACTTTTGAACGTCTGCTACAAATTAATACGAACTGAATCAACAGAAACAAACACCACCCAACTGATTAAATTAACCCTTACCCCAATTAAGAGTGTCGTCGCTGGAAGAATGAGGATTTGCTTCCATCGATTGAACAAGTATGGTTAATGGGTGATGAGTTTGCTGCCATCAATCGTGGTTGATGATTTATAGGAGCATAAAAGAAAAAAATGGTACGTGTTGTTTTTGAATGGTCAAATAGGGAATGATTCAAAGTATGTAAGGGTTTGGAAATTTGGATTGATTTTTGCCGTGAGAACAACCAAGAAAGAGAAGAAGGTTAGTTTAACGGAGGAAGAAGAGAACAATAATGGCCGACGAATTATATCAAGGATATGGTAGTAATTTTAAGCCAAAAATTGACTAAGTCAAGTTGTTTGACCATGCTGTTGGGACCGGGTGAAATAACTAACGGAATGGCTAGTTTATATAAGTTTTCAGAAAAATGGCCGGTTTATTAATTAGGGGTCAAAAAAACTGGTTACTTTATTAATTTGCCCTAGTAGGGGCATCAGTGATTGAACCTAGTAGTACTATTCTTCACAGCTTCATTGATTGGATTGAATTAATACCAATATACCATCAGCACTAGAAACTAAGAATCCTAATGCACAGAACTTGGCACAAAGGTGTTCCTCAAAGTGGGATCTAACTTGGCGTCATAAAGATGTGCGAACTTGCCAAGAATGTTGCTTGCTAGAAATAAGACAACAGAAAAAGTAAATGTAGTATATATATATATATATATATATATATATATATATATATATATATATGAAAAATCAAAGATTCGCCATTTTGTAAAAGATTCGGTTTACCTAGCCTTTAGTTTGATGATGTCAGATCTCAATTATCCCGGTGTTATTAGGCCGTGGATTCCCTTTTTGAACTCGCAGTGCGAGTTCAAAATATTTTCCTTAGTCACCTCCTCCAAGAGGATTTCGTACTATTAATTCTGATGGTTCTTTTTTGAATAATAAGGGTGGAATTGGTCTAATTATTCGTGACTTTGCAGGTACTCATTAAGGATCAAAATGCATCTATCTAGCCGCGGTTTCAAGTCCAGAGCATGCAGAGTGTAGGGGTCTGTGGGAGGCGATCTTATGAGCAAAAGAGATGAATTTGCAGAAAGTATGTTTTGAACTAGACTCTCAGCTGGTGATAGAAGCAGTTAATAATGATCAGTATAATTGTGACTGGCGAATTCATAATTTACTTAGAGACGTCAAAAATTTGCTTAAGTTTTTTTATCTCCTGGCAATATGTTTATGTGCCAAAGGAAAAGAATAGGTTAACAGATGTGTTGTCTAAGTTAGCAAGAGTTGATAGGCTAAACAATGTTTGGTTATTGAATCCCCTAGTATAATTGTTGTACAACTAGAGGAGGAAGCAAGTCATGTAACTCTATAAGCTTTCAATATATCTTTTCTTCTAGTTTCAAAAGGAAAAAAAAAACAAAACAAAAACCAGATGGAAGGGTTAGGCCTATAGCCGTGGGCACAATATGGCGAAGACTGTGTTCGAAATTGGCTGCTAAATCGGCTTGCAAAGACTTGGCTGCTTATCTTGGTGATCACTAGTTTGGTGTTGGTGTCCCGTGTGGTGCTGAGGGCATTCTTCATGCTGCGAACATACTTTTGGAGATGAAAGGTACTGACCATGTAATGTCTATGCTTCTAATTGAATTTTCGAACGCGTTTAATATGGTTGATCGGACCACGTTAATCCGTGAGGTTAGGCTGATATGTCCTAACATCTCCAGGTGGGTGGAGTTCTGCTATGCTTCACCTGTGAGATTACATTAAAATGAATTTGTTCTTTCATCTGCCCTTGGTGTGCAGCAGGGAGATCCCTTGGGTCCTTTGTTGTTTGCCTTGGTTTTACACCCTCTTGTGAATATGATCTCAAGTCAATGCACCCCATACTTCCACGCCTGGTACCTTGATGATGGTACAGTTGCAAGTGACACCGTAGAAGTAGTTAAAGCCCTCTCGATTATTCAAGCTGAGGGTAACAGTCGTGGTCTTCATCTCAACATTAATAAGAAAGAGTTGTTCTGGCCATGCACTGATCCAAGGAGCCAAGCAAAAGGTGTCTTTCCAGCCAATATTAGTAGGCCTTCCTGTGGCGTAAAATTGTTGGGGGGACCTGTAAGCCTCGACCTGCAGTTCTATGGTGATCTAGTTAAAAGGAAGATCGACAAAACCTTGCAGCTTATGGAGTCTGTTAAACAACTACAAGACCCGCAAAGCGAGCTGCTACTGATGCGAAGTTGCTCAGGTGTTTCGAAGCTCTATTTTAATCTTAGAACAACTAACCCCGCTGCGCTTCAACAGATTACCCACTGCTATGATTAACCTCTGATTCAGTTTCTGCGACACATAGTAACAGGTGACGGTGCGGGGTTTGGCCCCTTACAACATCGTATTGCTATGGTGCCTATAAAAGATGGTGGTCTCGGTGTTCTCACAATGGCAGATTCGAGTACCTTTTGTTTTCTGGCTTCCTATTTTCAGTCTAAGGATCTGCAGGAGACTATTTTTAAAATTTCTCCTGGTACAGATCCTAGCCGTGCCTATTTACACGCTTTGTCTCAGTTCACGCAAGCTTGTGGACTATCTTCTTTCGACATCAATTCTATTGCCACCCGTCCTATGAAATCTCTGGAAAATCTGTATTTTGATGTGGTAAAGAAGGATATTCCCGATAAATTTTCTATGTCTGAGCGTGATTCCATTCTCTGGCAATGCAACAGACGTGACCATGCGCAAGATTATCTCAAGGCTATACCAATAGGTGGGCTTAACCAAACTCTTGGGCCTCGGCATTTTAGGGCTGTTGTTTGCTACAGGCTTGGTATTCCAATTTTCACCGGCATAGAGGCTTGATCCTGTTGTAAAAGGAAGATGGATGATTTTGGTGATCATGCACTCCATTGTGCAAGTGAAGTGGGGAAAAAGTTTAGGCACAATTTTGTCAGAGATGTCATCTTCGATATATGTTACAAGGCAGGGGTTGCGGTTAGAAAGGAAGTTAACCTTGGCTTTTTATCTGACGATGCAAAGGCTCTAAGGCCCACTGATATTATTGTCTATAATTGGGAAAATGGTCAAGATGTTTGCTTCGATGTTACAGGTGTTTCACCTTTTGCTGGTAACAACGGTCGTGTGTTTACTCCGGGAGTTACTATTTCTGATGCTATCTCGCGTAAGCACACCAAATATTTGGATAAGTGCTCAGTTCATGGTTATGGTTTTGGAGTGCCTGCCTTTACTACTATGGGTGAACTTGGTGAAGACATGGTTGTTTTTCTGAAGAGGTTGAGAAATTGCATAGCTAATTATGACCTTAACTATAAGATTGGCAATTCTCTTTTTTATAGATTATGTATTTTCATTCAAAAGGGTGTTGGGGCTCAACTTGTTGCTAGGCTTCCCTCCACCGATGTTGTATCTAAATTCTATTTTTAATAATATGCCTCGGCGACTCCTTTTTTTTTTTATTAAAAAAAAAGATGGAATCTCCAACTACTGAGACATTGTATGGATTCAGAAACAGTAACTCAAATAATGGGATTAGAATCCCTCTTCAAGGAACATATCAACTTAAATGGATATTTATCAGATAAGGCGAGTTCTCTGTTAACTCTATCAACAAACAAATTCTCAAGAAACATGGAATTAACACACAAGTTATGACAGAGAAAGCAATGGATCGGTTTCTGGCATAGAAAGTCTCCCGAGAGAATTCTTATTTTCTTGTGGAAAGAAATACGTGGAATTCTTCCTTTCAGGAAACAACTGGGGTCTTTCATCCCTATAGTACCCTCTATGCATGAGTTTAGAATAAACATCGGAGCATCGAGCAGTTTGGTTTGCTACAAATCCTTTAGCTGACTTTTCTATGCAGCTGTATCCCACAATCCGACAATGGATTATCTCTTGGATTGATTGGTATATGGTTTGATTATTATAGGGATGATATCATACTTTGGCAGCAGATCTTGAGAAGTAAATGCAACTGTGCCTTCGATAAATATCAGCAGAATCTTCATGACACTCTGCACTACATAAATATAGTACATCCCAGATTTAGAGGTGAAATAAATAGAACTACAAGTCATGTATATTTTTCTGCGAATACTAATGCTGCTCTACCTTTTATGCTATGCATGACGAAACTAGTTATAAAATTTATGTTGATGTCGCATAGCATTTGAAATCAAGCACTAAGGCAGTGGGAATATTATTTTTTGACTATGCAGGTACCTTCCATTATGTCATGCCCTTCAACAACCCAGCCTTGCTGAAGTCATAGCCTTGCTGGAAGCTATAAAATGGTGCAGAGGAGCTAAACATCAGTATATTAAGGGATAATAATAACGTAGTCCAGTCAGTGAACAGTGTTATTAATAGAGAGTCCTATGGAATAACTGGAGTATTATTTATGGATTGTAAATACCTACTCCAGACTTCTGATAAGTGGAAATGTATCTATGTACAAGTACAACGAATGGCTGATGCACTAGGTAAAGAAGTGATGCAGGGTTATAGGATTAGACATAAAACTGAACATGAAAACTCTCTGAGTTTAACCTTTTCTTTTTCATTCAAAAAAACTGTCGGCTAATACATCAAACGAACCCTTAAATAGAACCCTAAACTTGCAAGCTAAGAAAATAAAAGATAAACCTTATAAGAAAAGATAACCCTTATCTAAATGCTAAAAGACCGTAGACTCTATAGAACTCTAAATGTGAAACAAAACTAGTAAAATAATAGAACTCCAAATGAATAAAACTCTCTACTTGGGCATCTTAAACAATATTGGTCTCGGGCCTCCAAGTCCAACTCTTCTACTTCATCATTCTCCCCAGCTCAATAAAATTCGTCCCTAATTTTTCTCTCTTCTGCCTTCCCACGGTTGAACACAAAACCCAAACCTATACTTATCAAATTGGAATGAGTTAGCAATAATGCCAACACCCCATTCTGAAATTCTGCATATACTAATCTCTTGAGCAAGCTAGTCGAAAACCCCCGGCAAACAAGCAATAATTTTCTTTTGTGTTTACCATGTACACTTTTGTACCATCGATCACCATTTGCTTCCGTCGTGTACTTCTCATTAATCTGATTGATAGTTCTGCCAAAAACAGTGACTTGACTTGACTTGACTTGATATTAACAAAAAGTTCATCCCCGTCGCGCGCTCTTTGAATGACCTCTGGATATGGGCTTAGGAATGCGATAAACCCCTCAAAGTTGGACCGATTTCCCTTGTCGATGTCAAAACAGTGACCACCATCTAATGTTTTGTCGGCACGTTCCCTTCCCTGACTTCATTTGCACTCATGTACGACACAAGTGGACGAGCAAACTGGCTCAAAAACAATTCAGTTAGCCAACCTACAGGAATGAAACCAAACTCCAAAACTTTTATACTCATCACAAGTACATTAATGCTGCACGTCTTAGGTTGCTTAATGAGGTCTTCTCGATCATGTTCCGAGCTTCCAAAAACGCTGTTACTCCTAGGTGTAGAGACTCCGTTTGAGCTGAGATACATTAATAATCCCTTGAAAATGTCCCTTGCATCTAGACTATCGCTCAACCCATCGAGTAAATCAAGAACAAAACCCGTTTTGCTTGCTTCTTTCTTCTTCCCTCGGTCAAAAACAAGGTCAAAAACAAAATTCAAAGCTCTTGAAATTATAAAGCACAGCAGACAACGAAGAATATTGTTAAGCCAATCATATGATTTTCCTGAAGTTTTGCCACGATCAAAGACAAACATCACAAGTCGAACTTTTTGCTGCGAATCCCAACACCTTTGAATCGCAGACGGTGCACCTTTGTAATACCCGTTATTCTTGCTCTTATGGTTACCTGTAGCTAAATGAATTCCATGCAAATCATGACAAACAATTAAATGTGTTCCCTCTGCTACTGAAACATCAATGAAGAAACACAAAGCATGCAAAATTTCTCTTGTTTGCAATGGATTAATGGATTTAGCTAGTGAGTGTTTTGCTGAGCCATGTGCAGCAGTGGCTTCTTCAACTTTAAGCTTCATCTCTACCTTCTCACATTCCTTCAACTTCTTAGTAGTATCTGGATGAAAACAATCTAATCCTATAACTTTTGCAAGCCAATTTTGTTGTTAAGAAACCTCCAAGCCATAAACCATCTCCCTCACTTGGTAAAAATAAAACTATTACCGGCATGGATGGTAAGATGTCTTCTGCAATAACAAGTGTTAGATGCGCAACCGTCCATCCGATACCTGTTGGCTTAGACCATTGCACAAACATATCTGCAAGCTGAAAATCACTTCCGGGATATGGTGTGCTAGAAACACTTGCAAAATTTCTGGACAACTCTTCTGTTGTAGCTTGTCTACAGGTGTTTGATAAAATTCGAACTTTACTTTTATAATTTTGTTCAAGTATTTCCCTATGACCCCTATGACGCATCCCTGTCATATAGAAGTTTGAACTCCAAGGAATATTTACAATCAAACGTAGAACTTGATACTTATTAACATAATCACATAGATCCTTAGAGGCACTTACCACGGTTGCATCTTCTCCCGTAAATGTATCAATAAAATCGGCTTGACAGAAAACTTCATCCGGGTAAGTATCGTAGATTGGTGGTAAATCCCAATCCACAATAGCTTTGTCCTCCTTTTTCTCACTTACGTAGAATATGTTGCGGCTGTAACAATAAAAAACACTCAAAGAAGATGTGAAGATGTTAGAATTAAAATTTCTGGAAGGTAAATAAACACTCAAATGGACAGCAAACAGAAGACAGAGTCACGTGTTCAACACGCTGTCCTTAACACAATAGTTGACCGGTACGCCTCAAGAATGAGTGATGCTTATACCCTGTGGTCAAGTTGTATCCAGGATAAAACTGCCTGATACAAGTATTGTTAGCACTACAATACTTGCCCACTCATACGAACTTAACAGCAAAGCACGGAAGAAAAGAAAAGACCACACAGAGGGAGAGAGACGAAAAGAAGAGGATATTAGCTCTTCTGGACACGAAGAGAAATGAAGAAGAAGAGTTCTTTTTATAGGAGAACAGAGGAGGTGAAATCAATGCATATTAATGTGCAAAATAATTCTGCATGCGAAATAATGCTGTCAAGATGTCGACATAATTCTGTCATCAATCAGTCAAAAAACGGTAAGAAATGTCGACATCCATGCAAATAAATTCGTTAGAAAATTTGTTTCCATTAAGACAATAAATTCGCCCAGGTCACACGCCCCCCACATTTAAGAAATAATTTGTTTTGATTTTCAAAACGTTTTAGGAAATAATTCAAATTAATTATGTCCAAAAATGATAAGTCTTGGTTGACCAGTCAGTGACGGAGGCCCGAGCCCGAGCCATACACCCAGGCCTTAGTGGCGACAAAAATATTTCTCCCCACCCGTTCCACCCACATTGTTTTACTAACTATCCATAATGGAATAGCTATATAATGGACTAATTATCTAGTTATACCCAATGTGGGACTTTCATTCACACATATGAAAATGAGTAAGTGCCCTTAGAGACCCAAGGTCCTAAGTTCCATTCCCACCAAGACTATAAAACAAAACAATAAACTCATTTTCTCCAACAATTCCCCACATGAATGAAATACCGACAAAATCAGAAAACGGAAAGCGAGAAATACCACTTAGGCAAGAGGTGTCCATGAGGTCTTGAACCTTTGCTTAGTGAGAAATTGCCGGAACTGCTTGATGGACAGTAAACGCGATGTCTTGAACTGACATCGTTTGGTGTAGTCCGCGATAATAACCACACGTGATATTTCTCTAGGTGCTGTCAAGTTCGTTTCGTTGTGTCCTTTTTGGCCCTGGACAAATCCCGTTTCTCAGAATGCTCTAGAGAATCAACTTTATTCTCATAGGAAGTGACCCACTTCCACATTCAGATAGGTGAGTTCCATCAAGAGTGTTTACTGCTACACCCCACTTCAATCTTAAATTGAAATTATAGAACTCATTAAGACTTAGTTTAAAGTCATCCTTCTCATGCAGTCACACTATCACGTCTACACCATAGGGAAGGGGCAGAGAACGAAATTCTCTGATAGTGTTTACCTTGACCCACCACAAATTAGTTTCTCATTCAAAACCTTGATCTTGGGATCTCCAATCAGCAAGGTTGAGTATCATTCATGGCAAGTTTATTTAATGAGCCTAAGCCCCATCCCCTTAGATGCATTATTAACTATCTCCTTGGACAAACCTTTCGTCAAAGGGTCCGCGATATTCTCCTTGGACTTGACCCGATCAATGGAAATAACGCCTTTTGAGATTAGTTGTTTTAGGGTATCGTGTCTTCTCTTTATATGTATATACTTCCCATTATAGTAGCTGTTTTTAACTTTAGCTATGGCAGATTGATTATCACAATGTATAGATATAGCTGGCACAGGCCTATGCCAGAGAGGAATGTCTTCTAAAAAGCATCTTAGTCATTCGGCTTCCTCTCCTGATTTATCTAACGCAATAAACTCAGATTCCATAGTGGATCGAGCTATGCAGGTCTGTTTGGAACTCTTCCAAGAAACAGCCCCACCTGCTAGAATGGAAACATATCCACTCGTAGACTTGGACTTCTCTGTGTCTGATATCCAGTTTGCATCACAAAATCCCTCAAGGACGGCAGGATACCTTTCATACTTCAAACAAAAGGTCAAAGTGTATTTCAAATACCTCAACACTCTAAAAAGTGCATCCCAATGTTCCTGCCCTGGATTACAAGTATACCTACTTAACCTACTCACAGCATAAGCAATGTCTGGGCTAGTACAGTTCATCAAATACATCAGACTTCATATAACTTGAGAGTATTCAAGTTGTGATACTCCATTACCCCTATTCTTTTTGAGTTTACAACAAGGATCATACGGAGTATAAGCAGGTTTACAATCAAAATGATTGAATTTTCTAAGCACAGATTCAACATAATCAGATTGACTAAGACTATAACCGTTAGAATTTCTTCTAATTTTCATCCCTAAGATTACATCTGCGGGGCCTAAGTCTTTCATGTCAAAGTTCTCATTCAGCATGCTCTTAGTGGAATTAATTACATCCATGTTTGTACCAAGTATAAGCATATCGTCAACATACAAGCATACAATCACACATGCATCATTCACAAGTTTAGTATAGACTCACTTGTCAGATTCATTAATTTTAAAACCACTAGAAAACATTACATGATCAAATTTTTCATGCCATTGTTTAGGTGCTTGTTTCAATCCATACAAAGAATTTTTCAGTTTACAAACTTTGTTTTCACAACCTTCCACTACAAAGCCCTCAGGTTGTTCCATGTAAATTTCTTCATCTACTTCACCATGTAGAAAAGCTGTTTTTACATCCATTTGATGTATCTCTAGGTTATGAACCGCAGCTATAGCAATTAACATCCTAATGGAAGTAATTCTCGTAACGGGTGAGTAAGTATCAAAGAAATCTACACCTTCCTTTTTTTGTAGCCTTTAACTACTAACCTAGCCTTGTATTTTTGAATAGTTCCATCTATGTTACGCTTCCTCCTAAAGATCCATTTACATCCTATGGCCTTACACCCTGGAGGTAAATCTACTATCTCTCATGTATCATTCTCTTTGATGGATTCCATTTCACTAATACTGGACTCTTTCCACCATGGAGCTTCCGGTGAAGTCATGGCTTGTCTATAAGTCTGAGGATCAAACTCTGCTAGTGTTACGAAGTCAGGTTCAAAGGAGGTTTTGGTTCTAGCCCTTTTACTTCTCCTAGGATCAGTTTCTACTTCATCTTCCTCTAAAGGTAAAGTCTGACTGGTTGAAGGGACATCTAGGGGATCAACACCTCTCTTGCGAGAGTCAGTTTTTAAAGGAAAAACATTTTCAAAAAACACAGCATCCCTAGACTCCATAATAGTATTCACACCAATTTCAGAAATATCAGAACTCACAACCATGAACCTATATGAAGGTGTATGCTCAGGATACCCTATGAAGACACAGTCAACGGTTTTGGGTCCTATCTTGGTTGCTTTAGGTTTAGGGATCTGAACCTTAGCCAAACACCCCCACACTTTGAAGTATGCTAAAGAAGGTTCTCTACCTTTCCACAATTCATATGGAGTTTTATCTGATCCTTTAAAAGGTACTTTGTTCAGGATGTAGCAGGCTGAGAGGACAGCTTCCCCCACAAGTTCGAAGGTAATCCTGAACTAATTAACATGGCATTCATCATCTCCTTAAGGGTACGGTTCTTACGTTCAGCTACACCATTTGACTGAGGTGAATAACGAGGGGTAACCTCGTGTATTATGCCATGTTCTACACAGAAATCTCCTATAGGAGTTATGTACTCACCACCACGGTCAGACCTAATTGTTTTAATGGTAGTATTCAATTGGTTTTCAACTTCTAATTTATACCTCTTAAAGGCTTCTAAGGCATCATCCTTACCTCTAATCAAATAAATATGACAGTACCTAGTACAATCGTCTATAAAGGTAACAAACCATTTCTTACCACCTCTAGTTTGAACCGATTTCATGTCAACTAGGTCTGAGTGAATTAATTCTAAGGGTTTAAAATTTTTGCGAACATTTTTGCTAAAAGGTTTTCTAGCATACTTTGATTCTACGCATATTTCACATTTGTGTTCCTTTTCCAAACTAAATTTGGGTATGCAGCCTGCATCATCTAGTTTAAGCATTAACTTATAATTAACATGTCCAAGTCTACCATGTCAAACATTCAAAGACTCACAAACATAAGCAGAAGAATCATTCTTATTCATAACAGCAGAATTTACATTAAACTTATACAGACCCTCAGTCTTATAACCCTGCCCCACATAATCCTTACCCTTAGTTACAACACATTTCCCAGATTCTATTACAATTTTAAAACCCTTATCATCTAAAACAGCACAAGAAACAAGATTTTTGCAGATATCCGGAACATGAAGAACTTCATTCAATGTGAGAGTCTTTCCAGAAGTGAATTTGAGCGCAACTTTTCCTTTTCCTACAACCGCAGCTGCAGATGAGTTACCCATATAGATTTTTTCTCCTTCCCCTACCTTATTATAGGAGGAGAACATATCTCTGTTTCCACAGACATGTTTGGTAGCACCAGAGTCTACCCACCAGTCGCTCACATTTGTTACCAAATTGACTTCAGACACCGTGCCAGAAAATTCATCTTTGTTGTTTTCAACCAAATTAGCATTATTTTTCTTTTTAAGGTCCTTACGATTTCTACAGTGAACCGCCATATGTCCAGGATTAGCACAAGCATAACAATCACCCTTAATTTTATTAATGCTAGATTTGGGTTTCTGAAACATACCTTTCTTGCCGGGAGGTTTCTTGGAGTTGTTTCGGTTCTTATCAGAATTGGAACTATTGTGTTAAGATTGTTGCGGTTGTAACAATAAAAAACACTCAAAGAAGATGTGAAGATGTTAGAATTAAAATTTCTGGAAGGTAAATAAACCCTCAAATGGACAGCAAACAGAAGACAGAGTCACGTGTTCAACACGCTGTCCTTAACACAATAGTTGACCGGTACGCCTCAAGAATGAGTGATGATTATACCCTGTGGTCATGTTGTATCCAGGATAAAACTGCCTGATACAAGTATTGTTAGCACTACAATACTTTCCCACTCAGACGAACTTAACAGCAAAGCACGGAAGAAAAGAAAAGACCACACAGAGGGAGAGAGACGAAAAGAAGAGGATATTAGCTCTTCTGGACACGAAGAGAAATGAAGAAGAAGAGTTCTTTTTATAGGAGAACAGAGGAGGTGAAATCAATGCATATTAATGTGCAAAATAATTCTGCATGCGAAATAATGCTGTCAAGATGTCGACATAATTCTGTCATCAATCAGTCAAAAAACGGTAAGAAATGTCGACATCCATGCAAATAAATTCGTTAGAAAATTTGTTTTCATTAAGAGAATAAATTCGCCCAGGTCACACGCCCCTCACATTTAAGAAATAATTTTTTTTTGATTTTGAAAACGTTTTAGAAAATAATTCAAATTAATTATATCCAAAAATGATAAGTCTTGGTTGACCAGTCAGTGACGGAGGCCCGATCCCGAGCCATACACCCAGGCCTTAGTGGCGACAAAAAATATTTCGCCCCACCCGTTTCACCCACATTGTTTTACTAACTATCCATAATGGAATAGCTATATAGTGGACTAATTATCTAGTTATACCCAATGTGAGACTTTCATTCCCTCATATGAAAATGAGTAAGTGCTCTTTGAGACCCAAGGTCCTAAGTTCCATTCCCACCAAGACTATAAAACAAAACAATAAACTCATTTTCTCCAACAGAATAGTGATCGACTATCCACAGGATTCCGTGAAACACCATTATACGCTAAAACTTCGACTACATCAAAAACAAAATAAACTAAACCATATGGTTGCGAGCTACTATTAAAGTAAGGGATGTCAACCTTCAATCCAGATTCACAACTCATGGAATCACGCGATTGATATGCAGCGAGTTGACTACCCACTACGCTACCAGCGAAGACATCAAACATGTCTTCATGATCAGCATCCTCCTCCACTTCTCGTCGATTTGGATATTGACGGTGCTCTTGCTGTTTCTGCAGAACAGCCATCTGACGGGTGGGCACTTCAACCTGTCGTTCAAGTTTGGTAATCCTTTCAGACTTCAGCATCTCCTCCACATGAGGAGAGGCACGACCAACTCTACGTTCTTCTCTTTCTAGAGCCATGAACGTTGATTTGTTTCTAGCGCCAAAACTGATGCAGGGTTATAGGATTAGACATAAAACTGAACATGAAAACTCTCTGAGTTTAAACTTTTCTTTTTCATTGAAAAAAACTGCCGGCTAATACATCAAACGAACCCTTAAATAGAACCCTAAACTTGCAAGCTAAGAAAATAAAAGATAAACCTTGTAAGAAAAAATAACCCTTATCTAAATGCTAAAAGACCGTAGACTCTATAGAATTCTAAATGTGAAACAAAACTAGTAAACTAATAGAACTCCAAATGAATAAAACTCTCTACTTGGGCATCTTAAACAATATTGGTCTCGGGCCTCCAAGTCCAACTCTTCTACTTCATCAAAAAGCCATCTCAGTACCTCACTCTAGAATATGGATACTCAATCCTCCTTTTTGTATCTGTAAATATCTCACAGGGTGTAACTGAAAAAAAAATTGTTTAATAATAATAAAAAAATCAGATTCACTTTTTTATGCATATCCCCTGACGAGCATTCATCGAATACTACCTTCGTTTTCGGAAAATACTATCACTTTTCCAGAAACGGGAGATTCACTTACCGTGTTTGTTTAGATATGATCCACGATCTGCATCTTACTAGGCATATGACTCGGGCCGACTCAGATGTCAGATCATTTGTTGTTTTCTTCCTTTTCTAATGACTAATTCGAGGTCTGATTCGGCTTATACATCTGACTTAGATCTATTTGAGTCATGTATCATTTTGTACCTGACTCGTTGGGAACATATCTGACTAAATAATTTTTTTCGACAATTCTACTATTTTATTATATATGAGGCGTCATATGACGTGTTAGTATTCTTTGAAGTTGTCGTAACTTTAGATGGAGGCCATCCAAAGTCGTGTGAATCTGAGAGGCTTATTATAGCTGTGTGCGTCATGTGTAGAGTACAAGCTTGGTTGACATAAAGTGTGACCTAATTGTGAACATTTCCCTTTGAAGGAGTATGTAGACGGCTCTGTTAAGAGACTTAGGGAAAGGTCGGGCCCAAAGGGGCGGCATGACCAGATAATGGTCGAACGCTGACCTACTATGGTCGTATGCTAGTGGTTGAGCAGAGGTGTGGTTAGATCTATAAAGACATAGTTCGTCGTATGAGCTATGAGAGTTGTGGTTGATCATCAACCTAATGTGGTCATTCGCACCCAACAAAGGTGAGTCATGCTCGCTACGACTGAAAAACTGAGGTTGATCATCAACCTAGCATGACTGTCCATACTTAGCGGAGGCTTGTCGTACTTAGTACGACTGAAGGGATGTGGTTGATTATCAACCTAGTGTGACCTTCCGTACTCAGTACGACTATTCATGTATGGCAGGACGAATTATGCCAAAGGTGTGGTACTCAGTACAACAGGTGTAGTGCTTAGCATTAAGAAAGTCGTGGCCCTCAAGGACATTGTAAAGTGCAATGGACGCAATGTTCAGCACTAAGAAAACGTAATAGGGTCTGAAGAGGGATTATAGCATAGGCCTAGCACTCAGTGGTAAAGCCACCCGAGATCCAGTGTAACACTAACAGAGGTTTTACTCGGAGCGGAGCGACTGAGGTTCGCCTTCGAGCAGAGCGACGAAGTTCTTTCACTTTTGGGTGAAGTGACAGAGGCTCTTCGCCTCGAAGTGACAGAGACTCTTTAAAATGATTGAATCTCTCTGCTCGGGATAGTGGGGCTTCTTCGGATTGAGCTAGCTTTTCTTCATTCAGAAGTCGAACCTCATCTTGAACCTCTTTCTGGCTTGAGTTTTGGGTTTTATCTTGACCAAAATCGTGCTCAAGTTCAAACACTTTTTTACATAGTCTAATAGTTGAATGCGTTCATGGGCTTGAGTACTTGGACTAGGTTAAGCGTTTAGCAAAATGACAATTTTTCCTTTGGACTATATGACGACGGTTTTACCCCTGGATCATAACTGACCATTTTTCCTTTGGTCCAAAAATACCATCTATATTAAGTCCCCTAATCAGCGAGCAACCGTTAGTGTTGCGTGTTGAGTATATAGATGGTGCATACCTTCCTTGCGAAGTCCTTATTATTTTTGCTGAAATATCTTCTTATAACTGTCAGCATACAAATTAACTACCAGCGCACTAGTGAAACTCTTGAAGTTATTGATTCCAATCATTTATACATACATTAAGAGTGTCGCCTGGGGTTTGAAAGATGATCTAAAAGATCTTGTGGAAAATACCTTAGCTAGGATTGAAGGAGTCATAAAGGAAGCTGAGAGACGTCAAATAACTGACGAGTTTATGCAAGAATGGTTAAAACACCTTACAGGTATTGCCTATGATGTTGATGATGTGTTGGGTGATTTTTCATATCTAGTCATGCATAAAGAAACAATCAGAGGATGGAGGAAGGTGTATGATCCAATTTCACCATCACCTAATAACCGACTTTATTGGCGTCCCAAGACAACCGGCAAAATTAAAGATATGAATCACCTCAATTGGCTCAGTCAACTGCATCTCATGAAGTTCAATTCTGAGGGGAGTTTCATTAAGAGATAATGTTTGATCTGAGCTTGCTGGCCTTGAGTTATGGAGTAGTTTGTGAAGAATATGTGCAAGTCTCCTTAGTATTAACACATCTTCATTTGTAAGCTTTCTCCGACTTGAGATTGAATCTGAACACTCTTGCTTTTGACACGCCACTTTTATTTTATTTTCTCCACACGTTGGTTTTTTTTGGCGTGTCTATATGGTAGAAATATATCCTGTAGCTACACCATGAGTTACTGGCATGTCCATTGGGGTACTTTCAGCCACGTCATGGTTATTAGCGTGTCCGTTGTATCTATCTAAAATGATGTTATTCAAAGCGCGTTCCCAAAATCACCATTTAGCCACGTTAACTTTGTGTTTGTCAATGGGCGTGTCTATAGACCACTATATGGTCTCGCTAAGCATTTGAGGCGTACCCAGTATAATAACCACGCCACTATGTGCGTCGCCAAAAAGGTTAGTTTTACTGGGAACGCTAGTATGCGTGTTCAAAGTGTAAGTTTTATAGACACACCAATTTTAGTGCGTCGCTAAAATGTTAGTTTTATTGGACATGCTAGTGTGCGTGTACAAAGTGTAAGTTTTATATACATGCCAGTTTGAATTACAGGGTATGTGTCCAAAGTGTAACTTTTATAAACACGCCAATTTGAATTATAGGGTATGCATGTCCAAAGTGCAAGTTTTTCAGACATGCCATTTTGAGTTACAGGTTACATAAAATGGGCAGTAATTGGGGCTCATGCCCCCAAGTCCACAATTTAATTTTACATTTTACATATGTTAATTTTGAACTACTCCATCGGCTAATTTCAAAACTTAACCTACTGACGAACTTATGGATGGTTGGCTAAACCAGGCTCAACTGATAATGGTTAAGTATTTTTTATTTCTTATGGTAATGTTTAAAGATTTTAATTATTTCATCTACTTTGCTCCTCTCGGGTTAATCGTCTTGGGGTTGCCTGATAACTATTGTAGCTTATTTAATTATTTAAGGTCGTATATCGCTATCCTTTGTAAGATTGAGATCCAACTGATAAATTGTCATGTGTAAGAGTAGCAGGATTGAAATCCAAATGATAATTTGGTGGAATTGCTTGAGAAGATGATCCAAGAGGGAACTCAAAAGGTTGGTCATATCCAGAATGCCCTAACACTTGTGATCGATGGAGATAAGGGTAGCAGAAAACCAAGAAAGTCCTCGAAAGAGAATGATGAACTGCGTGAACAGCTAAAATCTAAGGTGAAAGAATTAGAGTCTTTGGGAATTGCATATCGGAAATTAATAGAGAACTTGACATCTCAAAGATTCGACGAACCGAGCATTTTGAACAACAATATCAGCAAGTCCGGAGGAGAAGTAAGTAAACTGAATTTTGATTATATTGTGTTTGTTTAATATACTAGATTAACTTTTTTAATAAATTGGAGGACATTACCTAAATTTTTTTTAACAATGTTCAACCACATGCAAATGATGCAGTACCTAACAACATTTTCGGTCAATCTAAGAATAAGACAAGTTCACAATCAGATGGTCGGTTGCCAAAAATAGTCGAAAAACTTAAAAAAGAAAAACATGTGAAATCTGCACCAGAGAAGTCTTCCGAAAATATGGAAGGATTTTCTAAGCGGGACTCTCCTTGTAATAAAATGCCGACCGTTTCAACTGAATCCCCCGCATCTATAATATCAAAAAATAAGTATTTGTATCCTCCATCCACGAGGGAATTAGGGGTGAAAAAGCAGGGATACAACAACCACACCCAACAATTCGATTAGCAATATGTATGGACAAACTCCAATATACTTTCTAGAGAATCAACTAGACAGTCAGACTCAATCTAGTTAAAAGTATATCAAAGAATTTATATCTCAATCTCTCGATTTGATATATACTCAAGAAAATAGAAATCTGCGAGTCTTTATCAAATACTAGAGAGATAACTTGGATGGTACCAAAGACCAATATCCAAGTGTCAATTAATTTTAATCAATAACCAAAAGGTCGGATATTCTAATTGATTGAGAAACGCACAACCTGTGATATTTCAATTATATAACAAAATATAATGCGGAAAAGAAATAACATAAACATCAGAATTTTGTTAACGAGGAAACCGCAAATGCAGAAAAACCCCGGGACCTAGTCCAGATTGAACACACACTGTATTAAGCCGCTACAGACGCTAGCCTACTCCAAATTAACTTCGGTCTGGACTGTAGTTGAACCACAATCAATCTCACACTGATCCAAGGTACAGTTATGCTCCTACGTCTCTGATCCCAGCATGATGCTACGTACTTGATTCCCTTAGCTGATCTCACCTACAACTAAGAGTTGCTATGACCCAAAGTCGAAGACTTTAATAAAAAAAATTGTATCACACAGAAAAGTCTACGGTAAAAGATAAATTCGTCTCCCACGAATATACCTACGAGTTTTGTTCCGTCTTTTGATAAATCAAGGTGAACAGGAACCAATCAATAAACCGGTCTTATATTCCCAAAGAACAGCCTAGTATTATTGATCACCTCACAATAATCTTAATCGACGCAGCGAAAAAAGATATTGTGGAATCACAAACGATGAGACGAAGTGTTTGTGATTACTTTTCTATCTTGCCTATTGGATCTCGAGCCAATTATTATAATCGTACTCGTAACGATAGAAGATGCAAGATCGGATCACACAACTAAAAGAAAAGTAGTATCGGTCTGGCTTCACAATCCCAATGAAGTCTTTAAGTCGTTAACCTGGTTTAGAAGAAGAAACTAAAGGTTAAAGAAGAATCGATCTAGCTATGCAACTAGTATCACAGTAAGGTGCGGGGATTGGGTTTCCCAGTTGCTAGAGTTCTCCCTTATATAGTTTTCAAATCAGGGTTTGCAATCAATGTTATCTTGGCAACAAAGTATTCAACATTTACCGTTAAATGAAAACCTGATTAGATTCAAGCTAATATTTCTCAACCGTTGGATCGAAAACTTAGCTTGTGACACACAAATGAAATGTCCAATTTTGGGTTTACGAAGCGTTCCCAAACATTAACATTTGTTGGTTCAACAATAGTTAACCAAATGGTTAGCCATATGATTACTTTCATATCAACCATATTCTTCTTCACCATAACTAGTTCAAATGACTCAAATGAACTAGTTAGAGAGTTGTTCAATTGCTTAGATCTTATGTAACTACACAAGACACAATCGAAGCAAAAACGGTTTGATTCACTCGAATAGGTTCATGAACTTTATAGCCACGGTTTGCAAAAGCATTCCTTAGTTTAAAATAAACATGAGTTCAAGAACAACCGGTTTTAGATATAACCTGCTCAAGTTCGCGGACTGGGTTCGCGGACTTAAGCTCATGGAAGGAGTTCACAAACTCTAGCAGAAATTCTCGGGTCGAGAACTTCCGCCAGTTCGCGGACTTAGTTCTCCGACTTGGCTCACGCCACTTCCATTTCTCTTGATCAACAAAGTTCACAAACTTTGGTTCAAGGAATAAGGACTAATACATATATGTGTTTCCACAATAATGTTTATATCCTACCAATGGTTATGTAATCTAAACTCTCATTTCAATCATTGGAATATTTTCAGAGGACGGATATAGCCGTTATTCACAGACCATTTTTCGTCAGAGCAATTTTCAAAGTGATTGAAACACAACATGACTTTTGTCACTAGGTAAAGATGAATTCGGCTAAAGTGAAAGCTTACCAACACATATTTTGAGAAATAAATAGGCGAGATAAACTCGGCTCGAAATAGCAAATGTGCATAATGAAAGTCTATATATCAAAACGACTTTTGTCTCAAGAGTATGAGATAGAATAGATAGACTTTTGAGTGACAGATAAGTTCAAGTCTCCACATACATTTTAGTCGATGAAGATCCACCAGTTCCTTGAGTAGTCCTTCGTCTTATATGATGATTGTCATGGAGTTCTTGAGCTCAACTACACTTTCTATCTTAGTCCGAGACCTTTACCTATGTAGGCTAGAAATCAAGACTTATAGTTTTGATCACTAACATTGACAAACATGCTTGAGATAGCAACGCATGCGAGTTCGACCGAGCAATGCTCTAACAATCTCCCCCTTTGTCAATTTTAGTGGCAAAACTATTAATACATATGGAATACAAAAAAATATATATATTAACTTTTGTAGCTCCTATTCCACATGCCTAATCTTAAACATTACTCGAAATCTTCGTCACTTCCAAGTACTCCAATGATCCCAAAGGTTGTAAGTTTAGCATCATCGTTGCTGAAAATCTGTAGCTATAACAATAAGAAAACAATAGTTCTCAATCATTGTTACACATCATCAAAGTCCAATTATATCATAACTTCAACAGCAATACTATGGTGATATGTATCACTCCCCCTTAGTCAATACTCCATCTCATATGGAAACCACTCCCCCTTACATAACGATCCGAAAACCATATGTATTTGTAGTGTGAACTACATATTAATTCTGCCCCTTTTTGTCAATAAAATTGGCAAAGGTACAAGAACGGGATCCTAATGAAAATTCCGAAAGAGACATTTCTTGACCAAAAGAAAGCAAAAATATCAACTTGTTCTTTAGATGTAATCATAAAGCCGAAGCTAAATGCATTCATCAAGGAGTTTATAAAGATACAACATAACCCCTATAATATTCCACAGCCGCACTCCCCCACAAAGATATGGCAATTAAGCGCAAGTTCAAAAGAACTCTCCCCCATTAAATGTCATTCCCGAAAGAACAACAAGAGCGACCTTAATTTCGAAAGAAAAGAAGGATTTCTTTGGACATAACAAATCACATACAAGTATGAATTTGAATCCAAAAATTTCAATTAAATTAACTGAAAAAGCGGGGGTCTAACAACACCACACAATATTTCTCTTAGCAATATGTATGGACTAACTCCGAAACACTTTGCTAGAGAATCAACTAGACAGTCAGACTCAATCTAGATAAAAGTATCTCAAGGAGTTAATATCTCTCTCTTGTTTTTGATATTACTCAAGCTAATAGAAATCAACGATTCCTAATCAAACACAAGGAATACTTGGACGGTACCAAAGACCAATGTCCAAGGATCAATCAATATCAATCAACAACCAAAGGTCGGATTTCCAATTGATGATCACAAAAGCACAACCTGTATTATTTTAATTATAAAGATAAACAATATAATGTGGAAAATGAAATAACACAGACACCAGAAACTTTGTTAACGAGGAAACCGCAAATGCATAAAAACCCCGGGACCTAGTCCACATTGAACACACACTGTATTAAGCCGCTACAGACACTAGCCTACTACAAGCTAACTTCGGACTGGACTATAGTTGAACCCCAATCAGTCTCCCACTAATTCAAGGTACAGTTGTACTTCTACGCCTCTGATCCCAGCAGGATACTGCGCACTTGATTCCCTTAGCTGATCTCACCCACAACTAAGAGTTGCTGCAACCCAAAATCGCAGACTTGATAATAAACAAATCTGTCTCACACAGAAAAGCCTATCAAAGGATAAATCTGTCTCCACATAAAAACCTTAGGTTTTTGTTCCGTCTTAAGATATAAAATCAAGGTGAACAAGAACCAATTGATAATCCGGTCTTATATTCCCGAAGAACAACCTAGATTAATCAATCACCTCTCAACAATCCTTCTTGACTACACAAGCGGTTTGTCGAGGAATCACAAACAGTGAGACGAAGATATTTGTGACTTCTTTATCTTGCCTATCGGAGAACTCTCACGATCTCAAGCCAATCAATAGATTGTACGCGTACGATAGAAGATGTAAGATCAGATCACACAACTACGATAAAAGTAGTATTGGTCTGGCTTCACAATCCCAAAGAAGTCTTTAAGTCGTTAACCTGGTTTTAGAGATGAAAACCAAAGGTTAAAGGAGAATCAACTCTTGCGAGCGAACTAGTATCACACAGGCGTGTGGGAATTAGTTTTGCATAATGCTAGATGTCTCCTTTATATAGCCTTCAAATCAGGGTTTTGCCTTAGTTACAAAGCAATCCATATTCACTGTTAGATAAAAACCTGATTTTGATTCAAGCTAATATTTCTCAACCGTTAGATCTAAATCTTAGCTTGTCACACACACTTGGGTAAACGTTTACTGGTTTTGTGAAAACCGTTCCCAAACGTGTACGTGTATGTTGGTTCAACATAGTAACCCAAAAGGTTAACCATATGAGAAATTCATATTAACCTAGTTCTTCTTCACCACAACTAGTTCAATTGAATCAAATGAACTAGTTAGAGAGCTGTTCAATTGCTATGAGATCTTATGTAACTACACAAGACACAATTGAAACAAAGATGATTCGCTTCGATGAATCGGCTCATGAACTTTATAGCCACGGTTTGCATAAAGCATTCCTTAGTAATTTAAGTTTCATGTTCAGAACACATCTTTAGATCATCACCACTTAAGCTCACAAACAAGTTCGCGGACTTAAGTCAACCGAAAGATTTTTCCAAACTCAGCAGAAAATTTCGGCAAAGAGACTTTCGCCAGTTCGCGAAATAAACACGCAAACGAGTTTTTGAAAAATCCCAGCAGAAATTCTCGGTAAGAGAACTTCCGTCAATTCGCGGACTTGGCAAAGCCAATTCCTCCAGTTTCTCTCAATCAACAAAGTTAGAAAAATTCGGATTAAGGAATACATGGTTATGTAATCTAAAATCTCATTCCAATCATTGAGACATTATCAGAGGACGTTATATAACCGTTATTCACAGACCGTTTCATGTCAGAGCAATTCTCAAAGTAATTGAAAATTTCATGACTTTCGTCACTAGGTGAAGATAAACTTGATCAAAGTGAAACGCTTTACCAACACACGATTTCGAGAAAAAGATAAGAAGGGAATACTCAGCTCGAAATGTCAAATGTGTATGATCCAGTCTATATAGCATACGACTTTTTGTCTCATAAGAAGTAGGAGATAGAATAGATAGACTTTTGAGTGATAGATATGTTCAAGTCTCCACATACCTTTTTTTGATGAAGTTTCACGGTTCCTTGAATAGATCTTCGTCGTTGTATAATGAATCACCATGAAGTCCTGGAGCTCAACTACACTTTTGTATCCTAGTCCGAGACTTAGTTATAATAGACTAGAAATCAAGACTCATAGTTTTGATCACTAACATTGACAAACATGCTTGATATAGCAACGCATGCGAGGTCGACCGAGCTATGCTAATCTCCCCCTTTGTAAATTTTAGTGACAAAACTATTAATACATATGGAATACAAAAAAGATAAACTTTAGTGGCTCCTATTCCATAGTCTAATCTTCAACGTTGTTGAAGATCCGTATCTATAACAATGAGAGAAATCGAGATTCTCGATCATTACTATACAATGTCATAGTATCATTATGTAACATCAAAGTCCAATTGCATCACGCCTTTAACAACAATACTATGGTGATATGTATCACTCCCCCTTAGTCAATATTCCATTTCGATCATGGAAACCACTCCGCCTTACACAATGATCCGAAAACCATATGTATTTGTAGCGTGAACTACATTATTTCTCATTCTTTTTGTCAATAAAATTGGCAAATGTGAAAGAACGGGATCATAATGAAATTTCCACAAGAGACATTTCATAGACTAAAAGAAAAAATACATACCAACTTAATTTAGATGCAATCATAAAGTCGAAGCTAAATGCATTCATCAAGGAGTTTTAAGATACAAGATAACCCCTATGAAATTCCACATCCGCACACCCCGCAAGATATTACCATTAAGCACAAGTTCAAAAGAACTCTCCCCCATTTGATGTCATTCCCGAAAGAACAACAAGAGCGACCTTAATTTCGAAAGAAAAGAAGGATTTTTTAATTGGACACCAAAAACCATGGAAATGATTTTCTATATCCAAAACTCAACCAAATTAATCACAAGTAAACCCATGATTAATTTAATCGGAATACGCAACTAAATCAAACCACAAAAGTGATCAATTTAATTGATTGTGCTCAACATAAGTAAACTTACGGAGCTACGACTAAGATAACCACACGGAGATGACTACCTTAATCGTTCAAATACTCAACATAAGGAAAACCTTACGGAATATACGACTACATCAACCAATAGAACATGATTAGTATAGCCGTTCATATACTCAACACAAGAACTTGTGGAATATATGAAAAACTCAACTAGATTAATTACAAGAGAACCTATAATTAATCTAATTGGAATACACAACCAAACTAATCACCGAAGCAATCAATTTAATAGTCAAAAGATTTTGCTCGACAAAAGAAGACTTTCGAAGCAAATAACTAAATAACCATCAAGATGATTAATTTAGTTCAAGAATGCTCAACTTATAGCATCTCATGGAACAACCAACAAGGCCAATATTAATCGACATAGTTGTAAGGTGCTCAACATAAGATACACAATGGATCCTTCACGGTAAAACATAACAAAATGGATCAATGAAGATCAATACCGTGGATAACATACAAGGATCTATTCTATTTTCCATCACTATTTGCATAACGACATAATAGACTTTATCCTTGTCAAACAAAAGATTTCATCCTATTTTCCATCAAATAAATGACTGCATAGGTATAACTTTTGTGTTTGTCAAAAGTCTATTCGTCCTTTCATCAATACGAATACCAATTTATGAACGACTTTACTTTTGACAACATATGAGACCTTCAAGTTTACGGACGCAAACAATTTATTACATATCCCATAAAAATATTGCAATACTTCAAAATCAAACAGATTAATACTGCAATAACAATCTTTTCCCTTAGAAGGTAGAAACAATCTTTTTCGCACGGATTTATACCAAGAGTGGTTACCAAAAGCGTATAAAAATATTTCCTTAACAAAGAAGAACATACAAAGTCATTGACGACTATGCACCATAGTTCACATGAGATGATTGTGTACACTCAAGAATATATAGCAATGTGAACTACTACCCATTATCGAACTTCCTTCTTTGTGATTCACCAACATCACTCTTGTAACAGCCACAAAATAGCTTAGAATAGGATTTCTCCAAGAATCCCAGTGCCCAAGTCCAAGAGAATAGAACAAGTGCAACGAAACGGAGCAAACACTAAAATACAAGAGACAGGACAAAGACCAATATTAACTCATCCAAATTCAACAATTCTCATCTTCATTTTGAAGTTAATTCAATAAAGAAGAGAATACAAAAAAATGAGGTAAATCCGAGTTCGGACAAAGAAGTTACGGCCAAAACAAGTTTACCGAATATCGACGTCAAGTATGCATACGGGTTTGCGAACTTAAACCCCCTGGATTTTGATTTTAAATGTTGTTATGCATACTTGGTATGTGTACCATGTAGACCAAACATCCTGAACTATTATTTTCAAACCTAAACATTTAAGTACCTTAAATACATATCAAGTTAGGTAGAAATGAACGATAAGCAAGATTATTATAAGTATTCTAAGCAAATAAAAGTACAAATATTGCTCAAGTTTATAGGCATACCTTTTTAGATGAATCCAATCGAATTCTACCGCCTTACCGAACATAATCTGTGTGCCCCAATTCTTGTGCTTCCCTCACCGTATACAAAGCAGGGCATTCCTTGGTGAGGATGCACTTCCCACACAATCAAGTTGCGTTGGGGTGAACAAAGTCTTGCTCACCACAAGTGACCTTTGGATTATCATGAAAGAGATCACTATTAGAACCTTTCACATCCAATTCCATTTTTCCAAAAAACTTGTTAAGTTCCAACATCATGGATAATGCCTTTTCCATAGTCATGGAGTTTTCTGGAAGATCATTCCTTTTCACACTCAAAACATCATTGTCTTTCTTCGGTATCCACTTCTGAGTGCGTTTAGGAACAGTTGGAACCTTTTTCCCATCACTCTCTTCTAGAATTCTTGGAAGAGAATTGGATTGACTATTCTTTTGCAAGTTAGTCTTTCTCCAGTTGGGAGCATCGGATCTTGTCTTCGTCTTTACGAAATTATCCTTTTGATAACCATTACGATTATGAAAAGGATTCGTACGACGTTTATAGGCAAATCTAGGTCTATCATAGCACCGATTCCTTTGCCTAAAGGTTGGACAATTACAACCTGTAACGTTAAGAGGATAAGTATTAACGTATGATATTGGTTTCACAACTTCTTGTGATGCCCAAACAAGAACATCGTGAAGTTTCTCATTCCTTATACGGAAACGACATCTCCTTTCCAGGTGACCTTTATTTCCGCAATAGTGGCAAACATAAGGAATGTTCTTACCTCGATATGTGTGTGCTAACTTTGGAGGTTGATAAACTTTTCTGTTTTGAACCTTAACTGCCGGAGAAGGTATTTCACTTTTTCCATCAGTGCAAACCTTTTGTTGAGAAGAATCACTAGCCTTGACAAATTTTACCTCTTTGCTAGTACTTGGAGCATGTATTCCCTTATAGCCCAATCCTCGTGTATCTCGATGATTTTTACTTTCTCCTAGCATAGTGGTTAATTTGCTTGAACTAATATTTAACTTTTTCAAGTCATCTTCCAACATCTTGATTTTATCAAGAGCAGCAGCTAAATCAGCCTCAAGGTGTTTTTCTCGAGTGAGATAAGCGCTTTCTCTGTCGTCAAAACTTCTTTGCTGGGAGTTAAACCTTGCTTTAGATTCTGCAAGTTTCTCTTCCAACAAAAAGTACTTTTGATAAAGGTTATCACATTCAAGTGACTTCATACGTAGGTTTTCCTCGGAATCCTTGAGGATCGATTCGGTATAACGATTTGAAAAATAAACACCTGCGTAACATCTTCTCAATTTCTTGTTTTCTCGACAGAGAGGAGTCAGAAGAGGTGTGATATGAGAAGTTGTAATCTTTTTCATATTCCACGAATCCAAAAACTTAACATACTCTGAGACTTCCTCATCAACATCTCTATCAATATCTAAATCACCTTCATCAGAAAGTTCATCCAACTGTTCTTCTAGGAGAGTTTCCCAATCAACAGTTTTTACATCAAGAGAATGTTTGGATATTGACTTAGATGTGACAGTTCTCTCAGGTGAATCCTAGCATTTAGAATCATCTGGTAATTTCTGAACTGGTACGTTATTAGAGATAGACTCGTCAATAATCAGATCGCTACAAACACAGACTTATAAGGTCTTTAACGTGTTTTCCTGCTCTGATACCAATTGAAAAAACGGGGGTCTAACAACACCACCCAATATTTCGCTTAGCAATCTGTATGGACTAACTCCGAAATACTTTGCTAGAGAATCAACTAGACAGTCAGACTCAATCTAGATAAAAGTATCTCAAGGAGTTAATATCTCTCTCTTGTTTTTGATATTACTCAAGATAATAGAAATCAGCGAGTCCTAATCAAACACAAGAAATACTTGGACGGTACCAAAGACCAATGTCCAAGGATCAATCAATATCAATCAACAACCAAAGGTCGGATTTCCAATTGATGATCACAAACGCACAACCTGTATTATTTCAATTATAAAGATAAACAATATAATGCGGAAAATGAAATAACAGAGACACCAGAAATTTTATTAACGAGGAAACCGCAAATGCAAAAAAATCCCGGGACCTAGTCCATATTGAATACACACTGTATTAAGCCGCTACAGACACTAGCCTACTACAAGCTAACTTCGGACTGGACTATAGTTGAACCCCAATCAGTCTCCCACTAATTCAAGGTACAGTTGTACTCCTACGCCTCTGATCCCAGCAGGATACTGCGCACTTGATTCCCTTAGCTGATCTCACCCACAATTAAGAGTTGCTGCAACCCAAAATCGCAGACTTGATAATAAACAAATCTGTCTCACACAGAAAAGTCTATCAAAGGATAAATATGTCTCCCACTTGAAAAACCCTAGGTTTTTGTTCCGTCTTAAGATATAAAATCAAGGTGAACAGGAACCAATTGATAATACGGTCTTATATTCCCGGAGAACAGCCTAGATTAATCAATCACCTCTCAATAATCCTTCTTGACTACACAAGCGGTTTGTCGAGGAATCACAAACAGTGAGACGAAGATGTTTGTGACTTGTTTATCTTTCCTATCGGAGAACTCTCACGATTTCAAGCCAATCAATAGATTGTACTCGTACGATAGAAGATGCAAGATCAGATCACACAACTACGATAAAAGTAGTATCGGTCTGGCTTCATAATCCCAATGAAGTCTTTAAGTCGTTAACCTGGTTTTAGAGAAGAAAACCAAAGGTTAAAGGAGAATCGACTCTAGCGAGCGCACTAGTATCACACAGACGTGTGGGGATTAGTTATGCACAATGCTAGATGTCTCCTTTATATAACCTTCAAATCAGGGTTTTGCCTTAGTTACAAAGCAATCCATATTAACCGTTAGATGAAAACCTGATTTAGATTCAAGCTAATATTTCTCAACCGTTAGATCGAAAACTTATCTTGTCACACATACTTGGGTAGACGTTTACTGGGTTTGTGAAAACCGTGCCCAAACGTGTATGTGTATGTTGGTTCAACATAGTAACCCAAAAGGTTAACCATATGAGCAATTTATATTAACCTAATTCTTCTTCACCATAACTAGTTCAATTGACTCAAATGAACTAGTTAGAGAGTTGTTCAATTGCTATGAGATCTTATGTAACTACACAAGACACAATTTAAACAAAGATGATTCGATTCGATGAATCGTCTCATGAACCTTATAGCCACGGTTTGCATAAAGCATTCCTTAGTAATTTAAGTTTCATGCTCAGAGCACATCTTTAGATCATAACCACTTAATCACACAAACAAGTTCGCGGACTTAAGGCAACCGACAGAGTTTTGCAAACTCAGCAGAAAATCTCGGCAAAGAGACTTCCTCCAGTTCGCAGACTAGGTTCGCGGACTGAGTTCGCGGACTAAACTCGCAAACGAGTTTTTGGAAAATCCCCGCAGAACTTCTCGGTAAGAGAACTTCCGTCAGTTCGCGGACTCAGTTCGCAAAATGGGTTCGCGGACTTGGAAAAGCCAATTCCTCCGGTTTCTCTCAATCAACAAAGTTCAAAAACTTCAGATTAAGGAATACATGGTTATGTAATCTAAACTCTCATTCCAATCATTGAGACATTCTCATAGGACGTTATATAGCCCTTATTCACAGACCGTTTAACGTCAGAGCAATTCTCAAAGTAATTGAAACTTTTCATGACTTTCGTCACTAGGTGAAGATAAACTTGATCAAAGCGAAACGCTTTACCAATACAAGATCTCGAGAAAAAGATAAGTAGTGAATACTCAGGTCGAAATGTCAAATGTGTATGATCCAGTCTATATAGCATGCGACTTTTTGTCTCATAAGAAGTAGGAGATAGAATAGATAGAATTTTGAGTGATAGATAAGTTCAAGTATCCACATACCTTTTTGTTGATGAAGTTCCGTGGTTCCTTAAGTAGATCTTCGTCGTTGTATGATGAATCGCCATGAAGTCCTTGAGCTAAACTACACTTTTCTATCCTAGTCCGAGACTTAGCTATAATAGACTAGAAATCAAGACTCATAGTTTTAATACATATGGAATACAAAAAAAATAAACTTTAGTGGCTCCTATTCTATAGTCTAATCTTCAACGTTCCTTGAAATCTTCGTCCTTCCAAGTACTCCAATGATCTCAAAGGTTGTAAGTTTAGCACCACCGTTGTTGAAGATCCGTAGCTATAACAATGAGAGAAATCGAGATTCTCGATCATTACTATACAGTGTCATAGTATCATTATGCAACATCAAAGTCCAATTACATCACGCCTTTAACAACAATACTTTTGTGATATGTATCACTCCCCCTTAGTCAATACTCCATCTCGATCATGGAAACCACTCCCCCTTACACAAAGATCCGAAAACCATATGTATTTGTAGCGTGAACTACATTATTTCTCCCCCTTTTTGTCAATAAAATTACCAAAGGTAAAATAACGGGATCATAATGAAATTTCCACAAGAGACATTTCATAGACTAAAAGAAAAAAATACATACCAACTTAATTTAGATGCAATCATAAAGCCGAAGCTAAATGCATTCATCAAGGAGTTTTAAGATACAAGATAACCCCTATAAAATTCCACAGCCGTACACCCCGCAAGATATTACCATTAAGTACAAGTTCAAACGAACTCTCCCCCATTTGATGTCATTCCTGAAAGAACAACAAGAGCGACCTTAATTTCGAAAGAAAAGAAGAAATTTTTAATTGGACACCAAAAACCATGGAAATGATTTTCTATATCCAAAACTCAACAAAATTAATCATAAGTAAACCCATGATTAATTTAATCGGAATACGCAACTAAATCAAACCACAAAAGTGATCAATTTAATTGATTGTGATCAACATAAGTAAACTTACGGAGCTACGACTAAGATAACCACACCGAGATGACTACCTTAATCGTTCAAATACTCAACATAAGGAAAACCTTACGGAATATACGACTACATCAACCAATAGAACATGATTAGCATAGCCGTTCATATACGCAACACAAGAACTTGTGGAATATATGAAAAACTCAACTAGATTAATTACAAGAGAACCTATAATTAATCTAATTCGAATACACAACCAAACTAATCACCGAAGGAATCAATTTAATTATCAAAATATTTTGCTCGACAAAAGAAGACTTTCGGAGCAAATAACTAAATAACCAATCAAGATGATTAATTTAGTTCAAGAATGCTCAATATATAGCATCTCATGGAACAACCAACAAGGCCAATATTAATCGACATAGTTGTAAGGTGCTCAACATAAGATACACAATGGATCCTTCACGGTAAAACATAACAAAATGGATCAATGAAGATCAATACCGTGGATAACATACAAGGATCTATTCTATTTTCCATCACTATTTGCATAACGACATAATAGACTTTATCCTTGTCAAACAAAAGATTTCATCCTATTTTCCATCAAATAAATGACTACATAGGTATAACTTTTGTATTTGTCAAAAGTCCATTCATCCTTTCATCAATACGAATACCAATTTATGAACGACTTTACTTTTGACAACATATGGGACCTTCAAGTTCACGGACGCAAACAATACATATCCCATAAAAATATTGCAATACTTCAAAATCAAACAAGTTAATACTCCGATAACAATCTTTGCCCTTAGAAGGTAGAATCAATCTTTTTCGCACGGATTTATACCAAGAGTGGTTACCAAAAGAGTATAAAAAGATTTCCTTAACAAAGAAGAACATACAGAGTCATTGACGACTATGCACCATAGTTCACATGAGATGATTGTGAACACTCAAGAATATATAGCAATGTGAACTACTACCCATTATCGAACTTCCTTCTTTGTTATTCACCAACATCACTCTTGTAACAACCACAAAATAGCTTAGAATAGGATTTCTCCAAGAATCCCAGTGCCCAAGTCTAAGAGAATAGAACAAGTGCAACGAAACGGAGCAAACACTAAAAAACAAGAGACAGGACAAAGACTAATATTAACTCATCCAAATTCAACAATTCTCATCTCTATTTTGAAGGGAATTCAATAACAAAGATAATTCAAAAATAATGAGGTAAATCCGAGTTCGTACGAAGAAGTTACGGCCAAAACAAGTTTACCGAATATCGACGTCAAGTATGCATACGGGTTTGCGAACTTAAACCCCTGGATTTTGATTTTAAATGTTGTTATGCATATTTGGTATGTGTACCATGTAGTCCAAACATCCCGAACTATTATTTTCAAACCTAAACATTTAAGTACCTTAAATATAGATCAAGTTAGGTAGAAATGAACGATAAGCAAGATTATTATAAGTATTCTAAGAAAATAAAAGTACAAATCTTGCTCAAGTTTATAGACATACCTTTTTAGATGAATCCAATCGAATTCTACCACCTTACCGAACATAATCTGTGTGCCCCAATTCTTGTGCTTCCCTCACCGTATACAAAGCACGGCATTCCTTGGTGAGGATGCACTTCCCACACAATCAAGTTGCGTTGGGGTGAATAAAGTCTTGCTCACCGCAAGTGACCTTTGGATTATCATGAAAGAGATCACTTTTAGAACCTTTCACATCCAATTCCATTTTTCCAAAAAACTTGTTAAGTTCCAACACCATGGATACTGCGTTTTCTATAGTCATGGAGTTTTCTGGAAGATCATTCCTTTTCACACTCAAAACATCATTGTCTTTCTTCGGTATCCAATTCTGAGTGCGTTTAGGAACAGTCGGAACCTTCTTCTCATCACTCTCTTCTAGAATTCTTGGAAAAGAATTAGATTGACTATTCTTTTGCAAGTTAGACTTTCTCCAATTGGGAGCATCGGATCTTGTCTTCATCTTTACGAAGTTATCCTTTTGATAACCATTACGATTATGAAAAGGATTCGTACGACGTTTGTAGGCAAATCTAGGTATATCATAGCACTGATTCCTTTGCCTAAAGGTTTGACAATTACAACTTGTAAAGTTAAGAGGATCAGTCTTAACGTATGATCTTGGTTTCATAACTTCTTGTGATGCCCAAACAAGAACATCATGAAGTTTCTCATACCTAATACGGAAACGACATCTCCTTTCCAGGTGACCTTTATTTCCGCAATAGTGGCAAACATAAGGAATGTTCTTACCTCGATCCGTGTGTGCTAACTTTGGAGGTTGATAAACTTTTCTCTTTTGAATCTTAACTGCCGGAGAAGGTAATTCACTTTTGCCATCAGTGGAAACCTTTTGTTAAGAAGAATCACTAGCCTTGACAAATTTTACCTCTTTGCTAGTACTTGGAGCATCTATTCCCTTATAGCCCAATCCTCGTGTATCACGATGATTTTTACTTGCTCCTAGCATAGTGGTTAATTTGCTTGAACTAGTATTGAACTTTTTCAAGTCATCTTCCAACATCTTGATTTTATCAAGAGCAGCAGCTAAATCAGCCTCAAGGCGTTTTTCTCGAGTGAGATAAGCGCTTTCTCTGTCGTCAAAACTTGTTTGCTGGAGTTAAACCTTGCTTCAGATTCTGCAAGTTTTCTTCCAACAAAAAGTACTTTTGATAAAGATTATCACATTCAAGTGACTTCATACGTAGGTTTTCCTCAGAATCCTTGAGGATCGATTCGGTAGAACGATTCGAAAAATAAACACCTGCGTAACATCTTCTCAATTTCTTGTTTTCTCGACAGAGAGGAGTCAGAAGAGGTGTGACATGAGAAGTTGTAATCTTCTTCATATTCCACGAATCCAAAAACTTAACATACTCTGAGACTTCCTCATCAACATCTCTATCAATATCTGAATCACCTTCATCAGAAAGTTCATCCAACTGTTCTTCTAGGAGAGTTTCCCAATCAACAGTTTTTACATCAAGAGAATGTTTGGATATTGACTTAGATGTGACAGTTCTCTCAGGTGAATCCAAGCTTTTAGAATCATCTGGTAATTTCTGAACTGGTACGTTATTAGAGATAGACTCGTCCATAATCAGATCGCTACAAACACAGACTTATAAGGTCTTTAACGTGTTTTCCTGCTCTGATACCAATTGAAAAAGCGGGGGTCTAACAACACCACCCAATATTTCGCTTAGCAATCTGTATGGACTAACTCCGAAATACTTTGCTAGAGAATCAACTAGACAGTCAGACTCAATCTAGATAAAATATCTCAAGGAGTTAATATCTCTCTCTTGTTTGATATTACTCAAGCTAAAAACAACGAGTCTATCAAACACAAGGAATACTTGGACGGTACCAAATACCAATGTCCAAGGATCAATCAATATCATCAACAACAAAAGGTCGGATTTCCAATTGATGATCACAAACACACAACCTGTATTATTTCAATTATAAAGATAAACAATATAATGCGGAAAATGAAATAACACAGACACCAGAAATTTTGTTAACGAGGAAACCGCAAATGCAGAAAAACCCCGGGACCTAGTCCAGATTGAACACACATTGTATTAAGCCGCTACAGACACTAGCCTACTACAAGCTAACTTCGGATTAGACTATAGTTGAACCCCAATCAGTCTCTCACTAATTCAAGGTACAGTTGTACTCCTACGCCTCTGATCCCAGCAGGATACTACGCACTTGATTCCCTTAGTTGATCTCACCCACAACTAAGAGTTGATGCAACCCAAAATCGCAGACTTGATAATAAACAAATCTGTCTTACACAAAAAAGTCTATCAAAGGATAAATCTGTCTCCCACAGAAAAACCCTAGGTTTTAGTTCCGTCTTAAGATATAAAATCAAGATGAACAGGAACCAATTGATAATCCGGTCTTATATTCCCGAAGAACAACCTAGATTAATCAATCACCTCTCAACAATCCTTCTTGACTACACAAGCGGTTTGTCGAGGAATCACAAACAGTGAGACGAAGATATTTGTGACTTCTTTATCTTTCCTATCGGAGAACTCTCACGATCTCAAGCTAATCAATAGATTGTACTCGTACGATAGAAGATGCAAGATCAGATCACACAACTACGATAAAAGTAGTGTCGGTCTGGCATCACAATCTCAATGAAGTCTTTAAGTCATTAACATGGTTTTACAGAAGAAAACCAAATGTTAAAGGAGAATCGACTCTAGTGAGCGCACTAGTATCACACAGACGTGTGTGGATTAGTTTTGCACAATGCTAGATGTCTCCTTTATATAGCCTTCAAATCAGGGTTTTGCCTTAGTTACAAAGCAATCCATATTCACCGTTAGATGAAAACCTGATTTAGATTCAATATAATATTTCTCAACCGTTAGATTTAAAACTTAGCTTATCACACAAACTTGGGTAGACGTTTACTGGGTTTGTGAAAACCGTGCCCAAACGTGTACGTGTATGTTAGTTCAACATAGTAACCCAAAAGGTTAACCATATGAGCAATTCATATTATCCTAGTTCTTCTTCACCATAACTAGTCCAATTGACTCAAGTGAACTAGTTAGAGAGTTGTTCAATTTCTATGAGATCTTATGTAACTACATAAGACACAATTGAAACAAAGATGATTCGATTCGATGAATCGGCTCATGAACTTTATAGCCACGGTTTGCATAAAGCATTCCTCAGTAATTTAAGTTTCATGTTTAGAGCACATCTTTAGATCATAACCACTTAAGCTCACAAATAAGTTCGCGGACTTAAGGCAACCGGCAGAGTTTTCCAAACTCAGCAGAAAATCTCAGCAAAGAGAGTTCCGCCAGTTCGCGGACTAGGTTCGCGGACTGAGTTCGCGGACTAAACACGCAAACGAGTTTTTGGAAAATCCCAGCAGAAATTCTCGGTAAGATAACTTCTGTCAGTTCGTGGACTGAGTTCGCAAACTGGGTTCGCGGACTTGGAAAAGACAATTCCTCCGGCTTCTCTCAATCAAAAAAGTTCGAAAACTTCTGATTAAGGAATACATGGTTATGTAATCTAAACTCTCATTCCATTCATTGAGACATTCTCTGAGGACGTTATATAGCCGTTATTCACAGATTGTTTCACGTCAGAGCAATTCTCAAATTAATTGAAACTTTTCATGACTTTCGTCACTAGGTGAAGATAAACTTGATCAAAGCGAAACGCTTTACCAACACACGATCTCGAGAAAAAGATAAGTAGTGAATACTCAGCTCGAAATGTCAAATGTGTATGATCCAGTTTATATAGCATACGAATTTTTGTCTCATAAGAAGTATGAGATATAATAGACAGACTTTTGAGTGATAGATAAGTTCAAGTCTCCACATACCTTTTTGTTGATGAAGTTCCACGGTTCCTTGAGTAGATCTTCGTCGTTGTATGATGAATCGCCAAGAAGTCCTTGAGCTCAACTACACTTTTCTATCCTAGTCCGACACTTAGCTATAATAGACTAGAAATCAGGACTCATAGTTTTGATCACTAACATTGAAAAACATGCTTGATATAGCAACGCATGCGAGGTCGACCGAGCTATGCTCTAACATTAACCACAAGAGAACCCATGATTAATTTAATCGACAAATGCTCAAACATAAGTGAACTTATGGAGACTTAAAAAATACAATTAGATTAATCACAAGAGAACCCATAATTAATCTAATTGAAATACACAAACAAACTAATCACAAAAGTAATCAATTTAATTGGCCATGCTCGACATAAGAAAACTTACGGAGCAACAACTAAATAACCAAACAAGATGATTAACTTAGTTGAAAATGCTCGACATAAAGTACCTCACAGAACAACAACATAGCTAATGAAGAATAATAAACTTGGTTATTTAATGCTCAACATAAGACACTTTACGGAGACTCACAGTAATACATAAAATATGGATCAAGGAAGATCAATTACTGCGGAATACACAAGGATTCATTCTATTTTCCATCACTATTTGCACAATCACATACAATAGACATAATCCTTGCAAACAAAATATTTTAACCTATCTTCCATCAAATATTGACAATATAGGATTAACTTTTGTATTTTTCAAAAGTCTATTCATTCTTTTATCAATACATGCATATCGACATACGAAAGACTTTATTTTTGACAAGGTATGGGACAATCATAGTTCACGAACGTAAACACACATATCCCATAACAATATTGCAATATATAAAACTATAAAGATTAATACTGCAAAAATCATCTTCCAAGCAAGTTTAGAATTTAAACCAATAAATCTAAAAACATGAAGATGAAATCGTTGGACATAGCTATGTGTAATCACAATAATGGCTATTCCAAACTCTAGTTATTCTTCTAATAAAAATAAATAAAAAAAAAGATTTATTAGAAATCGACAAGCTATGGAACAAAAACAGACTCCAGTGCCATGTCCGAACACGAACTAAGGTCAAATAGACGATTCAGGATCCTCACGAGTCTTGGCGTCTTTGAGCTTGTGATTAGAAGCATCCGTTGAATCTTCAGAGAAGAGATTCTCTTTATGAAGATCATTGACGTGAGATTTTATGAGACCAAGGTCAGTTGAAACTTTTTCAACTCAGTTTTCAACACATCAAGGTTTTTCAGAGTATCAACAAGCTGCATTTTTGCTCCCGCAAAATACTTAAGAAAGTCATGGACCACTTCAGCATAAATCATATCATCCTTCTCAAAATTCTCATTAGTATATGCATAGTAACACGAGGCATTAGGATGATCTTCATCTACAAGGGTTCTTTTCTTCCTCCCTTCAGATTCAAAACCAATACCTTTATCAAGAAAGCCTTTAGCAAAACCACACGTTTGTGAAGAGGAAGACATTCTTGATAAACCAAAATAACCTAGAGTATGCAAATGTGACTCATAGGTTTGGTATTTGTATGGTTTCTTAGGGAAGAAGACCTTTAGGGTTTGCAAACCGTTGACTCGTGATGGTAACCCATGTACACATACGAATACAACATGGCCCATAAAGACTAAAACAACAAAATAACTTTTGCTACAGGAGAAATGGCTCAAAAAATTCCTTACCATAACAGAAATTTAGAGCACACTTGTAGCAGCTCACAAAGATGCAAAAGAAATGAAAAGAGAGAAACGATAAAACAAAAATACATCCTAAGCAATATTGTCTACAAGCACTAGTTTAGCTATAATCGATAAGAGGATAGCTCAACTAAGCAGAACACCAAATTTCCATAAAATAACTGATTTTTACACATCTTGCTCAACAGGATTTTTATGAGCAAGTTCTTAACCCTTGTGATTAATTAGCACAAGTATGAGCTCTGAGCTCATTAAAAGAACTGTGTTTATGATCGAGTATCTTTTTCCTTTTGAATCTAGAGAGAGATTCCCTTTTATGTGAGAAATTATCATAAAACTTACTGTCATCAAAATACGAGACATAGTTAGAGTCCTTACCAGAAGAACTTTGGCTTGCGGAGGATGACAACCTGTCGACAATTTTTTTATATCCTTCGATTATCTCCATCAGGTTATCATCAATTTTTCTTCTTTCTCCTAGATTTTCGTTCACATTAAGGGAAATGTTATTTCCATATGAAACGACTTGATCCTTCCTAGGACGATTCTTGTTAAGACTACTATTCTGCTTTAGAGCATTTGAGGAACTCATTGAACTGACCCTCCTGGTAACATACTGTTGATGGTGGATTTTAGTTCAGGGCTAAAATTGCAAAACCAAATTTATACGCTGATATCCTGCAAAGGATAAAGCCACTGATAAGTGATGAATACTTCTTCACTTTAATAATTCACCTAGAATTGAGCATGTGGCAACAATCCCAGTATTCTGTGAATTAAATACACAAAATTCATCCAGGTTGGAGCATGTAGCAACAATACCATATACCCTGTGAATTTACAGCATTATTAATTAATGCATGACTAGACTTGTATTTCCTGTGTTGTTCCCGCAGAACTCTCATTATTAGTTCGGCATGACGACTGAGTGTTCCTCTCAACAGAGTAACACGAATCTCCAAGTGTTAATAGTGAGGCATGCACGAAATACTCGTACATTCCACATCTCTCGGTGTGTTATACTAGCCCGATTGAGAATACATCTCTCAGTGTGTTATACTATCCCGATTGAACATATTTGAATCTGGACTGACAGTCTCAGAAACAATCACGACCACGCAAGTTGACCGCGTGATTTAACCAGCCTAGACGATCCTCAGCAGGAGCAGGCTACCATCTTAATGACCACCAGCGGGCCCGTTTATTCCCTGGTCTGTCGAAGACATACCACGCCTCCCAAACAACCACCGAACACCAGCCTAGAGTAGGATGGTTGGGATGGTATGGAGCATCTTGGAAAACATGTACGCACAAGACTGCCAATGTCGGTCTTAAACATATCGCGGCCGTCCAACTTCACCGGCATGGTTGGACGGCATAGATCGTCCCATGGCCGGTTGGACAAGCGTTGTCCTGCACACCGGCGGGCCCCCTTCACGCTTGCATAATCGACCACCTCACGACCTAACCAGGGAGAAGCAAACGCTCGCCCAAAGTTCGGTCGGCATGATGCTTTAAGGGTCGCAGAAAATTTCACTAAAGGTCTTAAATTGATCACGACCATCCAACCTCACCAGCATGTTTGAATGGCTCAGATCAGACCCATAGCTGTCAGGTAGGTATTAGCATGTTCATCACCGGACCAATGTGGGACCCACATGGTCGGCCTCCCCAAAAGAGGAGCGTCGCTTGCCAATTCGTCCAGCCAAAGTAGCGTGGACATGAAACCCTAATTAGGGTTTGCGGCATATCACATGTGTTGCAAATCAGTCGCGACCATCCATCTTCGCAGGCATAGATGGAGGGTATAGATGTAGACTCAAAGGGTCCCAAGCATGAAAACACAATCGTCGTGGGCCCGTCTACATGCGTGACCAATCGGCCAAGACCGACCATGGTTAGATGCCTCGATTCGTGCGCCCAAACTAGGCATGGTCGCGCGGTTCTAATTGCAAACCGATCTCGACCACTCAACTTTGCCGGACAAATCGAGTGGCTTAGATCATATCTCCATGGGACAGTGAGGTACGGACGTGTACACCGGCAAGCCGTCTACACGCATGCCCGTTCGGTCTTGCCAAAAACATCTCCCATGCATGGATTCGACCAAGATGAAAGAAGGTACTTGCGCACCTCCTAAACCCTAATCCGACGGTCGCAGATGTGGGTCGTGATTTAAAAATTTCCGTGGTTGTAGTAATGAGGTTCAAACTCTCGGACTTGTGAAGGATAATTTTTTAGAAAATAAATATATATACAAATATTGACAAATTGGTAGAGAGGTACTGGGACTAATGATTCGGCCAATCTTCATAACATAAGGCTTAATGATTTATTCTCAACAATAATAGCTCAAAACATATATGGACTCTTATTTGCCAAAGTCGATTCTCAAAACATTGGTTGTAAATGTTAAGCATGGAACATCAAATCACCTAAGCTAAGCATGACCCATCTAATCAAATAACACCCAATTTAATCAAATCATATTTCACTTAATTTTTAATGCAAAAGTCTTAAAAGAATTAATAAATTACCCATTTATGAAGCTCGGCCTCCTCCGTCGCCCCAGTGTTGGGGTTTAACTCATCATAGTAAAAATGCTCTCAAAATATTTCATTGATGCTCAAAGTGTTTTTACAATGAAGAGAAATACAAGAAATTGATGTAAAACAGAACTCTGCGACCCACAGAAGGCGTCCAGAATCAACGACAGAGATGAGGTGCTGTTGTCGTTGAATACGACCCACAAAGGACAGTCGATGTTGCTGTTGAAGAACGACTGCTTCTGAGAGTCCGTTCTTCGTGTTCTTCAGGCGTGTTAATGGCAGCAGCAGCAGAGCAGGTAACTTCTCTGCAACTCCTCCTGCGCCTCTCTGCTCGCCTCCAAACCTCCCCAAACTCTCGACAGACCCTCTGTAGAACATTAGGAACATATTTATACGTAATTGAACCATTGAATCTCCTCCATTAATCCAAAAAATCTTCCCATTACTCGGTAGTGAATGAAAATATTCCGATTTTTTTCTTTAATTCTCTGATTTGTTACGGATTGTTCCATGTTTTATCTCTTCTCACGCGTCATCCTTGAGTTGTAGGAGAAGTTTCCAGCCAATAGAGTTAACCCATGCACGTCTCTTCCATCCACAAATTCTAAAAATAGGATATCTTCCTTATTTGAGAATATCTTCCCTGTTTGATTCCCACCGATTATCTAACCAAATTGGACCGAATCCAACACCCATACCAGCTCTGTCTAGGCCTAGGAACAAACCCATTTAATTTGGGCCATTGAATCTCACTGTAACACCTTCGAATCATCAACCCTAGTCACGACAGTTCAAGACAATTTTTTCCGCCAAAACTGTTCTTGATGTTTTCATCACCTGGTGATTATCCAGCCAAATCCGATCGAATTAGATGCCATAAATGTGTTCTTAAGCTATATCACATCTTCCTACCAAGTTTGAGCCATTGAATCGCACCACAACACCTTCATTTTGTCGATTGAAAATCTGCCAGTTTGATGAACCTATTTTCCCGCCAAAAAAATTAATTTGAATTTGAGAAGAAGGTGTTCTGGTGGTGCCCTTAGTAATTAGGTTGCCCCTTATCCAAAAGCGAGAGTCCAAATAACACTTGTCCTCCGGGTACCAAAATCAACTTTCGAGCCAAATTTTCCAAAAATGTTTATTTCCTAAAAATACATAAAAACACAATATTAGTACAAAAATAGAGTTCCAACAATACTGACATTGAGGACAAATTAGACACAAAAATGTGTCTATCAAATACCCCCAAACTTATTGTTTGCTAGTCCTCGAGCAAATTTATTCTTGAAAAGTGACCGAGTTAATCTCGGGGGGTTTATCAGAGGTGTACCCACAAAACCAATACTCCAAACCCTAGCTATCTAGGCAGAACCTTGGAAAGCACTAAAGAACCTCCTTGGTTGGCATACAATTATTGACTCTAAGAGGAAGAACCCTGATGCGAAATTCCAATTGTTGTACACGAGTTTGCACTCAAGCATACTATAATTCATATAAGTGACAGAGCTCTACAAGATAGTTTCACGATGGACATCATACTCGGAGTCAGACTAATCACATGAAAAGATTAAGAAGATGGAAAAAGAAAAATGTAGATGGTTGAAAAGTGAACGGTGTTTCCCATATCTGTCTGAAGGCCTCTGCCAAGGTGAACCTAACCTAAATGACTGAGATACCGGTCTGACTAATATTAACACACTGGCATATACAAGGGAACCAGTGGTCAATAACTTAAATCTAGATCAACAAACTGGCAAATACAAGGGAACCAGCAGTTGACTACACATAACAATAACCTTTTTTTTTTTTTTTTTTTTTTTTTTTTTTTTAACTTAACGGCATGAATAGATCTTTTGGATCCAAGCGCATGCTTCTTGTCAGCAGATTACACGATAGTTCCCACGGGTCCTGCATTCCACGCTTGCTTAGGCGACGGAAACAGGGAGAACACACGCATATTGCTATCCAAGTGTTAATACTTATTCCGATTGGTCTAACTGGTCCGGTCTCTTTTTTTTTTTTTTTTTTTTTTTTTTTTGAAAAGGTAACTCAGTCACTCTATTTCACCCTAGCAAAGGTAACAACTTGAATCGTGTGCCCCACCAAATCACTTGAAATAAAAGAAAACTAAAAATAGAAAGTGAAAAGGACTCGACAAGATATGGCGAAACTATCATGTTATTTCTAACACCTGAGCTCTGTGCTTTTATGAATAGACTCTATAGATGTTTCCATCTAGTCAGATTGGTTCCTCAACTCCTAAAACAAAAATGTTTCCATCCACTTAGATTGGTTAGTGCTATCCTAAATACGCATAAATTTCTAGGCTCTGGAGTTTATCTATTACGCAACTAAAAAGTTTCTCCCAATACCCCCAAACTTAAATCTAACATTGTCCTCAATGTTCTAAAGATAAAATTAAAAACATGAACACGGAGAAACGTTTACTATTTGAAGTAAAAGAGTTAAGGAAGGATATTACCGTGTTGCGTGAGATTGGGTTACCTCCCAAAAAGTGCTAAGTTTAAAGTCTTCAGCCAGACTTAGGAAAGGATTAGTCAACTCGAACCATAAAGTAACAGTCGAAATAACTGTGGGTCTTCAAAACTAAATAGAGCTGACCAAAGGAAACTATAATAACCCAAGAAAGTGAACATGTACTGCATACCCTTATCTAGTTTCCTGATGAAGATACCTATGTCCCATTGTGGTTCAGGTTCAGGTTCTATGAAAGGATCTTGATAGAATATTTTCATTGGTTGCGTTTCTTCATAGATGGGATCCGAATCACTAGGTCTTAGAGTCTGTAAAAACTCAAATACGAACTTAGAATCACGAAGTAATAACCTAAATAATTGCGGATCCTCTAAGTCAATCAGATATGACTTACATAGTTGACCACAGTGAGAGTAGTGGTCATTCTTAGGAAAATGTGTCGATTCCATTAACCTAAAGTACTTAGGCTTAGTCTCAGAACTTAATAAGTGACACATTTGAAATCTATACGTTCCCACAATTGGAAGAAAACTATTTGGTGGGAAAACAAAATCAATCTTGGTATTATTGCATGGGTTAACCACATCAACCAGAGGATGGGTTTCTAACATTTGAGACTCTTGTTGGATATCATTAGGTTCTGGAAAACGATTATGAAGATAATCTTGTAAGATGGTTGAGGCATTGATGTCAAGTCCCAAGTGAGGGACCTTACTAAGAGTTAAAGCACATGGAGAATGATACTCACCCCCAAACTTAGAGTTTTCGGCGTCTCTAGATAGACTAGTCATAACCTCCCTAATTTCTAGGTCGGCAATTGATTTTTCTAAGTCAGGTTCATCCTCGCTAATCTCTACGAGTTCATGTAAGACTATTTTTCTAAATCGTTTGACTCGATATCAAGATAAACTGGTTCCTCTAAACCATCATCGGTTTCGTAAACAGGACATACTACATCGTCTGAAACGGGGGTATCTCTAGTCAAATCCTCGTCCTTTTGAATAGGTGAATAATTTTTAAAATTATTAGGATCTGAATCAGAAATAATATAATCATTATAAGGCTCAACTGGGGTAACAAATTCCTGATCACTATTCCCACATATTTCAGATTCTTCATCATCACTATCCTCATCATCATGATACAATTTTTGAAATTCAAGAATTCTCAATCTTTGTTCCAAACTACATGGTCTATGTTTATAATATTTCTCATAGATCGTTAGAGGTGATTCCTCAATAAAAGTTGGAGTATCCATATATCGCTGCCCACGCATATATTCACCAAGAGTCATTTCCGAAGACGTCTCTTGATAACGAGAATTTCTAGACATATATTCTCGCAACGTCATCGCAGGTGGCGTCTCCTCAAAAGGATTCATCACCGAAGAAATATAAACTACAGAGGGATTCTATACAATCACAAACAAGGCCGACTCGACTCCACCAAAGCAAACCTAAAGATTTCTAGCAAACAAAAAGCATGATGGCTCCACTTAGATTGTTTCTAGACCAGCTTCTATCTTTCGAAAGGGAATTCGTTGCAATTTGAGCAAACCCCTCTGGAATCAATCCGAGTCAAAGTAAGTTGAATTGAGGCGAGAGAAGCTCAGTGGAGCTTTGATACCCAAGGCCTCACCGCTATCACAAGGCGGCGCAGTCACGCATTCAACTCACAGAAACCATCATGAACTTTGGAGTCTGCTTAAAGAGCAACCAATATTTTTCGAACGAGTTTCCTATTAAGCTCGTTACCCTATCGGTCTCGTTCTATTCCAAATTTTAAAGCTTAGGTTCGCGTTCGGTTTCGTTTTCCTAAGGCGGGCAAGAAGAGAACGGTGATGAAATCCGAACCCTTATCTTGTTTAGGCCAGGCCTTGCCCTTTACTAGGAAAATAAAGACAGTCCGGTTCGTCCTCAAACAATTATCACCTTAAGGCAGACAGTAACCCGCTTGCAGGAGATTCACGGGTGTTTCGATTGGACTTACCTCCCGTACCAGACGGGCGATGAACCGTTGTCGTCGACTCGGGCCACGACTCCTATGCCGTGTACGAACCCGAGGGGCCGAGACGATATAGTAATCGTCGTCCTTCCCTGCACACAGTTTATATAAATTTTTTTTTTTTTTTTTTAATAATAATACCCTTCCGTAGGGTTAAAAAAAATAATAATAATAAAGTCCAATTGTCCAGAATAAAGTCCAAAGTCCAAAATAAATAAAAACAATTTACAGTTTTCCTCACACACTCTAAAAAAAAAAATTTAAATCCTAAAATTGTCCTTTTTTCTTCTCTTTTCGCTTTAAGCTTTTTCCTCTCCAAGTCCTTAGTGCTCCACTTCGAACCTGTAAATCAAAGACAAAAAGACAAAGTAAAAAGGAACAAAAAATAAAGAAAAAAAAAAACATAAAAATTCTACCTAAGCACAAATCCGCGTCGGCGACGCCATTTTGATAAAAGATTTTTTTGTGGTTGTAGTAATGATGATAAGGGGTATCGTTCAAACTCGAACTTGTGAAGGTAATGGATTTTTAGATTTAAAAATATATATACAAATATTGACAAATTGGTAGAGAGGTACTGGGACTAATGATTCGGCCAATCTTCATAACATAAGGCTTAATGATTTATTCTCAACAATAATAGCTCAAAACATATATGGACTCTTATTTTGCCAAAGTCGATTCTCAAAACATTGGTTGTAAATGTTAAGCATGGAACATCAAATCACCTAAGCTAAGCATGACCCATCTAATCAAATAACACACAATTTAATCAAATCATATTTCACTTAATTTTTAATGCAAAAGTCTTAAAAAGAATTAATAAAATTACCCATTTATGAAGCTCGGCCTCCTCCGTCGCCCCAGTGTTGGGGTTTAACTCATCATAGTAAAAATGCTCTCAAAATATTTCATTGATGCTCAAAAGTGTTTTACAATGAAGAGAAATACAAGAAATTGATGTAAAACAGAACTCTGCGACCCACAGAAGGCGTCCAGAATCAACGACAGAGATGAGGTGCTGTTGTCGTTGAAGAACTACGACCCACAACGGACAGTCGATGTTGCTGTTGAAGAACGACTGCTTCTGGGAGTCCGTTCTTCGTGTTCTTCAGGCGTGTTAATGGCAGCAGCAGCAGCAGCAGGTAACTTCTCTGCAACTCCTCCTGCGCCTCTCTGCTCGCCTCCAAACCTCCCCAAACTCTCGACAGACTCTCTGTAGAACATTAGGAACATATTTATACGTAATTGAACCATTGAATCTCCTCCATTAATCCAAAAAATCTTCCCATTACTCGGTAGTGAATGAAAATATTCCCGATATTTTTTTCTTTAATTCTCTGATTTGTTACGGATTGTTCCATGTTTTATCTCTTCTCACGCGTCATCCTTGAGTTGTAGGAGAAGTTTCCATCCAATAGAGTTAACCCATGCACGTCTCTTCCATCCACAAATTCTAAAAATAGGATATCTTCCTTATTTGAGAATATCTTCCCTGTTTTGATTCCCACCGATTATCTAACCAAATTGGACCGAATCCAACACCCATACCAGCTCTGTCTAGGCCCTAGGAACAAACCCATTTAATTTGGGCCATTGAATCTCACTGTAACACCTTCGAATCATCAACCCTAGTCACGGCAGTTCAAGACAATTTTTTTCCGCCAAAACTGTTCTTGATGTTTTCATCACCTGGTGATTATCCAGCCAAATCCGATCGAATTAGATGCCATAAATGTGTTTCTTAAGCTATATCACATCTTCCTACCAAGTTTGAGCCATTGAATCGCACCACAACACCTTCATTTTGTCGATTGAAAATCTGCCAGTTGATGAACCTATTTTTCCCGCCAAAAAAATTAATTTGAATTTGAGAAGAAGGTGTTCTGGTGGTGCCCTTAGTAATTAGGTTGCCCCTTATCCAAAAGCGAGAGTCCAAATAACACTTGTCCTCCGGGTACCAAAATCAACTTTTCGAGCCAAATTTTCCAAAAATGTTTATTTCTTAAAAATACATAAAAACACAATATTAGTACAAAAATAGAGTTCCAACAATACTGACATTGAGGACAAATTAGACACAAAAATGTGTCTATCAGGTCGCAAGTCACCCCGTCCGCCCAACTTCTCCAGCTTGGACGGACAGCCTAAGACAGGAGTTAGGCAACTAGTGAGTCATCACCACGATCGCCGTCCACCACTCTTCCACATGGGGTGATCGGCCAAATCAGGGCTAGCTTGTATAGCCTCCAAACGATCACTCGAAGATAGCTAGACGTGATGCTATTTTAAGACGCTTAAATTCGTGACTGACTCCGTTAAGCCTTAAAACAGCGATGCTTCATACATGCTGAATATATTCGATCCATTACCTGTATAGAATACACACGATATTTCATAAATATCGACTTCCTAAATAACTTAGTTATTTAATCTAGCATCACATGCTACATTCTTTGGGTCCCACATCCACACATTTGAGACATCAAGCATGTCACAAACTGGGAGATACATACTGAGGTATTGGTCTGGAGGTTTACAGCGTGCAGCGTGCAACGCGCTATCATAAGAACGTGTCAGGAAGACATGGACGGTTAGTGATGATGGGAGAAGTGGGCAAGACTGGTCGTGTGACACTAACACACAACTCCACTACTCCATCACTCCACTTCCTCCACTTCCCATGAGAGACGTGAGTTAGGCTCAATGACTTGTATAAATAGGTTCTCCTCCCTATTTCCAAAAAACAGACAAGACAGAAACCAAGTGTTGATACAACATATTCAAACACGCAGATCTTTGCTTACATTATTGCAAGCCAGTTTGGTATTCTGATAAAAGTCAAAAACAGCCAACACCTTCACGATTTCAACACCTTCTTTGCTTCCCTCCCTAAGATCAACCCCATTTCCTTTACTTTGTGACCGAAGCAAGTCTGGAACGGCCATTTCTTGGTTTAGGCCAGAATTGTACAAATTGATCTCTCGAATCAGAAAGCACTCCCGTGCAGTGCATTTGTTTAGGGTTTAGATTTATTTCTCATCCACACACCCCAAATTACCAAAACCGGCAGAAATAGTTTTCACCCATAAACAATTGGCGACCACAATGGGAGATTAATCTCTCGGTTGTGAAGTCAATTTCTTCAATACCAATTCAATTTTATTGATTTCCAAAATGGTGGATCTTAGGTATGGATCGGCAACCAATCTTGACGGGACTAGCGCTGACAACACTCTCGGCGTTGGTATCCCGATTGGTGGTGTTACCTGTCAATGAAATCAATGTATCTCGTAGAATTACGTCCTCTACCACCAGCACCAGTGGAGCAGGAGGAGATATTTCATTGGGTGTGACACCTCCTATCACCAGAACCAGAGCAGCTGCAAATCCCGGCGTCTCATCGAGTATAACGCCTCAGTCCGTCACCAGGTCAACTACCACTCTTGCATCAAGAAGAGGGGATGGAGGAGCCATAGGAGGACAACCCCCTATTACTATGATGGATTTGATGGAGAGACAAGAAGTCCTTGCTAAGGAACATACAGACATGGCTGCAACTCAGAAAGAGGTACTCACTTTTCTCAAGATATTAACTGATCGGTTGCCACAAGAGCCAAGACAGCCCCTGGAGCCAACAAGGAACGCATTCAACGCACTCGGAGCAGGTACTTCAGCGGCGCGGGCCTACATGGACCTGATCAAAGAAGCGATAAACGACATCTCCTCATCAAGATGACATCAGATATGAGCGGTCCTGTCATGGAGACTCATACAATGGGGACTGATCCTCACAATGATCCTCCTCAAGTCAATAGTTTCACTATGAACCAGAGGCCGGTGGATCAGGAAGCGGCTTCTCTAGTGGAAAGTTTATGCGAACTTTTACACCTCTCGAAGAATCAGCGGGCAGAGACGTTTGCTGCAATCAACCAGAGGAATGTCACAACCGTGCCCTACATGTTACCGCACGCATCAAGGATTCAGAGTTCAAGAGGGCCTTATCGACACATGAGCGTCTTCGAATGTGATTACTCTCAAGACTCTCAGGACATCCAAGGTTCGCCCAGGCAAGGTCGTACGGAAGCCTACTACAATGACGGACTTCGAGGGAAACCAAACCAACACGTTCGGAAGCTCCGCGGAAAGAATCAGACAAAGTTCGTTGCATCCCACTCCCCACGTGGGCGTCAATTCAGGAGTAAGACCGACTTGCATCATTAAGGGCTAAAACCCACGATGCATCTTTGATGACGAAGCATTTTTCTCCATCCTGCGAAGCCGCGACCCACGTTCACACGAAGAGGGAGCGGACTTTTGTGGCGAGCCGTGATCATAAAGGAAAAACGGTGTACCAACACGGCTGTTAGCAATTAGCAGGGGAGACTGTCCCCTAGTCTCTCCGCCCAATGGAATGCTACAACGACGACGAGCCACGAGAGGAAGTACCAGATGCTCCACGACAGCTGCAGGACGATACCAATTCCATTATTGATGAGCTCGAAGTGGTCAACATCGGGGATGAAGAATATCCCAGGCCTATCTCTATCAGTTCGACCTTGTATGCGGAGGAACACACGATACTTGTGCAACTTCTCAAGGAATACCAGGACATATTTTCCCGGACATATGAAGAAATGCCTGGCCTAGATAAAAACTGGTCACCCACCATCTACATGTCATACCCGGATCCGAGCCGAATCAAGCAATCCCCGAGGCAATTCAGGCATGAGGTAGAAGAACAAATAAATATTGAGATTCAGAAGTTGCCGGCTGCTGGCTTCATCAAACCCATCCATCATCCGACCTGGATGGCTAATATGGTGTCGGTAAAGAAGAAGAATGGACAGATCAGGTGTTGCGTGGATTTCAGAGACTTGAATAGATGCTGCCCCAATGATGATTTTCCTTTACCTAACATCGACATGTTAGTGGATGCCACCAGCGGACACGACATGTTCTCTTTTATGGATGGATACAACGGCTACAATCAGATAAGGATGTACGAGCATGATGCAAGTAAGACTGCCTTTCGAACTCCTCTCAGAAATTTTATTATGCTGTAATGCCATTTGGTTTAAAGAATGCCGGTGTAACGTATCAATGAGCTATGACGGCAATCTTCTACTGGAGCCAACACCTTAAGGGAGCAACCTCAGGAAGATAACGATGTCCGCGCACGAGAAAGAATCCGGGGGAATCACTCTTGTCTATCGTTCCATGTTGGAAGACTTCGTGAAGTTGTTGAACGCTCATCTACAACAACATCTGCCCGGGTAGAAAGAACCAGGCCTGCCGGTAATGAAGAGCCTCATAATGTTCGTGGGAGCATATATCTCACCAACAGGCGATACAACCTTCAGCCTTCTGTAAGCAGTTTCCCTGAAGCAGTAAGAGCAAAACCACCGAGATACAACATCCTGCGCGTCTGCCAACTCCATCTCCAGTACCACATGCACGACTCCCACAATGATGAAACAACGTCTAAGATATTCCATATCTGGCTCGACAACAACCACATCGATGAGAGACGCGTTCAGAATTTCGTCTCCCAAGGAGTGTTACTAGGGACTGCTTAGCACTACTCATCTAAAAGATGCAGAGAGACGCAAGCACGCTATATTCCAAGATGTCCAAAGACGAGGATATACTCAAGAGAACAGACATATTTTCAAAGACCAGCGATATTCCTGGATGTCTATGAAACGCAACGCAGACGAAAAGACGGCCTCATGAATCTAGCGGGACAACGTCTATCAAGTCCAAGGCTCAGTAGATGCTCGTGGGCAGGGGACTGTCTCCCTATTTTTCATTCCGTGAGGAAACATCAAGGAAGCTATCACACCTCTTCCTGCCAGTCTCCTCTGATCACAACTGCTGCTAAGAACTGTTGTTCGTTTATCGATACCAGTGCCCGAGCTTCATCATAGCAACCACTACGGACAGAGTAAGGGATTTCTTCAATACAGGAGAGATGGTCAATCAAGAAGCATGCAATTCGCGAGGGAGAATCAAACTAAATAAGAAGCCTCTTCAATGCTTTCTTCAGAGGAAGACGCTCCAACGCCTGTCCAGGAGAAGCCGCTTCAACACTCTCTCTAGGATCCGGTTCGATGTTCGCTCCAGAAGAATCCACTTCAGCGCTCTCAACGCTCTCTCCAGGATCCACCTCAACGTTCTCACCAGAAGCCACTTTAACATCCTCTCGAGCCGTTTCAACACGCAAGCTACATCAATAATCTGCGCTTTGGTCAAGTTATCTCTGATGTACTCATTTCTCAACATGCGTCTCATCCATCCTTCATAAGGGCCCAGCGGAGCATGAAAAACCTTGAAGTCGATAGGAGAAAGGTTATCTTGTGGGACGAATGTTTTCAGATAGTTGAAAGGGCGTGGTGAACAACTCATCATTTATGTTTGGCATGTCTTTGAAGCTGTCAACACCTCCTGACTTGGCATCGGCATTATTATCTGTGAAGCATGCTCCCTTGGCCGTAGGAGGACATGAACACAGCGGGACCAACACCACGTTCGAACATACAAGGTTCACGTTTGGGAAAAGCAAGCACGTCTGGGTCCCACGTTCGAGCAAAGGGAAGACCGATGTTGGTTAGCAAGACCGGTGTTGGTCACAACAGCAAGGCCGGTGCTTGTAGAAGTAACAAAGCTGGTGTACGGGACAAGGCCGGTGTTCGAACGAAACAAGACAGCAAGGCCGGTGTCGGTCGAGGCAGCGATGTCCGTCAGCAAGGTCGGGGTTCGTCAAATCAGCAAGGCCGATGTTCGTCAAGGCAAAGACGGTGTTGGTCAAGGGGCAAGTCTGGTGTTGGGTGAGGCAACAGGTTTGGTGTCGGTTCGAAGCAGGAACAGCCGGCCCCAAACAAAGAAGGCACGTGGCGGGTCCCACTTGATCAGGCACAGCCAGCCCCAGATTGGTTGAAGCAGGCACAGCCGGCCCAGGAAAAGCAGGAACGCGGCGGGTCCCACGTTGATCAGGCACAGCTAGCCCCAGATTGGTCGAAGCAGGCACAGCCGGCCCCAATCAAAGCAGGCACGCGGCGGGTCCCATGTTCGAGCAAGGCAGGCACAACAAATCCCACATTTGGTCAGAGCATGCACATGTGGGTCCCATATTCGCTCATGCATGCGACGTGATACTGTTTTCTACGGACGAACAATAGCAACGACAGCAAGCTCCGGCGGCGTCCGCAGCGGTGGAAGCGGCAGCAATGCTCGGCGAGCCAAAGTCACGAACGGGAGAAGTTGTTCGAACAAAAAAAAGAGAAAAAGGGTCGGTCCTCTTTTATACAAAAATGATTGGAGAACTCTGGTAAAAGAAGGATTCCCTTCTTGGCTCAAATACCCGAAGGAGGAAGCTGGTCCCACCAAGGTCCGTGGTCACGCCTGGCGTACTCACGCGGATGATTGCCAACATGGCCGGCCAGAGTCCCTCCAGGTAAACTTCCTTTATCTTGTATTTATACGATTATATTCTTCACCATTTCATGCCTACCCCACAATGATGCAACCATTATATGCTAGGCAGGGGACTTAATGTTGATGGTGGATTTTAGTTCGGGGCTAAAATTGTAAAACCAAATTTATACGCTGACATCCTGCAAAGGATAAATCCACTGATAAGTGATGAATACTTCTTCACTTTAATAATTCACCTAGAATGGAGCATGTGGCAACAATCCCAGTATTCTGTGAATTAAATACAAAAAATTTATCCAGGTTGGAGCATGTAGCAACAATCCCATATACCCTGTAAATTTACAGCATTATTAATTAATTCATGACTAGCCTTGTATTTCCTGTGCTGTTCTCGCAGAACTCTCATTATTAGTGCAGCATGACGACTGAGTGTTGCTCTCAGCAGAGTAACACGAATCTCCAAGTGTTAATAGTGAGGCATGCACTAAATACCCGTGCATGCCACATCTCTCGGTGTGTTATACTAGACCGATTGAGCCCACCTCTCTCGGTGTGTTATACTAGCCCTATTGAGCATACATCTCTCGGTGTGTTATACTAGCCCGATTGAGCATGTTTGAATCTGGACTGACAGTCTCAGAAACAATCACGACCACGCAAGTTGGCCGCATGATTTAACCAGCCTAGACGATCGTCAGCAGGAGAAGGCTACCATCTTAATGACCACCAGCGGGCCCGTTTATGCCCTGGTCGGTCGAATACATACCACGCCTCCCAAACAACCACCGAACACAAGCCTAGAGTAGGATGGTTGGGATGGTATGGAGCAGCTTGGAAAACATGTACGCACAAGACTGCCAATGTCGGTCTCAAAAAGATCGAGGTCGTCCAACTTCACCGGCATGGTTGGACGGCATAGATCGTCCCATGGCCGGTTGGACAAGCATTGCCGTGCACACCGGCGGGGGCCCTTCACGCCTGCATAATCGACCACCTCACGACCTAGCCAGGGAGAAGCAAACATCGCCTAAAGTTCTGCCGGCGTGATGCTTTAAGGGTCGCAGGAAATTCCACTAAAGGTCTTAAATTGATCACGACCATCCAACCTCACCAGCATGTTTGGATGGCTTAGATCAGACCCATAGCCGTCAGGCAGGTATTGGCATGTTCACCACCGTCCCAATGTGGGCCCCACATGGTCGGCCTCCCCAAAAGAGGAGCGTAGCTTGCCAATTCGTCCAGCCAAAGTAACGTGGACATGAAAACCTAATTAGGGTTTGCGGCATATCACATGTGTCGCAAATCAGTCGCGACCATCCATCTTCGCAGGCATAGATGGAGGGTGTAAATGTAGACTCAAAGGGTCCCAAGCATGTCCACACAATCGTCGTGGGCCCGTATACATGCGTGAACAATCGTCCAAGGCCGACCATGGCTAGATGCCTCGATTCGTGCGCCCAAACTAGGAATGGTCGTGCGGTTCCAATTGCAAACCGATCTCGACCACTCAACTTTGCTGGACAAATCGAGTGGCTTAGATCACATCTCCATGGGACAGTGAGGTACGGACGTGTATACCGGCAAGCCATCTACACGCATGCCCGGTCAGTCTTGCCAAAAACATCTCCCATGCATGGATTTGACCAAGCTGAAAGAAGGTACTTGCGCACCTCCTAAACCCTAATCTGACGGTCGCAGATGTGGGTCGCAAGTCGTATCGTCCGTCCAACTTCGCCAGCTTGGACGGACAGCCTATGACAGGAGTTAGGCAACCAGTGAGGCATCACCACGATCACCGTCCACCACTCTTCCACATGGGGTGATCGGCCAAATCAGGGCTTGCCTGTATAGCCTCCAAACGATCACTCGAAGATGGCTGGACGTGATGCTATTTTAAGACGCTTAAATTCGTGACTTACTCCGTTAAGCCTTAAAACAGCGATGCTTCACACATGCTGAATATATTCGATGCATTACCTGTATAGAATACACACGATATTTCATAAATATCGACTTCCTAAATAACTTAGTTATTTAATCTAGCATCACATGCTAATTTCTGTGGGTCCCACATCCACACATTCAAGACATCAAGCATGTCACAAACTGGGGGATACATACTGGGGTATTGGTCTGGCGGTTTACAGCATGCAGCGTGCGACGCACCATCACAAGAACGTGTCAGGAAGACATGGACGATTAGTGATGGTGGGAGAAGTGGGCAAGACTGGTCGTGTGACACTAACACACAATTCCACTACTCCATCACTCCACTTCCTCCACTTCCCATGAGAGACGTGGGTTAGGCTCAATGACTTTTATAAATAGGTTCTCCTCCTTATTTCCAAAAAACAGACAAGAGAGAAACCAAGTGTTGATACAACGTATTCAAACACACAGAGCTTTGCTTACATTATTGCAATCCAGTTCGGTATTCTGATACAAGTCAAAAACAGCCAACACCTTCACAATTTCAACACCTTCTTCGCTTCCCTCCCTAAGATCAACCCCATCTCCTTCACTTTGTGACCGAAGCAAGTCTGAAACGACCATTTCTTGGTTTAGGCCAGAATTGTACATATTGATCTCTCGAATCAGAAAGCACTCCCGTGCAGTGCATTTGTTTAGGGTTTAGATTCATTTCTCATCCACACACCTCAAATTACCAAAACCGGCAGAAATAGTTTTCACCCATAAACACATACACAGGGTAAGTATGAAAACCAACAGGTTTAGACATACGAATGTCAGTTACACCTTTGAGAATTAAGTCTAAGGTGTGTTGAAGTTGAACAAGGGATGTTTTATTCAACCTAGAGTTTCTCTTTTCTTTAGCAAAGCCTTTTGCATTGCAAAAGAGGCATACTTTCTGATCACAAAAGTGATTAGACAAAGCAGTCTGAACAACCTCGTTAGGAGATTTCTTCCTTCCGTGTGATTTGGAACATCCTTGATCAATAGGTAATTCAGACACATTCTTTACAATAGGAAGGGATTCCAATTTTACTTCTGGTGTTGGAACGTTTTTAGGCTTATCAGAAGTACTTGGTATACTAGACTTCTTAGAGCATCCTTGAATAGAGAGTTTACTCAATCGATGTTCAATTTCCAAAGCATCATTTTTGAGGCTAGCCCCAAGAGTCATACGTGAAGAATGATCTTCAATATTTTCTATGAAATTACAATCTCTAATTACACCAAGTAGAACATCGACACGATGTTTTAACCGATTAAATCTATCAGCTTGGATTCTAGCAAGATTTAGAATCAAGACACTCTCTTCAGCTGTTTCCCGTTCATTTATAGAAATAGACTCTTTTGAAGGGTAATCGGAAATACTCATGTCGGATCCTGTTTGTCTTGTTGGAACACATGGTTCGTCTATATTCGAGATTGAGGAATCTTTCTCTTTAATAGAATTAGACAAGACATAGCCTTTATTTCTGGTGACGCGTTTATCAGAGATACTATCGTCCATCCTCAGATCGCTACAAACACAGACTTGTAAGGTCTTAAACGTGTTTGCCCGCTCTGATACCAATTGAAAAAGCGGGTGGTACAACAACCACACCCAACAATTCGATTAGCAATCTGTATGGACAAACTCTAATATACTTTCTAGAGAATCAACTAGACAGACATACTCAATCTAGATAAAAGTATATCAAAGAGTTTATATCTCAATATATCGATTTGATATATACTCAAGCAAATAGAAATGTGCGAGTCTTTATCAAATACTAGAGAGATAACTTGGATGGTACCAAAGACCAATATCCAAGTGTCAATCAATTTAAATCAACAACCAAAAAGTCGGATATTCTAATTGATTGAACAACGCACAACATGTGATATTTCAATTATATAAAAAAAAATAATGCGGAAAAGAAATAACACAGACACCAGAATTTTGTTAACCAGGAAACCGCAAATGCAGAAAAACCCCGGGACCTAGTCCAGATTGAACACACTGTATTAAGCCGCTACATACACTAGCCTACTCCAAATTAACTTCGGTATGGACTGTAGTTGAACCCCAATCAATCTCACACTGATCCAAGGTACAGTTATGCTCCTACGCCTCTGATCCCCGCAGGATGCTATGTACTTGATTCCCTTAGCTGATCTCACCCACAACTAAGAGTTGCTACGACCCAAAGTCGAAGAATTTAATAAACAAATTTGTATCACACTGAAAAGTCTACGGTAATAGATAAATCCGTCTCCCACGAATATACCTACGATTTTTGTTCCGTCTTTTGATAAATCAAGGTGAACAGGAACCAATCAATAAACCGGTCTTATATTCCAGAAGAACATCCTAGTATTATTGATCACCTCACAATAATCTTAATCGACGCAGCGAAAAAAGATATTGTGGAATCACAAACGATGAGACGAAGTGTTTGTGATTACTTTTCTATCTTGCCTATTGGATCTCGGGCCAATTATTATAATCGTACTCGTAACGATAGAAGATGCAAGATCATATCACACAACTACAAGAAAAGTAGTATCGGTCTGGCTTCACAATCCCAATGAAGTCTTTAAGTCGTTAACCTGGTTTAGAAGAAGAAACCAAAGGTTAAAGGAGAATCGACTCTAGCTATGAAACTAGTATCACACGTAAGGTGTGGGGATTGGGTTTCCAAGTTGCTAGAGTTCTCCCTTATATAGTTTTCAAATCAGGGTTTGCAATCAATGTTAGCTTGGTAACAAAGCATTCAATATTCACCGTTAGATGAAAACTTGATTAGATTCAAGCTAATATTTCTCAACCGTTAGATCGAAAACTTAGCTTGTTACACACAAATGAAATGTCCAATTTTGGGTTTACGAACCGTTCCCAAACATTAACATTTGTTGGTTCAACAATAGTTAACCAAATGGTTAGCCATATGATTACTTTCATATCAACCATATTCTTCTTCACCATAACTAGTTCAAATGACTCAAATGAACTAGTTAGAGAGTTGTTCAATTTCTTAGATATTATGTAACTACACAAGACACAATCGAAGAAAAAACGGTTTGATTCACTCGAATCAGTTCATGAACTTTATAGCCACGGTTTGCAAAAGCATTCCTTAGTTTAAAATAAACATGAGTTCAAGAACAACCGGTTTTGGATATAACCTTCTCAAGTTCGCGACTGGGTTCGCGGACTTAAGCTCATGGAAGGAGTTCACAAACTCCAGCAGAATTTCTCGGGTCGAGAACTTCCGCCAGTTCGCAGACTTGGCTCACGCTACTTCCATTTCTCTTAATCAACAAAGTTCGCAAACTTTGGTACAGGGAATAAGGACTTATACATATATGTGTTTCCACAAGAATGTTTATATCCTACCAATGGTTATGTAATCTAAACTCTCATTTCAATCATTGAAACATTCTTAGAAGACGGATATAGCCGTTATTCACATACCATTTTTCGTCAGAGCAATTTTCAAAGTGATTTAAACATAACATGACTTTCGTCACTAGGTAAAGATGAATTCGGCTAAAGTGAAAGCTTACCAACACATATTTCGAGAAATAGATAGGAGATAAACTCGTCTCGAAATAGCAAATGTGCATAATGAAAGTCTATATATCAAAATGACTTTTGTCTCAAGAGTAGGAGATAGAATAGATAGACTTTTGAGTGACAGATAAGTTCAAGTTTCCACATACCTTTTAGTCGAGGAAGATCCACCAGTTCCTTGAGTAGTCCTTCGCCTTGTATGATGATTTCCATGGAGTTCTTGAGCTCAACTACACTTTCTACCCTAGTCCGAGACCTTTAGCTATGTAGGCTATAAATCAAGACTTATAGTTTTGATCACTAACATTGAAAAACATGCTTGAGATAGCAACGCATGCGAGTTCGACCGAGAAATGCTCTAACAAGGGGTGTCAATGGTAACTGAAAAAGTGGGGGTCTAACAACCACACCCAATATTTCGGTTAGCAATCTGTATGTACTAACTCCAATATACTTTCAAGAGAATCAACTAGACAGTCAGACTCAATCTTAAGAAAGATATGTCAAGAAGTTATATCTCACTTTCTTGATTCAATACTTACTCAATCAAATAGAAATCTGTGAGTCTAATTGAATACAAGAGAAATTTACTTGAACGGTACCAAAGACCAATGTTCAAGTATCAATCAATTTCAATCAACAACCAAAGGTTGGATTTCCCAATTGATCGATTCAACGTACAACCTGTGATATTTCAATTATATAACAAAATATAATTCGGAAAAGAAATAACACAGATACCAGAAATTTTGTTAATGAGGAAACCGCAAATGCAGAAAAACCTCGGGACCAAGTCCAGATTGAACACCATACTGTATTAAGCCGCTACAGATACTAGCCTACTACAAACTAACTTCGGTCTAGATTGTAGTTGAACCCCAATAAATCTCACACTGATCCAAGGTACAGTTGCGCTCCTTACGTCTCTGATCCCAGCAGGATACTCCGCACTTGATTCCCTTAGCTGATCTCACCCACAACTAAGAGTTGCTACGACCCAAAGTCGAAGACTTTAATAAATAAATCTGTATCACACGGAAAAGTCTACGGTAATAGATAAATTTGTCTCCCACAGAAATATCTACGAGTTTTTGTTCCGTCTTTTGATAAATCAAGGTGAACAGGAACAAATTGATAATCCGGACTTATATTCCCGAAGAACAGCCTAGTATTATCAATCACCTCACAATAAACTTAATCGACTAGCGAAACAAGTTATTGTGGAATCACAAACGATGAGACGAAGTGTTTTTGATTACTTTTATATCTTGCCTATTGGAGAAATAAATCTCAATTCGATCTTACGATTATACTTAGTACGATAGAAACAGCAAGATCAAATCACACAACTACAAGAAAAGTAGTATCGGTCTGGCTTCACAATCCCAATGAAGTCTTCAAGTCGTTATCCTACAGGGTCTCGGTAGAAACCTAAGGTTAAAGGAGAATCGACTCTAGCTAATACAACCAGTATCACACAGGAGGTGTGGGGTTTCCCATTTGCTAGAGTTCTCCCTTATATAGTCTTTCAAATCAGGGTTTGCAATCAATGTTAGCTTAGTAACAAAGCATTCAATATTCACCGTTAGATGAAAACCTGGTTAGATTCAAGCTAATATCTTTCAACCGTTAGATTGAAACTTATCTTGTTACACACAAATTAAATGCACGTTTATCTAGGTTCGTTTAACCGCACCCAAACATGTACATCTAGTTGGTTCAACAGTAGTTAACCAAATGGTTAGCCATATGAGCACTTTCATATCAACCATATTCTTCTTTACCATAACTAGTTCAAATGACTCAAATGAACTAGTTAGAGAGTTGTTCAATTGCTTAGATCTTTATAATAGACACAATTGAAACAAAAACGATTTGATTCACTCGAATCAATTCATGAACTTTATAGACACGGTTTGCAAACTTGCATTCCTTAGTTTATATAAGTTTAAGTTCACGAATAATCGTTTTTAGAAAATAACCAACTTAAGTACCGGACTGGTACGCGGACTTAAGTACCCGGAATAAGTTTATTTTCAATTCACAAACTCCAGCAAAAATTCTAGGGATGAGAACTTCCGACAGTACGCGGACTGGGTTCGCGGACTGGGTACGCTGACTCTAGTTCCGGTTTTCCTGATCAGCAAAGTACGCATACTTTGGTTCAAGGAATAAGGACTTATACATGTATGAGTCACCTCACAATGTTTATATCCAACTATGGTTATATAATCTAAACTCTCATTTCAATCATTGAAACATTCTAAGAGGACGTTATATGATTGTTATTTACAAACCATTTTTCGGCAAAGCCATTTTCAAGTAATTGAAACATAACATGACTTTCGTCACCAGTAAAGATGAACTTGGCCAAAGCGAAAGCTTACCAACACATATTTCGAGAAATAGATAAGTGAGATAAACTCGGCTCGAAATAGAAAATGTGTATAATCATAGTCTATATAGCAAAACGACTTTTGTCTCAAGATAGGAGATAGAGTAGATAGACTTTTGAGCGATAGATAAATTCAAGTCTCCACATACCTTTTAGTCGATGAAGTTCCACCAATTTTCTGAGTAGTTCTTCGTCTTGTATGATGATCGCCATGGAGTTCTTGAACTCAACTACACTTTCTATCCTAGTCCGAGACTTAGCTATAAGTAGACTAGAAATCAAGACTTATAGTTTTGATCACTAACATCGACAAACATGCTTGAGATAGGAACGCATGCGAGTTTGACCGAGCAGTGCTCTAACAGTAACTATCAGAACGAATATTTCCAATTATGTACCCATATTCGATACAATATCTGGATATCCGCATCCGATAATTATCCGACGGGTTTTCAAAATTGTCATTTGTATTCATTCCTTTAAGGTTAAGTATATCCGATAGTATCCGATAATTATCCAAAATATTACATTTTACATTAAGAAAACACCTAATTTTCTTGTTTGTCTTTAATCATGTCTTTAATCATCAAATTAATTCTGATGATTTTGTCATTCCTTCGTTTCGTCTCTATTAAAATCATTGACAAGTATCAAAAATAAGATATATCCTAACTTGTAGTAATAGTTTTTTATAAATATATTCATGTTATCGGATATCAGATAACTGTTGAAAAAGCGGGGGTACAACAACCACACCCAACAATTCGATTAGCAATCTGTATGGACAAACTTCAATATACTTTCTAGAGAATCAACTAGACAGTCAGACTCAATCTAGATAAAAGTATATCAAAGAGTTTATATCTCAATCTCTTGGTTTGACATATACTCAAGCAAATAGAAATCTGCGAGTCTTTATCAAATACTAGAGAGATAACTTGGATGGTACCAAAGACCAATATCCAAGTGTCAATCAATTTAAATCAACAATCAAAAGGTCGGATATTCTAATTGATTGAACAACGCACAACCTGTGATATTTCAATTATATAAACAAATATAATGCGGCATAGAAATAACACAGACACCAGAATTTTGTTAACGAGGAAACCGCAAATGCAGAAAAACCCCGGGACCTAGTCCAGATTGAACACACACTGTATTAAGCCGCTACAGACACTAGCCTACTCCAAATTAACTTCGGGCTGGACTGTAGTTGAACCCTAATCAATCTCACACTGATCCAAGGTACAGTTATGCTCCTACGCCTCTGATCCCAGCAGGATGTTACGTACTTGATTCCCTTAACTGATCTCACCCACAACTAAGAGTTGCTACGACCCAAAGTCGAAGACTTTAATAAACAAATTTGTATCACACATAAAAGTCTACGGTAATAGATAAATCCGTCTCCCACGAATATACCTACGAGTTTTGTTCCGTCTTTTGATAAATCAAGGTGAACAGGAACCAATCAATAAACCGGTCTTATATTCCCGAAGAAGAACCTAGTATTATTGATCACCTCACAATAATTTTAATCGACGCAGCGAAAAAAGATATTGTGGAATCACAAACGATGAGACGAAGTGTTTGTGATTACTTTTATATCTTGCCTATTACTGTAATAAAAAAAGGTGGTCTTTGACTTTGAGTCATTAGACGGACAGGATTTGCCGGGGACCCAGATCTGGCGGTCGGAATCATCTTGATCGAGCTATGACTTGGACGGCTGTGAATGATAGGCTATGTTACGGGAATGCCTTTCATGGAACCAGTTAGAGCCCTAAATAATCTTTTCGTTTATCTGATTCATACCCTCTTTCTTTTTCTGCTACTACGATCCTTCTCCTCTCTCGAAGAGAATTCCTCCGTTTTTATTTTTGCGATATATGTTTGCAGGAAATTTAGTAGGCTAAATTTAATCAGGAATACGATGCAGAGGAAAATAACAAGAAGGTAAACATGTACAAACCCTAGAATTTTTATCTTTAAGTTTTTTTGATTTTTTTTTTGTTTGCTTCTTTTGATTGTTGTAGGATGATATTTTTTTGGCATATTAAACTCGATTTGGGTTTTCAGAGAACAATTAGCTTCTCACTTTGATCGATTCTCTCTTCTAGACTCGGTGAGAGGTAGTACCACCACCGCCACCACCTATACTCATCACTGCACCTTACCTCTCACTTTAATACGAGTTTCAAAATTCAATTTCGTTCTGGAGTAATCAATTATAACGATTTTTGGTTTTTTTAACGTACCTAATTTATTTTTCTTATTCTAAGCTTTGAATTTGATTTTGGTGTTCAACTGCCGAAGACCAACTTATGTAGCATTGCAGATCAGAACCCAAACAACTTCAACATACAAATTATGGAAGAGTGGTGGCCTAAATTGTTCAATTGTATGTTTGATCCATACAAATCATGCTTTTAGTCTGTTGATTTAACACACCAAGTTGGGTTACAAGAAAATAAATATTCAAGCTCAACCCTAAAGGAAGATAGGTAAAAGAGAGAAAGATACGTGTTTACAAAAGGAAAGGAATGGTTTGATCTATAGGTGTTCACAAAATCTTAAACTTTGTGAATTATTGTTGTTGAGAACTCCTATTGCTCTTACATAGAAAGATTACAAGAAGTTTTCTCTAAGAATGTTGAGCAATAGTGGGACGATAAGAATAATATGCCACTTCCTTTCATTATTTCAAGATCAAAGATATGCAGCTTTTGTGTCTGCTGCTACCTTTTTGGATGTTGCATAGGTGGTGGCTGCTGGTGCTTAACCTGTTCAAATTATTGCGGTATTACAGTTCCACCTTAGGACCGAAGTAGGACAAAATAAGTTAAACACGAACTCTGATAACAGTGCAGGGTACACATGGATTTGTTCAATTACGAAGAAACATCAATTTTATTGTTAATTTTAGATTGTACATTATTTATCATAATAAGCATGGGTCTTTCAGATGAATTGGGTTGTTTTTCTCTTTCGATGCAGGCATGTGGCTGGAAGAGGAAATAGATTCCGCTTTTGATAGCTTATATCCAGGAAAGACACCTGGATTTAAAGGAAGTTGCGGATCAAGTATGTAGTTTCCTTGGCCTACACTTTTTGCAGCAAAAGTTTTGCTCTCATTTTTAATGAATGGTTTAATGGTAAGAGTAATTTGGAACCGATAAATTCTCTATTATGATTATTTGGCATTTTAATAAAACGGTAAAAAACTAATAATTTATTGGCATCTGCATATACTTATTGTCTGGACTGGGTACTACAAGGTATTTTCCTGAATAGGCTATATACCTATAGTTTTCATAGTTCGGAGCTGTTATCCGCAGCAACCCGGAAGGTAATCTGTTTGTACTATTTTCTTACGTATTGGACGTCTCTAGAGATTCGATATGAGTAAAACAAGACATTCCAATCAAGCAAGTCTGAACAAAGCTTTAAAGGAACCTTCAATTTTCAATTGTGATGTCATTCTTTCTGTGTTACCTCAGTGACTTGGCAAAGATTTTGAGTATATGGCTTGACATCTTCCTTGAATCTACTTTTTGACTTTTAGGATGGAAGACTATATTACTTTGGGAGGCATAGTAGAAATCCAATTATGTTTTTATTTCATTAAACCAATGAAATCTTCTTGAATAAGTAAATTCAGGGTGACCCAAATTTTTTGTGTTACACACTACTACTCTTCTATGAAAAATCCTGTTTACACCCATAAGCTGTATTCAGCAAAAACTTAATAGAATAGTACATAGATGTTGAGGAAGTTGGAGATAAGAATGACAAAGGACTGGAATTGAAATGAGTTGGCCCAAACTAAGGGCATCAAAGTTGGATTTTGCCTAAGACCTGAAGATCTCAGGATGATTATCTACCGCCTCGTGCTCGCGCCACAACCATCTCCAACTGCAGAACTTTTTCTTTTTCATTACTTCCATGGTCGTCCTTTGTGGCACGGCAGCACCCGTCTTATTGAAATGGTTTGTCAGTAGAGATGATTCAATCTCTATGATTGTGTTGTTGTCGATTCAATATAATATCGTTGGATTTTTATTTCTATGCTTCATTGTTTTCTGCTCTTTTGCTAAATATGATTTGTGGAGTGAATGGTGTGTATTCAAAACTGGTGGATCAAAAGCCAGGTACTGTGTTAGCTAGCTAGGTGAAGATAGAGAGGAAGTAGAAACAACAATGAAGAGAACAACAACATAATAAATAAATAAAAAAAAAAAAAAACAAGAGCACCCTTCTAGAAAGTCCTCTTAATTTAAAAAGCTCATATACAGAAGTTAGGGTTGGTCATTTTATAACCTTTAAGCTCATATCACTTTTTTTGTTATTCTGGGACTAGAGATCCAGTGAGCAAGGAACCTCAAGTGATCAGTTACCGCTGATGGTTTGTGGGGACAGTCGACTATAAGTTATGTTACATCTTGGGTGTTATCTGTATCTTTAATTTTTCTCAAATCAAATTGAATTTCCCGTATAAAAATTTGATTTAATTGCTCCACTAGGTACTAGCTGCTATCTCCATTTCCTAAACTCTCAACTACCTTTGTGTTATCCTTTCTAAGGATGTTTCAGCAATTGTCCATATTTTATTTTAACGTTTTGCAATAAAGCTAAGCTGTTGATTTCTTATTTCGACAGATTTTCATAGGTATGGTTTGCTATACGTGATTAGAAAGTTTTGACTTCTATTTGTTTATGGTTGGGAAACAGCTATTGCGGTTTACATAAACCGAATTAGTCCAGATCCTTTATTTCTGACAATAAAAGTTATGTCAGTACGATGCCTTTATGATGTTAAGTTAACTAACATACTCTCTTACTTTCATGCTTCTTACTAGCAAGCTAAGAGAAGATAATTAAGAAGTTTTTTGATGACTAGCATGCTCAAGACAAGCTAACCAGTTTGGTTAGACCGCTGAAATTTATTTTCTTTTTTAACGTAATACTAAAGGTTTATTGAATTGTTAAAATAATATTAGGAAAGAATTCACTTTGAACGCTCATGTTTACTGTTTGATGATTAATTGCTTTCTCTAATTTGTTCTTCTTCAGATGCACATGGGAATAGGTCTGAAAAGTTTCAAGGTGTTGGGATTGCTTCGCGTTGTTATAGCTGTTCTTACGACTTCTAAGGTAAGTCCTCTTTTTAAGGCAATTATGAATGAATTAGTATTTTTATGTGGAACTGTTTTTGGGAGGATGGAGTATTTTAGATGCCTGTGTAGGATTATTTAAGCATTCTAACTCTTTAGCTGTAACTCTAGATTTTTTGATGGCTTAGGATCAAACTGAAAACTTACGGTCATTTGGTTTCCATGAGATATCCATGAACAATTTAATTTCTTATGAATATAAGATCAAACAAGCATACAAAAGAGTTTATATATTAGTCATTTGCAGAAGAATGCAGATGGTAGGTTACTAGCATACTGCTTCACCAATCGGCTGGCATAGTTGCGCCCATGAGTAATTGTATGGTTGATGCATTGAGGATAACAGTATGGAATGAAGGTTTTGGAGCATTTGGAAAGAGTTTGATTGGTGAAGGTCAGGCTTTTTTCCAGGTTCCAATACCACACCCTCATATTTGTGATGTTTTCACTGGCGTCATCTTTTTTTTTTCTTGACCCTTGATCGATAGTATTTGTATCAAAAGATGAATACCTACCAACCAAAATTATGATGAAAATAAAAATTGTTGTTATGGTGATAACTGTTGGGTGTTCTGAAAATTTGGGAGTATGCTTATTTAGTTATTTTTCGGAATATAAAAATTGGTAGACAAGAGTACAGTGCACAGAATTCTTAATCTTTATTACCAGTTCTCAATCCATGAAATGTAGTAACCAGGTCATAGATGGACGCCACCTGACCTTATGTTAAAGTTTTTTTTTGATTCCTTCTATGATTATTGCACAAATTTATTTATTTTGTAAAGATTATTCATGAAAAATCTTTAATGCTAAGATTACATGATAAGAGAGAAGATGGGTTCACTACTCTTGCTGCAGCTAGGCCCCCTTTTTTTTGAAAGGGTATCAGTATAGGCCACAAAAGCACAAATTTCTGTTCTTAGAGCGTCCACAGTGGTACGATCATAACCAAAGATCAAAGACCAAAACAAACGATCAAATTTGAGTTTAGTCTGGTGTTTGACGTTACGGGTGAAAGACCAAATTTGATCGAGCGTACACTATATATTCGCCTGGTGTGGGGCGTGGGATATACGTCCGCTTGATTGAGGAGATTCTTAAAAAAAAAAAAAAAAAAAAAAAAAAAGAAAGAAGTGGGGCGGAGGTATAAAGCCCGCCCCACAAAAATTTTTTGGAAAACAAAGAATGGGGCGGGGGTATAATGCCCGCCCCATACAAAATTAAAAAAAAAAATAAAAAATGGGGCGTAGACTTTACGTACGCCCCATGTGAAGCGTAAACTTTACGTACGCCTGGTGTGGTGCGGGGACTTTACGTACGCCTGGTGTGGGACGTAGATTATATAACCGCCTGGTGGTGGGGCGTGAACTATATGACCGCTCGACTATATCTGGGTTTGGTCTTGATCGCCGACCAAATTTGGTCTGGGTTTTACTCTTTGATCAAATTTTGATCGATGGTCCGTCTCACTACGCCAGCCCATTCGACTAGAAATTTGCTCTTAGTCGTCCACTGCAGTTGCTCTTAGAGAGCAAAGGATAAAAGATGTTCAAGATATGACGTTTGAGATGACTTTTTTTTTTTCCCTATATGTGACCAAATTACTTTGCTCTTCGGCTTTCTAACTTTGGTAATGATGAAAAAAGTTAAATTAGTTCTGAAATGTAGTTATAATTTAGTGAACTACATTACAAATCCTTATAGAAGTTGAATTGTTTGATGAAACACCTAATAGAAGCTTCTCTTTTTTTTTTGTTATCTTCAGCTTTGCTTTGCTGTGTCATAGGCTGACAACAGATCCCGATCACTGATCGATTTGTATGCTTTCAAAGCCATTCCTTGGTGCGGTATGGCACATCTGTTTTGTGTTGAACCTTCGAGTAAATTATTGTATTTGATCATGATATTAGTTGAAATGACAAACTGAAATTTATGTTGTTTCAGACCCATTTAATTATGGGTTCTATTTCTATTAGAGACCATTATTTGTTCTGCATTTATTTTCCTGACTTTTGTATCCATAAGTGGAATCATATCAAAAAGACCGCTGCATAATGCATAAAGCTTAGTTTCCCATTATTGCAGTTCCATTGTTTCTATTTAAAAGACTAGCACCAGGTATGTCATGTTTCTGTCCAATACTAAGACAAGTATTTTAAACTACGGATCTGTGGCGCAATGGTAGCGCATTTGACTCCATGTCAGAAGGTTACGTGTTCGATTCACGTCAGGTCCATCCCCAGTTTTTAACCACGTTTGGGAAAGGTTATTGGTCATGTAGAAGAAAAATTGTTGATTAGTCATTCATGTTTTTCTATTTTATAGTTTTATTTAAGAATGATTGACGTGTTCATGCCATAAATGGATTTAAATAACACACTTCTTGGTTAGAGGTATAATGTACAAGTTCTTTCGAGTTATTTGCTGTCCGATCTAAGGATTTTGCATCCCGTGACATAAATCTCATCTACACAATTTTTGCTTTTTCATTCCTGACGTAATTGCTTGACCACTATGTTTTCTTTTTGTTCCTTGATGCTTAACAGGATCATGCACACAACAAAATACTGATCCATAAACTACAACTTTCTATTGTTCCGGCGGTGTTAATTTGACATACAAACACTCAGAATGAGGTTATTCCTGCTTCTGGTAGGAGCATCTCATGTCATTTTGAACAGCACCAGGTGATCATTACTCAAGACTGAAACAATTAGGGAAAAACGAAAATGGTAAGTGAAATCTCTATATTAATACGGTTGGAATTGTGTTTTTCTTTCTAATTATTCCTGATTTACCTCTGTAAATGCCGCTTCTTAACAAAACCTTATTCTCTTAGGTGAATTTGTGAGCACCATAGTAATTTCTACGATTGGTAGAAGTTAAAAAATAAATGCACCAGAAAAACGAAAATGGTAAGTGAAATCTCTATATTAATACGGTTGGAATTGTGTTTTTCTTTCTAATTATTCCTGATTTACCTCTGTAAATGACGCTTCTTAACAAAACCTTATTCTCTTAGGTGAATTTGTGAGCGCCATAGTAATTTCTACGATTGGTAGAAGTTAAAAAATAAATGCACCAAATTTTCAGCAGTCACATAGTCTTTTTCCATCTCAAGAAAATGAATGAAGTATGTCAACAATAGAATTAACTTCATACTGTCGACCGTGTCTGGAAATCCTAGGTTACTAATGGGAGAAAAGAAACTCGGGCACAAGGGACTTAAATTACGAAATGTCGTTAAGTTTTGCCTACCCACATCTTGAAAGGCTAGGTTACTCACATATGTTATAATTAATGTGTGCGAGTTAAGTGAGTATCTCGAACACAGATGCCTAGATAAAGCACTCTTTGGTATGGTAATTTTATATTCATATAAATGGATAGTGTGGTCTTGATGCTTGCTAATAATCATTAGTTGCTGCATCAGGGATTTCAGTTTGTTTCCATCTTTTGATGTAACCACCAGTGGCTATATCAAAAGAGAAGGCACTCTTCAAATTCTAATAACCGATAGTTGGATTATGCTTGCTAATCCGACTATCGTAGAAAACAGTTTCATATGCAGAATCATTGTCACGGAGCCACACCTTCGCATCATTATTATGTACAACTGCATTCATTTCCCTGTGAATGAATTTGTTGTTTAATCCCCTGGGACAAGTGTCTCAATGCGTATGTAATTCACGAGTTTATATTCTATAAAGCCAGCGTATAAAATATTATTAAAAAGTTGAATTGGGGAAGAAGTGGAAGTAAATTTTGCGAGGACGACCATTGGATATCAGTAGGCTGTCTTGGTTGATATATGCCTCTCAACTACTGAACTCCAACATCAGAATGACATGCAAACAAAAGAACTTACAAAGGACACACTAGGACAACTTGAATTAGATTTTTTTTTTTTTGAAGCACAACTTGAATTAGATGATTTCACCTCTGTCGAATGTTCTTCACCCTAGATCTTAAATAAGGGTTCCCTAACATAGGGATCAGGGAGCATCAAGCATGTCTTGAGAATACTCGAGCACCATGTAAGAGATGCCTTGGCCGAGGGTTGGAATAATCTGTGAAACTCTGTGAAATGGTGTTGATAATTAAGCCAATAATGTCCGCCAAGATGTACAATATTAGGTTTCTGGAGGGTTTAGCCATTTTGTTTGTTGATATTATATTTTTAAACACTGAGTTTTGTATGAATGTTTCACTTGGAAAGCATATGTACATTGCCTATGTATACTCTTCTATCAACAATGGAAAAATGCATCTGGCTTTGAATAAAATGAATACTATCAACCTATAGTTGAGAATTCCATCTTCTATACCGAGGTAAAAATTGTTGTATCGCTTTTTTCCCCCAATAAATTAAAGAAATCCGTAAAGAACGCAATTGGTCATTGTAAAAGCTTAACTCATGATAGGATGAGTTAAGTTGAATTTTATGGAATACTTGATGAATTCTATAGCATTCTCCTTGATGTTTAGTTTTTGCCATTCAACTTTTGTGTATTTAACAGCGCAGACAAAATTTGAGATCTTTTGTCGATGAACCTGCTTTTACCGATCTTTGCACAGAAAAAACTCTCGGCAATGTCTGTAATATTCAAGGATTTGAGATAACTGCCACGATTGATTAGAAACTAACGAGTTTGTCCTACACATGCCCTCCGTAAAAGTGAGTATTTGATTAAAGATGCTCTATTAGAAAGTAAGAGAATCAATTACCCGGAGCCTTAGGCTGTAAAAATGTTGTATATATGTTTAATTTTGAACTTGCATATGTTTATCCTTCCCATGACTTGGTGGGTATACCATATGGTGCTAATAAGGTTAGTGGTGCTCAAACTCTCGAAGATGTCTTTAGCGGATGGGGCCTTAAACTAATGCTGGTGAGCTTGAGAAGGATTCTACCACCAGAAAATCAAACATCAGCGAATTGAAGAATTTGATTGATTTTACATGCGGTTCAATGTGTTCGTGCTCTCTTGCAGGTCTCAGACCAGGCACAATATATTACTATAACTGCGGTGCTTTTTCTTTATCAAGCAAATAACATACCTTTAAAACTCTGCCCTTACCGTTGCCAAGCAACTATATTGGACGAATATAAGTTATTGGAGACTTTGGGCTTATAAGAAATTGATCATATAGTTGAGTATGATTCCTCGATGATTTCGATGCTTGGAGACTTAAGTTATGCAAATTATTACGGTACAACTTGCGGAAAATTTTACCTGTGTGTTTCCAAAATATATACCCCGCTGGGACGGATGGGAAATAACCTTCACTTTCTACCATAGTGCTGAGTAGAACCGAAGATATTTAATACCGCACCTTGCTAAGTATTTTCATGTTAGAGAATCATAAAAATTATTTGTGAGTCGAAATAGATTGAAATTAAGAAAAGTGGTCGTAAACAACTGGGAGTTAATGGTCGATCTATAAACATGGGCCAGCATGCCATGGAAGGACGCAATCAACTTTAATAGGATATTTCTCTGATGAACTTTGGATATTTGAGATTCTTTCTTTGCTTGGATATTAGAGAGGAAGCTTTTTGTAGTTGTGTGTGGCCTCACAATCCCCTGATTTTATTAAGGATGCTCATGCTATGGCAGACATGAATATCATACACGTTGCAATATTTCATTTGTCATCACATACAGAAGAAATTGCTTTGCTATGACATATAAATATATGAAGATACAAAGATAATAGTAAATGTTTGGATAAAGATGGGTATCCAATTTATCGTCAGTGTAAAGATGTGGAAGAGGTAATTGTTCGTAGTGTATGACTTCTATCTGTCAACAATGTTCAATTACCACATCAGTATAAAGTTTCGCAAACTTCAAATTCTAAACCATCCGAAATACACAAAATTTTAGATCATCTATATATGCATATGACAGTGGTAAAACATTCAAAGACAAAAAATTGACCCAAAAAATGAAAACATTGTATCGAGGAGATTCAACATATCAAATATTGTAATTTTATGAAATCAAAATAAGACATGTGAATTGCATCACATAATTCCTAAGGTTGAGTATGTATATAATAGTTGACAAAAGTGAAAATCTAAATTATAGAATTTCTCTAAAAATAGTTATACAATATTTCCATTGTTTAATTATACTATGCGAGTATAATGAATAAGGTAAGTGTACACGATCCTATAAAACAATACAAGGAGACATGTGATTGTGTTTCGCATCATCCATTCAACTATCTCCAGTAACCAAAAAAAGGAAATTGCGAGATACAAGTTCATCAACACCCAGATATATGATCTTAAGGAAAAAACCTGGATACGTAATAAACAAAAGGGTAATTGTTACACTATAAATTGCAGTTAAGAAAATGTTTGACATGTACTGTGTACTAATGTACCGCTTAGGAAAAAAAAATTTATATTTTTGCAGATATAAGACGAACATTGATTTTGATGTAAAAAAAAAAACTAAATTACAAAGAGAGAAAGGTGTCAAACCTGGAGTCAAAATATTGCTTACAAGATGAAAATGCAACCAAGAAAAAATAATCCTATGTAAGTGGTTATTCAACCATTCAAATCACCAAATAAACCAATGACAATGGAGAAAACGAGAGTATGATCATTGTAACCCCAACAAGGGTTGCTAAAAGGAAATCTAATAAATTTGAAGAAATATAATCTTGAAATATTATGATTTACAAAGGCATATTGTCTAATGGATACAATGAAATCCAAGAATAAAATATTTAATTTTAACGGAAACAACATGCAAGGACATACAAGGAGAAAAAAATAGTACAAGCTGAAAAAATATATGCAATAATAAAAACGTTCATCGTCCTACGCAACTCGAAATAACACTAGAAATGCACGCACATTAAAAGGGTGAAAAAGGTATAAAAAGTTATGATTGTTGGGATAACATATATACATTGATTTCACCACAAGTACTTAATGAATGGAATAAAAATAAGCTTAATATGAGGAAATCATTGATGCAACGACACGATATCTGGACTAATATTCATTATGAAGAGAAGACTGGAATGATATCAGGTCTAGCCAATTTTTAGAATTGGATGACACTAACAAAATCAATAATGCTGGAAAAAAATTCTACAACTCATTTATTTTCACGTGACAGTAAAATGCTTGAAGCTTATTTACTCGGGAAAACTTTCAGAGAAGATTCAGAGTCTAATAAGAGGCCGGATACAAAAGAACTATATGGATATTTTAGCATCGTTAAAAAAATAGACAATTTATGTTTTCCAAATATTGTTTTGAAGAAAAAAATTCTTAAAGAAATAGACGGAACACTCATAAGAGAACAAGTAACAGAACATACATACAAGGAGCATGATAATAAGAATCTTTTCCTAAACCATGCATGGATCTGAAGAACAAATAGAAGAATTTTGGAAATATTATTACAACGATCAACGAAAAGTAAACAAAAGGACAAGAATGTAGGATGTTAACATTCATAGAACATCTATAGCAAAATACAACGTAGACATGGATGGAATTTGGAATCGAGGAAAAATGAAAATATTCAAATAAGGTTTTATGGTATACAAAACTGAAGAAAGAAAATGGGAAGTCGGACGCAATTCAAAGACATATTTTTTCAAGTTAAATGACTAGCAGAAGTCAAAATATGTAGGATTATAAGGTAATGTCAGGCTATGTTTTACGTTAAAATTTATGGTTGTTTTCATGTCGTTTTTTAATCAACATATATTACTAATTTCTTATTTTGGCTGGACGTGATATATGTACCAATGCAGACTACAATAGGTATGAATATGTACATATTTAGGGCTTTTAATTATTTTATTTTTGTTTGAAATCATTGATTTACTCTTTTACAAGGGTTAAGTTTTTTTCGTCTACAATGTTGTTTGTGAGATCCTGTAAATTTCTATATAGAATCATATTATCCAATGAGTTTTTTTGTTGGTTAGTTGTCGCAGTGTTGTGATATTGTTCTTTTGATATCAAGCTTTTAAACACATGTCTGTTTGTTGAAGGATTGTGATTTACTGTTCAAACTCAGTTCAAAACTAATTAAGTGCTATCATATACACTTTTAAGTATGTAGTAATCCGCTCTCTTCCTTAAGAAACTGACCTAATTCTTTCTGTTCGAAATATGATACCCATCTTTGGGTGATAATTAGAAATAATATTACATTATCTTTTTCCTATCGGTATATATATTTCATGAAATACTTTTACTCCTTTAACGTCGATGTATTTTAGGTGTTTAATGAGACAATTTTTTATTTTATTTTTCTGTCGGCATGTATTTCATATATTTTATGTGTTTTAATGATTGGTGATCATCACAAATTCACAAAGAATAGTCTTCAATAAAATAATAATAACATGTGAAGATCACTATGGGTCTAAGTAATTTTGTCCTCTTTTACGGACAGTTAGTTATAAATTGAGCAGGATGATATACAAATTTCTTTTAACTAAACTGGGAGCTTAGACGTATTAATGCATTGGTGTCACATTGTTGTAGTTTCTGCACTCGACACATGTCCTTTGTGTAGTATCTCCTTATCTCGACCAGATTAGGCTCACAATCACATGTTAAGTAAATCACATATGTTTTGCTAAAAAAGACTCATACTGTACTTTCGAAGTAAAGCACCAACAATTTAATTTTTCATGGAGTTGACCCAATTTGAGCACTTCTGTTTTGTATCGTTCTCTACGTATATTAAATAATATTTTGTAGAGAAAAATATCACCTCATTTTTTGCGCTCTCATCATTATCACCATTATGTACTAAACCAAACTAATTTACAGCTGCCATCATGGATCCATATGTCTTTTGATTTCTCTATTTCGTTCTTCAGTTACAATAATTGGTTTTAAAACTAATCTGGGATAAATATTGATAAAATTAAATGAAGGGATTGGTATTTTTTTTCTTCCAAAATATTGTTTTGCTGGAACTCTGTGTCTAAATATAAGCTGATTCTGTTACTACTGATAATCAGGTGTTTACTAATGTATAAGTTGTAGTCTTTTTGGAATCTTTAGATACACTAATTAAGAGAGGTTGAGCCAGGGCCGTAACTTCAAAATTCGAAATTTTCAGGTTCTCCACTTCATGATATAGCATCTTGGGTTTCTGGATAATGATCTTCTAATCAATTGATGTTGATCTCGACAATTTAGGCTGTGAAATACACATAACGAGTTCTGCAGGTTACTGTTGCTGCTATTGATGCGGAAGATATTTCCCGCAATGTATGTATTCCCATTTTTTTTATCCCGTTTTTTTTTTTTTTTTGGTTCTGAAGTTCAGGGTTGCTAATTTGAAATTTGGATTTTCAATGCAACGTATTACTTTGAATGTGGTATTAAACTTGGCAGCTTGATTGTGCAATCTTCTCTTTTAGATTTCACCCGGTGGATGCTTGAGCATCAACTGGACATATCCTCCTGTATTTTCTTAAGAAATATAAAGAATAATATACAAGCTTATACTTATAAAATATAAAGGGCTCGGAGGATTCTGAGTTAAATCCAAACAATGGAGATAAGCGCGGCGTTTTTCCATCTACTTTTATGGGTGGTCTTAGGCATATAATTAAGGTCTCAATCAAGATTCAATGGCCATTGTACGGTTTAATCATTATCCATATATCTTATGAGAAATACCGCAAATCCAAGTTGGACACAAATTAAAGATGAGATATTACTGTATTAATTAGATTTTTATCGTACTGATCTCATGGTGTTAAGAGATCCATCAAGATTCGAGTTGAAGAGAGACAAATTGACTGATGAAATCAAGGAAATGTGTTCGGTAAAGTGTTTTCACATGCGTTCACGTTTGGATTTCATAAACTTTTGACTCATATGTATGCACTTTTATTCTTAGATAGTCATGAAAAAAATTGTATAGCTGAACAGGTTGACAAGTTTTTGTTGAATTTCTAAATGAAAAAGTAGATCCGTTTTTGTGTAAGACTGTTTAGGAAATGCATGGTACTTATGGTCCATGTGGTTCGGATTTTATGTAAATAAAAAATGGAAAATGTTGCCGAGGATATCTGGAAAAAACATCTTAACGGTACAAACTTGGATTAACGTGCGCCTGTAATCTATCTTCGACACGACGATGAGAAGGATGTGATTGTCTATAAGGGACACAGACTAACAACACATATGTTATTCCATACAACTCATTTTTTGTTTAGGATGTTCAGTTGCCGCATTAATGTTTAAATAAGTGGTGGTGTAACAGTTGTTAAATACATACATAAGTGTATCTATAATCGTGCGACATTAATTTTCCGGAAATGTAAATAGATGCAGCAGTAGGTTGACGCAAGATATATTGGTCCAATTGAGGTGGTGTGGCTTTTATGCGGTCATTTGATGCGTGAATATGAACCTAATGTTTTTAGACCGTGTATTCATTTTCCCGGTCTATGAAAAATTGTGTACGATGCAACTAACTCAATGGATAACGTAAGTACTACTGCAGAGAACTATACGTCAACATTGGTGGCATACTTTAATACAAATTTAAAGAATCTTGCTGCCTAAGTATATACTTATCAAGAATTCCCACAACGTTTAGTGTGCAACTAGGAAAAGTGGAAAGTAAGGAAGCCAGATTGTGCAATTGCAAGGATGTTTTGTCGGCCCCAAAAATGGTGAATTGTATTGTTTGTGAATATTACTAAGCATTGGCCGGTGCAGGTTTATTTAACCAACTTAAAAATAGTGGGGCAATTAAAAATTACCCTTCCAATTATTATTTCGAAAAAAATTCAATGAAAGACAAGGATTGTTAAGGGCGTATGATTAATTGTAACACGACTAGGAGATCAGGAGATTGACGTATAAGTCATAATAGATGATGTTGGTGGGGGTAGAATGATTTTGCACCAAAGAAAGATTATAACAATAATGCGGCGGAAAGTGATGAGATCGACAGAATGGATATATACCGATAGCTATACGTATCAATTTCTTATGAATGTTTGCTTTACAGTGCATATGGATGAAAGTAGCGCATAGAGCCTCCATAGTGCTGGATCTACTTGACATCCGGTGCTCTTACAGAAGATGAAAATCCAGTGTACATTGGTATTTCAAAAAGACTCACTGAGCCATCCAAACTACAGATTAATGTTATCAAGAATAATGAGTTGCCATATGGGTATACAAAAATCGTGGTGCGCGAATGCATTACTGAGAATTCACCACCTACAGTTAGAATGGTTTCTCAGGAACAGGGATATTATAATAATATGGAGTTTCATAAAATGGCAACATACTCCCTCCGGACCTCGTACAGAGGCAGAGAGGAGAAGATCTCTTTCGATTAGTAAGTTGACTGATGTTTAAAAATATCCATTCCTTTTCCGATTTTTGGAATTTAATTTTCTTGCTATTTTGACTTTTATTTATTAAATTTCAATATTTGACTGATTTTTAAAAATATCCATTCCTTTTCCGATTTTTGGAATTTAATTTTCTTGCTATTCTAGGATACTTTTATTTATTAAATTTCAATATTTTTCTTTTAAGAAAAATTTCATATCGGTTAATGTTCGTTTATATTAAGTACATTTTATCTTTCAAATTGTATTCTTAAAGAAAGAAGATTCGAAAATATAGAAGGCTCAAGCAGATATGATATTAGTTTTTAAAACATCATACATTTATGTTAGTTACTCTTGACAGTAATTAAAAATACATCAAAAACAAAACACCAAAAAAAAGATACATCCCAAATTACATACTCATACCATTAAACAAATTCATCGTTTAAGATCTTACCATCGTATTATATTAATATGCATTATAACGAAAATGAAAAAAAAAGTCTTAAATTACTAGATCTTTTCACGTTATTTTACCGTTTTTTCTTTAGTTATGGGACTCATCGTTATCTTCAGTAGATCTATGTAATTACGATGACGATGAAACCGTAAAGGTTGAGAACTGCTAGATACCCAACAGATAAGATCACAAGATGGAGAATTCATCAAAGATGAGATAAGATTACATATGGAGATAATGTTTCTCAAATAACTTATAAAGTGTGGGCACAATTCTTACATTGCAGTTTTCAAATTTAACCGTCATTTTCTCGCAATCGGTAACGATGTACAGGGTAAAATAACTAGAATAGGCATCCCTTCAACAATCAAAAGTATGTCCTTGAAGGTTTTTCCTTAAGTATAATTACACCCTTCCTCCCTGCTATACTCATCCCATCACCAAATATTTTCCACCTTCTAGGATGTTTCCTACACTAATAGCAGCCACGTCGAAAAACTCACCAGCCTCAACATAAGTGTGGAAAAAGATGTCGAAAGAAAAAACCCCTTCTCTAAATCTCTAATACTTCCAGTTTAAAATGGTTATTAGCGTCGCTACAATCGGATAATAAATAAATTGATTTAACCTGGAAATATGAAAGCTTATATGTTTTAGGTATCTTATAATACCCGATTTCGTTAATGGAATAATAAATAAAATTTCCAATATATGGAAGTACTGATTCCCTTAACCCAGTTGAAGAACAATGGGAAGAGAAAAATATCTCTCCACAACAAGATATTTTAAACTTCAGATCAAAATAGTTCATTAGATGAAGAACATATCGTTTTGAAACAACGAATGTGAGGTACGACACATCAAAAGAAACCTTACGCATGACGTCCTTATTTTCTTAATAGAAACCGATGGATTTTGATGACAAATATGAGTTTGAATAGTATTTATGGAGAACAATATGGGTAAGAGACCATGTTTTCGCATTATTATCAGATTGAGTGTTATGCATCTAAAAAATATTTGATTAAAGATCATTATAATATGATCATATATATGTACAACGAAAAGAGAAGACAAAAACACAAGCTGGCAAAGTTTAGAAAATATCAAAAATTAGACAAAGACTGGAACGACATCACGTTTAGCCAATTTTTAAAATTGGATGACACTGATGAAATCAACAATGCAGTAAAAAATTCTACAACTCATCTATTGTCGTGTGACAGTAAGATGCTTGGAACTTATTTACCAGGAAAACCTTTCAGAGAAGATACAAAGATTAACGAGGGGACGGATGCAAAGAACTAAAAAGACATCTTTGAAGCGCTAATTGTTGTTTCCAGAAGTTGATCTAAACAAGAAAAACTAAAAGATTAGAAGTAGAAGTGATTCTACTCGTAGAAATATAATTTCAAAGATGAACAAAGAGTAAAAAAAATGACAAAAACGTAGGATGGTAATATTCACAAAAAATTACATCAAAAATACAGTGTAAACATGAATATAATTTGGGATCGACAAAGAATAAACATATACAAAAAAGGGTCTCATAGTGTATAAGACTGGAGAAAGAACATGGGAAGTCTAGCGCAATTCAAAGACATAGATTTGGTTTCAGATTAAACGAATAACAGAAGTCAAATATGATTAAACGGTAATGTCATGCTACGTTTTACGTTAACCGTTAAGGTCATGTCGTTTTTTAATCAACATATGTTACTGCTTTCTTGACGTGAACGTGATACATGTACCAATGCAAATTAAAATAGGTAATAATATGTATATCTAGGGATTTTAATTCTTTTTTGGTTTGCAATTATTGATTTACTTTTTTTATAAGGGTTAATTTTTATTACTGAGTTTCTGCAAATTTTTGTGTAGAACCATATTACTGAGTGAGTTTTTTTGTTAGTTATTTTTTGTCATATCATTTTTGTCAATCCTTTTAAGTTAAAGCTGCTTTGTTGCCAATATGGATCCATCTGTTATTTTGATTTCTCAATTTCAGTCTTTAGTAACGATGGTAGGATTTAAAAATAACATAGAATAAATATTGATGAAATTAAATCAAGTGATTGATATTTTGTTACGTGATATTGATATAAATTGTTGTAATGGCACGATGTGTTAAATTTTGGCTTCAATATCTGTAAACCATCTGATCTTGAAGGACGTTTAAGGTACATGTCTTATTTAATATTCAGTACACTTAACAAGTTGTTTATTTGAGTTTTTATCATATACGTCATTATATCCAGTTTAACATTATGAAAATTAAAGGAATACTGATTGCGGGTTTGGTCTGCTGATGTACTTGAAGGGTGTTTACTAATAATAATTCTTCTGCGAAGTTATTGTGCATTTGATACACTACAAGTCTGATTTCTGACTGAAATTGATTCTCACTTTTCGAATGATAAAAAAAATACAAAAAATATTTAATTCGGTTATAGTTTTATGTTTTTTTTTTAATTTTATTTTATCGTGAACATGTAATGCCAAAGAAGAAATAAAACTATTCCCAAAAGCAAAGGTCACAATCAGACCAGGGATAGACAATAAGTTTTAGCATATTATTTTCTCTCTTTACGTTTGGTTCTGCAGTTAGAAACGTGACTTGATGCGTATGCCTTAATATGTACACTGAAAGGAAAGGTTGAGTCGGGGCCGTAAGGCCCCGATGATACCTAGTCGTAGATATAAAATCTCAATCCAATTATTTCAATTGTACTCGTACGATAGAAACATCAAGATCAGATCACACAACTACAAGAAAAGTAGTACCGGTCTGGCTTCACAATCCCAATGAAGTCTTTAAGTCGTTAACCTGGTTTAGAAGAAGGAACCAAAGGTTAAAGGAGAATCGACTCTAGCTATGCAACTAGTATCACACGTAAGGTGTGGGTATTAGGTTTCCCAGTTGCTAGTGTTCTCCCTTATATAGTTTTCAAATCAGGGTTTGCAATCAATGTTAGCTTGGTAACAAAGCATTCAATATTCACCGTTAGATGAAAAACTTATTAGATTCAAGCTAATATTTCTTAACCGTTGGATCGAAAACTTAGCTTGTTACACACAAATGAAATGTCCAATTTTGGGTTTATTAACCGTTCCCAAACATTAACATTTGTTGGTTCAACAATAGTTAACCAAATGGTTAGACGTATGATTACTTTCATATCAACCATATTCTTCTTCACCATAACTAGTTCAAATGACTCAAATGAACTAGTTAGAGAGTTGTTCAATTGCTTAGATCTTATGTAACTACACAAGACACAATCAAAGCAAAAACGGTTTGATTCAATCGAATCGGTTCATGAACTTTATAGCCACGGTTTGCAAAAGCATTCCTTAGTTTAAATAAACATGAGTTCAAGAACAACCGGTTTTAGATATAACCTGCTCAAGTTCGCGGAATGGGTTCGCGGACTTAATCTCATGGAAGGAGTTCACAAACTCCAGCAGAAATTCTCGGGTCGAGAACTTCAGCCAGTTCGCGGTCTTGTCTCACGCCACTTCCATTTCTCTTGATCAACAAAGTTCTCAAACTTTGGTTCAAGGAATAAGGACTTATACATATATGTGTTTCCACAACAATGCTTATATCCTACCAATGGTTATGTAATCTAAACTCTCATTTTAATCATTGAAACATTCTCAGAGGACGGATATAGCCGTTATTCACAGACCATTTTTCGTCAGAGAAATTTTCAAAGTGATTGAAACATAACATGACTTTCGTCACTAGGTAAAGATGAATTCGGCTAAAGCGAAAGCTTACCAACACATATTTCGAGAAATAGATAGGCGAGATAAACTCGGCTCGAAATAGCAAATGTGCATAATGAAAGTCTATATATCAAAACGACTTTTGTCTCAAGAGTAGGAAATAGAATAGATAGACTTTTGAGTGACTGATAAGTTCAAGTCTCCACATACCTTTTAGTCGATGAAGATCCACCAGTTCCTTGAGTAGTCCTTCGTCTTGTATGATGATTGCCATGGAGTTCTTGAGCTCAACTACACTTTCTATCCTAGTCCGAGACCTTTAGATATGTAGGCTAGAAATCAAGACTTATAATTTTGATCACTAACATTGACAAACATGCTTGAGATAGCAACGCATGCGAGTTCGACCGAGCAATGCTCTAACAATCTCCCCCTTTGTTAATTTTAGTGGCAAAACTATTAATACATATGGAATACAAAAAATAAATAAATAAAATTTTGTAGCTCCTTTTTCACATGCCTAATTTTCAACATTACTCGAAATCTTCGTCACTTCCAAGTACTCCAATGATCCCAAAGTTTGTAAGTTTAGCATCATCGTTGTTGAAAATACGTTGCTATAACAATAAGAAAACAATAGTTCTCAATCATTGTTATACAGTGTCATAGTATCATTACACATCGTCAAAGTCCAATTGTATCACAACTTCAACAACAATACTATGGTGATAATGTATCACTCCCCCTTAGTCAATACTCCGTCTCACATGGAAACCACTCCCCCTTACATAATGATCCGAAAACCATATGTATTTGTAGTATGAACTACATTTTCATTCTCCCCTTTTTTGTTAATAAAATTGGCAAAGGTACAAGAACGGGATCCTAATGAAATTTCCGAAAGAGACATTTCTTGACCAAAAGAAAGCAAAAATATCAACTTGTTCTTTAGATGCAATCATAAAGCCGAATCTAAATGCATTCATCAAGGAGTTTACAAAGATACAAGATAACCCCTATAATATTCCACAGCCGCACTCCCCACAAAGATATGTCAATTAAGCGCAAGTTCAAAAGAACTCTCCCCCATTAAATGTCATTCCCGAAAGAACAACAAGAGCGACCTTAATTTCTAAAGAAAAGAAGGATTTCTTTGGACATAAAAAATCACATACAAGTATGAATTTGAATCCAAAAAGTTCAATTAAATTAACCACAAGAGAACCCATGATTAATTTAATCAACAAATGCTCAAACATAAGTGAACTTATGGAGACTTAAAAAATACAATTAGATTAATCACAAGAGAACCCATAATTAATCTAATTGAAACACACAACCAAATTAATCACAAAAGTAATCAATTTAATTGTTCATGCTCGACATAAGAAAACTTACGGAGCAACAACTAATTAACCAAACAAGATGATTAACTTAGTTGAAAATGCTCGACATAAAGTACTTCACGGAACAACAACATATTTAATCAAAAATAATCAACTTGGTTGTTTAATGCTCAACATAAGACACTTTACGGAGCCTCACAATAGTACATAAAATATGGATCAGGGAAGATCAATTACTGAGGAATACACAAGGATTCATTTTATTTTCCATCACTATTTGCACAATGACATACAATAGACACAATCCTTGCAAATAAAAGATTTTAACCTAACTTCCATCAATAATTGACAATATAGGATTAACTTTTGTATTTGTCAAAAGTCCATTCATTCGTTTATCAATACATGCATATCGACTTACGAAAGACTTTACTTTTGACAATATATGGGACGGTCAAGTTCACGGACGTAAACACACACATCCCACAACAATATTGCAATATATAAAACCATAAAGATTAATACTGCAAAAATCATCTTCGAAACAAATATTGAATTTGAACCAATAAATCTAAAAACATGAAGATGAAAACGTTGGACATAGCTATGTGTAATCACAATAATGGTTATTCCAAACTCTAGTTATTCTTCTAATAAAAACAAGAAAAATAGAAGATTTACTAGACAAAGAAACTCCTATAGAGAACATGATCTGAAAAACACTAGATCCGGTAAGCAACCAGAGATTGAACATGGACGAGCTCATCAAATGCTTTTTTCAGTTTGTTTTTCAAAAACCCAAGATTCCTTGTTGCAATTCCGAGTTGTTCACGTACGACTTCAAAATCTTGAAGAAGATTTCTTACCAGTTGTGATGATATTTGAACTGATAGTTTGTTTTCATGATCAATGGCATGAAGGCATGTTATGAAAACAGGATTCTCATGAAACTCGATAGTTTTCCCTTATTTGACTTCATCATCTTCGTTTCCTCCATTCATTGTGCACACCAAATTGGTAATACCCTTTGACCTTTCAGAACAGTGTAACATGGGATGACACCCAAGTATATAAATACATTCCATGGAAAACCCTAGGAAACTTGTACACGTTCGTGTGGGCCAGGAGTTCGTGCACTGGTGGTCACGGCCTTAAGATGTGACCAAAAGAATAATGGAGTTCGAAAGTCATGACAAATAGTTGAGAACCAACTATTTAGAGGAAGTACATACGAACAAGAAAAAAATTCTCAAGGACAAAAGATCATGATTATCTACAAGAGAGAAACTGGAGCGAAGCTCAACCGAATTTAAAGATCAAAAAAAGAACAAGAAGAGAAAAAATACAACCTCGACAACACTTATTGAGAAGAATGAGCATCCTTCTTAAATTAAAATAGGGATGCTGTATTGGGCAGTCATGGTGTATTAGGATGAGTATTTTGCTCATCAATTTTGACTTCTTCTTTTTCTCCTTCAGAAGGATTTAGAGACCAATCACATGACATAGTTGAAGGAGTTTTATTAAGAGAGGAACTAGGAGTACCTGAGTCAATCGCTTTCCATGATTTTTTGATGCCCCGTTTGAGTCTGTTTATGCTTACCTTTAGTTCTGAGACTAGATTATTGATATGTAAGCAATCTGGAGCTGAACTCTTGGAATTGCGGCCTTCTCCAGGGAGAGACAAGAAACTTGACTTTTCTTTCTTTCTCCTATGTCTTTTCCTCTTTTCAGAGTTATTTAAGAAATCAGTGCACGAAATTCTCGGGTCGAGAACTTCAGCCAGTTCGCGGACTTGGCTCACGCCACTTCTATTTCTATTTATCAACAAAGTTCGCAAACTTTGGTTCAAGGAATAATGACTTATACATATATGTGTTTCCACAACAATGCTTATATCCTACCAATGGTTATGTAATCTAAACTCCCATTTCAATCATTGAAACATTCTCAGAGGACGGATATAGCCGTTATTCACATACCATTTTTCGTCAGAGCAATTTTCAAAGTGATTGAAACATAACATGACTTTCGTCACTAGGTAAAGATGAATTCGGCTAAAGCGAAAGCTTACCAACACATATTTCGAGAAATAGATAGGCGAGATAAACTCGGATCGAAATAGCAAATGTGCATAATGAAAGTCTATATATCAAAATGACTTTTGTCTCAAGAGTAGGAGATAGAATAGATAGACTTTTGAGTGACAGATAAGTACAAGTCTCCACATACCTTTTAGTCGATGAAGATCCACCAGTTCCTTGAGTAGTACTTCGTCTTGTATGATGATTGCCATGGATTTCTTGAGCTCACCGACACTTTCTATCCTAGTCCGAGACCTTTAGCTATGTAGGCTAGAAATCAAGACTTATAGTTTTGATCAATAACATTGACAAACATTCTTGAGATAGCAACGCATGCGAGTTCGACCGAGCAATACTCTAAAAACTATCCTACAAGATAATGTCAATTCCGTATCCATATCCGATAAGAAAATCTATCTGTATTCGGTATCCGATATCCGAAATTTCGGAGAATATCCTAAATTTTCGGCGATGACACAGACGGGTGTCAGATATTTGGTCATCCTTTGACAGGCCTAGAGGGAATCTCATAATGTGCCATATGAAGAAGTCACAGATGGAGAAGTAAATATATATGGTTTTTCCAGGTATTTAAATTTTTACTCTTCCATTCATTGTCTCTATACGATGTTCATATGTCATGTGATTTTGCAGGGCGTAGGATGCACACTTTGGTCGGTAAAAAGTGAAAAAGCGGGATTCTAACGACCACACCAAATATTTCATTCGTAAATCTGTATGGACTAACTCCAATATAATTCCAAGAGAATCAACTAGACAGTCAGAATCAATCAAGGAAATCTGTGAGCCTGATTGATATGAGAAATAACTTGAATGGTATCAAAAACCAATGTTCAAGTGTCAATCAATTTCAATCAACAACCACGGATTTACCGATTGATTGAACTACACACAACCTATGATATTTTAATTATATAAACAAATATAATGCGGCAAAGAAATAACACAAACACCAGAAGTTTTGTTAACGAGGAAACCGAAAATGCAGAAAAACCCCAGGACCTATTCCAGATTTGAACACCACACTGTATTAAGCCTCTACAGACACTAGCCTACTACAAGTTAACTTCGGACTGGAATGTAGTTGAGCCCTAACCAAGTCTCACACCGATTAAGGTACAGTCGCGTTCCATACGCCTCTGAATCCCAGCAGAACTCTACGCACTTGATTCCCTTAGCTGATTTCACCCACAACTAAGAGTTGCTACGACCCAAAGTCAAAGACTTTATAAAAAAAATGTCTCTCATAGAAAAGTCTATTCTGACAGATAAATTGACGTAACCGGTCCTAGTAATTCTTGTAACCGGTAGTAGTAATTAGTGTAACCGATCTTAGTGACTTGCGTAACCGATCACAAGTAATACCATGAGAATATGGTAACCGGTCCTGGTAATTGATGTAACCGATCCTGGTAACTGATGTAACCGGTCCCAGTAACCATATTAAGGTAGAACCGATCCTTATGTTTGGTAAAACCGTAAAATCATGATTAGTGATTTGATATTTGATCAATCACATAGTTATTGGAATACAGATGAACCAATTCTAAACTTGTTTGGAAGTGTGGTATAATCAATTCCAAGACTGTAAATATGAAAGAGGATTTACAAAGAAAAGATGTCGACATACTTTGAACATGATCAGTAACTCTTTTCTTTTATTGTTCAAAGGTATTCCTTAATAACTTAAGGAGATCCCTGACCGAAATAAATTAAGAATCTTTTAATTAAGGTTACTAGTTTTATATGTTTTTAATTACCAGCAATTAAATGCATATCTCTGGAAAATATAAATTGGCAATGTGCATTTACTAATTGGAGATTTTCTAGTGAGATTTCGGAAATATTGGACAAAGCATTTCCAGGAATTATGAAAACCGATTTGGGCATTTATTGCATATCTTGAGAATATTCGGTTTTGGAAATTCTTTGGTGTCCAAAAATCCTTGGTCTATAAATAACCAAGTTTGCATTTCGAGCAAACTATCCTAAGAGCCAGGCAAACTTCATCTTTTTGTTTTCTCTGGTGGAGCCGTCTAATTGGAGAGGAAAGTACCCTAATTAGGCGAAATATCTTACGACCGCTCGTTTAAAGACTTATGTGGGATCAAGAAGCGTCTACGAGTACCGTTGGTGGGAAACTGAATAATTGCAGTTTATTTTAATTTTTGATTGATTTGATTGATTAACGGTTCTTGAACTTTGATTGCACCTGGTTTGTTTATTGTTGAGAATCTTCTCTTATGATATAAGATTCACTCAAACTAGATCGAAGTATCGACGGGATCTTTAGAACTACTTTTAGATCTAAATACGTCTTGTGATAATCCATTGTTAATAGACTCCGTTCTGTGTGCGATTGATCACAAGAGATTCAAGCAGTGTTTTGCAGGTGTTTAATGAAGATTAAAGAAGATTTGAAGACAAAAAATATTTCTTATTTGGTTTCTATATCTTTGGTGTGCACCAACCTTGGTCGGCTTGGATCTACCTAGAATCAAATTTATTCGATTGGTTAGTTGTGTAAGATCGGCATCACCTTATAGTTTCTTATTTGATTCTCTATTGATTGATTGCAAATCTAAACTCTGCTACTTCGGTAGTTGTTGGATAGATTGATCTGACCAGGCAAAGGAATTTATTGGTTCAACGGAAGAGCCTTTGCATATGACTTGAGATATCTTCATTGGAAAGAATCAAGAGAGTTGTTACCAAACAGATTTGTTGTTCATTTACTGTTTGGAATACGATCCAAAGGAATTGTTCCAGTGCGTGCACTTATTGAATGTCGGAAGCGCAGGGATACTAAAGAAACTAGGTGAACTATAGGTTTAGTTGCTTGGTCTCAACTATACGAAGTTTGTTAGATTTTGTATAGCGGCTTAATTCTGAGAGTATTCAATTCTGGACTAGGTCATGGGGTTTTTCTGCATTTGCGGTTTCCTCGTTAAAAAAATCTTGTTGTGTCTTTTACTTTCCTATTTCCGCAATTATAATTGTTTTATTATAATTAGAAGTAAAATACACAAAAGTTAATTCTGAATATACTTGATAGTGATCCTATAGAGTTTGGTTAAGTCCGAACTTATTATCAAGTATCATAATTCGTTGTTGTATTATCTCGATCTTGTATCCATAGTCAATCACACAAGTTATCTTGTTGTTGTATTGTCTCGATCTTGTATCCATAGACGATCACACGAAGTGTGAACCGATTCGTAGCATTGTGTCGACTTTGTCCATAGAAATCACTTTCGGTAGAGGATTTATAGGTGGATAAACAAAAAATTATGGTGTATTTGGGTAACCTCGTCTTTTCAATTGGTATCAGAGCAGGCAAACACGAAAAGATCTAACATTCTGTGTTGGTGCAATCCAACCTATAAGAATTGGATCTGTGTCTGATTCAGCTAACGTTATGCAAGAGTATGAATACTCAAAAGTTCAAGATGTTACTACTTTGTTAACTCATGGTCCAGGAGCTCCGAAAAAAATATGAGTCTATCTCTGATGGAAAAGAAGATACTGATAAAGAGTTGGTAAAACTCCTAAAGACAATAAGATATCTGTCTACACGAATGTTAATATTAAAGACAGAATCTAATCTTCTTAAACATGAGATCAGAGAAAAACACAATCAACTAAATATTCTATCCAAAGAGAATATGGATCTCAAGGACATGATTGAGGAAACAAAAGTTGATCTTGTTAATACGAAGGTTCAAGTTGAAAACCTTGAGAAATAAGAAGTGGTTGCTGACAAGTCCCTTGAGACATGCTTCAAGAGTTTGAACACTGAAGAAACTTCAGTGAACTATAAGAGCACCACTAGAGATTAAGTTATATGCTGTAATACTTTATCCAAGAAAATAGACATCATTTATTGATTTATTTCAATTATTGTATAAGGTCTATTATGAATAAAACTATCTATTATTAATGAATAAAATTATTAGCTTATAATTTTTCTTGTGATAGTTTTTCTGATTACATTGCATGTGCTTGAATGCTTTATATTGTTTTTGTGTGTTTATGGGATGTTTGATTTCGGTTTTCATAACCTTAATATTTAATCTCATATGTATGAACCTTTATGGTTTGTGTGGCTTTTTGATTTAGCGGGATCAAGTTCTAGCCCATGTTGGTAGGCTTTGTCAAAGGATCATAAGGTGTTCCGATTGAAACTCATATGTAAAAGTCACAATGTGTTGAATCAATTTGTGTTTACATGAGTTGTGTTTAGCATAAACATATGTGTTTCGGGTTTTCAACTTTTTCTATTGGCACGCATTAGTTAAAACCGATTCAACCTTTTCTTGGTAAAGGTTGTTTTTGTTGTTGTTCTTTTGTTCTTGCGGGAGGATGACAACATAATGGGGGAGAGTTCTAACTTGAACTTGCGCTTAATGATATATCTTTCTGGGGAGACGAGGCTGCGGAATCTGAGGTAACGAATTTTTTAGTTAATCGTTTTCCTGTTTAAGAAAAGCCTGATTTTATTACATATATTTTGCTTTTGCTTAACAAAATTTGGTACAATTGATGTTTATTCCATTATGTGTGTATGGATGTGTGTATGTGATTCAATTGTTTCCAGTTGAGAAAAACAATTGTTATCTTTCTTTTTGTTTGGTATCAATTGTTTTTGGCTTAACGAAATTTCGGTGCAATTGCGGTGCTTTAATGTTTATGTTTGTTTCAATTGCTTCCAATTAAGAGAAATAATGGTGCAAGTCAATTTATTTGGTTTGTATGTATTGTTTATGGCTTAACAAAATATGAGATCATTTGTTTAGTCCATTTCGATTCCGGATAAGAGAAACTAAGTTAATTCTAATCTTAGTTAGACTTATCAAAGTGAAGGATTCGGTTATTCAAGTCTAATCGAATGCCTTGACAAGAAATACTAGTTAACTAACCTAGTACTTGTCTTGTCTAAAGTTTAAAGGTCTAAGTTATTGTCTGAATAATTAGATCCCGATGAGAAAAATAAAGTTAATTTTGATCTTTATTTTGGTCTTATCGAAATAAGCGATTGTATTTGTGCAATCGGTTTAGCAAGGGAACTAAGTTTCTTAATCAATTTGTTAAACTATTAGGGAAAATTGCTTCGGGAAATTGTTTCCTCGATAACATATTAAAACCAAATTACTTGTAGTTTCGGTTTTGATATTGGTTATCTAAAATGGTATGTGAAACCTTCGTGCTTAACTCTTATAGGTTGTACAAGTCTTTTAGATTTGTAAGATCCTTTCGGTTTGTCCTTTATTTGCTAGAACCTTTGTCATTTTGTGACAAAAAGGGGGAGAAATATATGGAGTAAACAAGTGATTTGTAATCACTAAGGAAAGGACAATTGTGCTTAAACGTTATATCTAACGAAAGAGTAAAGCATTGACTGAGGGGGGAGCAACATATCATATTGCTATTATAGTTATCTTGACTAAAAAAGGGGAATAACAAAGATGTCCGGATTGAAAATCTACCTATCTCACCTTTAGGGGGAGTATTAGCTTTGTTATTCAAATGTCAACAACGACATTTACGGATTGATCGTGTACAGGTTATTGTGTTGTTGAAACTTGGAATCAAGCGTATGTGTAATTAATTCTTGTAATTTGTTTATCCATATGTATTAAGAGTTTTGTCACTAAAATTGACAAAGGGGAGATTGTTAGATCATAGCTCGGTTGAACCCACCAAGCGTTGGTATGTCAAGTTTGGTTGTCATATTTTAGTGAATGAAAACTCATTTAAAGATTCGCTTGATTATGTAATAGAGACAACTTCGTATATGTTAGACTAGAAAGACTAGGATTATGAGACTTACAAGTATTACTCGAAGACTTGAAGAATGTGAAGATGTAACAAGCTACAACGACGACATCATCCTTCCTATTTCAAGTCGTGCTATATTGAAAATATAACTGTGAGGCTGTGAATGATTATACTCTAGTAGTGATACATGATCATATGATCATAGTGTTAAGGAATTATGATACGAAGTATCACGCTTATCTTTTGAACTTCGTATATAATACATCGACATAATCATATGAATTCTATTGTGATTATGTGTATGAGTAAAGGTGAAGATTTCATCCTAGGAAACAATGTTTACATTTGTTTAAAGGAAGTACATTCATGAACTTGTTTTATGAATCGAAAGGGAAATCGCTAGGCTTATTGGTATTGTTATTCATTGCATATCTTTGGATTACCAATATGTGTGAGTTAGTAGAACCGATCATAATTTGTTATGTATCTTGGTAAAACTAATCATAGTGCCTGACTTATGTATTGGTATGACTTTTATTAGTGTAACCGATCCTAAGTAGTCACCTAAGATGGTATGATCGATATTTGTAATTGGTGTGACCGATCCTAGTAATTGGTGTGACCGATCACAAAAGAGTTGTGTAATCGATCCTTGTAATTGGCGTAACCGGTCCTAGTAATTGATGTAACCGGTCCTAGTGACTTGTGTAACTGATCACAAGTAATACCATGAGAATATGGTAACCGGTCCTGGTAATTGATGTAACCGATCCTGATAACTGATGTAACCGGTCCCAGTAACCATGTTAAGGTAGAACCGATCCTTGTGTTTGGTAAACCCGTAAACCCATGATTAGTGAATTGATATTTGATCAATCACATAATTCTTGGAATACAGATGAACCAATTCTAACTTTTTTGGAAGTCTGGTATAATAGGTTCCAAGATTGTAAGTATGAAAGAGGATTTACAAAGAAAAGATGTCGACATACTTTGAACATGTTCAGTAATTCTTATCTTTTATTGTTCAAAGAATAACTCAAGGAAATCCCGGACCGAAATAAATTAAGAATCTTTAATTAAGGTTGTTAGTTTTATATGCTTTAATTACCAGAAATTAAATGAGTATCTCTAAAAAATAAAAATTGGTAATGTGCATTTACTAATTGGAGATTTTCTACACTACGCCAGAATTCACCTTTTTTGACAGACCAGATCCTTCGTTGATAGAGATTATTGACAGGCCCTGCCTGTCGAACAGCCTGTCATATTTTAAAGTGTCAAAAACCTTAATTGATGGTAGCCTACCGTCAATAATTATCGATAATAAACTACGTAGTTCGCTTGTCAAAAAAAATATTGACGGACATCACCTGTCAATAACTTCAAAATAGCCAATATATATTCTCTTAATAATTATATGAATATTATTTTTTATTTCTTAAATGGTAAATAAAAATAACATGAAGAACTACAAACACATTTAATTTCAAAATAAATTTACATATATTATAAAAATTCGATATCAAAATCTCGAACGAATTCTTTATGCAAACAATATCCAAGAACACATCAAAAAAAATTGAAAAAAAAACAAACAAACAGAAGAAGACTATGGGGAAATGCTTTTCCTTCTTAATGGCCTCCATATTTGCACCATCTCCAGCAATTACAAGCCCGACCTGACTGTCAGGACCGTGCTCTACCTAAAACCACCAAAAAAATTATCAGGCTTACACAAATGACCATAAAATCACGCAACACTAAGTGGCATACTAAGAATAGAATACTTCGATGAACTAAAATTCTTGGTGCAGGACAAAAGAGATATTGAGTTTTTCCTCACAATACCAACTGATGAGAATTCTGGAAGAAAACTTACAAATGAACACCTGAGTTAGTAAATCTACTGCTCTATGAACCAGATTGGCATAATGAAATGTGTATGTGTTATCTTACGTAACATCTAATGCCTCTTTTAACCATTGGATCAAGCTGTGGCCATATAAAAAAAATGCTTAACCAATAATTATACTCCGGAGATTGAGAAATAAATTTATTTCTCAACACCAGCTATCTAGATCAGGAATTTGAAGAAGTATTATAGCATGTTGTGTCTTCGTAGTATATCAAGCTAAAAAGATAATGGTACGAGCGAAATACATAAGACTGAGAAAGGTCAAAACCAGTACTAACATCATGCAGGTCCATAATAAGTTTGAAAAGATTGGATGGGTAATGTTACTAATGTAGATTTATATTCTCTAGTTACGAATCTGAGATCAATTTCAAAATCAGATCAAATGATTAAAAGATCAGTTGAATCACATTGATAAACCCTAAAACTCGATTGATGAAATTTTTTCGAAATGATTCGTAATTTTTTTATAGAAATGATAAGAATCATAATAAGGTTACAAATCGAAATACTGATTGTGAACCGGATGAAAAATTCGAAGTGAAATCAAAGTTTTTAGGTTTTTGAAAACCTTAAAAAATAAATTAAAGCTCACAATCGAATTAAAATAAATCAAAGTTACCTGTTTCGATCGTTTTAAATGATCTAATCTTCACTGTTGGTGCAAAAATTGATCACCCCAACAATCTTCGAGATGCGTGTAAGTTGATCCAATCGTTGCCGTTGATGAAGAATTTCCAAAGAATTGATGAAAAGAGGTGGGGGTACCTGCAAAACACTCCGATGCTAAAGTCAGAGGATTTTCTATGCAAGTGTGTTGTGGTGAAAAAAATAGAATTGTCTACCTTTTGGGTTGTATTTTAGCCTCTATTTATAGGCATAAAAACCCTGATTTGATTCATAATAACTTAGATTCACAATTATCCAGAATATCCCTTTGGATTTACACTTATCTTCAAATATTTACATATTTCCATGAGAATTCATATTTATCCTGTAAGATCTTGTATATCCTGAGAGGTCTTCTCAGGGTTTTAAGTATATCTTCACAACATTTATACTTATCTGTAGAGATGAAATTTATCTCTACAAGATTTGAAATTATCTTATCCTTCCTATCTCCCAAGACTTGTGTCTTTCTAAAAATGGCTTCCATAATAAGCCATGTGGGTTTCCATAATAAACCCACCGGTTTCCATAATAAACCAGATTTAGGCTTCCATAATAAGCCTTGTGGGTTTCCACAATAAACCCACCGGTTTTCATAATAAACCGGATTTCGGCTTCCATAATAAGCCATGTGGGTTTCCATAATAAACCCACCGGTTTCCATAATAAACCGGATTTGGGCTTCCATAATAAGCCATGTGGGTTTCCATAATAAACCCACCGGTTTCCATAATAAACCGGATTTGGGCTTCCATAATAAGCCATGTGGGTTTTCATAATAAAACCACCGATTTCCATAATAAACCGGATCTAGGATTCCATAATAAGCCTTGTGTGATACGCACGTACGCTATTTGAATACGGTACAAACATTTACATTGATTAGTTGATAACGATTCTTCTGAGCGATTTATTAGGTCGGAAAGTTGAAGGAGAACCAACGAGCTTTTTTTTATGAAAGAGAATAAGCGAAGGAGGAGGAGCTGGTGGTGGTGGTGATGGAGAGAGAAGAAATTAAGAAAGAAGAAATGATTAAGTGGGCGATAGTCCCGATTTCTCCATGCCCATTGAAAACACTAGCCCAAAAATAGTTGTGAGCTAGTAATAGTACACAGATTTGATATCATCAGCCCGTCAAATATGTTATGACAAACCACCCCTGTCGATTATCACAAAGCCCGACTGTCAAATATACCCCACTCTGGAGTAGTACTAGTGAGATTTCGGAAATATTGGACAAAGCATTTCCAGAAATTATGAAAACCTATTTGGGAATTTATTGCATATCTTTAGAATATTCGGTTTTGGAAATTCCTTGGTGTCGAAACATCCTTGGTCTATAAATACCCGAGTTTTCATTTCGAGCAAACTATTCTAAGAGCCAGGCAAACTTCATCTTTTTGTTGTTTCTGGTGGAGTCGTCTAATCGGAGAGGAAAGTACCCTAATTAGGCGAAATCTCTTATGACCACTTGTTTAAAAACTTTTGTGGGATCAAGAAGCGTCTACGAGTACCGTTGGTGGGAAACTGGATAGTTGCAGTTTATTTTAGTTTTCGATTGATTCGATTGACTAACGGTTGTTGAACTTTGATTGCACCTAGTTTTTTTATTCTTGATAATATTCTCTTCTGATATAAGATTCACTCAAACTATATCGAAGTATCGACGTGATCTTTAAAATTGTTTGTAGGTCTAAAGATGTCTTGTGATAATCCATTGTTAACAGACTCCGTTCTGTGTGTGATTGGCCACAAGAGATTCAAGTGGTGTTGTGCAGGTGTTTATTGAAGATTAAAGAAGATTTGAAGACAAAAAAGATTTCTTATTTGGTTTCTATATCTTTGGTGTGCACAAACCTTGATCGGATGGGATCCAACTAGAATCGGATTTATTCGATTGGTTAGTTGTGTAAGATCGGTATCACCTTATAGTTTCTTGTTTGATTCTATATTGATTGATTGCAAATATAAACTATACTACTTCGGTAGTTGTTGGATAGATTGATCTGACCAAGCAAAGGAGTTTATTGGTTAAACGGAAGAGCCTTTGCATATGACTTGAGATATATTCATTGGAAAGAATCAAGAGAGTTGTTACCAAACAAATTTGTTGTTCCTTTACTGTTTGGAATACGATCCAAAGGAATTGTTCCTGTGCGTGCACTTATTGAATGTCAGAAGCGCATGGATACTGAAGAAACTAGGTGAACTATAGGTTTAGTTGGTTGGTCTCAACTATACGAAGTTTGTTAGATTTCGTATAGTGGCTTAGTTATGAGAGTATTCAATTTTGGACTAGGTCCCGGGGTTTTTCTGCATTTGCAGTTTCCTCGTTAACAAAATCTTGTTGTGTCTTTTACTTTTCTATTTACGCAATATAATTGTTTCATTATAATTAGAAGTAAAATACACAAACGTTAATTACGAAAATACTTGATAGTGATCCTATAGAGTTTGGTTAAGTCCGAACCTATTATCAAGTATCATACTTCGTTGTTATATTGTCTCGATCTTATATCCATATTCAATCACGCAAGTTATCTTGTTGTCGTATTGTCTCGATCTTGTATCCATAGACAATCACACGAAGTGTGAACCGATTCGTAACATTGTCTCGAATTTGTCCGTAGACAATCACTTTTGGTAGAGCACTTATAGGTGGATAAATAAAAGATTGTGGTGTATTTGGGTACCCTCGTCTTTTCAGATCCCTACTTATATGGGAATCAAGGTCGAACAGCTCCTCATAGGCGAAACCGATTTTTATTATCACACACACTTTAAGGTTTATGTGATTTTGGAATTGGGTTTGCAAAATAGGAAAGTTCAATATTTCGACATAATGATTAATTTGAACATGAGCACAAATCCTATATTATATTGTTCAGAGATTTTCCTTGATACTCAAAGTGAGGTCCCAAACTGAAATGTTTGAGAATCTTTTTGTTAAGATTTTCAAATATATATATTTTTTGTTTTTCCAGCAAGCAAAACATATCTCTGGAAGATATATTAGTTAAGTGCTAGCTAATATTGAGTTGTCCAAGAGATATTTTGGTATTACAGTTGGATATTGATTGGAATTAGACAAAACCGAATTTAGGTGCTAATTACATATCTTGAGAACATTTTCGGCTATGGAAATTCCTTGGTGTCCAAACTACCTTAGTCTATAAATAATTAAGTTTTTTGTTCTTACAAACTTATCCTGAGGCAGGCACTTCATTTTATAGTTAGTGTTGTAGCCGACTAATAGTATTACTTGTAATACTATCTTGGAGAGGAGAGTAACCTAATTAGGCAAAATCTCTTATGTCTGATAGTTTAAAGACTTCTTTGGGATGAAGAAGCATCTAATAGTACCGTTGGTGGGAAATTAGAATCTGCATTAATTGTTATTTTAGTTTTCAGTTATTGATTTGATTGATTAACAAATGTTAACTTTTGATTGCACCTAGTTTCATTATTCTTGAGAGATTTCTCTTCTGACATAAGGTCACTCAAACTAGTCAAGGGATTAACATAAGTTTAGATATGTCTTTATCTGATGTTGACTTATGATCATCCATTGTTAACAGACTCCGGTCTGCGCGTGATTGACCATAAGTTAGAATCAAGTTTGGTTGTGCAGGTACAGAAGAAGAAATTGAATATTTGAAGACAAGAAGATTTCTGATTAGTTTCGTATCTTTGTAATTTGCTTCATGCACAAACTTGATCAGCTGGGTACCGAATATATCTCGTTTATCTTTGATAGGCAATTGATTGAATAGTCGTAATAGGTCAGCAAACTATCATTTGGTGGTATTCTTCAGTATCCGAATCTGATAGTTCGTAATTCTAGATCTGATTATTTCAGTAATCTAGATCTTGATTGATCTAAACTGGACAAAATACTTTATTGATTTAAACATCGTAACAATAATATCTGATTTACTTCTTAAGATTGATAGAGCGGTTATCAAACAGATTAGTCTTTTATTATTTGGAAAACGATCCAAAGGAGTTGAGTGCTTGAAGTCTTCACAGCGGCTGAAGCAACTTAAGATAGTGGACTCTATCGTAGAATTCACGTACATTGGCCAAATTGGTTGTAGACGCAGGGATACTGGAAACTAGGTAACTAGGGGTAGTTTACTTGGTCTCAACTATACGAAGTTTGTAGTAGTCTTTGTATAATAGCTTAATTCTGAGAGTATTCAAAACTGGACTAGGTCTCGGGGTTTTTTTGCATTTGCTTCCTCGTTAACAAAATCTTGTTGTGATTTTACTTTATTTTTCGCATTATAATTTTTTAGGTTATAATTAAAGTAATTGCACTAGTACGTTAATCCAAACACTTGGGTTGATCCCTATAGTTAGGTTCAGTTTCGAACTAATAACTATATACCAAGTGTATTCCTTGTGGTTTCTATCATCTTGACAGTCTTTGTCTATATTAGATCACGCAAGGTATCGGACTTATAGGTGGATATTGAAAAAATTGTATTGTACTTGGTACCCTTGTCATTTCAATTGGTATCAGAGCAGGCAAAAAAGAAAAGGCCTAACAATTTGTGTTTAATTATGAGTTAGTTGTGTAGTGTATTTTAGATATGGGGTTACCTATTTGATTATGAGTTAGTTGTGCAGCGTGCCATAATCAAATCACTACAAAGAACAATATGGCCTTCATTCTAGTTTGCTAGTTACATTATCGGGAAATTATTTTATCCGTGTCTTCACATGCACACCGCATTCACGTTTGAATTTGCTATATTTTTTACTCGAATATTAATTATTACTCTACTGTTGCAGGTAAGTCAACTAAAATTGGGGAAACATATTGTAAGTTGTGAAATCAAAAGCTCTACCTAATCGAAGCCAATTTAGGATTACGACAACTAAAGAAGTTTCTCTGGTATCTGTTTTATTTTACATGCATTTTGAATCTCAAATTGTTTAACAGTTTTCGCTTGACGATGTTCATATGCCATATATTCCCGCAGGTTATAAGTTGCAACCTTTTAAAGAATTTTATGGCAAACATCATTGCAAAAGGTAAAGCTTTCAAGTTAAAAGGAAAACACCAAGTACATGGAAATAATGAGGTGGATGTTGATTGCTACAAAATTATGATTGGAAAATAATGAAGGGGAATATCTGCCCCCGTATGATGTGGTGGTGTGAAAACATTATGACAAACTATTGGAAAAATGATTCCTTAGCCAAAGTCTGATGTTTTATTTTACCTAGCCTCATGAGGTTAAGGTTAGTTGCTTGGTTTGTTTGCTTTGTTTATTGATTATACATAAACCAGACTATCTAGTTCATATTAATTAAGAAGGATATATGAGACACAAAGATGATATCAACTATATGAATCATGAATCCAAAAGTAAATTAGAGAACCTAGACTATCGAAATATGTGGTAACTTTCACAAGAAATTAAGGAACACTCTTCTAATCTTATGCAGAACTCTACCGGTAATTTCCAACCAACTCCTTCATCAATATCTTTACGGAAGTTTCATGTATATAACAACCTCTCTGATGGATCCAAGAAGGAGTCTCTTAATCTTATGCATAAGTCTACTAGTAATTCCCAACCAAATCCTTCAATATCTCTACAAAAGTCGTGCATATCTATGGGAGAACCTCTGGCTAAGACATCTAGTGGAGTATTTTTTTTCTTGGTTGTTGGCTTTTAAATCTGTATTGTTAATTCTAACGTCTTCTCTTTATATGATGTTCATATGCCGTATATTTTTGCGGAAACCAAAATACCACTTTTCGTATGGATCTGGGGAAAACATCGTTGCTAGAGGTAGTATTTTACCTACGGTGCCTAACTTTAAAATACATGGAAAAGATCTTCCTAATCACTGCTATGATGTCAATATTAAGGAGGTTGTAGAATCATTGTTCGAGTTGACCGAACCAAGTGGTGACCTTAATACATTAGACGATGATGAAAAAAGTTATGTGGCATGACCAAAGTTAACGGTACCATCTCTGATGACAATGTTAGTTTCTTAGCTCTTTTGCTTTTTTAATCAAGTATATTATTTTACATAAATCGTGTATCCTGCAGTTTGATTAAAAAATAAGTACGAGACATAAATATGTTAGAAACTAAATGAAACATGAATACTAGTGTAAATTAGAGAATTAATTTACTGAATCAAGATAATTGGTTACCAATTTGATTATGGGCGTCAGTTGTGAAAAATGGTGCAGTCTTCAATAAAGTTAGCTTTATTACATTGTTGGAATATGATTTTATCCATGTCTTATGGAGAATTCATATGATAGATGAATTCACGTTGGATTGGAGATGTATCCATATGTTACATTTACTCTCTTGCTGCACGAAACTCCACAACATGGAAAACCTCAGAAGCAGACAAAACCAGTTTGAGATTATGAGAAAAAATCGGACAGTGATCTAAGAATACATAGCAGCCTAGCAGATGATAAACTGAATGCAGAGCACCAAGCATCCAATCAACATTCTGAGAGTCAAAAAGCCTTTGAAATGCTTACTGAGAAGCAAACACCACGTAAAAATATGCAAATGGAGAACAAAGGAAATATCCACTTACGGATGGGAAACACAGGCAAACAAGGTTTGGCACATCGATAATGTCACAAAATAATCCATTGAATGCGGAGACACCACCATCAGAAAGTCAAAGAAATAATATTTTTAGATAAAAGCTCTGTAATATTTTCTTTTGCAAACTGTTAGACCAATGCTAAACATTTTACTGTGTGATGAATATTGGTATCAATGAATTTCATATTTAACCACGTTATACCAATTTTTGAAATATCACAAAATTTGGTGCTAAATAGACGGGTCGTATGATGCTAGACGAAAGATGTAGAAAGCATATAATTTTAGCGACCAATATTCCACATCTTTCACCAAGTTCACGACATGCGTACGACACATAATTTTACAACATTAAATTCTTTTTTAAAATATAATTTTATCTTTTAGTTTTCCCTTTATGTCTCTTGGTTTTTCCCTTTTCCTAGTATATAAAGGATAATATGTACTACTATGGAAAATTTATCAATAAGAAACTCTTCTCTTTCTTTTTTTTTTTGAAACTGGAAATTGAATTGATTAATGAATAGAGTTTACATAGCTTGCCTCCTCCTGAAGTTTATGAATAATTTCAACTGGAGGATTTAACAGCCAAACACCACTCATTCTTTGAGTTCTAGCTAATTTAGAAAGACAATCAACTACTTTATTTTTTTTCTTTTGGAACATAAGAGCATTTCCAAAAGACATGACTACGAAGTAAAAGTTTTATGTCTAAAATTAAATTATGCAATCTCCAATCGATATTCAGAGTATCGCCATTGACAGCATCCGCTACAAGCTTAGCGTCCAGCTCAAAAACCACCTTTTCTACATTCTTTTCCGATGCCCATTTCATTGCTTCCCATAAAGCCTTGATCTCATCTTGCTCCGGAATTGATACTGAGCTAAGTAGATGCATTTCGTGCCTTGGTGCGTACCTGCAAAATCACGACAGATCAGTCCAATTCCTCCAGAGTTATTAGATGCAAAATAAGAACCATCAGAATTAATTTTAAGGTAATCTGTAGCAGGAGACTGCCAGTGTTGATTAATTCTATTCTGTGGTGCAGGAAGCATGATATTAGTTACTGGCTTCTTTTCAAGAACTGCAAATTCCCTTCTGCAATTTTGAATAATAACTTCAGTAGTAATGTTGGCCCCTTTGAACATTTTATCACACCTAGCAGTCCAGATGCACCAAGCAATGATTGCCAGTTTGCAAATTTCTGCTTCTTGAATCTGCTTGTTTATAAGTTTGTCAAACCAATCACAAATACAAGTTGCTAGTGTGCCCCCCTGTAATATATGAATTCCACTGACTGCAAACCACACTGCTTTAAAATTGAAGATCCCTGAATCCCAGACCTCCTTCTTCTTTAAAATTGTTGACATTTCTTCAACTTATTAGATGTTTACCTTTGTTTGTCTTCTTGTTTCTCCAAAAATTTTGTTGGATAGAGTTTAACTGATTAATGGTAGTATCAGGTAACTTGAAACTGATCATATGGTGGACTGGGACAACATTAGTCACATGTTTAATCATAACTGATCTTCCTGCTTCTGAAAAATTAGAACCATTCCATCTTGAAAGCCTAGTTTCCATCTTGGATACCAGTGAGGAGAAAGGGATCTTCTTGTTTCTTCCTACAAAAAATGGGAGACCAAGGTACTTTTGTTCTTCAATATTCATTTTCCTGACTTGAAGAACACCACTTATTAGCTGACAAGAATGTGGATTCATATTGTTACTGAAATATACAGCAGATTTGTGAAAATTGATAAGTTATCCAGAGCAAACACCAAAATCATCAATCACCTGAAGTAGCTTGTTAGTCTACAGTTGATTAGATTTACAGAAGAGTAAGAAATCATCTGCAAATAACAAATGGTTGATCTTGGGAGCATTTCTTGAGATTTTCATACATGTTAGCATAGTCATGTTTTCAAGATGATTCAATTGTCTAGAAAAAGCTTCCATTGCAAGGATAAAAAGTTAAGGAGATAAAGGATCTCCTTACCTAATTCCTCTTGTAGGTTTGAAAGCAGCAGAAGGTGAGCCATTAATCATGATTTCAACTTGAGTGGTGCTGATGCACTACATTATAAGATGACATAATTTATTACAGAATCCAAATTTCCTGAGAACCTCCATTAGAAAAATCCACTCAAGCCTATCAAAGGCTTTAGACATGTCCATTTTGAGAGCAAGATGACCAGTTCTCCCCCTTTTTCTTTGAGAGCCAGAAACTCTTCTCTTTCTCTATCTCTTTACCTTTCTCTACATTTCCACTACAACAAAATTGAAAAGTACAATTACTATAAAAGTTCTGATAAGGGTGACAAATAGGAATATTGTGGGTGACAAATATGTGGAACCAAAAGAAAACTAAAATATTGTAGAAAATCTCGGGACCTCGTCCAGTGTTGAACACTCGCCGAATTAATCTTCTATACTTATGTCTCTTATGCAACTTCGATCTAAGTGTAGTTGAGACAAAAGATACTGTCAAAGAAAATGATTTTTATTATGTTTTATTTTTGGTCTTGGTGGGAATGGATCTTAGGACCAAAGGTTCACTAAGGACATTAGCTCATTTCAATATTTGTGAATGAAACCTTTAGTCCCACATAGGGGAAACTAAAGATGTTGCCTCTCCATATTACTAGATTTTTCAAGATCTATAAGTGGCCCTTTGGTTCAATACAGTTTTGTGTGAGGGAGATGACTTAGGCAATGCGCTAGTTGGTGCAACCACAAAATTCGCATACACTCGGTGTTCTGCACCAAAACACGCACATCGTCGTCCGTCCGGTCGGTCTCAAATGTGGGTGTGGGTCAACCGAGACTTAATTTTGGACAAAATACTTTTGAGATATTTTTAAAATGAATTTAAAAATCAAAATAAATTTTGTCATAATGTTGTGCATGATTTCGAGTTTAATGTCTTAGTTGTTTTAACCGTTTTCTTCTTTATGGGCTCGCATCATGCAAGAAATTGATTCTCCATCGATTATCTTTATTGTACGCTCTCTGTTTCTGCCTATGTAAACCACTTGGTTTCTTCATTCCAAAAGGTGTCCAGAAACGGCTATTATCCTAACTTCTTTTCGTCTCTTCCCGCTTTATTTTTTGTGTGTGATTAATTCTTTATATATTCTCTGTTGTTGAGTTCATATGAGTGAGAAAGTATTGTAGTGCTAAATATTATGTATCAGGCAGTTTATCCTAGTCAAAACTTCACCATGGGTTATTAGCATCGCTCATTATTGAGTTGTACCGATGAACTATTTTGTTAAGGACAACTTGATGATCAAGTGGCTCTGTCCTCGTGGTTGTTTGCAATTCAGTGATTCATTTTATTTTTCAGAATTATGGTTAACATTGTTTTTTCAGTATTTTATTGTTGCAGAACCAACATATACCCTCCAAGTTCCCCCGCTTCAGCAGTGGCCCTTAGCCTACAACTACTTTGAGTCCACACTGTGAATCTACTTATGAACATCCTTTACTGGCTCAGAAGTTGCTCTTAGGTTCTTCAAGAAGACTATTGTTACCCGTCTTCAAACACACGACTATATTTCCTTTTGATTAAACTATACAACAAGGAAAATTATTTTTGGTAAAATTTAGTTAAGATCACAATAACTTAATATCCCTAAACTTAGAGCTTCTCCAATAGCATGTGTGTGAGGATAAATATCTAAATCCACATAGGATACACATCAATTTTCTCTCAAACTATTCTCCAACCCTAACTTCTTAAATGAATGTGGGTGACGTGGCTTAATTTTGGGAAGACTTTGTCAAGGTGATAGACACATTTTTGTGTCTAATTTGTCTCGATTCTATAATTGATAGTGCTCATTTTCGTACTTATTACGGTGTTTTATGTATGTGTAGGTATTTTTGGCCAATAATCATTTTTGGAAAAATCGGCTCGAAAAGGTGGTAAAAGCGCCCGGAGGACACATGCTAAGGGGTACCCAAATTACTAATGGGCACCCTCAGGACACCCTCAAGGCAGCTTCTATTCGCACCCCTGCTCTGGATAGGGGGCGCCTCTTCTTCACAATTCAAATGAAGCTTTTTGGCGGGAAACTATTGCAGCAGCGAAGCATATTTGGAGATCGAGTTTTAAGCGATTTATAAGGAGATTCAATGGCTTATTTTCGTTGGACTGGACCTGTGATAGCATAACAAGGTCGATGTGATTGATTGGACCCAACCAATTGGGCTAGATAGGCCGGGAGAAGCAAACAGAGGAGGTGAAGTTTATCGGAGTTGTTATCGTCTTTTGGGTGAGATTATGTCGGAGTTTGACGTGGAGATGGATTGGGATTATCTTGATTCATCGAAACAGGGTTGGTAATCCCTTTAGATTCGAAAATAGAGGAGGAAATCATCGAGTTGGCTAAAACAGGGAGTTTCGTGTATTCTCGGATATTTTGGTTTATGTATGGAAGTACCAGAGGATTTTCCGTTATGAATTGAGTCCTTATTCAGTCTACAGGGAGTACTTGAGATTTTGGAGAACCAAGTTGACTCGTAGATAAGCTTGGAAGGGAAAGAAATCCCGAGACTTGAGGTGGAGAAAAAGATAAGAATAACCGAAGATTTCTTGAGATTCAATCGACCTGTGGGCTATAAAAGGAGTTCGGATAGGTCATAGAAGGGTGACGTACACTTTGGGGAAAGCTTGGGGTGAAGGAAGAAGCCACAGAGCCGGAGTAGAGAAGTGCAGGCGAGTTGCAGAAAGCACAGTCGAGGAAGAAGAAGACAGAACCGTCACCTTTTCTTTCAAAACTATAACTATTTTCCAACAATTACTTCTGTTACGCTTTTCTCTGTAATATTATTCTCTGTAACAGTGAGTTGTAACAATTATATCAGTGACAAACCCGTTGCTTTATTAGTTCTCCCTTGTTTTTCACCCTTTGAGCTATGAATAGGCCTGTCAATGGAAGAATATCCGTCGGATATTTAGAAATTCGATATCCGACATGTTAAGCACTACCGGATATTCGATATCCGATAATATCCTATAGGATATCAAAATCAGATATTGGTTCCGATAGGCTAAGCTGTCGGATATCCGATAAATATCCGATAGTATCCGGTTATAACAAAAAAGGTTAAAAACCCTTGTAAAACATTTTCATAATTGACACTTATGAGATATTTATCCGAGAATATCCGATACTAGACTCGAAATTAGGATAAATTACAAATAAGTTCTTATACTATCGGATATCGGATATTAACATTTCGGATGGGTTCTAATCCGTTTCCGGTATGTTAAGGAAGAAATATCCGATAAAATATCCGATCTGATATCCGATATCCGATAAAACGGATAAAATCCTATAGGATCTCGAATACTCGGAAACGGATACCGGATATCAGACAAATATTGACAGGCCTAGCTATGAACACCTATTTTGAGCACGTGAATAACATGAGGAGCTAAACCCCATTGCTGAGGCGATAGAGGAAGCTATTTTTTCAACAAGAAGTGGTATATTCTATTTTATCTATTTATTGCAATTATTATTATGATTATTTTCCTTGAGCTATAATTGAATATGATTTTTACTTGAGTGATTGTGATCTATTTTGATGAAGTATGCATAGTTTATATACTTTTGATGCTTCATACTTGATATTTACAATTATTGCTTTTGAAAATCTACTTGTTGCAATATTCTAGAATCAAATTGAACGAGAAAATTGCATTAATATAAAGATTGGATTAAATCACTTTGAACTTGGAAAATAGTAGAATCTTAGCCTCAGTTGTCTTTTAATATTGATATCAACTTTGTCCGTGTTTGCTATAATTATTAGTGAGTTTTCTATTTTAGTTTTAGAATTTAAGTCTATATTTTATCCTTCGCAAGTCTGAGAATCGAACCACTTTTACCACTATCTATAAAATACATCAATTTTTTGCGCCGATGACGCGGATTTGCTTTTAGGGTTTTAGACTTATTTTTATTTTATTTTATTTTGTTAGGTTTTTATTATTTTTGTTCTTTTTTACGTTTTTGGGAATCTATCTTTTGTCTACAGGTTTTGGATCATAAAGAAAATTGAGCCAAGGAGTTTGGTGATTTCGTAAAAACTGGATCTTAAAGCATAAAGACTTGGAGCGAAAGATTAAAGCGAAAAGAACGGAAAAGAAGACATTTTCTTTTAGTTATTTTATTTCTTAGGGTTTTGTTTATTTTTCCTTATTATTAAAAAAAAAAATTGTATTAGGTTTTATTATTTTTGTAATTTTTATTTTCTTTTTGGACACTTTGGACTTTAAACTTTGGGACATTATTTTTAAACCCTACGGAAGGGTAGTTTAAATATAAACTGTGTGCAGAAAAGGACGGCGATTACGATATCGCCTCGGCCCCTCGGGTTCGTACATGACATAGGAGTTGTGGCCCGAGTCGACTTCAGCGGTTCTTCGCCCGTCTGGTACGGGAGGTAAGTTTTTCGAAACACCCGTGAATCCCCTGTCAGCGGGTTTATTGTATTCCTTCATTTGCATATATGTCGAGAACTTGAAAACGGCTGCTTTAATTTCCTAGTAAAGGGAAAGGACTGGCCATACAAAATAAGGGTTCGGATTTCATCACCGTTCTCTTCTTGCCCACCTTAGGAAAAACGAAACCAAACGCGAACCTAAGCCTAAAATTTTGACTAGAACAAGACCTATAGGGTAACGATCTTAATAGGAAAGTCGTTCGAAAAATATTGGTTACCCTTTTGAGCATACTTCGAAGTTCATGATGGTTTCTGTGAGTTGAATGCGTGACTGTGCCGCCTTATAATACCGGTGAGTCCATTGGGTATCAAAGCTCCACCGAGCTTCCCTCGCCTCTATTCAGCTTACTTTGACTCGGATTGATTCCATAAGGGTTTGCTCAGATTGTAACGAGTTCCTTTTCGAAAGAATAGAAGCTGGTCTAGAAACAATCTAAGTGGAGCCATCATGCTTTTTGTTTGCTAGAAATTAATAGGTTTGATTTGGTTGAGTCAGCCTTGTTTTGTGATTGCATAGAATTCCCTACCTTATTCTTTTACATGCCTGAATGTAAAAGAGACTCCCTAGGTAGATTTGTTAAAGAGAAACCTAGTAGTTCTAAGCGTCTCGATTACCTCAATTTAGAAAGCCCGATTCTTGAAGATTCCATTTTTGAACGTCCGTTTGAGGAGAAAATCCCTGATATTCCAATAGTGCCAGAAATGGCAACTTTGAAAGCTTTGTTGAACCCTACTAGGACTACTCGTCCCCCGTGTATCAGGTTATCTGAAACTGAAGCAAATCATGAACTTAAGCCTGGAACCTTACAGTTGCTCCCAATATTTTTAGGGAAATAAAATGAAAACCCCTATTTCCATGTTAGGGACTTTGAGGAAATTTGTAGTACCCTAAAAATTAGAAACCTTGATGATGATGCTTTGAAACTCAGGTTATTCCTCTTTTCCTTGAAAGATAAGGCCAAATCGTGGCTATATAGTTTGGCTTCCGGATCAATCTTACATCTGCCTTTTTGAACATGTTTTTCCCTAGGCACAAAACATCGTCTATTAGGACGCAAATCTGCACATTTTCTCAACAGGAGGGAGAATCCTTGTATAGGTATTTGGAAAGGTTCAATGATCTATTAGCCCAATGTCCTCATCATAGTTTAGAAAAGGTTAGGTTAGTTCAGATCCTTTATGAGGGTTTAGATTATCCCACTACAACCACAGTAGAATCTATGTGTACATGTGGGTTTGAAAACCAAACAGTTGATGATGCGATGACATATTTGCATGAAATCGCCGAAAAGACCCAACAATGGGAAAGTAATAGGGGACCCCAGAAAACAATTCTTCTAGGCAGAGGAAACATTAATAGGGTAGAAGGAAACTTTGAATCAGATGCCAAAATTGCTGCTATAGCGAAAAGGTTAGAAGCTTTAGAAGTGGGTCACACTAGTGGTAGATTAGAGCCTTTTTGGGAAGGCCAGAATAATGAAGAGCAAGCCAGTGCTCTCTATAATAACACTATATTCTATAACCGTCAGAAGTTTGACCCATATTCAGAAACCTATAATCCTGGTTGGAGAAACCATCCGAACCTTTCGTGGTCTAAGGGCCAGAGTCAAGGTCAGTTTAGTAATTCTAATGTTCCCCCAGGTTTTGGTTCAGATAAGAACTCTTCAGGTCAGTTTCAGAACTCTTCAGAGAATAGAATGAAGAGCTTAGAGGAATCTCTTAGTATATTAAGAAAGAGCCAGGATATGTTAGCGCAGAGCCAGGACATGTTAGTAAAGAGCCAAGTTAGTTTTCAACAGGAAACCAAGCAGAACTTTTAAACTAATGCTCAGACTCTTGATAAGTTAGAACTTCAAGTCGGAAAAATAGATAAGACCTTAAGTGGGAGAGATAACGGAAGGTTCCCTAGTCAGACTAATCCCAATCCTAGAGGAGTTCATGAAGTAGGTGCAAAACCATCGAATCAATTGAATGTTGTTAGAACCCTTAGGAGTGGCAGAGTAGTAGACAATTAGGTAACCATGCCCGATAGTGAACGTACTGTAGTTCACCCCTCAGGATCTCATTCCTCAGGATCTCATCCCTCAGGACCACTAGCTGAGGGGACTGATAAAATTTCCGATGATGCCAACTCGTTTCCTGAGAGGTCTGATTCTGTTCCTAGAGCCCCATTTCCCCAGCTATTAGTACCAACAAATAAGGAATCTAACTTTAATGACATATTGGAGATTTTTAAGCAAGTTACCATAAACCTTCATTTATTAGATGCAATTAGGCAAATTCCTGCTTATGCCAAGTTCCTCAAGGATATGTGTACGCGAAAGCGAAAACTTAGCGTCCATAAGAAAGCTTTCTTAGCTAGTCACGTAAGTTCAATCATTCAGAACACCACAACTCCAAAGTACAAAGACCCAGGTTCCCCTACCATTGCTTGTACAATAGGTAAACACCGGGTAGAAAAAGCTTTACTTGACTTAGGAGCCAGTGTGAACTTACTGCCGTACCATGTGTACTTACACTAGGACTTGGTGAAATGAAACCTACTCAGATGACACTGCAGTTAGCTGATAGGTCTGTTAAAATTCCTCGAGGTGTTATTGAGGATGTCTCATTGAGGTCGACAAGTTTATTTATCCAGTAGATTTCGTGGTCTTAGATACCCAACCTGTCCCTGACCCAGAGAACCAGATACCTGTGATTTTAGGTCGCCCATTTTTAGCTACGTCTAATGCGATCATTAACTGTCGAAATGGTGTGATGAATTTATCTTTTGGTAATATGACTATGGAGATGAACATTTTTAATGTCAGTAAGCTACCTTATGAGCTAGATGACACGTGTGTCGAAGAGGTGAACATGATAGAAGCCTTAGTTCAGGAGTCATTACCAAACATCTTGTCTGAAGACCCATTAGAAAATTGTCTATCCCATTTCGGTTTAGACTTTGACGACGATAGCACTATTGAACAGGTGAATGCTCTATTAGATTCTACCCCTGTGTTAGACACTGATAGATGGAAAGCTAGGTTCGAACCATTACCAGTTTCTGAGAATACCCTAATTCCTTCTTTAGAAGAGCCTCCTAAGTTGGACCTTAAACCACTACCAGATACCCTGAAGTATGTGTTTTTAGGATCTGAGACTTTACCTGTGATAGTAGCTTCCGATTTGGATAGTGATCAGGAAAGTAGGCTAGTAAAAGTTCTTCAAGACAATAAGGAAGCTTTAGGGTGGACTATAGCAGACATTAAGGGTATAAGTCCTACCGTTTGTATGCATCAGATTCATTTAGAAGAAGACTCCAAACCTTCTAGGGAGATGCAACGTCGGCTGAACCCTAACATGAAAGAGGTAGTTCGAAAAGAGGTGCTTAAGTTGTTAGATGCGGGTATTATCTACCCAATTTCAGACAGTAAGTGGGTCAGCCCCGTTCAGGTTGTTCCCAAGAAATCAGGTATCACTGTAGTCCAGAATGATAACAATGAGTTAATCCCAACCCGAGTGACCACGGGATGGCGTGTCTGTATTGACTATAGAAAATTGAACAAGGTCACAAGGAAGGATCACTTTCCCCTTCCTTTTATCGACCAAATGCTAGAGAGATTAGCTGGATATAGTTATTATTGCTTTCTAGATGGCTTTTCCGGATATAATCAGATCGTTATTGCCCCAGAAGACCAAGAGAAAACCACTTTTACCTGTCCCTTTGGTACCTTTGCGTATAGACGCATGCCTTTTGGGCTTTGTAATGCCCCTGCGACCTTTCAGCGTTGTATGATGAGCATATTTTCTGATATGGTAGAACGGTTTTTAGAGGTCTTTATGGATGATTTTTCAGTGTTTGGTTCATCTTTTGATGAGTGCTTGCATCATTTGACATTAGTGTTGACTAGGTGTAAGGAAAAGAATTTAGTGCTTAATTGGGAAAAATGTCATTTCATGGTTAAATCAGGAATTGTGTTAGGGCACATTGTTTCTTCAAAGGGTATAGAGGTAGATAAAGCCAAAGTTGACCTTATTAAGACTTTACAGGTCCCAAAAACCGTAAAAGACATTAGGTCATTCTTAGGACATGCAGGTTTTTCGTCGATTCATTAAGGATTTTAGCTTGATTTCTAGACCTCTTTGCAATTTACTTGCAAAAGACGTTAAGTTTGTCTTTGATGATGCTTGTTTAGAAGCTTTCGAGAAGCTTAAGACTTTACTCACTACCGCTCCCATAGTCCAGGCACCTAACTGGAACCTACCCTTTGAGATTATGTGTGATGCTTCAGATTATGCTATAGGCGTCGTGTTAGGTCAGCGTGTTGACAAATTACTTCATGTGATTTACTATGCTAGCAAAACTCTGAATGATGCCCAGTTGAACTATACAACTACCGAGAAGGAACTGTTAGCCATCGTGTTTGCCTTGGATAAGTTTAGATCCTACCTATTAGGTTCTAAGATCGTAATCTATACTGATCATGCTGCTTTGAAATACCTTTTGTCTAAGAAGGATACCAAACCTAGATTGATTAGGTGGATCCTATTGTTACAAGAATTTTCTCCAGACATTAGAGACAAAAAGGGTGCTGAAAATGTAGTAGCAGACCACTTATCTAGGCTAGTTGTTAGTTCCCCTAGTGATTCCCTTCCTATAAGGGATAGCTTTCCTGATGAACAATTGTTCTCTGTTTCCCAATCACCTTGGTATGCAAATATAGTGAATTATCTTGTTACTGGTCGAACCCCTCAACATTGGGGTAAACAAGATCGTTCTAGGTTTTTAGCCGAGGTTAAGCATTTCTTTTGGGACGATCCTTATTTGTTTAAGTATTGTCCAGACCAGATTATTAGGAGATGTGTACCTGAGAGTGACCAGTCCAGTATTCTTTCCTTTTGTCATGAACATGCTTGTGGGGGTCATTTTAGTGCTAAGAAGACTTCTGCTAAGATATTGCAGTGTGGTTTTACTGGCCTTCGTTTAAGGACTCCCATAGTCACTGTGTGTCTTGTGATCGTTGCCAGAGGTTAGGGACCATTTCCCGTAGAAATATGATGCCTTTGAACCCTATTTTAGTGATTGAGGTCTTTGATGTGTGGGGCATTGATTTTATGGGTCCATTTCCTAATTCTTTGGGTTATCTTTACATACTTGTCGCTGTAGACTATGTGTCTAAGTGGGTTGAGGCGGTTCCGTGTAAAACAAATGACCATAGGGTCGTAATTAAGTTTTTGAAAGAGAATATACTTACACGTTTTGGTACACCGCGAGCTATAATTAGTGATGGGGGTTCACACTTTTGTAATAGACCGTTTGCTGTGTTAATGAAACAATATGGTATTACCCACAAAGTAGCTACCCCGTATCACCCACAGACTAGTGGTCAGGTAGAGGTTTCCAATAGGGAAATTAAGCGTATTTTAGAGAAAACAGTTAATCCCAATAGGAAAGACTGGTCGTCGAGGCTTACTGATGCCTTATGGTCTTACCGTACTGCATTTAAGACACCCATTGGAATGTCACCCTACCGTTTAGTATTTGTCAAAGCATGGCACTTTCCTGTTTAGTTAGAGCATAGAGCCTATTGGTCTATTAAGAAGCTAAACTTTTCACTTGACAAGGCAGGAGCTCATAGAAATCTCTAGCTTAATGAGTTGGACGAGATTCGTAGAGATGCATACGATAGTGCTAAGGAGTATAAGAACAAAATGAAACTTGTGCATGATAAGAATATTTTACGGAAGTAGTTTTCTCCAGGTCAAAAAGTTCTTCTGTATGACACTCGTTTGCATCTATTCCCCGGGAAACTGCGCTCTCGGTGGACCGGTCCTTTTGTGGTCCGTACTGTTTTTCCTCATGGCGCGGTTGAGATTGAGACATCAGATGGTAGTAGTTCTTCAAAGGTTAACGGTCAGAGATTGAAGCCCTTTTTAGAGCCTTTTCCTACAGGTGATGTTGAGGAGGTCCCTCTGGAGGACCCTGTTTACCCTTGATTGACCATCGAGGCGATTTGTATGTTGTATACTATTTTTGTCAGTTTTTGGTTTCACTTCACCCAGGTACTATCTTTCCGAACTTTCTCTTTACTATTTCCTCATGTTACTTATATTTTTGGTACTGTTCTTTCATTCGAAACATTGATGACAATGTTAGATTTAAGTCTGGGGGTGGGGTAGAAACTTTTTGTTTTAATAAATAAACTCCAGAGCCTAGAAATTTATGTATATTAAGGATAGCACTAACCAACCTAAGTGGATGGAAGCATTTTGGTTGTAGGAGTTGAGGAACCAATCTGATTAAATGGAAACATCTAGAAGAGTCTATTCATAAAAGCACAAAGCTCAGGTCTTAGAAAAAAAACATGGTAGTTTCGCCATATCTTGTGATGGAAACATCGAAAGAATCTTGATCACTTCTTTTTGTTCTTTTTACCATTGCTAGGGTGAAATAGAGTGACTGAGAGCCAAAAAACAAAAAAGAAAAAAAAGTTGAAAAAAAAGAGTTGAAAAAAAAAAGAAAAAAAAATAATGAGACCAGACCACCAGACCAACCGAAATAAATACAATAAAGTCGACCACTGGTACCCTTGTATATGCCAGCTGAGTTGACCTAGAGTTAGGATTATCGACCACTGGATCCCTTGTATATGCCAGTGTGTTGATATTAGTCAAGACCAGTATCTCAGTCCATTAGGATAGGTTCACCTTAGTCAACATCATCTATGCTTTTCTCTACATCCATCTTCTTAATTTATCCATGTGATTGGTTGACTCCGGTTATGATGTCCAGAAACTATCTGAGTAGAGCTCTATCACTTTATATGAATTTTAGTATGCTTGAGTGCAAACTCGTGTACAACAATTGGAATTTCGCATCAGGGTACTTCCTCCTGTAGTCAATAAGTATGCCAACCAAGGAGATTCTTTAGTGCTTTCCAACGTTCTGCGTATATAGCTAGGGTCTGGAGTATAAAGGTTTTGTGGGTATACCTATGGTAAGCCCTCCCGAGACTATAACTCGGCCACTAAGGCCACCTAGGGGTTTAAAGGCTTATTGCATACGCTAAATGCAATCGACGATGCCTGCGTCAGTGAGTTAGGATTTTATTTTTCAATTTTATCTTTGCTCGAGGACTAGCAAATAATAAGTTTGGGGGTATTTTATAGACACATTTTTGTGTCTAATTTATCTCGATCCTATAATTGATAGTGCTCATTTTTGTACTTATTACGGTGTTTTATGTGTGTGTAAGTATTTTTGGCCAATAATCATTTTTGGAAAAATCGGCTCGAAAAGTTGGTAAAAGCGCCCGGAGGACACATGCTATTCGGACTCTCACTATGGATAAGGGGTACCCAAATTACTAAGGGTCACCCTCAGGACACCCTCAAGGCAGCTTCTATTCGTACCCCTGCTCTGGATAGGGGGCGCCTCTTCTTCACAATTCAAATGAAGCTTTTTGGCGGGGAACTATTGCAGCAGCGAAGCAGATTTGGAGATCGAGTTTTAAGCAATTTATAAGGAGATTCAATGGCTTATTTTCATTGGACTGGACCTGTGATAGCATAACTGGGTCGCTGTGATTGATTGGACCCAACCAATTGGGCTAGATAGGCCGGGAGAAGCAAACAGATGAGGTGAAGTTTATCGGAGCTGTTATCGTCTTTTGGGTGAGATTATGTCGGAGTTTGACGTGGAGATGGATTGGGATTATCTTGATTCATCGAAACAGGGTTGGTAATCCCTTTATATTCGAAAATAGAGGAGGAAATCATCGAGTTGGCTAAAACATGGAGTTTCGTGTATTCTCGGATATTTTGGTTTATGTATGGAAGTACCAGAGGATTTTACGTTATGAATTGAGTCCTTATTCAGTCTACAGAGAGTACTTGAGAGTTTGGAGAACCAAGTTGACGCGTAGATAAGCTTGGAAGGGAAAGAAATCCCGAGACTTGAGGTGGAGAAAAATATAAGAATAACCGAAGATTTCTTGAGATTCAATCGACCTGTGGGCTATAAAAGGAGTTCGGATAGGTCATAGAAGGGTGACGTACACTTTGGGGAAAGCTTGGGGTGAAGGAAGAAGCCACAGAGCCGGAGTAGAGAAGTGCAGGCGAGTTGCAGAAAGCACAGTCGAGGAAGAAGAAGACAGAACCGTCACCTTTTCTTTCAAAACTATAACTATTTTCCAACAATTACTTCTGTTACGCTTTTCTCTGTAAAATTATTCTCTGTAACAGTGAGTTGTAACAATTATATCAGTGACAAATTCGATGCTTTATTAGTTCTCTCTTGTTTTTCACCCTTTTGAGCTATGAACACCTATTTTGAGCACGTGAATAACATGAGGAGCTAAACCCCATTGCTGAGGCGATAGAGGAAGCTATTTTTCCAACAAGAAGTGGTATATTCTATTTCATCTATTTATTGCAATTATTATTATGATTATTTGCCTTAAGCTATATTTGAATATGATTTTTACTTGAGTGATTGTGATCTATTTTGATGAAGTATGCTTAGTTTATAGACTTTTGATGCTTCATACTTGATATTTACAATTAATGCTTTTGAAAATCTACTTGTTGCAATATTCTAGAATCAAATTGAACGAGAAAATTGCATAAATATAAAGATTGGATTAAATCACTTTGAACTTGGAAAATAGTGGAATCTTAGCCTCAGTTGTCTTTTAATATGGATATCAACTTTGTCCGTGTTTGCTATAATTATTAGTGAGTTTTTTCTATTTTAGTTTTAGAATTTAAGTTTATATTTTATCCTTCGCAAGTCTGAGTATCGAACCACTTTTACCACTATTTATAAAATACATCACAAGGTGAATGTCCTAGTCATTTTTATGTTAGTGAAATAAGTTATAAAATAAAAATAGAACTTGTTAACCAATTATTAAATGACACTTCATAAACAAAAGATTAAGATTGATTTGGGTTGGAGATGAATTTTTTTAGTTCCCAATATTTAGGAATTTATATCTATATAAGGAAATTTTTACCAAAAAAAAGTCAAGACAATGTTGATACATATGAAATAAGCACATCAACCATTGGAGAAGCTCTTAACAGTCAATGCTCAATACGTCGTGTAAAGCTTCTTAATTATTACATCTTCAAGTTTTATTATATGTTTAAGTTTACTAGATTTGTAGTATTCCCAGATTATCTTCTAAAAACTTTTTAGAGTCGTATCCGAGGAAACATATATATAGTTTCTATCGATATAGTTTTTTATCAACCTTGTTGATACTACCTAAATACAAGATCTTCTTCTATCGATATTATTTATACTATGATAGAGATGCCTTTGCTTCTCAATCCACATGAGAAGTCTTCAAAGTCCCACTCTTGATCTTCATGATTAGAAGATGTGGAGAATGACTTTCTCGCAGCTATTATACAATTGTGTAAGGAATGACGTGTATATCGACCAAGCCTTGCTCTGCTTAGATTTAAAGCTAAATAATTTCCTAATATACACATCGATTTAATTTTATTTTTATCCTACTTAACACTTGGATAAATCTCCTAGGATTATATTACCATAGATAACACCTTGTATTCATTAAAAAGATAATTTTACCATAATGGAATCCTAAATCTAAACACAATTAATGTTTAAGATCTCTACTGGATTTGGCGCCATATATAATTACTTTCAATTGATGCTTTCGCTAAATATAGTTACCATCATTTAATGCTTATACGTTAACTTTTCAAGTTAATTTGTAGACAATATTATCATAGCACATTACTAAATATAAAAATTAACATTAATTGCGACTAACTTATATAAATTATGATTATGCCTTACCCAGATGTAACATACCTTAAGTGGAAATAAGACCATTAATTAATGTTTATAAAATACCCGATTTTGGCTTGTAAAAACGAGTGAAAAGTTTAGCCTTTAGTGTATCAGAAAGAAAACTATCGAAACATGACAAATATATCAATTCATCATTTTTTTTTCTTGTTTCGTTGGTTCCAGAACCAACTATAAACCATAGTGCGACAGTTCAACCGAAAGGTCTCAAATGGTTCCAGAACCAACTATAAACCGATGGTTGGTTTCGGATCCAACACATTTTTGCATCATAATTTGTGTTACCAATTCCTTTGACACATTAACCAAGTTAATGTCTAAGGTTACTCTCACTAAAGTCTAGACTCAATTCCACCGGTCTGCGTTATCCACACTCAACAACCAAGTTCAGTTTAGAAATTAAAAAAACTAGATTTGTGGTTTACAATGAAAATATGTGGGTGTGTAAAGCTACTATTTAAAAATTTAAGTATATAAATTCCCAAACAATTATGTCTACAAACACCATCAGAATTAGAACATGCCAAACCATTCACCATCGTATTTATAACATAATAATTTCCTTAAGGTTGTCTCACTAATATTTTTCTTTGGGTTTTCTCCTTCAACTATTTATTATTTGGAGGTTTACAACCATAAATAACTCCTTAACCACACATAGTATGTTGTTTATGGAGTATGATCATCCCGTATACGTTTCAAGGACACTACAAAATACATTGTGATTTGTAGCTTGAGGACCCTATGCCGACTCTAATGTTCACTGCATAGCATGTATACTAATTTTTAGGAGAATAAGCAATAAAATCTATGCAAAAAATTCATAGATCACCATATAATTAGAAACACAAAACTTAGGTTTCTTTTAAATATTTACCCTTTCCCTTCCGACATTTTCCCATCCATTCAAAATAAAAAGAATCCAAAAAAGAAAGCAACATCAACAATATACAATACATCAAAGGTAACATATCGTATGATCCTTTCTGAACGGAAAACAAAGGATGACAGGTTGCTTATTTAGTCAAATCTCAAAGTTCATATAAGTTAGTTTAATGGCTAGGATAAGAAAACTTGGACTACATTCATGTGATACTTCCAACAAAACAAAGGGTACACCACTACAACACAAAAATAAAAATACAATTGAAACCCAAATCCAGACATAAAACTGATTTTAACCACACACATTGACACCGCAAAACAATTCTCTAGCTTGAGCAACCCCTGCTTCATCATCAATAACTTCACTACAAATAACAAAATCAGAATTTGCCAATTAAAAAAATTCATTGAAATCAAAACCAACAATTTATGATTGAGAGAGAAATTTACTCTTTGGGTTAACGAACTGGGATTCTATGGCGATTAATGTCAGCAAAAATATTATCATTTCATCATTTCAAAACTTTTAGTTGTAACATATTGAAACGGAAGTTCCTAAACTCAAGGTTTTGTATCCATCATGACAATTAGAAAGTTGCTGGAACAAGATTATTGGTTTTATCGCATTTCATAGAGTTTACAAGCACATCGTTAAGAGATCTCATTGGTAAGTGCTTAATTCTTACATATTTACTACTCAAAATTACATTTATTTAGTTCTTTATTTTGTACATATTTGATAATTTTATTTATTTTTGCAGTTTTTAGAAAATAAAGCTCTGTGGACTAAAATGCGTAATTCTGCTGGGTTAAGCCCAAAAGGAAACATGAAAACTTATTTGGATATGGGCGTGTGTAGAACTGTGCTACGGCGTGTGGAGACCATGTGCAAGATATTATGATAAAGGAATATTTGAAAATATGAAGAAAATATCTCTTTATGATGTGGATTAATGAAATATATGAAGATTTGGGAAAGAATATTATTCTTTATGGTTGGAAATAATAATTAAGATATTGATTGCAGTATTTGACACATGACACATTCTGATTGGAGGATTTTTATATTATTTTACATGTGGCATACTTTCATTGGATGATGATGTGGTAGTGGATATGAAAAAGGAAAGTGGTTTCCTTTGAAAACTATAAATACTGGTTGAAGCAGATGGAAAAGAGAGGTCTGGTGTCCGTAATCCAGAGCAAAAATAATAGAGTTTTCATTTTTCTTTTCTTCTTCTTTTCTTTTATAATGGAGTAATCTCTTCACTAGGGTTACTCATGAAATCCTATTATGTGTTAGAGATTTCAATTCATTTTTAATAATACTTTATCTTGGTCCTATATTCTCGTGCGTTAACGATAATAGTTTTATTGACACGTCCTCATGTTTGCTTTCTTTGTAATTTAATTACAGACCACTATAAATGGGCATAATTATTAGTATTTTGAGAATTTTATTGATTATAAAGCTTTATTGTAAGGAACCGCAAGCACGTCAACGCTATTAGACTGGTCAAGAGATGTTTTAGTCGCTAATAACTCAATTAATTAAATAAGAACAATAATTAATAGAAATAATCTAAAAATAATTTAGACAAACAAGTAGTACCATTATATAGGTATTGAAAAATTATGCGAAATGGACTATTAGAACGCGCGAATCAGACGTCGGACGAGAAAGATATCACTCTCGGAATTCGGAATGGAAAAGGGTTTAACTGTGACCATTTGAGTTGACCGAACCTGTTTATAGACTGGACCTCCGACTAGTGATTAGGTTGTCCCTTAGTATTATATTAATAGTGGTAATAGTAAACTCGTGTTTAAGAGTTAATTAATTGTTTTGAATTAGATATTCACTTGTAAGAAGAAGTTTATCTTTTTCTTCTTTTTGGCTTGTTAGAAGTAGCTATTGTTGTTGTTTGGTTGTGTGGAGGAGGAGTCACTTGTTTTGTAAGGTGGAGCTGTAGGTCATTTAGAGAATAAGACTCATTTAGAATAGCAAAGAAAAAATGAAAACCAAGAGGATATCAATAGAGAAAGAGTTTTAGGAAATAGCTTAGAGAATTAGTTGTGGAGAGAGGTAGTGTGATTAGAAATATAGGGCTTGAGTAAGGAAAACATTAGTAAGAAGAAGAGAGTGTTATAGTTGAGGATGATTATATTAAAAAGAACAATGGTGATGAGGTTGTTATTAAAGTTTGAACAAGATGATAATATGATGAAGCTTGCATATGATGAGAGCGGTGATTATGATATAAAGTATTCAATCATGGTAATCCCTTAAAACTAATCCAAGTACGTTTATAATAGTTGGGTAGTTTTATTGATATGAAAGATAGTAAGAAACAACCAAGTTCTTAATTAATGGAAATCGTTATCTTATGTGAAATTATGCTTGTCACTGGCATTGATCATTATACGATTATAGTCACCTTAAAGGTAGAATTGAACTTAGATCTTTAAACGGAACTTGTAGTACGCCGGATGTAGATTCAGCACATATAAAGTTTGTCCAGATCAGTTTAGTATCGAGTGAGATATCAACGTTCTAAGATGACCCTTCGGAGCTGAGTCTTTGTGTAATCAGACGCGAGTGCCATTAAACTTTGTGCTTTTCTAGATAGGTTAAGGTGATAATTGGTAGAAACTCAGTACGCCAAATTTGTAGAGGGTTAGCTCTAAGTTCTACAGAGACAACAAACATCCTATTTGAAGTTATATTTAGTAAAATACAGACCTTCAAAGTAGACCCCTGGAGCTGTGTTTGCTGTTAGAACACTTGGAATATTTTCAATGAACTCTGAAGAAGATGACTGAGTCATCTGTCTGACTCAGTTGACCATCTGACTCGGTGTGATCCGGACTAAATGGGTCATGGACCGGGTAAACGGTCGGGTCATGGGTTGACCCGATGGTTCAGCAAATGGGTAGCGGGTCGGACCGGATAAGGCCCATTGGCTGGACTTAGAGCCAGAAATCTTATTTTGAGTGTTTGGACCACTTCTGGTCCGAATTAGCTTTCGGTTCCTTCTGCAAAGTTGTAGAGGTTTTCGAGAGATTTCCGATGACACCAAGATTGACCTAATTTGGATAAGTAGATATCAAATCATGTCATAATTACATGTTACCAGGTTGTAGAACTATTGATAGAATTAGAACCATTAGTTATTTCACTTAGTCATTAACTATGAACGTGTATGATATTATGATATGGTTATTGTGTGAGCCTATTGGCTAAATTCTTAGAGTGCTTGTGTTATTAACAGTTAGTCTATATTAACAACAATCGATTCAAGGATGAACCAGTGGATTGAGGAATACAAGGTAGGCGTGGCTTGTCATCAAATCAGGTGGGAACTCTGTAACCTTCTTGTAATCATTAAGTTTATTCTCAATCTACGAGCATGATGTGTCTTTCTTATTGGTGAGCCTATTTATGTAATTCTTCACTTGTGAACACGATGATTACTATGAATATGTATATGTCAATATGTGTTGTATGATTTTCCCTGCTAGGAGTGTCTGTGGTTTCCCCATAGCTTCTGGCTAAGTCAAGAAGGCCAGCATCCCCCTGGTTGTATATTATTTAGTAGGCTGGCATCCCCCCAGTTGTATATTATTTAGTAGGTCGGCATCCCCCCGATTGACTATTATTATTTTATATAAAATTTATTTCGTAGGTCGGCATCCCCCCAGTTGGATATTACTACCTTATTTAGTAGGCTGGCATCCCCCCAGTTGTATATTATTTAGTATGACGGCATCCCCCCGTTTTGTTATTATTTATTTTATTAAATTGGGAATATCACTCATGTGCATATTATACTTGTTTGTCTAACTTTCTGATCTTGATGGTGATATTCTGAATCATAGTTTGTATGGGCACTCTATGTGGATGATGTTATTATTACTGATCGGGGTTGTTCTAATGGCGTCTTCTCCAATGAGTTTGGCGAGGTTAGGATGACACTTGCTTTATGATGCATGAATTGCCGAAGGATTAGTGTATTTTTATTCTTTTGGAACTTTGTGAGCATGTTAGTGATTACTCGAGAGTTACATGTTTCCATTGAGCACCCTTTTGGGATGATGGGCTCACTCGTTCCTGCTTCAGTTTTCAGTTACTAGAAGAAATGGTGCGCGTGAAGATATCCGTTTTCGTAATCTAAAGCTTTACCGAACTATGTTATGTTTATTTTACTTTTATATATAAGTTCATTATTTCTTGTAAAAAAACACAACAATATATTTATAACGTTCGAGAGTTTCTCATTTATAATATATCAGAGTGCTTGGGTAGCAGTTTTGGATTATTTTATGTAATTATGATTCTTAAAATTGATGATCTAGATCTATAATACTACAGGTTTAGGCTATAATCTTATTAGCTAAGAAGGTTTAATAATTGGGGTGCCACATTTATCATCCGAGACGTACCTGTGTCCTAAATCGTCTCGTGCTAATGAGAAAAGTATTATAAAGAAATGTAGAATGATTTACGCATAATAGTGGTGGATTGTTGGAACCCTAGGTTTTTCTTTTCTTATTTATTTATCTTATTAGTTTTAATTAATTTTTATCTTACATTATTTTCTTTCTCACTTTATTTAATTAGAAATTTAAGGCAACAAATTTAGTCCCTGTGGAACGAATCTGCATCTGTATACTGTCCAATCGGCAGCCGTACGCTTGCGGCATAATAAAATATCCCAACACTCATCTAGTAAATCCCACCAAGACTTCCTTCAAATTTGAGGAAATTACGTGTGCATGTCATTTCCTATATTTGAAGGGAGTGTTATATGATACGGTAGTGTAACTCTCAGGCTATTGTAAAAATTGGTGTTAGTTGTATCCCTAAACATAGTAAAACTATCAGAATAAATTTTTTTATTGAATCTGTTGCCTGATCATCCACATTTATGTGTCCTCCGTTATATCAAGGTGGATTAAAATCGTGGTAGCTTGGATAATATCACCTTACCTACAGAAAAGAGAATGTGAAAAAGTGGGGGTCTAACAACCACACCCAAAATTTCTCTTAGCAATCTGTATGGACTAACTCCAATATACTTTTAAGAGAATCAACTAGACAGTCATACTCAATCTTAATAAAAGTATATCAAAGAGTTATATCTCTCTTTATCGATTCAATACTTACACAAGAAAATAGAAATCTGCGAGTCTAATTGAATACCAGAGAAATCACTTGAATGGTACCAAGGCCAATGTTCAAGTATCAATCAATTTCAATCAACAATCAGACGGCACGGGTCATATACTAGTGGAATACAAAAATAGATAAATAAACTTTTGTAGCTTTTCTTCCACATGCTTAATCTTCTTGGTTCTTCAACATTACTCGAAATCTTCGTCACTTCCAAATACTCCAATGATGCCAAAGGTTGTAAGTTTAGTATCACCGTTGTTGAAAATCCGTAGTCATAACAATGAGAAAACAAGAATTCTCAATCATTGTTATACAATGTCATAGTATTATTATACATCATCAAAGTTCAATTGTATCACAACTTCGACAACAATACTATGGTGATATGTATCACTCCCCCTTAATCAATACTCCATCTCACATAGAAACCACTACCCCTTACATAATGATCCGAAAACCATATGTATTTGTAGTGTGAACTACACATTAATTCTCCCTCTTTTTGTCAATAAAATTGGCAAAGGTACGAAAACTAGTGGGATCATAATGAAATTTCCATAGAGACATTTCATGACCAAAAGAAAGCACATATCAACTTTTTAGATGCCATCATATAGCCGAAGCTAAATGCATTCATCAAGGAGTTTATAAAGATACAAGATAACCCCTATAATATTCCATAGCCGCGCTCCCCACAAAGATTTGGCAATTAAGCATAAGTTCAATTAATAACTCTCCCCCATAAAATGTCATTCCCGAGAGAACAACAAGAGCGACCTTACTTTCACAAGAAAAGAAGATTTTTTCGGACATAACAAATCACATACGAATATGAATTTGAATCCAAAAATACTCAATTAAATTAACCACAAGAAAACCCATGATTAATTCAATCGGAATACACAACTAAATTACCACAAGAGTGTGATCAATTCAATTGGTCATGCTCGACATAAGAGAACTTACGGAGCCGCACAGTATATACATAAAATATGGATCAGGGAAGATCAATATTGCGGAATAAACAAGGATTCATTCTATTTTACATCACTATTAGCACAATAACATACAATAGACACAATCCTCGTAAACAAAAGTTCATCCTATCTTCCATCAATACTTGCATACTGACATAATACGCTTAAAACTTTTGTAATGACAAAAGTTCATTCATTATTTTATGAATACATGCATATCGACATACGAAAGACTTAACTTTTGACAAGGTATGGGACAATCATAGTTCACGGATGCAAACACACATATCGCATAATACATTGCAATATATGAAACCATAAAGATTAATACTGCAAAAATCATCTTCGAAACAACTTTTTAAAATTTAAGCAAATAAATCTAAAAACAATAAAGATGAAAACGTTGGACATAAATATGTATAATCACAATAATGGCTATTCCAAACTCGAGTTATTCTTCCTAAATACACAAGAATAAAATTCTCATAAGAAGATTTACTAGATGTTAAGACCTTTGAAGAATTATTTATCATCCCCGAACTCCTTGTCGTCAACAACCATTGGGACATAAGGTTCATGAAGATAGGAGTAAATATCAATAAACCTTCTTGATTGATGTCGAAACAGGGCCTTCAGAATCTCATGAGTCTTAAGCACAAAAGCCTTTATTTGTTGAATCTCCTTTCGTGTCTCCTTCAACACTTCAAGAACTTCAGAAAACTTCTGAGAATTTGAAGGAACAATTCTTGGCTTCCTCACATTCCTTATTTTCCTTTTCAAAGTTGGAGGCAACGGAGATTTCTATTTTTCCTTCATGATTGATGGCTTGACAATCATATTAACATCTTTTCCATCAGAAGACATAATACTTGGAGCATCCATAAGCGTATGGGTTTGTGAGAGGAAATCACAATTCAACTCAACAAGTAGTCTTAAGATAAAAGAAGTTTCAAGGAAGGAAAAAGGAATGTAGGGTTACGCAACCTTTAATAGGTTCGTGCATGCACAATTCTGATCCCTAGGGAGAGTAAAATTATCGAGAATAACCCTCCTTTATTGATAGACACGGAATTCCCATTTTGTATCAAAAACAAAACTAAAAAGATGAAAGCAAAATTTTCCTAAAGCCTGAGAGGTGCACAACCTTGTCTCTTTTGATCAGGCACATGAGACAAGATCACCAAATCAACACAATCAAGTTGTGTTGCGGTGAACAACAATTTGTCCACCATGTTCCTCTTGAGAGGAATCCATAGACCTCTGTCTATAAACAAATATAATGCGGAAAAGAAATAACACAGACACCAAAAGTTTTGTTAACGAGGAAACCGTAAATGCAGAAAAACCTTGTGACCTAGTCCATATTGAACACACACTGTATTAAGCCGCTACAGACACTAGCCTACTACAAACTAACTTCGGTATGGACTGTAGTTGAACCCCAAATAATCTCACATTGATCCAAGGTATATTTGCGCTCCTTACGTCTCTGATCCCAGCAGGATACTACGCACTTGATTCCCTTAGATGATCTCACCCAAAACTAAGAGTTGCTACGACCCAAAGTTGAAGACTTTAATAAACAAATATGTATCACACAGAAAAGTCTACGGTAATAGATAAATCTGTCTCCCACAGAAATATCTACGAGTTTTTGTTCCGTCTTTTGATAAATCAAGGTGAACAGGAACCAATTGATAAACCGGACTTATATTCCCGAAGAACAACCTAGTATTATCAATCACCTCACAATAAACTTAATCGACTAGCAAAACAAGTTATTGTGGAATCAAAAACGATGAGACGAAAATGTTTGTGACTTCTTTTATATCTTGGCTATCGGAGAAATCAATCTCAAGCCAATATTACGATTGTACTTAGTACGATAGAAATAGCAACATCAGATCACATAACTAAAAAAAAAGTAGTATCGGTCTGGCTTCACAATGCCAATGAAGTATTCAAGTCGTTAACCTACAGGGTCTCGGTTGAAACCTAAGGTTAAAGGAGAATCGACTCTAGCTAATACAGGTGTCGGGATTAGGTTTCCCAGTTGCTATAGTTCTCCCTTATATAGTCTTTCAAATCATGGTTTGCAATCAATATTAGCTTAGCATTCAATATTCACCGTTGGATGAAAACCTGATTAGATTCAAGCTAATATCTTTCAACCGTTAGATCGAAACTTAGCTTGTTACACACAAATGAAATGCACGTTTATCTAGGTTTGTGTAACCATACCCAAACATGTACATCTAGCTGGCTCAACAGTAGTTAACCAAATGGTTAGCCATATGAGCACTTTCATATCAACCATATTCTTCTTTACCACAACTAGTTCAAATGACTCAAATGAACTAGTTATAGAATTGTTCAATTGCTTACATCTTATAGAAGTATACAAGACAGAATCGAAGCAAAAACGATTTGATTCACTCGAACCAATTCTTCAACTTTATAGCCACGGTTTGCAAACTTACATTCCTTAGTTTATATAAGTTTAAGTTCACGAATAATCGTTTTTCGAAAATAACCAACTTAAGTACGCGGACTGGTACGCGGACTTAAGTACCCGGAATAAGTTTGTTTTCAATTCACAAACTCCAGCAGAAATTCTCGGAATGAGAACCTCCGACAGTACGCGGACTGGGTTCGCGGACTCTAGTTCCGGTTTTCCTAAGCAGCAAAGTACGCATACTTTGGTCCAAGGAATAAGGATGTATGAGTTACCACACAATGCTTATATCCAACCATGGCTATATAATCTAAAATCTCATTTCAATCATTGAAACATTCTTAGTGTACGTTATATAGTTGTTATTCACACACTATTTTTCGTCAAAGCAATTTTCAAGTAATTAAAACTTAATATGACTTTCGTCACTAGTAAAGATGAACTTGGCCAAAGCGAAAGCTTACCAACACATATTTCGAGAAATAGATAAGCGAGATAAACTCGGCTCGAAATAACAAATGTGTATAATCAAAGTCTATATAGCAAAACGACTTTTGTCTTAAGATAGGAGATAGAGTAGATAGACTTTTGAGTGATAGATAAGTTCAAGTCTCCACATACCTTTTAGTCGATGAAGTTCCACCAGTTCCTTGAGTAGTTCTTCGTTTTTGTATGATGATCTCCATGGTGTCTTGAGCTCAACTACACTTATTATCCTAGTCCGAGACTTAGTTATAAGAGACTAGAAATCAAGACTTATAGTTTTGATCACTAACATTGACAAACATGCTTGAGATAGCAACACATGCGAGTTCGACCGAGAAGTGCTCTAATAATCTCCCCCTTTGTCAATTTTAGTGACAAAACTATCAATACATATCTATCTTACAAAAACAAATGGTTTTTGTCCAATCCGACGGTTGCAGGTGAGACTTTTATAGCAATCCACGGTCACCATTTGCTGTAAAAGTCTCCCAAAGTTGAAAGACAAATCGTGGCTGAAAATCAATCCATGGTTTACGCCAGGATCCAACCGGTCAGATTGGTTCCTCCATTATTATCCTCTTCTTCCGTTACACATTATCAAACCGTACATCCATTATTATCCCCTTTTCCTGTTACGCATTATCAAACCGAATTCATGGTCAAAGTCAGCAAAGATTCTCCTGCACTACAAATCACAGGAGGTCGCTTCCCCTAATTATCCTCTTCCATTACCTTATTATCGCCCGATATTCTCTTCTCATTCTCTCCTTCATCTTCTCTAGAATTTGGGCCAAATAAGGAATAGCAAAAAGCATTCTCTTCGTATTAGCGACATTGAAGACCCGTTAATCAAGTTACTCATATGTTACAAATGTTACCCTACATAAACACCAACAAGTATTGGCGTTCTCTCTCAATACTGCCAGGTTTGCCCTTTTTTTTTCTTTAATTATTTTCAATTTTTAGTTTCCAAGTTCATTGTTAAGGGATTTTTTTTTTTTAAATCAATAATTACCTTAATTGTGTTTGATAGAATTCCTGAATGAGAAGTCACATTGTTGGTAAATGCTTTGTTTTTGTTGATGACAGAGCCTTAAATGTTGTTGTTTTGTGCTACTCGCATCTAGGACTTCTATGTAGCAATTACAAGGTATAATCTTGGTTTCTGTCATTGCCATTCTTCCCCCATATTTTTTTTATTAGTTTTCGATACATTAACGGAGAATTCTACTTTGATTTTGCAGCAATTTTTTGCGCACCAATTGATATGCTTTAGTTAGTATATTGAGATTGAAGTTTATACACTCGAATCCACCAATTACTTAATATATTGAATAGTGTGGTTTGGTTAATATAATAAATTTGAGTTTGTGGTCACAGCTCCAAAGATTTTGATTTTGAGTTAATTTTATGTTAATCCAAATGTTCGTTGCTTTCTTGGTATTGTGTTATCAAACTGAGACAATTTAAGTTTTTTCGTAACAGAGGTTATTGTAATTACCTTGAAGACAAGTTATATGTGAGGCAATTTTATGCTTTTCCTTACATCGATCGCGCACAGAATTTTATGATTCCTTTTGCTGAAAGATACAGTATACCTCATTCTCCAGAATTTCCACGGTTTATTTTTGCAGATTTCGTACAACATGCCTTGTTCCATATGTGAAGGTTACATGCTCAATTTCCGCCAGGTTCATTGACTCATTTTTATTGGGTTGATCGAAAAAAACATGGAAGGTACAGGTACATTATGGCTTCTCTAAATCTCTACTCATATATGCGACACAGTTCAATGAAATACAATTGGAGTCTAAACTTTAAGTTTAGTTTTAACGGAAGAGCCTTATTGCCCATATACGGATTTAAACTTAATGTTGATTTTTATAATGGATAACTTTATAAATTCTTGGTCAAAATATTCTTTTGGAAAGTTTGAGGTTATGTTGCATTACTTCTACAAATTCAGAACGAGCATGGTAAACTTATTTATATGCGTAGGTTGAGGTTATTCTTATTCAATTTCAATACTGATGGTGTTTATTTTGTGTAGAGAAGATAACCTTTACGTGGAGAAGGATTCAATAGTGTTGCATATGTTTGGGGTTGCAGTCAACTCCATCGTTCAAATTACATAGGCGCATGAAACGTGAGGTAATGCTCAATGTATATATTATGTAACTAGAAGGTGTCGAGTTTATACTTTATCGCCCTTGAATTCACATATGTTGAGTACTTATTTCTGGCTCCAATCTTACTTTGTTATTGCAGGTGTGAGATCTAATGGCATTCATGGACAAAAACTGAAAAATTTCTTATTGTAAAGTGGTGGAAGTAGTTTCCAGGGCAACTAATCTGTTGATTATCACTAGAGATCTTTGTATATTGTCCTATAAAATAAGTATTAAAAATCTGGTAGCATGAATTTAAAATGACGACCGACATAGAATTATATTATAACAACATAGCAATATGCGCGTTGTATAGCCAGTGAATTAAGTTCACCCCATTTTGATGTCGTTAGCATCATTGCAAATTAGTGAAGGGAAACCACAACGATTTTCTTATGGATATAATCGTAAATGAGATATGCCCTAAATAATGATTGTGTATGGTCTTGCAGAGTCATCGTGGAATGTTTATACGACACCACAAGAAGTTACTATCTGGAAGGATCCCAGAATCATGGGAGAAGCATCTACATGTGTTAAACCTTTACCATGAGGAGAAGCAGTTTGTAGCTGATTTTATGAAGAGTTTACTGTCATTTACATGTGAGAAAAACTTATTGCAGTTTCAATAAGTTTTGATAATAAAAATTATTAATCATTCTTTTTTTGCTCAGAAATAAAAATATTGTAATGCAGATTGTAGAGTAGAGGAAAATGAAGAATTTTTGTGTTACTTTCAAGTGCAATGGTCGAAATGCCATTATTTTAAACCTTAAATACTAGTGATGACAAGGAACCGAACAATCAGTACGAGGAGATAAAAAATCACCATACGTACGTTCAAAGTCAACATGCAGTTAGAAATGTTTGTTGTTGTTGTTGTTTTTATTTCCTGAAACAATTGAATATATTTACTGATTGTTATTTCGTAGTAGTTTCAAAACTCCGGTAAGTAATTTTGCTTGCCAAATTCTTAAAAAAAAAAAAACTTAAAGCCACATTAAAAATTAAGTTATAACAATCAGCAGCCCGGGCCGTTACCGCACGGGTCATATACTAGTGGAATACAAAAATAGATAAATAAACTTTTGTAGCTTCTCTTCCACATGCTTAATCTTCTTGGTTCTTCAACATTACTCGAAATCTTCGTCACTTCCAAGTACTCCAATGATGCCAAAGGTTGTAAGTTTAGTATCACCGTTGTTGAAAACCCGTAGTTATAACAATGAGAAAACAAGAATTCTCAATCATTGTTATACAATGTCATAGTATTATTATACAGCATCAAAGTTCAATTGTATCACAACTTCGACAACAATACTATGGTGATATGTATCACTCCCCCTTAGTCAATACTCCATCTCACATGGAAACCACTCCCCCTTACATAATGATCCGAAAACCATATGTATTTATAGTGTGAATTACACATTAATTCTCCTCCTTTTTGTCAATAAAATTGTTAAAGGTACGAAAACTAGTGGGATCATAATGAAATTTCCATAGAGACATTTCATGACCAAAAGAAAGCACATATCAACTTTTTAGATGCCATCATATAGCCGAAGCTAAATGCATTCATCAAGGAGTTTATAAAGATACCAGATAACCCCTATAATATTCCACAGCCGCACTCCCCACAAAGATTTGGCAATTAAGCATAAGTTCAATTAAGAACTCTCCCCCATAAAATGTCATTCCCGAGCGAACAACAAGAGCGACCTTACTTTCACAAGAAAAGAAGGATTTCTTTGGACATAACAAATCACATACGAATATGAATTTGAATCCAAAAATACTCAATTAAATTAACCACAAGAAAACCCATGATTAATTCAATCGGAATACACAACTAAATTACCACAAGAGTGTGATCAATTCAATTGGTCATGATCGACATAAGAGAACTGACGGAGACGCACAGTATATACATAAAATATGGATCAGGGAAGATCAATACTGCGAAATAAACAAGGATTCATTCTATTTTCCATCACTATTTGCACAATGACATACAATAGACACAATCCTCGTAAACAAAAGTTCATCCAATCTTCATCAATACTTGCATACTGACATAATACGCTTATAACTTTTGTAATGACAAAAGTTTATTCATTCTTTTATGAATACATGCATACCGACATACGAAAGACTTAACTTTTGACAAGGTATGGGACAATCATAGTTCACGGACGCAAACACACATATCCCAAAATACATTGCAATATATGAAACCATAAAGATTAATACTGCAAAAATCATCTTCGAAACAACTTTTTAGAATTTAAGCAAATAAATCTAAAAACAATAAAGATGAAAACGTTGGACATAGCTATGTGTAATCACAATAATGGCTATTCCAAACTTTAGTTATTCTTCCTAAATACACAAGAAAAAAAATTTCATAAGAAAATTTCCAAGATGTTAAGACCTTTGAAGAATTCTTTATCGTCCCCGAACTCCTTGTCGTCAACAACCATTGGGACATAAGGTTCATGAAGATAGAAGTTAATATCAATAAACATTCTTGACTGATGTCGAACCAGGGCATTCTGAATCTCATGAGTCTTAAGCACAAAAGCCTTTTTTGTGAATCTCCTTTCGTGTCTCCTTCAACACTTCAAGAACTTCAGAAAACTTCTGAGAATTTGAAGGAACATCTCTTGGCTTCCTCACATTCCTTCTTTTCCTTTTTTGAAAGTTGGAGGAAACAGAGATTTCTCTTTTTCCTTCATGATTGATGGTTTGACAATCATATTAACATCTTTTCCATCAGAAGACATAATACTTGGAGCATCCATAAGCGTATGGGTTTGTGAGAGGAAATCACAATTCAACTCAACAAGTAGTCTTAAGATAAAAGAGGTTTCATGGAAGGAAAAAGGAATGTAGGGTTACACAACCTTTAATAGGTTCGTGCACGCACAATTTTGAACCCTAGAGAGAGTAGAATTGTCGAGAATAACCCTCCTTTATTGATAGACACGAAATTCCCATTTTGTATCAAAAACAAAACTAAAAAAAGATGACAGCAAACTTTTCCTAAAGCCTGAGAGGTGCACAACCTTGTCTCTTTTGATCAGGCACATGAGACAAGATCACCAAATCAACACAATCAAGTTGTGTTGCGGTGAACAACAATTTGTCCACCATGTTCCTCTTTAGAGGAATCCATAGACCTTTGTCTATCAACACGATTGGACCATGCTTTCTTATCCAATGGTCTTGTTTTATCCTTGGAAACTAACTTTTTAGACGAAGATAAAATCTTACATACCTCGGCGGTCTTTTGAACAAGTTTGAGCTTGTTTGCTAATCGATTTGCTCTTCGTTGAAGTTTGTTGACATGTCTCAATTTTTGTTTATACTTGTAACACTTTGATAGTTCATGACCTTTGAGTGAACAATACGAGCACGTCAACCTTGAATATAACTCAGGCATCTGAGATGTGCAAGCTGCTAGACACATAGTTGAACCTGAAACATTATTCACAGAAATTCCAATAGAGGGGTCAGTTTCATCTTCCAGATTGGTTGAGTTTTCTTCTGAAAGAATATCAAGATTGATGTATGTATTGCTACAATTATCAAAATCAATATTCTCACAAAGAAGTGCAACACTTGATTTTTCGTCTTCGTTAGAATCATAGTTGTCAGAAATTTCTGAAAAAGCGGGGGTCTAACAACACCACCCAATATTTCGCTTAGCAATCTGTATGGACTAACTCCGAAACACTTTCTAGAGAATCAACTAGACAGTCAGACTCAATCTAGGTAAGAGTATCTCAAGGAGTTAATATCTCTCTCTTGTTTTAATTTACTCAAGCTAAAAGAAAACAACGAGTCTTTAATCAAACACAAGGAATAACTTGGACGGTACCAAAGACCAATGTCCAAAGATCAATCAATGACAATCAACAACCAAAGGTTGGATTATGCTAATAGATGATCTAACGCACAACCTGTATTATTTCAATTATAAAGATAAAACAATATAATGCGGAAACTGAAATAACACAGACACCAGAAATTTTGTTAACGAGGAAACCACAAATGCAGAAAAACCCCGGGACCTAGTCCAGATTGAATACACACTGTGTTAAGCCGCTAAAGACACTAGCCTACTCCAAGCTAACTTAGGACTAGACTATAGTTGAACCCCAATCAGTCTCCCACTGATCCAAGGTACAGTTGTACTCCCTACGCCTTTGATCCCAGCAGGATACTGTGCACTTGATTCCCTTAGCTAATCTCACCCACAACTAAGAGTTGCTACGACCAAAATCGCAGGCTTTAACAATAAACAAATCTGTCTCACACAGACAAGTCTATCAAAGGATCAATCTGTCTCCCACAGAAAAAACCCTAAAAGTTTTTGTTCCGTATTTTGATAATAATCAAGGTGAACAGGAACCAATTCATAATCCGGTCTTATATTCCCGAAGAACAGCCTAGATTAATCAATCACCTCACAACAATCTTAATTGTATGGTAGCGAAACAAGATGTTGTGGAATCACAAACGATGAGACGAAGGTGTTTGTGATTAATTTTTATATCTTGCCTATCGGAAAACTCTCACGATCTCAAGCCAATCAATATGATTGTATTGTTACGATAGAAGATGCAAGATCAGATCACACAACTACGATAAAAGTAGTATCGGTCTGGCTTCACAATCCCAATGAAGTCTTAAGTCGTTAACCTGGTTTTAGAATAAGAATACCAAAGGTTAAAGGAGAAACGACTCTTGCACGCAAAATAGTATCACGCATAAGGTGTGGGGATTAGTTTTGCACAATACTAGATGTATCCTTTATATAGCCTTTCAAATCAGGGTTTTGCCTTAGTTACAAATCAATCAATATTCACCGTTAGATGAAAACCTGATTTAGATTCAAGCTAATATTTCTCAACCGTTAGATCGAAATCTTAGCTTGTCATACACAACTGACTGTGCGCTTCTAGGTTTGTTAACCGCACCCAAACGTGTACATTGTTAGTTCAACAATAGTCTACCCAAAGAGGTTAACCATATGAGCGTTTCATACCAACCATGTTCTTCTTCACCATAACTAGTTCAATTGACTCAAATGAACTAGTTAAGAGAGTTGTTCAATTGCAAGGAAATCTTATGTAACTACAAAAGACACAATTGAAGCAAAGATGATTTGATTCACTCGAATCGGTTCATGAGCTTTAATAGCCACGGTTTGCAAATGCATTCCTTAGTCTTTTAAGATTAAGTTCAGAAATCATCTTTAGATATATAACCTTCTCAAGTTCGCAGACTAGGTTCGCGGACTTAAGACACCGGATGGAGTTTACAAACTCCAGCAAAAATTCTCGGGTTCGAGAACTACGCCAGTTCGCAGACTGGGTTCGCGGACTTGGCACTTGCCATACTTCCGGTTCTCTTGATCAACAAAGTTCGAAAACTTCGGTTCAAGGAATCCATTGGTTATGTAATCTAAACTCTCATTCCAATCATTGAAACATTCTTAGAGGACGTTACGTAGTTGTTACACTATTTCTCGTCAAAGCAATTTTCAAAGTGATTGAAACATTCATGACTTTCGTCACTAGGTAAAGATAAACTTGGTCGAAGCGAAAAGCTTACCAACACATATTTTGAGATATAGATAGGTGAGGTATACTCGGCTCTACCAGATGTGTATGATCTAGTCTATATATATATATAGCATACGACTTTTGTCTCAAAGAGTAGGAGATAGAATAGATAGACTTTTGAGTGACAGATAAGTTCAAGTCTCCACATACCTTTTTGTCGAGAAGTTCCACCGGTTCCTTGAGTAGATCTTCTACTTGTATAATGAATCGCCATGAAGTCCTTGAGTTCAACTACACTTATTATCCTAGTCCGAGACTTAGCTATAAGAGACTAGAAATCAAGACTAATAGTTTTGATCACTAACATTGAAAAACATGCTTGAGATAGCAACGCATGCGAGTTTGACCGAGCAGTGCTCTAACAATTTCATCAAGAGTGCAGCAAGACCTTTGTTCCCAGTATATTTCTTTCGATTTGGACACTCATTTACAAAATGACCAAAGCCTTTACACTTAAAGCACTAAGGCATATCCTCGTCATTAGTTTCATCATTATCCCTATTTTTAGGAGGAACACGATTATGTGGTTTATCTGATGAATTGGATTTATCTCTCGAGAACCGTTTACTTCTCTTCAGAAGAAGATCCCTAAACTGTCTTGTGATCAACGAGACTGACTTGTCAAGATCTTCATCTGATGAGTCAGCCTCAGAAAGATCATCTTCAGAGATGTAGCCACTTTAACTTTTGTCAAGTAATTTAGTGTTATTTAGTGCTTTGAAAGCAACATCCTTATTTGATTTGGACGTGTGCTCATGATCAAAGATCTTTAGCTTCCCAACCAGAGTATTTCTGGACACTGTTGCAAGATTATTTCCTTCAACGATGGCATGCTTCTTAGAATCGTATCTAGATGGCAACGATCTGAGAATTTTCATCACAATGTCCCTTTCAGGAATGGTCTTACCCAATGCAAAAGATGCATTAACAATTTCAGACACTTTGTGATTAAACTCATCAAACGTTTCTTCATCTGACATACAAAGGTTTTCCCAATCAGAATTTAGGTTTTAAAGCCTAGCTTCTTTCTCACTGGTATTTCCTTCAAATACAGTTTCTAAGATATCCCAGGCTTCTTTAGACTTAGTGCACGTAGTCACATGGTGCTGAAGATATGGGGTAATGGCATGTATGATAGCATTTAAGCCGTCAGAATTTTTTTTTGCAACAAGGATTTCTTCTGGACTATATCTACCAATATCCTTAGGTATAGATACATCGCCTTTTGTATTAACCGGAGGATCATAGCCATTAACAAAACGTACCCATGTTTGAAAATCACGAGCTTGAAGAAAATCACGCATAGCAATTTTCCACCATAGGTAGTTTGAGCCATCGAAAACTGGTGGTACTTTTATGGAGATAGAATTCCTGTCCATAGAGTCAGATCGCCACAAACACAGACTTGTAAGGTCTTTAAGCGTGTTTTCCTTCTCTGATACCAATTGAAAAAGTGGGGGTCTAACAACCACACCCAACATTTCATTTAGCAATCTGTATGGACTAACTCCAATATACTTTTAAGAGAATCAACTAGACAGTCAGACTCAGTCTTAATTAAAGTATATCAAAAAGTTATATCTCTATTTCTCGATTCAATACTTACTCAAACAAATAGAAATCTGTGAGTCTAATTGAATACAAGAGAAATCACTTGAACGGTACCAAAGACCAATGTTCAAGTATCAATCAATTTCAAACAACCAAAGGTTGGATTTCCCAATTGATTGATTCAACGCACAACCTGTTTCAATTATATAAACAAATATAATGCGAAAAAGAAATAACACAGACACCAGAAGTTTTGTTAACGAGGAAACCGCAAATGCAGAAAAACCACGGGACCTAGTCCAGATTGAACACACACTGTATTAAGCCGCTACAGACACTAGCGTACTACAAACTAACTTTGGTCTGGACTGTAGTTGAAACCCAATCAATCTCACACTGATCCAAGGTACAATTGCGCTCCTTACGTCTCTGATCCCAGTAGGATACAACACACTTGATTCCCTTAGCTGATCTCACCCAAAACTAAGAGTTTCTACGACCCAAAGTCGAAGACGTTAATAAACAAATCTGTATCACACAGAAAAGTCTACGGTAATAGATAAATCTGTCTCCCACAGAAATACCTACGAGATTTTGTTTCGTCTTTTGATAAATCAAGGTGAACAGGAACCAATTGATAAACCTGTTTATGGGTGAAAACTATTTCTGATGGTTTTGGTAATTTTGGGTGTGTGTGGATGAGAAATGAATCTAAACCCTAAACAAATGCACTGCACGGGAGTGCTTTTGATTCGAGAGATCAATCTATACAATTCTGGCCTAAACCAAGAAATGGTCGTTCCAGACTTGCTTCAGTCACAAAGTGAATGAGATGGGGTTGATCTTAGGGAGGGAAGCGAAGAAGGTGTTGAGATTGTGAAGGTGCTGATATTTATGACTTGTATCAGAATGTTGAACTGTCTTGCACAATGTAAGTGGTCAGCTCTGATGTTTTCTGGATACTGTGACAACACTTGGTTTTTTTGTGCTTGTCTCTTGTGTTTTTGGAAATAGGTTGATAAACCTATTTATACGAGTCATTGAGCACAACCCTCATCTCATAGAAAGTGGAGGAAGTGAAGTGATGGAGTAGTGGGGTTGTGTATAAGTGTTACACGATCACGTCTTTGCCCACTTCCCTTATTACTGTTAACCGTCCGTCTTTCCCTGACATGTTCTTGTAAAGGCGTGTTGCACGCTGCACACTGTAAACCGCCAGACCAATACCCAAGTAAGTATCCCCCAGTTTGTGACATGCTTGATGTCTCGAATGAGTGGATCGTGGCACCCACATGAAGTAGCATACGATGCTAGGTTAAATACCTGAGTTATTTAGGAAATCGATATTCATGAAATATCGTGTATACTCTATGCATGTAATGCATCGAATACAATCAATATGTATGAAGAAACATTGTTTTAAAGCTTGAACGAATAAGTCACGGATCAAGCGCCTTAAAATAGCATCACGTCCAACCATCGTCGAGTGATTGTTTGGAGGCTGCTTGGGCGAGCCATGCTTTGGTCGGTCACTCCCTGTGGAAGAGTGGCGGACAGTGATGTTTATGGGTGAAAACCATTTCTGCCGGTTTTGGTAATTTGGGGTGTGTGGATGAGAAATGAATCTAAACCCTAAACAAAGGCACTGCACTAGAGTGGTTGTGATTTGAGAAATCAATCTGTACAATTCTGTCCTAAACCAAGAAATGGCTGTTCCAGACTTGCTTCGGTCACAAAGTGAAGGAGATGTGGTTGATCTTAGGGAGGGAAGCGAAGAAGGTGTTGAGATTGTGAAGGTGTTGGTTGTGTATGACTTGTATCAGAAAGCTGAACTGGCTTGCAAAATGAAAGCTATCAGTTCTGGTGTTGCAATACGATTGTATCAACACTTGGCTTCTGTCTCGTTGTCTTGTCCGGAAATAGGGAGGAGAACATATTTATACAAGTCATTGCGCCTAACCCACGTTTCTCGTGGGAAGTGGGGGAAGTGGAGTGATGGAATAGTGTAGTCGTGGTAATTGTCACACGATCAGGTAAAGCCCACTTCTCCCATCATCACTAACCGTCCATGACTTCCTGACACGTTCTTATGATGGCGCGTTATGCGCTGCACGCTGTAAACCGCCAGACCAATACCCCAGTAAGTATCCCCCAGTTTGTGACATGATTAATGTCTCGAGTGTGTGGATCGTGGGACCCACAAAAGGTAGCATGTGATGCTAGATTAAATAACTAAGTTATTTAGGAAGTCGATATTTATGAAATATCGTGTGTATTCTATGCATGTAATGCATCGAATATATTCAGCACGTATGAAGCATCGCTATCTTAAGGCTTAACAGAGTAAGTCACGATTAAGCGTCTTAAAATAGCATCACATCCGACCATCTTCGAGTGATCGTTTGGAGGCTGTACAGGTAAGCCCTGACTTGGCCGATCACTATGTGTGGAAGAGTGGTGGACGGTGATCATGGTGATGCCTCACTGGCCGCCTAACTCCTGTCTTAGGCTGTCCGTCCAAGCTGGAGAAGTTGGATGGACGAGATGACTTGCGACCCACATCTGCGACCATTGGATTAGGGTTTAGGAGGTGCTCAAACACCAACCTTTATCTTGGTCGAATCCAAGCATGGGACGCGTTTTTGGCAAGACCGATTGGTCATGAGTGTAGACGGCATGCCGGTGTACACGTCTGTACCTCGTTGTCCCATGGATATGCGATCTAAGCCACTTAATTGGTCCGGTAAAGTTGAGTGGTCGAGATCATTTTGCAATAGAAAACCGCGCGACCATGCCTAGTTTGGGCGCACGAATCGAGACACCTAGCCATAGTTTGTCTTGGTCGGTCGGACATGGAGATAGATGGGTCCACATGGATCATGTTGATACTCTTCGGACCTGCTTAGTCTATTCCTGGACCCTTCATCCAAGCTGGCGAAAACGGACGCTCGCGATCAGTTTGCGACATATGCATGTCGCAAACCCTAATTAGGGTTTCCGGCCGGTTGCGTGCATGCTAGTTTGGCCGACCGAAATTGCACCCTACACTCCTCATCTGGAGAGGTCGATCATGTGGGACCCATATTGGGCCAGTGGTGAACACGCCAATACCTGTCTGGCGGTTATAGGTCTGATCTAAGCCATCCAATCATGCTGGTGAAGTTGGATGGTCGTGATCAATTTAAGACCTTTAGTGAATTTCCTGCGACCCTTTGAACCTCACGTCGGCCGAACTTTGGGCAACTGTACGTGATTATGTGGCTAGGTCAGGGGAGGATCGATTATGCATGCGTGAAAGGGGCTCGTCGGTGTGCAGGACAACTATGCCGGTGAAGTTGGACGGACGTGATGAATTTAAGACTGCCGTAGGCGGCCTTTGTTCGTACGACTCCTCCAAGTCGCTCCATACCAGCCTGGACATCCAACTTCAGGCTGGTGTTCGGTGGTAGTTTGGGATACATGGTAGGTATTCGACCAACCAGGGCATAAGCGGGCCCACTGGTGGTCATTAAGGTGGTAGCCTGCTCCTGCTGAGGATCGTCTAGGATAAATCATGCGGCCAACTTGCGTGGTTGTGATATTTATGAGACTAAGATGGATAGTTCAGATGCTCGATCGGGCTAGTATAACACACCGAGAGATGTATGCTCAATCGGGCTAGTATAACACACCGAGAGTTGTAGCATGTACGGGTATTTCGTGCATGCCTCATTAGTGACACTTGGAGATTCGTGTTACTCTGCTAAGAGCAGCACTCAGTCGTCATGCCACACCAATAATGAGAGTTCAGCAGGAACATCGCAGAAAATACAAGGCTGGTCATGCATTAATTGATAATGCTATAAATTCACAGAATACTGGGATTGTTTCCATATGCTCCATTCTAGGTGAATTAGTAAAGTGGAGAAGTATTCATCACTTATCAATGGCTTTATCCTTTGCAGGATGTCAGCGCATAATTTTGGATTTTACAATTTTAGCCTTAAATGAAAATCCACCATCAACAGGTGATCATCGGGATGCTTTATTGGTCGTCTAGCTTTTAATCTAGGTTGTCCGACCAAGCTGGCTAAGTTGGACGGACGAGATGATCTGCGACACGCGTTTGCGACCGTTGATGGATTTTAGGGTTTTAAAGAGGTGCGCAAGCATCACTTTTTGGATTGACCGAAATCAAGCATGGACACCTCTTTTGGTAGGACCGACCGGGCATGCATGTAGACGGCTTGCCGGTGTACAAGTCCATGCCACTTCGTCTTGTTGAGGTGTGATCTAGGCCACTCAATTTGTCTGGCAAAGATGAGTGGTCGTGATCGATTTGCGACATAAATCTATTGCCGCGAAGGATTTGGAAGTTGTGTCGACATGGCTCCTATGGGCGCGCGTTTCGAGGCGTTCAACCATGGTTGGCCTAGGACGATCTTGCATGCGCATAGGTGGGCCCACGGTGATCTCGTTGATACTCTCGGGACCTCTTAAGTCTATATCTACACCCTTCATCCAGGCTTCTGAAGATGGATGGTCGTGATCAAACTACGGCAGTTTTGGAACAGTCACGCGTGCGCAACTTTGGCCAAACGGTTTGGCAGACCATGCTCCTCCTTTGGGGAGACCGACCATGTGGGGCCCACATTGGGCTGGCGGTGAACATATGTGCACCTCCCTGACGGTCCTAGGCGCGATCTATGCCATCCAAGTATGCTTGAGAAGTTGGATGGTTGTGATCGATTTAAGACGCTAGTGGAGTTTCCACGACCTTTAAGCATTACGCCAGCCTCACTTCGAGCAAGCGTTCATTGCTCTAGGGCTAGGTCGTGAGAAAACCGATCAAGTGGGTTAGGAGTGGGCCCAATAATGTGTGCATTAGCGCTTCACTGATCAATCGCGGGACGATCTAATCCGTTCATCCATGCTTGCGAAGTTGGACAATCGTGATCGTTTTAAGACTGCCCTGAACAGTCTATGCTCGATCGAATCTCTATAAAGCAGCACGACCACCCTACTTAGGATTGGTGTTTGACGTTTCTAAGAGACGTTCATGTGACGTCCGACCGGCTAGGGCATAAGTGGGCCCGCCGGTGGTCATCATGACAATCGCCTATTCTTGCCAGGGTTTGGCTATGCTTGTTAAATTGCGCGTCCAACTTGTGTGGCCGCGATCGTTTCTGAGACTGATATGGACAGTCTAGATTCCCTTTAGGGAACTGAACATGCTCGATCGGGCTAATACAAGCACGCCGATGTGAGATTCTCTTTGTTAGAGAGTGACGTAGCCTATACGGGTATTTCATGCATGTCTCGAATTTGGCACTTGGAGATTCATGCTACTCTGCTGAGAGTGAACACTCAGTCGTAATGTCATGCTAATAATGAGAGTTCGGAGTGGAACAACACATGAAATACTAGGACAATCATGCATTAAATAATGCTAAAAAATTCACAGAATATTTGGGATCGTTGCTATATGCACCATTCTGGGTGAATTTCATGTATTCATTGAATTGCTTCGAATAAAGCGAAGAGGTATGTCACTTGTCAACCAGCTTTACCTTTTGCAGGATGTCAGTGCATTAAATTAGGTTTTACAATTTTAGCCCTGAACTAAAATCCACCATCAACAAAACCGGACTTATATTCCCGAAGAACAACCCAGTATTATCAATCACCTCACAATAAACTTAATCGACTAGCGAAACAAGTTATTGTGGAATCACAAACGATGGGACAAAGATGTTTGTGACTTCTTTTATATCTTGCGTATGGGAGAAATCAATCTCAAGCCAATCTTACGATTGTACTTAGTACGATAGAAACAACAAGATCAGATCAAATAACTACAAGAAAAGTAGTATCGGTCTGGCTTCACAATCCCAATGAAGTCTTCAAGTCGTTAACCTACAGGGTCTCGGTAGAAACCTAAGGTTAAAGAAGAATCGGCTCTAGTTAATACAACTAGTATCACACATGAGGTGTGGGGATTAGTTTTCCCAGTTGCTAGAGTTCTCCATTATATAGTCTTTCAAATCAGGGTTTGCAATCAATGTTATCTTAGTAACAAAGTATTCAATATTCATCGTTAGATGAAAACCTGATTAGATTCAAGCTAATATCTTTCAACTGTTAGATCGAAACTTAGCTTGTTACACACAAATGAAATGCACGTTTATCTAGGTTTGTGTAACCGTACTCAAACATGTACATCTAGTTTGTTCAACAGTAGTTAACCAAATGGTTAGCCATATGAGCACTTTCATATCAACCATATTCTTCTTTACCACAACTAGTTCAAATGACTCAAATGAACTAGTTAGAGAGTTGTTCAATTTCTTACATCTTATAGATGTATACAAGACAGAATCGAAGCAAAAACGATTTGATACACTCGAATCGATTCTTGAACTTTATAGCCACGGTTTGCAAACTTGCATTCCTTAAATAATCGTTTTTCGAAAATAACCAACTTAAGTACGCGGACTGGTACGCGGACTTAAGTACCCGGAATAAGTTTGTTTTCAATTCACAAACTCCAGCAGAAATTCTCGGAATGAGAACCTCCGACAGTACGCGGACTGGGTTCGCGGACTCTAGTTCCGGTTTTCCTAAGCAGCAAAGTACGCATAATTTGGTCCAAGGAATAAGGAATTATACATGTATGAGTTACCACACAATGTTTATATCCAACCATGGCTATATAATCTAAACTCTCATTTCAATCATTGAAATATTCTTAGAGGACGTTATATAGTTGTTGTTCACACACTATTTTTCGTCAAAGCAATTTTCAAGTAATTGAAACTTAATATGACTTTCGTCACTAGTAAAGATGAACTTGGCCAAAGCGAAAGCTTACCAACACATATTTCGAGAAATAGATAAGCGAGATAAACTCGGCTCGAAATAGCAAATATGTATAATTAAAGTCTATATAGAAAAACGACTTTTGTCTCAAGATAGGAGATAGAGTAGATAGACTTTTGAGTGATAGATAAGTTCAAGTCTCCACATACCTTTTAGTCGATGAAGTTCCACTAGTTCCTTGAGTAGTTCTTCGTCTTTGTATGATGATCGCCATGGAGTCTTGAGCTCAACTACACTTTCTATCCTAGTCCGAGACTTAGCTATAAGTAGACTAGAAATCAAGACTTATAGTTTTGATCACTAATATTGACAAACATGCTTGAGATAGCAACGCATGTGAGTTGGACCGAGCAGTGCTCTAACATAATGGTTAATTTTATTTTCTGTAATACATACACAATTTATATTGTACGTAATTAATTAAGAGAAATCAGACACAATGACATAGTATTCACAAAATAAAAGTAACTACGAGTATCGCTGATGGTTGGCTAACACTAGTACATAGAGAGCCTTTTTCCACGCCAAATTGGCGTGTCCATAGGGGTTTTGTCACGCCACTTCGGTTTGGACTAGGCGTGACTTCTGCTTGCGTGTTTTTAGGTAACATGGCGTGGTTTTAGGTAGCTTATAGCCACGCGTGCCATGCATGTCTATTTCTGCATGAAATAGACACGCCAGAGCCATATAGGCGTTGCTATATAGGGTCCCAAAAACTTAAGTACTAGTACTCTATAGACACACGATTTATTGTTTTGGCGTGGCTATTTGGTTCACTATATACACGCAAATTTCTTTTGGCGTGGCTATTTGATTCACTATAGACACACAAATTGCTTGTTGGTGTGGCTATTTGGTTCACTTTAGACACGCAAATTGCTTTTGGCGTGGCTATGTGATTCACTATAGACACGCAAATTGCGTTTTGGCGTGCCTATTTGGTTCACTTTAGACACGCAAATTACTTTTTGGCGTAGCCATTGGTTATCCGATAGACACGCCATATAGGTTTAACGTGGTTATATGTTATGTTTTAGCCACGCCAATTTCACTTACTTTCATCCACGTGGCTGCATTAGGAACCGTTAAATACCATCCACATGTAATGTTGTGAACCGTTTATTAGATATCCTATAGACACGTCCCATAGAGCGTGGCTATATGTGATATTTAGCCACGCCAATTTCCAATTACCTTGGTCCACGTAGACGTATTATGAATTGTTGGATCTCATTTATGATGATGCAATATTGACCATTGAAATATGCATCCTTCACCGTCCACATGTAATATTGTGAGCCGTTGATTGGATATCCTATAGACACGCCCCATATAGCGTGGCTATATGTGCTATTTAGGCACACCAATTTACAATTACCTTGATCCACGTGGCCGTATTAGGAATCGTTGGATCTCATTTAAGATGATGCAATATTGACCGTTCAATTATATGCATCCTTCACCGTCCACATGTAACGTTGTGAGTCGTTCACTGATTTCTTATAGACACGCCCCAAAGAGCGTGGATATCTGTGATATTTAGCCACGTCAATTTACAATTATCTTGATCCACGTGATCGTATTAGGAATCGTTGGATCTCATTTTAGATGATGCAATATTGACCGTTAAATTATATGCATCCTACGCCGTCCACATGTAACGTTGTGAGACGTTCATTGAAGAACCTATAGACACGCCATATAGCGTGGCTATATGTGATATTTTTCCACGCCAATTTACAATTACCTTCATCCACGTGGCTGTATTAGGTACCATTGGATCTCGTTTAAGATGATGCAATATTGACCGTTCAGATGTAACGTTGACCGTCCACATGTAACGTTGGGAGCCGTTCATCGGAGAACCTATAGACACGCCATATTGCGTGGCTTTATATGATATTTAGCCACGCCAATTTATATCTGCTTAATGTGTCTTTATGATATGTTTGGCCACGCCAATTAATCTCGAAGCGTGTATATTACGCGTGTGACGCCTCTAAGCCGTTCAAATATGGCACATCTAAACCATCCACCTGGCACTATCCAAATTCTCTTATATACTTTATAAATTATGGTTAAATCTGAAATTCATATATGCCAAAAAATCATATTATTATTAATAACACAGTAAAAAATGTTGAGCTTTGGTCTAACAGTTTGCAAAAAAAAATATTAAAGAGCATTTATCCAAAAATCATCAGTTTTTCTTCAACTTTTTTGATGGTGGTGTCTCTACATGCAATGGATCAGGTTGTGACATTCTCGACGCGCCAAACCTTGTCTTCCTATGTTGCCCATCCGAAAGTTGGTATGCCTTCTGCATAGTTGGTGCATATAACCTTCTTTGCACCTTTTTAGTCTTCTGAGAAAGATTTTCAGAGGCTGCATGCATAACTCCTCGAATGTGGATTGACTGCTAGGTGCTCCTCATTCAGTTTATCACTGTCCAATTTCTTCTCAAAATCTAAAACTGGTTCTGGCTGCTTATGAGGTTTTCCATGTTGTGGAGTTTCCTGCAGCAAGAGATTAAATGTATTATATATATATTCTAAATCCAAGGCAAATTCGTCTGTCATATGAATTATTCATCTGTCATATGAATTCTCAACAAGAGACAGATAAAAGTCATTTTTCCAACAATGTGATAAAGCCAACTTCACTGAAGGCCGCGCCATTTTTCACAGCTGACGCCCATAATAAAATCCGTAACCAAATATCAATTTTCTAATTTACACTGGCATTCATGTTCCATTAGGTGTTAATATATTTCTATCTCGTACTTATTCTTTAATCAAACTGAATACACGATTGATTTACGTAAAACAATTTATATACTTGATTAACAAAGCAAAAGACCTAAGAAACTAACCTTGTCATCAGAGATGGAACAATTATCTTTCGGCCATGCCACAAAACCATCTTTAGCTTCCCCTAATAACTTAAACTCACCACTTGGTTCCGTTAACACGAATGATGGATCTATGACCTCCAGAATATTGGCAGCATAACAGTGTTCAGTAAGCTCTTGTCGATGTATTTTCTGGTTAGGCACCTTAGTAAAAATACTACCTCTAGCAACGACGTTTCCCCTAGATCCATTCCAAAAGTCGTATTTTGCTTTCTGCGGAGATACGGCATATGAACATCATATAAAAAGAAGATGCTAGGATTAGCAATATAGATTTACGAAAAAAAAATAAAAAAAAAAATACTCCATTAGATGTCTTAGCCATAGGTTCTGCCATAGATTTTCACGACTTCTCTATATCTATTGAAGGATTTGGTTGGGAATTACTGGTAGAGTTCTGCATAAGATTAGGAGACTGCTTCTTAGACCATGAATGCGAAGACACTGATGAATTGAATAGGTAACAAATATACAAGGTTCTCCAAAATATACCCTAGCATCCGTGATTCATATAGTTGATATCATATTTCAGACATATGGTTTAAGATCATGTAACTGGTTTAACACAACAGACTTACTAATTTTAGTTTTAATCCCAAGTATCCTCCTCGTCTTGTCCGATGTGGGAACTTGGATTGTGATATTGCCTCTGTTCCCTTCTACGAATTTTTCTTGCAGAGGAAATAAAACTAATTTCATTAGTATGCTGGGATACGCAATAAGAACTAAACACAAATTAGAAAAAGCAATGTGTATTCCATACCTTAAATATAGGCGATTCTAGTACATACTTAAGGTATTCGTCCCAGTCTTCTTGGTCCATTACCGTTTCGTACTTTCTGGGGAAAGTTTTTAGTTTGTCCGGTCTTTCCAGGAAGGGTTTTACATGATTATTATATAATTTCCTTCTGAAGTCCCGCAGCTGAACAACTAGACGCTTCATGACCGCTTGCTTATATTCATGGGGAACCTCATAATGAAACTGCAATAACAACTAATTTATGTTCATCACAGACTCACAGTTCGACAACAAAAACGACGACTTGATAACCGCATATGCATACCAGAATTTCTCCCACATATTTTGTTTTGTTGTTGCAGGGACTTCCTTCCAACATAAATGTTTTATGCCAACCATATCACGGGCCAAATAGACTAGGTAACTACTGAATTCAATTCTATGGCCACCATCAGAATCCACCTTATCATCCCATTGGTCCTCCTCTGGGGGCACGTTGTAATCATCTTCTGCCATGACAAAAGCTGTGTAGGTACGTGCATCTCAGGCGGAATTGATTTTCCTTTTAAAATCATCCAGCCCAGTAAAATTCATTTTCATCGCACGCCAAACAAAAATATTTTTGATGTTTTTCTTTTCTTATTTCCAAATTTTTGATGTGTGACCAATATGGTTAGTTTCCTTTATTTTATGAGAGAATATATCGTAGACAGTTATGATAAAATTGTTTCCCAAAATTTTGGAAATTTAGTTTCCTATCTCTAACCAACTCGAGAAAAGGCCATAGAAAAAAATTACTTTCCTATTTCGAATAATATTTTCCTTAAAAATTTTAACCTGGGTTGTATCCTGTATTATTCTTGGTTTAGGGAGGAAACGTATGAATTATTAGTGGCACCTATGTAGGAAACGTACTCTTCTAATCATACAGTATTTTTTTTAATAGAAAAGAATAAATATATTGATAAGAAAGCTTACATATTGTTTTTATCGTGTTGAATCAGAAGATTGATCCATACATACAAATTATTAAACCAACAAAAGCAAATTGTTTGAGTTCTTGCATACTTTGCTATAGAGTCTGCAATATGATTTGCATCCCTATGGGCATAAGTGCAAACCCAAGAATCAAAATAACTTAATATAACTAATGCATCATGAATTAAATTATATGTTGTCCATTTAACTGTTGTAGCCTTCCCATCACAGCTGTTATAACATTCTAACAATCTCCTTCCAAGTGAATTTTTTCGCCATCCCTTACTGTGAGCCCATTGTACTGCTTCTAGGAGAGAATGCGCTTCAGCTTGCTCTGAATCAATGGCTAGATAGGCACCTCCTCGCAGTCCATGGTTGTTTCCTGCAGAATCTCTACAAATCAGTCTCCATCCTGATAATACAGTTTTATCAATATAGGAAGCATCAAAATTCAATTTGTATATATCATCTATAGGAGCCTTCCAGTTCTTATCAATTATTCTCAAAGCACTGTTGCTACTAGTTTGCATACTTTTATCCCTTTTCCAGTCCTCAATCTGCCTGACAATATTGTTTATAACAATGTTACTGTTAAATGGCTTGTTTTCAAAAACTATATCACATCTAGCCTTCCGGGTTAGCCACAAAATGAAACTGGCACTCTCATACAGACTAAAATCCTTGGGCATACCATTGTTTGCCTTTAGAAAGAAACCACTTATCCAATTTTGTAAGTCTAGACCCTAGAGGATAGTAGATAATATAGAGTCTACTGAATCCCATATATGTCTGACATGATGACAATCAAAGAACGGATGTTGAATAGTTTCAGGGTTACCACTAAAAATAGCACATCTACTATCTTTATGTTTAGTGAACCTAGCAAGTCTATGTTTAGTAGTACTGCAACCATGCAGGAATTTCCATATAAAATACTGAATTCTGGGAGGTAGCTTATATCTCCAAAAGGATTTCCAGCAGATGTCTAAGTTGTTCTTAGTTGGCTTAGTATCTAAGTTTTCATTCAAGGTGGCATTGTAAGCATATTTTATAGTAAACATTCCATTGCTGGAAGGCTCCCATCTCAGCTTATCTTTACCTGCAATAGGAATTCTTATGTCAGTAATCCTTTTAACAGTATCTTCATCAAACAAAGCATTCAAAATATCAGAATTCCAAGACTTAGAGTCTTGGTCAATGAGATGATTCACAGTTTTCATATTAAAAGAGCTAAAATGACTATCTGGAGGTCTGTGCATATTTGGAATCCAAGTATCTTTCCAAATTTGCACAGAAGTACCATCACCTATCTCCCATATGTAGTGTCTTTTAATTATATTCAAACCTGTGCATATGCCTTGCCAAATCCAAGACCCCAGTTTGTTCACAATATCAGTTAAAGGATTAACAACATGAAAATATTTTTCCTTCATAATAACATCCCATGGTTTATCTGGATTGGTAATCAATCATACAGTAATCTACTAAAGATAAATAAACTAAACCCATCCATTTTCATGTTCATCATTTCCAGAAAACATAAAAATTCAGCGTGAATCATTCATCACATAAATGTCAACCTATCTATCAGCGTAAAAAGCATGCATCTAGTGCAGTACTTAAAAAAAACGTAAACTAAAAGTTCACACATCAAAAACCCTGTTTAAAAAAGAAAAGAACTTGTTAGATGAGCATTTATCCAAAAATCATCAATTTTTCTTCAACTTTTTTGATGGTGGTGTCTCTGCATGCAATGGATCAGGTTGTGACATTCTCTGGTGCGCAGCTGAAAGTTACAATGCCTTCTGCACGGTTGGTACATATAACCTTGTCTTCCTATGGTGCGCAGCTGAAAGTTGCAATGCCTTCTGCACGGTTGGTACATATAACCTTCTCTGCGCCTTTTTAGTCTTCTGAGAAATCTTTTCAGTGGATGCATGACTCCCTGAATGTGGATTGACTGCTAGGTGCTCCTCATTTAGTTTTTCACTGTCCAATTTCTTCTCAGAATCTAAAACTGGTTCTGGTTGCTCATGTGGTTTTCCATGCTGTGGAGTTTCCTGCAACAAGAGATTAAATGTATTATATATATATATATATATATATATTCTAAATCCAAGGCGAATTCGTTTGTCATGTGAATTCTCAACAAGAGACGGACAAAAGTCATTTTTCCAACAATGTAATAAAGCCAACTTCACTAAAGGCCGCGGCATTTTTCACAGATGACGCCCATAATAAAATCCGTAACCAAATATCAATTTTCAAATTTACACTGGCATTCATGTTCCATTTAGGTGTTAATATATTTCTATCTCGTACTTATTCTTTAATCAAACTGAATACACGATTTATGTAAAATTATTTATATACTTGATTAACAAATCAAAAGAGCTAAGAAACTAACCTTGTCATCAGAGATGGAATAGTTATCTTTCGGCCATGCCACAAAACCATCTTTAGCTTCCCCTAATAACTTAAACTCACCACTTGGTTCGGTTAACACGAACGATGGAACTATAACCTCCTGAATATTGACAGCATAACAGTTACTAGGAAGATCTTGTCCATGTATTTTCTGGTTAGGCACCATAGGTAAAATACTTCCTCTAGCAACGACGTTTCCCCTAGATCCATTCCAAAAGTCGTATTTTGATTTCTACGGAGATACGACATATGAACATCATATAAAAACAGGATGCTAGAATTAGAAATATAGATTTATGAAGAAAAAAAAATCAAAAAAAAACATACTCCATTAGATGTCTTATCCAGATGTTCTGCCGTAGATGTGCACGACTTCTCTAGAGATATTGAAGGATTTGGTTGGGAATTACTGGTAGAGTTCTGCATAAGATTAGGAGACTGCTTCTTAGATCCATCGGAAGGGTTTCTACGTGAAGGAGACTTCCACAGAGAAGTAGTTGGTTGTGAATTACTGGTAGGGTTCTGCATAAGATTAAAAGAGTTATTAGTTACTTTTGAAAGTTACACATGTTTCTATTTTTCTAGGTTCTCTAATTTACACTTGGATCGGTGATTCATATAATTGATAGACTGGTTTATGTATATTCAACTTACAAATCAAACAAGCCAAGCAACTAACCTTCTTAGCAGGCTCGGTAACTGAACACCATACTTTGGCCAAGGAATCGCTTTTCCAAAAGTTTTACCTAATGTTTCCATACCAGCACGGGTAGACAGAAATTCGATTTTATTACTTCATCAATCAGGATTTTGTGGAAATCAACCTCCAACCCATCCTTTCCATGTAATTGTTGTTTTCCTGTTAACAGAAAAGCTCTACCTCTAGCAAGGACGTTTGCCTTAGACAGCTCGTCAAAAAGGTTGCACCTTCTACCCTGCGGAAATATATGGCATATGAACATCTTCAAACGAAAAATTCAAAACAAATTGAGATTTAAAATGCATGTAAAAATAAAACAGATACCGGAGAAACTGCTTTAGTTGTCGTGATCTCAGATTGGCTCCGACTAGGTAGATCTTTTGATGTCACATCCAGAGTATGTTTCCCTGAATTTTGTTGACTTACCTGCAACAGTAGAGTAATATTCCATATTCGGGTGACAAATATGCCAAATTCCACCATGAATGCGAAGACACGGATGAATAGGTAACAAATATACAATGTTCTCCAAAATACCCCTAGCATTCATGATTCATATAGTAGTTGATAGCAAATTTCAGACTCATATGGTCTTAAGATCATGTAACTGGTTTAAAACACATACCTTCGGAACTTTTTCAGATATTGCGATACGAGATTGGCTTCAATTGAGTAGATCCGGTGATTTCACAGCCTCAGAATGTTTTGGTTGACTTACCTGCATCAGAAAATTGAAATGAAAGTTGTACCTTGTTTTTACAGTGAAACCATTTAAGCAAAATGCACAACTGACTCATAATCAAATAGCTAACCACATATCTCGTTCTATAAGGTTCTCTAAAATATACACTAACGTCCGTGATTCATATAGCTGATAACATATTCGTCTCTTATATCAAACAAGATATATATATATATAACTGGTTTGTGTAAAAACATATCCAATGAGTTAATAAAGCAAACAAGCATAGCAACCAACCTTTTGATCCAAGATGGTTTGATTTTATGGCCAACAAATTTCAGCATCACCAACATCTTTTAAAGTTTTTATCCCAGAAGATATGCCAAAGGGTAATTTGATGGTTTCATTTAGTACTTCACTAACCATGACGCTATAACATGTAACCTCACCCGTCATTCCTGACTTCATTTTATAAGATACCTTCTTTGAAGAGTAATCTCTACCAATGGCAACAATGTTGTCCTTTTCTCCAAACCAAAGTTTGCATCATGTGCCCTGCAGAAACACAAGGCGCATGAGAGATAGTAAATGGAAAACCATACATCAATGGTAACTTTTTCAGATGGCACATTTTGAGATTCCCCAGTGGATGAAGGAGACGAAGACTTCTTTTTTGATACTAAAGATAGCTGGGATTCAGTAGAAACGGTCGGCGTTTTAGTACAAGGAGAGACCCGCTTTGCGGACCCTTTGGTGCTTTCAGATGACTTATGAGGACCGAATTTCCCATGTTTTTTTTGATGTTGCTTAACTGATTATGGACCTATGTTATTCTTAGATCGATTGGACGCGTTGATAGGTCATATATCTTGTGACTGTAGTTGAATACATTGTTTGAAAAAAATCAGATAATGTCTGCCAATTTTTTCAAAAAAATACACAATATAATAAAAACTCGGTTCACTTACCTCTCCTCCAGACTTGCTGATACTGTTGCCCACAATTTTCGCAATGTCGACTCCTTGAGATAACAAGTTATCTGTCAATCTCTGAAACGCATTTTTAGTAGACTATAATTCTTTCTCCTTAGCTTTCAGCTTTTCACGCAGTTCATCGTTCTCTTTTGAGTTTTTTGGTTTTCTTCCATTTGGAAAGTAAAGGGTTGCCGTCACTCCAAAGCCTGCCCCCTTGATACGTCCACCCTTATCCGGGCCGATCGCAACTGTTAGGGAATCCTCGTTATGACCAACCGTTAGAGTTACCTCTAGAATCATCTTCCACTTCTCTTCTTATTCAAATAATGTGTTAAATTCTGATTTAAACCTTGCGCAATTAATGTGCACTTACTTTGATTAAAAACATGAGGAATGTAAAGTTTCTGTTTTCTCACAACTTTAGATGTCTTCTTCCTGACAAACTCGTCTGGAACAATTCCTCTCTGCTTTCGCGTGCTCTTGCCCACATGAAGCACCGGTCTTCAAGATCTTCTTCGGCAACATTTCCGCTTTGGACCTAGTAGTTACCAGAAACAAGTAAGGATTTACATCCGCACATATATTAACTGTGTAAAACAGAAAACCTATTCCAAAGCGTCTAATGTGATAAAATTACAGATTGGTGTAAGAGGACACATCCCTATACCGTTTTAAGTTTCTGCATATATGAGACACGCAACACGATATACAAAACAGAAGTATCTGATATGGACGGTTTTACTGTACAGTGTATAATAAATAAGACAACAGACTTACTAATTTTAGTTTTAATCCCGAGTATCCTCCTCATCCCGTCCGATGTGGGAACTTGGATTGTGATATTGCCTTTTTTCCTCTCTCCGAATTTTTCTTGCAGAGGAAATAAAAATAATTTCATTAGTATGTTGGGATAGACAATAAGAACGAAACACAAAATCAGAAGAAGCAATGTGTATTCCATACCTTAAATATAGCCGATTTTAGTACATGATTAAGGTAATTGTCCCAGTTCTCTTGGTCCATTACCGTTTCGTACTTTTTGGGGAAAGTTCTTAGTTTGTGCGGCATTTCCAGGAAGGGTTTTACATGATTGTTGTACAATTTCCTTCTGAAGTCCCGCAGCTGAACATGTAGACGCTTCATGACCACTCGCTTCAGCTCATGGGGCACCTCATAATGAAGCTGCAATAACATCTAATGTATGTTAATCACAGACTCACAGTTAGACAACAAAAACGACAAATTGGTAACCGCATATGCATACCAAAATTTTCTCCCACATATTTTCTTTTGTTGTTTAAGGGACTTCCTCCCAACATAAATGTTTTATGCCAACCATATCACGGACCAAATAGCCTAGGTAACTACTGAATTCAATTCTATGGTTGCCAATAGGCCGGAACATTTTTCCAAATTCAATATCCCTTCTTTTGGCATATTTTATCGAGAAGTCTTTATGCAGCTTCAACATTCTTGTCATTCCCCTCTCTTTTATGATCACTTCTGTAGAGTCTTCTTGTTGTGGCTTCTTTTCTGCTTCTGAAGCATTTTCCAATCCTTTTTCTTCTAACACCTCCAAATCATCATTTTCAGAATCTTCTGACTCTGGAAATAATCGAGGCAACATATGAAACCATGTGATGTTTAAGTAGAAACAAGTAAGTACAAGGTTTCGCACATTACTTGTTAAGTCTTCAAATCTAGCAGTATGGAGCATATCTCCACCATCATCGTCATCTGATTGTACAATGTCATCATGACTCTCATCTAAATCCACCGTTTCTTCATCAGAATCCCCCTCAACATCTGATTCCCTCCATTGGTCGTAATCATCATCTCCTGCCATGACAAAAGCTAAAACAGGATAGGAATTTGAGCTTATTTTGGAAAATATTAGCTAAACCTAACAGGATAGGCAAATGTGTTACACCTATTTTCTATTATATGAAAATAAAACAAACATGAACTCAGTGATGCATGTAACTTGATGCTAAAACATCACTGCAACACACAAAATCTCCTCATGATTATTGTATTATCCACAAAGCGAAAGGCACCGGTTAAACGGTCTTATATAACTTTTTGTTACAAAAGCCAAGAGCACTAAAGCACCAGATAATGATTATCCATTTTTAGCTTGAAGATATAGTCAAATTGGCCAACCAGCAACATGGTATTATTAAAAGTGGCAACTTAAAATACAGACGTTATTGGCTCGCCAAGTAACAGAGAGTCAAATGATTAAATCTTGAGAAGCCTTATATATAAATATGATTGACACAACATCGTCGATCAAAGTAGAGTTATTAACTCTCAATCAAAATCCAACCCAAACAATAACAAAAACCCTAGAAAAAAATTAGCATCGTTAAGTTTTTTATTGCCAAACAAATAATAGTAGTTAGTAACTCAATATCATCTCAGCTTGCATCACAACTCATTTAACCCATCAACATACATAACAACTCTTCATTAGACTCAATTCATTAATCAGCTAAACATCCTAGAATGATCAACATCCAGAAGACCAAACTTCAATTCATAATTAAGATGAGAACTACAAAACCACCACCAAAACAAATTAACACCCTAATTTCTCAAATTAACTACACACATCAAGATACACATTACCAGATCAATAAGAAAACATGAACCCTGAATTAAGACAAGTACTAGCTTGTTATTAGCAATTCAGCTAAACTTTCAATCCAAAGATTTTGCAGCTCATACTCAAAATCAAGATAACATCTGGATCTTCTCAACATCATTCAATTGATCAATTCTCATCCAAACAAATCCAAAAAAAAAACTCTAACCCTAAAATCACAAATTCAGTAACATAAAACAGAGCATAGCATCACAATTCAATGAAACACACATCAATTAGATAAGATCTCAATCTTTCAAACATTAAACAACAAAACTAAAGCAAAACCCAGATTTTATTTAACACCCTAATTTCATTAACAAAAGTAGTGAAAAATCAAAAGAAAAGATTAAGAAGATAGAATTCTTACCAAATCCAAGCCAAATCAATCAACTCTTGCAAATCTGATGAACAAGTCTTAATTACAAATCTGAAAAATCAAAAGATTAAAGGTAGAATTATTAGATTCAGATTCTCAGAAGATTCAGAATTATTACAAATCTCAATTACAAAACCCTAGGTTCAGTTCGCTTACAAATCTTAATTACTTACCGTTTGAATCAACACTTACCCTTTGAATCAACACTTGTAATGGAGAAGAGAAGATTGTCGCTCGTCTCTGTTAATCAACATTTGTAATGGAGAATATTGTCGCTCGTCCCTTCTCAGACAGAGAGGAGACGGAAAAAAGAAGAAGAAGAAAATGAGAAGAGAAACGGAAACCCTATAATGTTCGCTTATATACCCGCCTCTAATCTAACGGCTAATACTGATCCCTTATCCCCTAAATCTAACGGCTCTAATCATTCGGGACATTCGGTCCGGTACGGCACGGTACTTGTACAGGACCGTGTACCTGTACCTCCATACCTCGGTTCCTATTTTTTGGACCGGTACCTGTACCTTGTACCTTGGTTCGGTCCAAAACCAGGTACGGTTCCACCAGTTTCGGTTCGGTCCATCGGTCCGGCTCGGTTCCTGTGCACCCTTAGATACAGCCGAATAAAAACCCTAATCATGCTTTAACAAGTAAACATATAAGATCTAACATCTGATTCCATGAGATCAAACAAAAAATCTAACATAAATTTAATATTCATTCGATAATGGGTTGTAGAAATATTACCAGCAACAAAGATCGAGTTTAAAGAGGTAGATTCCTTGTAAAGATTAGAGATAGTAATAGAATAAAAACCCTAATCATGCTTTAACTAGTAAACCTATAAGAAGTGATAGAATAAAAACCCTAATCATGCTTTAACTAGTACCTATAAGATCTAATATCTGATTCCATGAGATCGAACAAAAAATCTAACATCAATTTAATATTCATTCGATAATGGGTTGTAGAAATAATACCAACAACAAAGATCGAGTCTGAAGAGGTAGGTTCCTTGTAAAGATTAGAGACGATAGTAGTAGAATTATGATTTCATAGAGAGAATGAACCGAGTAATAAAAATTGAAAAAGTAGATCGAACTCATCTTTCTTTTTCTTTTTGGAATTTAATCAAACCATCAGGCGGGAATTGATTTTCCTTTTGAAATCATCCCGCGCAGTAAAATCCATTTTCATCACCCGCCAAACAAAAGATTTTTGGTGTTTTTATTTTTTTATTTCCAAATTTTTGATGTGTAACCAATATGGTTAGTTTCCTTATTTTATGAGAGAATATATCGTAGACAGTTATGATAAAATTGTTTCCCAAAATTTTCGAAATTTTGTTTTCTATCTCTAACCAACTCGAGAAGAGGCTATAGAAAAAAAGTACTTTCCTATTTCGAATAATATTTACCTTAATAATTTTAAGCTGGGTTGTCTCTTGTATTATTCTTGGTTTAGGGAGGAAACGTATGAATTATTAGTGGCACCTATGTAGGAAGTGTATTATTCTAATCATACAGTAAGCTAATAAAGATAAATAAACTAAACCCATCCATTTTCATGTTCATCATTTCCAGAAAACATAAAGTTCAACGTGAATCATTCCTCACATAAATGTCAACCTATCTATCAGCGTAAAAAGCCTCCATCTAGTGCAGTACTTAAAAAATAAATAAAACCACCACTGAAAACAAAATGGTCATCAAAAACCCTGTTTAAAAAGCAAAGAACTTGTTAGATGAGTCTGGTTCTTTGTCAGATTAGTCTGGTTCCTCATTCTCATCCAATTCCATGCAAAGATCATTATCATTAACATCGTCATATAGCAGTACTTTACTTTCAATAGCACTTTACTTGTTCAAACTCGTATTTTTGTTAAAAGTATTGGCAAGGAGATAATAAGATCAGACCTAAAGTGATAAATTGATTCTTATTGTTTACAGGGGGGAAACTGTATTTTTCTACATTTCCTCCGTTCTTTCAGCTAATTATATTTATTTTTCCAAAAGAATGCACACCTCATAAATAAATAAATTTGCAATAGTATATTGCATTTTGTAAACTCTATGAACTTGTAAATAATTATCTGATTTATTTCATGATTCCAATACCTAAATAATAAAAGAATTCATAAACATCACCTTCTTCTAAATGACAAAATTAGCAAACGAAACAAGAAACGAAAACAACTTTCAAAGCGTCCACAAAATGAAATCGATAAATCAAACCATATCATCAAAAATAAATATCAAATGAACCATCCCCCATCTTCAAACAATTCTTCTTGCAATGTTGAGGTGAACCTGATCACTCCAACCAGCAGGCTTGGGCGCCTTGTCATCCTCAGATTTGTCATTTTCTTCTTCATCAGGCTCCACATGCTTGTTAAGATCATGCTTGTTAACTTTTGGATTATCTGCCATATTCGGAACAACGGGACGATCTTCATCAATAATTTCAATAATAGAAGCAGGGGCGTCATCATTTACAGTAGGAACATCAGCATAAGCAGGAACATCAGCATCCTCAACGCTACTGATTACAACGTCCATAGGAACACCAGGAATAACATCAGCATAAATAGGAACATCATCATTGTCAACACTACTGACAACAGAACTAATTAAAACGTCGATAGGAACACCAGGAACAGTAGTTATTCCATCCACAGTAATGATAATCCTCAATTTACGAGGACCAGCCATCAGTCGAGGACATTTTTGGATCCTCTCTTCAGTTTCATCTCTACAGTCCCTCTTAGCATAACTCATTTTTTCCTCTTAGTACTCTATGTTAATTTTTTCTATGCTTGGTGTAATTTATATATATTTCTAAGGAAAACCCTAATTTCTTAGGTTTTCCATCATTATCTTAAATCACCTATTCTTTGGTATTTACATCGAATATTCTATCAATATAAGGAGATATGGAATGAATATTTTCATGTTTATCTAATTTCCTTTTTAATCTAATATACATAACGAACATAACAAACTAAAATAAATTATGATCTCATGAGATATATGGAATGAATATTTTCATATTTATCTAATTTCCTTTTTAATTTAATTACCTAGGTCGGTTGGGGTGGCCCGGCCGGCTGGACCATAGGTGTAACGCAAAAAAAGGAAAAAAACAAATGTTGGCTAGTTAAACAATGACCCAACATTTAGCGGCAACACTTTCATGTTGATGCACGAAATTGAACATTTCAACATAGAAAAAAATCCAAACACCAAAACAAAAACAAAAAAATACAAGGAAAAAAAAAGCAACATAAATAACCCAAGGAATAAATTGTACATTTCAGCATAGAAAAAAAAAACACAACTGCAAGAAAAAAAGCTACATAGATAAGCCTAGGAATGTGTTAGTGGCATGGACATCATGAGTACACGTTTCCGATTGTCCACCAAAATTCTTCAACGAGACAGCGGTCCTCATGTGAGGAATAATTGCAACCCTTGTTTCCCACGGTAGTGCCCCCCAAATTTCCGTCCAAGTTCTGGTGAGTGTATTGTAACGCAATAAACACCTATTCTGCCAAAATAAGAGTTCCTTGTTATTTATAAAGGCTATCGGATTATGAGTCGGCCATTCATCCTCTTTAAAGAAAATGCTTATCTCATAATTCCAATTCCATTCCCCACCAGATGCCCATGTATGAATATTTTCTTTGGAAATGGGAGCCCAAAAATCTATCCGGGGCCGATCAATTCCCTCATGGATGTAGTAAAATAAAATGCGAACTCCGAACATGACCATCCCAAGTGATGAGTAAGTATTTATCCAAAATTCACTCCCAGGAATATGATGCGGGGGTGGAAAATATTGATGGAACATCTCGGTGTCCAAATTGAAAGATATTATTCCAATACCTTGCTGACAACAATCTATCCAAAAAATACAACCGTGTGCGTACACACCTGAACTCCGAAAAGTATAAGTAATCTCCCATGCTATGTTCCTCTATCCCCTCTTGTCTCCTAAAGTGTGTATATAGACTTGACCATCCATGTGAATTCGAACTACCTTGTACTCATTGGTACGTTGACAGTATCTGAAACCCCCAATTACGTTGTATCGTGGATACCACGAAAGTACTTGATCCGTTGCAATTGGGATGCATAGTTGTGGCAGATGGAGGTGGTCACCAGTTTCTGAATTCATAATATATACAAGATATTGTATGTCGTGGTGTGAAACATAAAAACAAACCAGACCGTTGCAAGATCCAACCATTGGGTGCAACATAGTCCAATCATCATGGGTTCCATCATTCGGGGCATCATAATTGTTGGCTGTTACGATCGGGCTGAAATCTTCCTCTCTATAAAAGAGTTGGGTAACTTTATCTTTCCCCATTCTTGGTGTTACACCAAAAAGGAATCCAATTCTTTTGTCCCCAAGGATAGTATTCCATTCTTTGCATACACATTTGCTTGCTAAAACGATTTCTGTAGTTTGGAGGCGCTGAAGTATCTCGGTATTTAATTCCGGCAACATATCCATCACTATTATACTGATGAAAGATTATCAAAAAAAAATAAAAATTACAAGCTTTTAGGATTTTATTATTGTGAATGCTACAAGCAAATACGAGTATAAAGCTTATATATATATAGACATCCAATATACCTGTTGGCGAATGGTCGCGTCAGTCTAGGACGTTTTTGGATCCTCTCGTCAATTTCATATCAACAACCTCTCTTAATACTCGATGTTAGTTTTTTCTATGCTTGGTGTAATTTGAAAACTCTAATTATTTGGGTTTTCCATCATTATCTTAAATCACGATTCTTTGGTATTTACACCGAATATTTCAATTTCCATATTACTAAAAAATGAGATATTGTAGCAGTATAATGAGATATGGAATGAATATTTTTATGTTTATTTAATTTCCTTTTTAATCTAATATATACATTCCGAACATAACAAACTAAAATAAATCATGATCTCTTAGGAAATACCCAAATAATTTTTCAACTTTTCGACTAATTACCTAGGTGGGTTAGGGTGGCCCGGACGGCTGGACCATAGGTGTAACGCAAAAAAAAAAGGAAAAAAACCAAAGGTTGTCTAGTTAAACAATGACCCAAACTAAATTGTACATTTCAACGTAGAAAATAATTCAAACACCAAAAC